>NC_064047.1:12695319-13350119 GCF_932526225.1 Nematostella vectensis
GAGGGTGGTTGTTGTGGTGGAGTAGCCTCTCTATAAAATTATACCACTTGTGAGGGTGGTTGTTGTGGTGGAGTGGCCTCTCTATAAAATTATACCACTTGTGAGGGTGGTTGTTGTGGTTGAGTGGCCTCTCTATAAAATTATACCACTTGTGAGGGTGGTTGTTGTGGTGGAGTGGCCTCTCTATAAAATTATACCACTTGTGAGGGTGGTTGTTGTGGTGGAGTGGCCTCTCTATAAAATTATACCACTTGTGAGGCTGGTTAAGCGGCAATGCCACCACCTTACTTCCGGTAGATTACGTAACTATCTCCAATCATTTGTAATGGTACGCGAAAAATATTACAAAATTGTAAAAGCAGTGTGCCTATTAGAAGTTTCTTTGAGGAGGTGACTGATAATTTAGAGCGGATGGTCTGTTAAATAGCGCGGATTCTAACAGATTCTCTCGTCTTTTGCCGTTTGAGGTTTCCGTCGGTCAACAGTGAGCTGGTGGCAATGATGCTTTAACTAGACGAGTATTCCAGGGGTATAGAATTATCGGTTATCGCTTTTTGGGGCAGTGAAATTTTCCAATGCTGCTTTAACTAGACGAGTATTCCAGGGGTATAGAATTATCGGCTATCGCTTTTTGGGGCAGTGAAATTTTCCAATGCTGCTTTAACTAGACGAGTATTCCAGGGGTATAGAATTATCGGCTATCGCTTTTTGGGGCAGTGAAATTTTTCAATGCTGCTTTAACTAGACGAGTATTTCCTCGACTCATCATGCTAGCCCGGTCGCAGCTCTAGATCCCACATGGATCTAAGCTGTGGTTTAAAGCACTTCGTTCGAGTCGAAGTCGCCCTGCAGTTTTTTTTTTTTTGCCGATGAAGTTTAACTGAGGCAAACCGGCTATGCCATGCTGACGAGTCCTAATAAGGACGAAACAGCTGTCCATGGTTGCCGAACTGCACGGGTAATAGACTGTGCTAGCGTCCCGTCTTGGCCCGACTGGTGCCAATGTGTGTATGCTAGTGTGCTTCTAAAGTTCACATTTATGTATATATACTCGCAAGGATAGTTTGGCTATCCGACGGAGTTTTAGACTAGCAAAGGTCGCATGCGTGATCCGCACAATTGACATCACGCTAGCCCGGTCGCAGCTCTAGATCCCACATGGATCTAAGCTGTGGTTTAAAGCACTTCGTTCGAGTCGAAGTCGCCCTGCAGTTTTTTTTTTGCCGATTAAGTTTAACTGAGGCAAACCGGCTATGCCATGCTGACGAGTCCTAATAAGGACGAAACAGCTGTCGATGGTTGCCGAACTGCACGGGTAATAGACTGTGCTAGCGTCCCGTCTTGGCCCGACTGGTGCCAATGTGTGTATGCTAGTGTGCTTCTAAAGTTCACATTTATGTATACATACTCGCAAGGATAGTTTGGCTATCCGACGGAGTTTTAGACTAGCAAAGGTCGCATGCGTGATCCGCACAATTGGCATCACGCTATCCCGGTAGCAGCTCTAGATCCCACAAGGATCTAAGCTGTGGTTTAAAGTACTTCGTTCGAGTCGAAGTCGCCCTGCAGTTTTTTTTTGCCGATGAAGTTTAACTGAGGCAAACCGGCTATGCCATGCTGACGAGTCCTAATAAGGACGAAACAGCTGTCCATGGTTGCCGAACTGCACGGGTAATAGACTGTGCTAGCGTCCCGTCTTGGCCCGACTGGTGCCAATGTGTGTATGCTAGTGTGCTTCTAAAGTTCGCATTGTTTGTACAACTTCGTCAACGGCTACTGAGCTCAATAATCGAATCTAGGAGGAAAAGAAAAATATTGCACATTATCTGAAGCGAGAGAATTCTTTGCGATCAGAGACACCGCTGTTTGCTTCTGTTTTGTTTGGTTCCGTATGTGACTGCTGAGCTCGCCTTGCGTGACAGGGGGCGGTCTGAGTGACTGCGTGGGGGACTAGGGTCTAGACTCCTTTGCGTCTTTCCCGAAGGGTTGATCAGACGCTTCCATTGTAAGTTGAGATTCGTCTGAGAAGATTTCGACTAGAAACAGGTATTTATATCGCCTATTTCCACCCTATTTTGGCTATATTACCTATTTCATTATTGTATGGGGTCTAAAAGTGGATCGATTCATTTGTCCTCAACTGATAACTCTTGAGAGGTGAAATGAGTGAAATCGCTTTCGATTCGATTCCACTAAAATTCCGAAAGACTCGAAAAGTTTCCGAGTAAAAAAAATATATATTAAATGTACCTTTTGTTCCAAACGTTGTGTTTAGTATATTGGCAGTCTATATTTGAATTATTATGTGTTGTCTTATTCGTTGTTGTTGTTACAATGCTGTACATCAAAGGTCGGTACAGCTAGATATGCTCACTCTAGCTGAATCGTTAACCTTATAACACTTTATTTTCGCGTCAATTTAAAAAGCCAGAGTGAAGTTAGTTCCTTATTCGCAGTTCCTTTTTCGTCTGTTTCCTTATTCGCTCAGTTCCTTATTCAAATCCGGGGGGGGGGGGGGTATTTACATGATACCTTTTAATACGAGTTGAAACAGTATTTAGGCATAACAGTTTATTCAGAACAAGTCCAACAGCATTTTCGTCGGGTAATTTTGGTTGCTTTAACGTGCTTTGCTGCTAACAAAGCTGTGAACATGAGACTCTATCTGCTACAAAAGGTCAAATTACGCAATGCGTGCGATCGCTTTCACAAATGAATCTAGCAAAAGAGACGAAATCTACCTCTCATCTAATAAATGTATTTGTATCTTGGGCTTTCTTTCCAAACGCATTATTATATTTAGAGGAGAAATATTCACGCTTTACTTGACTACGTACGCGTGTAGAATGAATTTGACCTTGCTAACAAAACCACAAATTGACAGATAGTGCTTGTTGTCAATTAACACCTTGGCTACTACATAAGGTTCTGACAAAACAAATAAATTAGTGCAGTGACACGAATAGGGAACTGTTCCTTATTCAAGTTAGTTTTCGCGAATAAGGAAATGGAATCTCCAAACGTCCCATTTCGTTTTACGACTTATCCTAATAAGGAATAGACTATGAAGAGGATTGTCAGTGTTTGCTTATCATTTCTCAATAAAGGAAAGGAAATTTCATAACTCCCGATTTCTCTTTAACTACTCCTTTCTAAAGAGTTCCCGAAAAAGGAAATGGCATTTCATAACTCCCGATCTCGCTTTAACTACTAAAAGGAAATGACCAGAAGGGGCGTGGCTATTCCCCCAATATTTTCTCAATTTTCTGTAGCGTGCCCCTCCCCCAATCTTAAGTGGCCTGCTATGCCTCTCGTAGAAAAGGAATAATAAATTTGCTTATGCTTTACTTGTTGTTTTTTAGAAATGACATCCGCCAGCAGGCGCCTCGAGGATGAGGTGACGTGCTCTATATGTATAGAGCACTTCAACGATCCTAGAGTGCTCCCTTGCTTGCACTCATTTTGTCGGCACTGCCTGGAAGAGCTGGCAGTGCACTCTGAAGGGAGAGGAAAACTTGTGTGCCCCCTCTGTAAGGCGGAATTCCAGGTAATCTGTCATACAGAAATTCATCCATTACTTAATGAACCCTGGCACAACTGTGTGACAAATATTTTGCTGTAACAAAGAAATGGATTCAAACGACAAGTGCATTTCGAAAGAGAAAAGCGAAATTGAATTCTTCTCACAAGAATTACTTTATGAGTATTGAATTATTAAAAGATGAGGATCCCCAAGCTAATGTTGTATTTTGCATGTTTCCTTCATAGTTACGTAAATATATGGGCGTTACAAAAAAATTGGGACAAAAACCTATAATAAAATACCTTCAAACTTTTCTTACCTGTTTTTGGACTTGTCATTCACATCCCTGTGAAGTTTCAATTCATTTGGGGCAATATTGAGCAATTGTAGTTCAACTATATTTACAGTAACTATGAATAAAACACGTAAAATACAACATTAGCTCGGGGAACCTATGCCCTCCCCTGAAACCATATGCAAACTCCGTTATAACTATATTTTACTGATTATTGTTCTAGATTTCCCCAGCAGATGTTCCGAGTTTAAAGGTGAATTTCATGATCAACAGTATTATCTCTGTTCTTCCTTTGTTGACATCTGAAGACTCCAAGAAGAAACCATCTTGTGAATCGTGTGATAGCGGCGAGCCTGCCCAAGGGAGATGTAACGAGTGCGACCACTTTGTCTGTGAGCAGTGCATCTCGGCTCATAAGAGATTACGACTACTACAACACCACACTCTCCTCAGTCTTGATGAGATCAAAAGCGGAAAGTTACTTTCGAAGAGCAAAACTTCCTACTGCACCAAACATGAAGGTGAAGTGCTGAAACTGTTTTGCGAATCTTGTAAGGAAGTAATTTGCCGGGACTGCACCGTCGTTGATCATAAAAATCACGATTACCTTTTCACAAGTGATGTAATCGCTCGAGAGAAAGAAAAAATATTGGGAAGAGCAAAAAAAGTTGCATCAAAACTCACCGATATTGAACAGGCGATGGCATTGGTAGAAGAGACTCAACAACATCTCGAGGAAAATAAACGTGCGACCAGAAGGGATCTGGATGCGTTCATTGATAAGCAAATAGGTACTCTTGAGAAGATGCGATCTGATCTTAAAGGGGGGATTGAGTCAGCTTGTCAAAAGCATGATAAGCAGCTGACTGCTCAGAGAGAGACTCTATCCATGAGACTTGCAAGTGCTCGTAGCAGTTTGGAGTTTGCTGAGAGAATGTGCAGAGATGCAAATGATGTGGATGTCTTGTCCATCAGGAATGAAGTGCTATCCCAGCTATCGAGTCTTGCAGAGAAACCCGTGGATCAGCCTTGTACGGAGGTTGGAGTTCGTCTTGTAGTGGATGAGGAGTATTGGGATTCTTTGTCAAAGAAGATCTCAGTTGATGTGATTTCTGTTGGTGAATCTGAGCAAACAGGTACTAATTCTCTAATACTGTTATGTAGGTCGGTCGGTCGGTCGGTCGGTCGGCCGGCAGGCAGGCAGGCAGGTAGGTACCCTCAATGGACTCTTGAATAGGCTTCCTAGTTTTACCTTTTACTACCATCTCGAAGGTCTTTCTCATGTTCAACTCCATTCGGTTCTCCAGCGCCCAGCGCTTGATGTTGGTAACTTTCTCCAGCGATGAATCAATCGTGTCTGAGCCAGATATCACAGGCGTACTTATTGTGATGTCATCCGCATATTTGATAAATAGAGAGTTGGCGCTAGCGTTCTGAATGTCATTTA
Source organism: Nematostella vectensis (assembly GCF_932526225.1). Classification (NCBI taxonomy): domain Eukaryota; kingdom Metazoa; phylum Cnidaria; class Anthozoa; order Actiniaria; family Edwardsiidae; genus Nematostella; species Nematostella vectensis. The sequence goes on from NC_064047.1 coordinate 12,700,585, forward strand.
CCATGATAGAGAATAGCAACGGTCCTAGCACCGTTCCTTGGGGGACTCCTCTGCTGATTCCAAGGAAACTGGTAGCCATCCCATTAACCACAACTCGCTGCTTTCGATCGCACAGGAAGCTCATTATCCACAATCTGTTACAAAACTAATTATTGTTTAATGGGGAAGTACTTATCAGACGATGATCTTTTTAGTCTCTATGCCTGTATTTATTACCTAAATTGGCCATGAAAGCGGTGTTGTTCTGCTAAATACTTCGAGGGATGGCTGCTTTTGCAAATGGAGACAGTCGGCACGATATATAGATATATAGACAGTCTCTTTGGCAACATCAAATAAATTTTATATTTTACAAAATTATAGTCTGCAAATATCCTAGCGCACCTTCATTTAATTCAAATTAATTGAATAAATATTCCAAATAGCGCACAGACATCCCAAATGTATTTTCTGGGGACGTCAACATGTTTACTTCAAGCTCGAATAATTAATAGATTGAAAAACTTTCATTAGGGTATGCGAATAAAGAGAATACATTTTAAGAAATCGATGATAAGCGTGACAAATTCCAACCGTTCCACTTCTGAGACAATCTGTTACAAAACTAATAGGACCCTTTCCCTCCCCCTTCCTCAATGTTGGAGGGCAAATGATCACCTTGCTACTGCTTGTGTTTTGTGCTGAAAAATCGCCTCTAACCAATATTAATCGGGGGGAGAGGGTTGGCGGTTGTTCGTATGGGAAGTGTCCCGCTTACTTTTGTTGAGGATTGTCTGAGCAATTGATTGACAGGTCCTGGAACAGGAAACACTATCGTTGATAACGCAACGACAATACAACTATGCGAACGTCAAAATCAAACACATACAATTATCGTGCCAGAATCGCGCGTAAAAATGGACAGAAGCTTCAGAGACGACTATTTTTCATTGTAAACAATCTCATCTGTTTCTTCATATAAAAAATACCAGCTATGAAGAATTTATTATGTGAGAGATTTTCACTACAAATTTAGTCACGCAAGCTTGTCTCGGGGAGAAGGTCAATTCAATAAATTCATCTGTTTTACAATAGTTTTGCTAAATATCTGACACTTTGACACAGTTATGCTTGAAGAGTTCAAGCAAAGTGTATGCAATGCTTTTTCTGTGGGGCATTCGCTAAAATCGACGGCTACAGACTACGTCTTCTGTTCTTGCTTACGTGGCTCAACGATTAACACCAACGGTTAACCATTTTAAAATTGTTTAAGAAATGCCTTACGAAAGAAATTCGAACTCTAAAATAATACAGTAACAACTTGAGATTCAAGCTCATAAATTGACACTAGTTTTGTTTGAATGAGGGTTTGCATTTTGGAGAGAGAGCTCATGGTAGATGGTTGACCGTCGTTTTACTAAGATAAAAATAAAGTTCATTTTTATATAAACGGTCTACCACGGTTGACCGCTCAAAAAAGCCCTATTATATATTTCAAATCATTTGTAAGCTTCATATACCTAAATAGCTTTGTGATGGTAATAGAATAGACGAATGATTGAAGAAATCCGGCTACCATGAGTGAAAATAATGTTTTTCTAAAAATGGCAGACCGTACACGGTCCACACCCGCTTTTTTGCACCGCCATGCTAAATATATAAACACTTGTTGTGATGTTCATTGAAAATGAAATGAGACGAGGCTCTCATGTTTTCTACAACAGATAAACCGCCTATTTATCGCTTTCTTTAGTCGATTTGTTATTTATTGTTTAATGGGGAAATACTTATTAGGCGATGATCTTTTTAGTCTCTATGCCTGTATTTATTTTACCTAAATTGGCCATAAAAGCGGTGTTTTTCAGCTAAATACTCCGAGGGATGGCTGCTTTTGCAAATGGAGACAGTCGGCACGATATATAGACAGTCTCTTTGGCAACATCAAATGAATTTTATATTTTACAAAATTATAGTCTGCAAATATCCCAGCGCACCTTCATTTAATTCAAATTAATTGAAAAAAATATTCCAAATAGCGCACAGATATCCCAAAAATATTTTCTGGGGACGTCAACATGTTTACGTCAAGCTCGAATAATTAATAGAGTGAAAAACTTTCATTAGGGTATGCGAATAAAGAGAATACATTTTAAGAAATCGATGATAACCGTGACAAATTCCAATCGTTCCCCTTCTGAGAAAATCTGTTACAAAACTAATGGGACACTTTCCCTCCCCCTTTCTCAATGTTGGAGGGCAAATGATCACCTTGCTACTGCTTGTGTTTTGAGCTGAAAAATCGCCTCTAACCAATATTAATCGGGGGGAGAGGGTTGGCGGTTGTTCGTATGGGAAGTGTCCCACTTACTTTTGTTGAAGATTGCAGTTCTTGGTGTAAGGGTTGATGTCGTATTTTGCCAGTTTATTACAGAGAATATGGTGAGGGACAGTGTCGAAGGCCTTGCTGAAATCAAATGACAAGGCTCTAACAAAATCTGCATCGTTGTCTAACTGCTTGAGCCAAAAATGTTGGCATTTATGATCAGGGCCATTGTTGTGTTATGGCCTTTCTTGTAGGCAAATTGGTCGGGGCCAATTTCCGAGTGGAACAGAGTTCGTTTCTGCAGACAAGACGCTTGAAAATCCTAATGATGATATTAGTCAGTGAGATTGGTCTGAGTTGACAAAACTCTGTCAGAGGAGATTCCTTAGGGATAGGCAAGATGTTCGCTAACTTCCAAGCCATTGGGACAGTTTGTTGTTGGAGTGAACAGTTGAAGATATTTTTGACAACAGGTGCAAGATGGTGAGAAAAGTCGCGCCAGAGCAAGTACGGAAATTGATCAGGCCCTGAGGCAGTTCGTTTCTATGTGATAAAAACAACTCATTACATCGCTCTCACTCACTGTTGGGGTTCGGGTGCCTTCAGTTATCTCCAGGCGCACAGGGACAACATATGCCTTATCAGTATTGGTGGCTTGAAAATGTGAGTTGATGATGTCGGGTGGAATCACCGATGATGATTATGATGCGCGTTCCCTGTGTCTTTCGGCCAGTTATTCTATTGGCTGTCTCCCACCATTCTTTTGAACCGCATTTGTGTTCCTTATGAACAGCTTCCACCTGATTACTCCGAATGAGAATGTTGATACACTCTTGGCGCCTCAGAATGTCAGCACGGGTTCCTTTATGCGCGATTCTGTTCCTGATGTTACAAAGGTGTTTAACCAGGGGGGACATGTAAGGTGGGTCTCTGGATGAGACTTTTGACCCTAATGAGCGGAAAACATTCATTGAACATCGACCACAGGCTCGCATTTAGCAGCTCCACACTCTCCTCTAGGTTAGCAAGATTTTTAATAGGACTCCAGTCGAAAACATTTGTTTTTCCTGATCAAATAACTGAAATCCTCTGCTATCAAACCTCTCACTTTTCAAAAAATTAATTTTACCTTTGATTTGATTTGTGCATTGTTTTTTTTTTACCCCCAGTAACTCTATGCCTAAATTTAACCTCGTGGTAGTGTAAAGTAATTTTTGTTTTTTTAATCATGTAGTTTTCATTGTATGTATACCCCGAATTATTTACATTTATTACATTATGAGTAGCGACTGAAGGGATCAAAGCCGCAGTTCTTCTAGAAATAATTGAGACAAATTTAAAGCAGAAACTTCATAGGATACCAGATTCACAATTTTTAAGCACCAGCGTTTTGCGACGAGTAGAATACATAGAAGCATACCATAATAAACATGTCTTTATTCATAATATTTCCTGATGGTGCAATTCAGTTGCAGATCTTTTGCTTAATGGTAGTTCTACAAAAGGTGGTTACGGGTTAGGTTTATTCGAAAGATTAATGGTGATCAAGTCCAGCGTTTGTGACACTTCGATAATTTGTCCTATTTATATATAATTTTCGGCGAAGGGATTTTTATCCTTTCTGTAATTGACAGAGAGTGTCTTTTGACACAAATCTAATCCTGATGGTGGAACTTTGGGCCCAGAATACTATAGGAATCTTGATTTGGGGCAGGACTAAGTACGACCACACAACAACAGCAGCAACAATTTGTACTAACCCTTTGGGTGACACACATATACACTGACTTTATTTGTTTGAGACATGATGAGGATAAGGAATTGTGCCTTCTTGATAAAAAGAGTATTGGTTACTTATCTGGTGATGGTGTAACTCCGTTTGTAGGTCTTGAGCAGTCCGCCATCCTCAGCGGCAAAGGTCCAGAGTACCTCCGAGATCTCTTGGGAATCCTGAAGCCCGTGCAGCAAAGTCCCAAGAGTCGCTGGGTCAGATGTTTCTCAGCAAAGAGAGATGGCTGGGCTGCCAGGACCTTCCACGAAAAATGCGACGGCAAAGCGCCGAACATCGTACTCGTAAGCGTTGAAGGAAGATACGTGTTTGGTGGCTACTCTGACGTAGCGTGGACAAGTGAGTACACTAATGAATACGAGAAGGGTCGTATCAGGGTGAGCGTCGAAATGTCTGATCATGTTTGTAAATTATTGTTTGTAAACTATTTTTTATTCATTACCATGAACTTTAAACTTAAGACTTGCAGTACGTTTTCCTAAGCCACCTTCCACCCAATATGTATTAAGTCATATGATAAAAGGATTGGATAGACAAATATAGATATAGTTTGTTAGCAGCTACCATGGTATTACATGAGGTGAGCTCGTTAATTTTGCTGTTTGGTGCAGGAAAATGTTTTTACATAATTACAAGATTTTTCCTTGGACAACCCTTAAAGTAGGTGTTACTAAAATCGAGAAATTAAACAGAAACTCTGGATATCTTAGCGCAATTACATTCCAACTGCTTCTGTTATTTATTTCGTGTTACATCGCAATACTGTAATTCAGATGCTTCCGAAAGCAGTTTCGTGTCTACATCGCAATACTGTAACTCAGATTCTTCCGAAAGCAGTTTCGTGTCTACATCGCAATACTGTAATTCAGATTCTTCCGAAAGCAGTTTCGTGTCTACATCGCAATACTGTAATTCAGATTCTTCCGAAAGCAGTTTCGTGTCTGCATCGCAATACTGTAATTCAGATTTTCCCCAAGGAAGTTTCGTGTCTACATCGCAATACTATAATTCAAATTCTTCCGAAAGCAGTTTTATGTCTACATCGCAATACTGTAATTCCGATTCTTCCGAAAGCAGTTTCGTGTCTACATCGCAATACTGCAATTCCGATTCTTCCGAAAGCAGTTTTATGTCTACATCGCAATACTGTAACTCAGATTCTTCCGGAAGCAGTTTTATGTCTGAGTATCCAGAGTGAAGCCGGCAGAAGGAAGATCTTAGGACCCAAGTTTATTTTTCTTTCGATAATCTTTCTAATAATCGTTTCATAATTTATCGTGTTTGGGGACAAACACAAGTTTGACAAGGGATGTATGTTATAGGACGGTTTGTTATATTGTTTAGGTTATAGGTTATTGTCGTCTAGTATTTCATGTTCCTATCTTGAAGTTTTATTTATCTTTTAAGGATAATTTTGATTTTGTTTACAATTGATGGTTTCCTAAGTCTAGATTTTAGCACGCCCGTGGACCCTCCGCATCGATGACCTTTTGGTGCGTCTAAATCCAGGGAGTGTACAGTTTCTTATACGTGGCGAAATCTCCGGTTTCTTTTTGTTTTGGAAATTTTGTTTGAACAGTTAAATTCTTTCTAAATTGTATGCCACCGCCCTCACCCCTTGGTTTAGACATCTATACTTCTATCGTTATTTCAATTAGGCGAAACTGTTGTAGACACGCGCTCTTTCAGCATGCGCAGTTGAGTTTTAAAAGTTGCTTCATCGTTAGTGTTATTTTAGAGTTACCTTGACTTCATAGATTATTCTGTAAATAAGCAGGGACGAGAGACCAACTCTGTGATTTCCCACGCCCTCACGCTTTTGTCTGATTGGTTCGTTTTGCCAAATTTTCTCCGTTTCCTCTTGAATTGTTCTACATTCAAGATTGTTTTACATATTTCCATTCATGTGGGACCACTACATGGGTATCTGTCTGGTCCAAGGGTATAAATATAGCGAGCCTAATTCTGTACTTATGCTGCTGCTGTGGCCAAACATTTGGAAAGCATTGAAAAACGCCAGCCTTGCCTTCATCTTCATCTCCGTCTAAAGGATCCCGGCTTGTGCCCCTAACATTAATTCATACAATGGGAAATAATTTTGATTATTTTTGCTTTCTATCTTATGCTAATTAATAGAATTTCGAATATTATTTTTTACCGTTTTTTTTTTTACTGAAAATACAACTTTGAGCTCCATTGAAGGGTTGTGGGTAAGGGATCAATTGTATCTTTTTCCCATCGGCACTTCAATCACCATCCTTAGATGTATTTCACGGTAAAATAGCTTGGCATTCACTCATCAGAGGAGATACTAGTTATTATATAAAATGTGGTAGGACTGTATTTCTATTCCTTTTGATCAACTTTTTGCAAACACGGCATCTAATAAATCTCCATTAAAATCTCTAATAAGCCCCTGGCGATTATTTCTTTTTGTCTTGACAAAATCTGCTCGATTAGAGAGAGGGGCTTGTTTCAAAACCTTTTTTTCATTTTCTGACACTAGGTATTTCGGCCCCTATAAAAGGTGTTAAAAATTAGTGCTTATTACTCGTACAAAAATAGATAAATCTAGCAAGAGTCAATTGTTCCTTTTGGAAAGATGTTTCTTCGGGGTTAGGGGTGAAGACTCAATTTCCTTGAATTTAAATAATACGAGTTCGGCACGGTTTTTGCTGTTTTTATTCTAGTTTGTATTTTAAAATAACGCATTTTGTTTTATGTTCTTTAAAGTGAGTGACCGTGGACGGCAGTCTTCCACCAAGTCATTCTTGTTCACGCTGTGTAACAAGAATGGCTACCGCCCTGAAAAGTTGCCATTGAGGCGCACGCCAGATAGAAACGCCATTTGTGACTACACAAGATGCGGTCCGGTGTTTGGTGGTGATCATGACCTGTTTATCGCTGACAACGCGGGGGGTAATGAAGGGTCCTATACGTGGTCACAAACGTACGCTCGTCCCCAGGGCGCCCCATCTGATGGCCCGTGTGACGTCTTTGCTGGCAAATACAGATTCACACCCGACGAAATGGAGGTATTTCACGAGGTGGTGGACTGAATACAGCTCTGAGCGTCTGTAAAGTGACAATAGACATAAAGACGTGTAAATATTTGTTAGTTGGTACTGTGTCATGAGAATAATGTATTTTGAATAACGCTTCACCATCTTGTGATGTGACCCGCGGTGCATCTTGGGTAGCATGTAAATCACAAAATATCACATGCTGTGAAAACCCCGCTAGCGAGGGTTACGGCACACTTTACTTTAGTCCAACCTTATTTAAAAACGTGTACATCTCGAGTTTATATATATCCGAATTTTATAACACAAATGCAAATAGTAAATTTTAATAATTATTCCTATAAGCTGTTAGAAACAATATGTTGTTTGGTCTAGATAACCACGTACAAGTTGTGTGTGTGTTTTTTACTTCTTTTTTAAAAATTAAGAACGATGCCTAACCCGTGTGTCTTTGCGTAGAGGGAAGGGGAAGGGACTCCGATATTAGCAAGGTACAAGGCGAGGAAGTGCAATCAGAATTTATTAGATGGCTCCTGGGGGTAAATAAATATTGAAGCTCAAATGCGTGCCTGGTGGAGGCTGGTTGACTCCCTTTGCGAACTCAAGCAAAATGCAGAGCATTGAAATATTGGGGGTTCTAAGAAATTCAGACCGTACGAAACTTTCTAATGTAGCGATGCACGACTCTTTATGACGCGGAAAAAAAGAATTTTAAAAACACACAATTAAATATATTTAAGGTATGGTAAACCACACCCGACGCAGAAATACCAATAAATCTTATAAGACAGAGTCTGACATATATAGAACAACAAGTTAAATGAAATTAATAACTATGAATAGAAAGACCCTCGACATAAAACCAAATTGAGAACATTAAGGAAATTTAAGAGCGTTCACATTATCTCTCCCAAGTTAAAATCGCAGAATTGCGTTCACAAAGTTTATGCCCAGTGCACACTAGCGACATATCGACGTTACGACATGGGCGCGCGCACTCTTATCTTCGACATAACGACATAAGATTAAAAAAACATGTTTTTTCTTTTATGTCCTGATGTCCATGTTGTTATGACGGGCTAAACATAGTGCGCGCGCCCATGTTGTTATGTTGCTAGTGTGCATTATTAAGCAACCACAAACTAGCTATCAAAACAGGACGACACAAAACCCCTGAACGAAAAACGTGCCCAATATGCTTGGTCAAAGTCGAGGACAAGGAACAACACTGATAAAATGCCCGGCATATAATGAATTAAAGGAATGAATAAATATATGTTTTTTTTTTTAAATTCGCAACAAAACAGATTTGAAAGCGATTGCTCAGTTTGAACCAGGAGAGCGCGACAAAAGAAATAGTTCAATTTTTTTGGGAAGCAACAAAAATAAGGGAAAGTGCGTTGTAATTAGATCTATAATGACATCGCTACAAAGTAAGATGATGAAAAACATCAGGGATAGGAGAACGACTTGAATACCTGCTGTCTTTTTTAATATGAATGTATTCGGCAAAACCCGTGAATCAAAGATGAAAAGGTGCCCAATAAAATTATTGAATTGGATGACGGGGGGGGGGGGGGGGTCTGTTCGCTTCTATCGTGTTCGATATGTGACTGCTGAGCTCGCGCGCCTTGCTTGACAGGAGGCGGAACAGAAAAACAGATTTGGCGTGTGATGAAAAACGAGAAACAAATGAGACATTCCTTGGAAAAGTAGATTGGACATCAGTTCGGGCAACAAAACAAAACTTTAAAGAGTAGCAGTATTTGAAACATGACTAGCTTGAATTGTAAAGACCGCCCCACAACACACTTGTAAACTTGCAATGCAACGGTGTTTTCGCGTTTTCTGTAAGCGTATATAAATTCGTGGATGAATAAAGTTGCATATCTGTACCCTGTTGTTGTGGTGGAGTGGCCTCTCTATAAAATTATACCACTTGTGAGGGTGGTTGTTGTGGTGGAGTGGCCTCTCTATAAAATTATACCACTTGTGAGGGTGGTAATGTCACCAGCTTACTTCCGGTAGATTACGTAACTATCTCCAATCATTTGTAATGGTACGCGAAAAATATTACAAAATTGTAAAAGCAGTGTGCCTATTAGAAGTTTCTTTGAGGAGGTGACTGATAATTTAGAGCGCATGGTCTGTTAAATAGCGCGGATTCTAATAGATTCTTTCGTTTTTCGCCGGTTGAGGTTTCCGTCTGCCAACAGTGAGCTTTCAAACAGTGAAATTTTCCAATGCTGCTTTAACTAGACGAGTATTCCAGGGGTATAGAATTATCGGCTATCGCTTTTTTGGGGCAGTGAAATTTTCCAATGCTGCTTTGACTAGACGAGTATTCCAGGGGTATAGAATTATCGGTTATGGCTTTTTGGGGCAGTGAAATTTTCCAATGCTGCTTTAACTAGACTACTATTCCAGGGGTATAGAATTATCGGTTATCGCTTTTTGGGGCAGTGAAATTTTCCAATGCTCCTTTAACTAGACGAGTATTTCAGGGGTATAGAATTATCGGCTATCGCTTTTTGGGGCAGTGAAATTTTCCAATGCTGCTTTAACTAGACGAGTATTCCAGGGGTATAGAATTATCGGTTATCGCTTTTTGGGGCAGTGAAATTTTCCAATGCTGCTTTAACTAGACGAGTATTACAGGGGTATCGAATTATCGGTTATCGCTTTTTGGGGCATTGAAATTTTCCAATGCTGCTTTAACTAGACGAGTATTCCAGGGGTATAGAATTATCGGCTATCGCTTTTTGGGGCAGTGAAATTTTCCTGGAGCTCTGCCATCCCATGCACCCTCTGTTGTGCTATTACTTCATGCGCGAATATTTATTCGGCTGAAATCTTTACCGTTTTTTTTTTGTCAGAATGGCTTTGTTTTCTAAAAATTTTGCTCTTGCTTTTCCTATTTTTGTTGGTATTTGTCAACCCCCCCACACTTTAAATATCAAAAAGTCTATCCCTTAACATAATATAAACACACATTTGCATTTTTCTAGAATAACCCGGTCATGCCTATCGTAAATAGGGACATTCGCTATAAATCACGACAAGTGTCCCAGTTTTGTAAATGATACTAATACTCAGACAATATAATTCACTGATTATCGAACCTGGCTAATATTTCTCCTACCTCATATCTTTAAACCCTAAGCATTTAAATACATCTTCTAGTGACTTTAAATAATACAACACACGCACATGAATATTGGCCCTTCTTATCGCGCTGTTTTTGACACTAATGACTAATGAGAGAGAGTTTAAAAATTGAAATATCTTAAAAATTGCTTTGACCATCCACAATGTGCTATCACATTGTATTATTTCCTTTGTTGATAACATTTATTATTTTATTCACATAAGTGCAAAGTAAACAACAATATCTATTTATGCTATCATATGTAAAACCCGCCCCTACATACTCTGCCAAAAAAATAATTGGCGTCCCAACAATATCCGTTACAATAACATTAACAATACTTATAACATGATAACTATCGCGACCAGAGGAGCTTATTTCCTCAGCTATGCATAATACAGCTTGAAAAAGAGTGGTCAGTTCTTACAAAAGCTCATCACACCGTCTTTGATAAACTTGATAAAGTTACTTTCATCTTGCAAAATAACTTCAGGAATGCTTCCCAGTTTTATTTGACGAGTTAGTATACAAATGGTGCACTGGGGTAGTAGTGCGTTACTCCCCTGGGGGTCTGTAGCGCATATTGCTAATCGAGCATACTTTACGAAGTCCTCATTAGCAACCTAGCGAAAAACAACTGACGAAGGTCTCTTCATTAAGAGTGCGAAACCGGTCTTGTAAACGCTATAACCGCCCGCCGATTTTTCATCAAACGATGACATCGGAAGGCACCTTAGACGAGATGAGCGAGCCCTCAGAAAAAGCCAGATTTAGCCAAAGTGCACTTTGAATTCTACCAGTTACAGTGGCGATTCTCGGCAGCCTCAAATCTTCCTGTTTGATTTTAAGAAATCTATTAAAACAGGAGTGAGCTGTACTGCAGATATGTCCTAAATAACTCTAAGAAACTTAACATGCACAAAGAAAGCGCTTATGTCAGGTCGAGCAACGCTCCTATAGACGTGAAACATTAAAGAACGACAAATTCCACCACAAAGACATATAATATGTCTCCTAAGGCTTTTGTCACCTCATAAACCACGTCTAGCGTATATGGTCCTCCGTAGATCTATTTCTGCGGCATATAACGCTCAAGCAAAAGTGTAATCTCAAAGACACTACGCACTTTATTTACTTCATCAGAAGTATATAAAAGGGCGAAAGATTCATTGATTTAAATATCTTTGATGTCCATAGCTTACTGAAACTTTTCAGTACACGCATTCTCTTCTCTTGCCACCCTCTTAGTTATAAGAAGGGTTTGTGTCTAGGGAGATGGCCTACGTCCGTTGAGAACAAATTCCTCACTTGCCACCTTCTAAGCAGAAATCCGCAACGGTTACGGGATTTCACAACATACATAACGGCGAGTGTTCAATTCACGGACAGGCAAAATGCGTTTTGAGGCAAACATGGCATCTAATAAACGAATCTTAACATTTTGTCATGAGGTTCCACCCGGCTAAACAGAATCTTCTAAAGATTCTTATAAAAAACTGGCAACTTATCACGGATCTCAGCCTCATACGGCTAGAATCTTTAATGAACCTATAGTCTCTTATAGAAAGGAGAAACCGCTTATAGACTTTTAAGTCAGAGCGACAATCTCCCATAAAGGACTAGGTATCAAAGCAGATTTATTTACAATTGTGGCGGGTGTGGCTGTTGGCAATATTACACAACAATTCCCTGCCCTCATCATGATGAATTCTGGATGGAAACCCGAACCGAGGTATTAAATCATCATAGATCTTCTTCGCCACCGTCGGGGCCGACTTGTTTCTTGTTGGGTAGGCCTGACAGAATCTTGTTAAGTGGTCCACGAAAAGCAAGATGTACACATTTCCACGGGAACTTTTCTCTAGATGGAGGAAATCAATGGCAATAATCTCCAAGGGTGCAGCTCTTCATAAACTAGCGATTTTAATTTTGATGGGAGGACCAACTGTCTTTTTGTCTTTGTTTCTCGCCAAAGTGTTCCGTCGCCATGGTTATGGAGCCTACTTAGTTGCCTTAAGAGTACGTACTTCGCTGTCCCAATACTTCCGGTCCTTAGGGGATGGATGCAGTCCTTTCAGCTTGTACTCCATGACTTTCTCGATAACCGGGTCCTCTTGTTGGTGTTTTAGTATCTCATTTGGCGTCATTTTTTGAATCGTAGTTGCGTCGTAATTGGTTCCGCGCTTACTTCGCCATACCTTGAGGTGACTGTGTTGACCCACGGACTATTGTTTTCTCGGTCTTCACTCAAAGGCTGCATCGCTGCCATCACACTCGCTCTGTCCATTTCTTCAGTGCAACAGGTCATCAATTCTTCCGGCTCTAGTGGTAGTCTAGACAGCGTATCTGCGTCGATGTTCATCGTCCCCGGGCGGTACTTGATAGTGAAGTTATAGTCCGCTAACTCCGCTACCCACCGGTGACCTGTTGCGTTAAGCTTAGCCGTGGTTAACATATAGGTCAATGGGTTGTTGTCTGTGTAGATTGTGAATGAAGGCGCATAGCAAAGGTAGTCTCGAAACTTCTCCGTAATGGCCTATTTAAGAGCGAGGAACTATAGCTTTCCTGCGTGGAGGTGATAGTTCCTCTCTGCGGCCGTTAATGTCCTTAAAGCATATCCCAGAACCCTGAGACCGAATGTTTGCTGCTGATAAAGTACGGCGCCGAGACCGTCTTTAGACGCGTCAGTATGCAATATGAAAGGCTTCTCTGGAAAGTCTGGAAAGGCCATAACAGGCGGGGATGCCAGCTGGGAAATCAGAAATTCAAGTTTCTGCTGGTGACACGGAAGCCAGTTAACTGGATGCTTGTGTTCTTACCTGACACAGACTTTCTTCTCTGGTACATCTGGTCCTGGACTTCCTCGGGGGGTGACAGTAAGTCGTACAGTGATTTGGCATGACGCGAGAAGTCCTTTGATATACTGTCGATAATATCCAAGGAAACCCAGAATCTTTCTCAGCTCGCCCACAATGGCTGGCCTTTTCTCTATCAGTGCATTGATAGCAGCTGTGTCCGCCGGATCCATACTATAACCACTTGCTGATATGATTATCCTAATGCTGATATGATTCTCCTAAGTATCTCACCTTTCGCCTAAATAGTTCGCATTTAGACGGTTTTAGTTGATACCGTGCTTCTTAAGGTATTAAAATACCTGCTTTATATCAGCCAAATGCTGGGAAAACGTCTTTCTATATACCAATACATCGTCCAGGCATTCTGATTCTATTTCTTGGTATGCCAATAATACTTTCTGTCTCAGATCAAGCAAAATGACAAGAAAATCTTAAGGGGACTCACTAGAGGCTTGGACGGCTGTTGTCAGCTGTGAATACAGCTCGGTGGCACTTTTCTCCTGGTAATGTGCCCTCAACATTCTTCTTGTCTGGACTAAATTCAAACCCTGTTTACCCGTTCTCAAACAAAGACCTGGGTTAACTGCTTTTCTGACAGCTCCCATAATTTCTTTCTCAGTATACCCATTACTTGTGCCTGCTTTAATTTGATGTACTAGACTTGAAAAGCTGAGGTGATCTTTATTGAGCCAATCTGACCGGCAATCTTAAACTCTCTTCGCATAGAAAACTGAGGCTTTCATTCAACAAATTCTTCACTGCTTCCAAAATAGCCTGTAATTTATCAACTTCCAATTCCTCCTTGTCCAGGTAATTGGTAATTGCCTGTATTACTTGTAATGGATTTCTCTTCCGGTCGCCTTTACTGATATAACACATTTTTTTATAACTTTATTGTCTGTATTACACCGTAAAAACTTGATCCGGCTATATCAGGGGAAAACGTCGTGCGCGTGTTTGATCGTTCGATTCCTATACGATTATTCGGGGCTTTAATCACTGTTTTGCTCTAGTTTTATCAGGTTACAGAGTTAATTAATATAAAGATTTAGGCACTGCCTAAAAGCGGAGCCAGCATGACTTTTTTTCAGCATAAACTTGTGTAGAATCCCCCTTCTCTGCACTTTCATTATGCATCATGTTCCTCCACCCACAAAAACGGCACAATATGTTAAACATATAAAGATTGCATGTTCTATAAATACTGCAATCATTATTAAAAGGTGTCCGTCTAGGGAATAAAAGCATTTATTGACATTACTAAGGATATCATTAACTAAACTATACTTGATAGACAACTGATACAGCAAAATTAGCAAAATAAATTTATGCTTTGATTAACAGGGAAGGCTTTCAGGTGTGAAGGGAGGTCATATTTATTTTAAAACGAGGATCAATTATAAAAGTTTCTCACAAAAAACTGGGTGCTATTTTATTCTCTACAAAATTAAAAACAATAAACAAATACATTACAAATTGCTATACATTAATTATATCAGCAAATCACACATAGTGGATTTGAGGTAAAAGTACTCATTCCCTGCCTGTACTGTCCCAATTTCTTTTACTTTTTTAAATTACTTTACTTAACTTGCAAAGATAGGGCTTTATCATTTTCTTATTCTTGAGTAAGTTTTAAAGTAAGCAAATATTAGAAAAATATCTTCAACCTTCTCTCTTATGCTTTAAAATGTAACTTTGCTAAGGGTGAATTAAAGCTAAAACATAATAAGAATAGGAACATCCACAAAATATTAAATGCATTCTTCGCATCCCTTACGTGAATGTTTGTGTTAGTTAATTTACCTTCACACAATTGATAATACTTTGCTAAAATAGTATATTAGTGTTAATGTAATGTTATTTACCTAGAAGTAACGTAAAGTAAACACTTAAGGATACTGTAGACCCGAGCGGTAATTACCCCGATCGTCCTGGCAAAACGCGATAAATTTTAAGTGCTTTTGTCTGGTCCAAAGTGCTTAAACTTAAACAAGAGGTAAAAAACCTGAAAAGAAAACTCAAGGTGAGTTTACACCGTGTGATTATGCTGAAGTTGCAATACTTATGACAAAAACGAAATGGTTGTTATTGGTTAAACGGCGGCTTCGATATTCTGAATCCACTCCCTGGATATGAGGAATTTGGCTCTCAAACATAGGAAATATTTAGGCACAAATTCAAATTATGTCATTCGGTACTTTTCTCCTGCCCGGCCTGGATTTTATGATTTTGGTAATTATGTATCATATATTAGTAGCCGAATGCAGTGAATATAACACTATCAGCAAGTAGTTTTGGATTTTTAAAGGCTGTTACTGTGCGGTTTTTGCACATTGTAATAGTCCTCTCCGCTGTTATCACATAGAGAATATTAAGTGTTCTTTTTTGTATTTTTATAGGTTTACAAAGATGTTCCTGCAGAGGATCAGCCCAGTCCAGTGGTACGTCGATAAAACATCAAACAAACAATATAACCGGAACATAGAACTCGTATAGACTATATACATGCCTGATTGCTTATACATTGATTTTAGTTGTTTTCAATTAATTGTTCAATTTATTATTTACAGTCACAACAAAAGCAGAAAATTAAATATCTGTCAAAGCCCCTGGAAGGGGTGAAGAGGCTCCTGTCAGACCTCTTTACCGAAGAAGAGCTCATGCGGTGCACACTGAAGGGGAAGGGAAGGTCCAGAGGGATGCCCTGGACCAGCAACAAGATGCAGATAATTTATGGTAAGTCACAACAGTGCGAGAAATGCAGAAAGGTATCACTTACTTAACTGCAACTACCATTATTTTTGCAGGTGCAATGAGGGCAAATTACGAAATGACTGATGAGAAAATGGACCAGCTGATTAGAAATCAGCAAAATCCTTAAAAGACAAAACCAAAAAATTCCTTAAGTAAAGCTAAGTGAAATGTCCATTAATGGTCCATTAATAATCATAGAGATATTTTAGCTTGCCTTGCAATTTTTGTTGTATACCAACTTTTTGTCGAATTTGGTTTTGTCTTTTAACGATTTTTGCTGATTTCTATAACGTTATAGAAGTCACTGTTCACGTTGTATCCGAAAATTATAAAGTTGATTATCAAATTTTGAGATAATTGTAAATTTGTTCTGTATTCTAAAAATAAAATTATTTGCTGGAAAATATTGCTAGCTATTTGTAATAAATTACCGGATATCCAAGAAAAGCGTATAATATTCTGCAAAATGACAATATTTCAATAACAATAACCTCAATTTCCTTCAATTCCGAAAAATCTAATAATATCCGATTATGCATTCACTAAAATCAAAGAAAATCCAATATTGTCTAAGAATATCGTTCTTTATCGCAAAAGGAACAACGCATCTATGCATTCCCTGTCACATTAATGCATATTCCAAAAATCGCATTATATCCAATTGGATATTCCAGAATATCGTAGAAAATCCTGTTTAAAGTAAGACTATGCCTTTTGAGATATCCTAGAATATCCTGGAATATCGGTCCAAATTTACCGTGAAAATTCACACCTTGAATATCCTAGGAAATCGCAGGATGTTCTAAGATGAATATCGTGAGATATTCAAGGATATTACAGAAAGTCTTGGAATATCCCAGTTTCATTTCGCACGGGAGGTGCCGCGAGAGAAGTAAGCATCGAGCAAGGTCTCGTCTTCATTGTCTCTTTCCTCATCAGTCGTAAGCCACCTTCGACCAATCTACTCCAGCGATTTATTAGGTACCCGGGGATCTTCTGAACCAGCCTCTTGTTCTCTTCTGGGTCGTTAAGCACGTTCAGAAATTGTGAGGCTGACATGGCTGGCTCGCTTGTTCTAGGAAGTCTGAAAACTTCCGTAGGCTGACGCCGTCGTTCGCCTGCACTCTTGGCCACTCGTGTAGTCTATGTCGATATGGGTCGGCCAGAAAGTACGGGTTGCCATAGCGGCGAGTGAGCATTTCCTTTGCTCGATCGCTAGACGATGGTGTACATTGCGTTATAAAACCCGAAGTCGCTTCCTTAGCTTCGCCGGCCGCATATCTTCCGAGTACAAACGTTCCTCCGCGTTACTAGACTGACGCTCTACAATGTTCTCAAAAGCCCTTAGACACCTCGGAAACTCTAATTGGTTCCCCCTAAAGATCTTTGGCTCGGGAAGAGGGAGCCTGTGGCGCGAGTTTCGCTCTGCGAGGAGGTCAGCTAAACGTGTTATCGAGTCAGTGTTCTCTGCGGGAGGGACAGTATATTGCTCGATAGAGGTACACGAGAATCGGTTTGTGATAGAGGTAGAAGTGGTCTTTTTGAATTATGGAGAACCCTTGGCTCGGAATTAACTTGACTTGCGGGGTGATCGGAATTCGGGTTGGATAAATCGAGCGTTTTTGTACTGCCGGAAATAGAACGTAGCTGTTCCTCTAAATAATCATGTAAGCGGTCGGCGGCGTTCCCCGTAATCTGCTCGGGATTCTGTGCTTCGCTTTCGACTTTCTCGATAGCCTGTAGTTCGGCTCTTGTCGCTGCTAACTCTTTGAGTATTTCGATTTGTTTGAGTTCTTTCGTTTTCCCCCATTTAAACATGTCAATGTCTAATCTAGCTGCTTTAGCGGCGATATCCGCTCGGTAATTTAGAGACCCATTGCAGGTGCGCGTCTCGATGTGCGGCTTGCCCTTGACCGGTGGAACCCAGCAATGCTCGGTGCCTTTCGAGAGGACAAGGGACAAGTTTTTACTGTAATGGATTTCCCTTCCGGTCGCCTTCACTGGTATAACACATGACACGACACCGACTTGAACCCAATTTGCCTTTTTTTCATTTTTTTATAACTTTATTGTCTGTATTACACCGTACAAACTTGATCCGGCTATATCAGGGGAAATCGTCGTGCGCGTGTTTGATCGTTTGATTCGTGTACGATATGCGGGGCTTAGCACTGCCTGGCTCTAGTTTTATCAGGTTCAGAGTTAATTATTATCTAATAAGTACTGTTCGCTACATTACTGCTAATTTTCCCTTCTTTTCAGGTTTTTAGATGGTCAATTCGTTACACAGTTCAGTTAATTTCTATTCGCTCAAAGAGCACAGTTTAAGTCTCACCGTGTTTTCTAATTCTTTTGCCATAATGCTTCTTACTCACCTAAATCACGCTCTGAGTCGCCAATATGTAACACCCGCGATTCCTTGTGTTATTCCAGTTATTTATTTAATAATCCAACTCACAAAAGTCTACTTTTTTCCGATCTAGAAACTCACATGGGAAAATCGTCCCACAATGCATTTCAAACAGGTCGATCCAGGGGCGCGCGGCCGAAACCGCAACAGGTGGCCCCTACACATATTGTTTAAACAAACGTATTTTGAAGTCAAATAGAGTGGGCTATAGCTATACAATATCCAGACATAAAATTAGAACATTTTTTATCAAGATCAACAACACTACAAATACAACACAATTCTCTAGTTGTTTATTGAAATTGTCCCATAAAAATCAATACTGTCCAACACTGTCTCACATTGGCCATTTGTCATTTGGAATGGCCATTTGTCAAGCGCTAGTGGCAAATGGCCAAATGGTAATATGTGAAGTAGATTCCGGCTACGAAGCGATTTAAGACCGGCCTCAAGGATTTCTTCCAATATTTATTATATAAAAACATTCTGGAATAGATCAATAATTACAGCATTTAGGCTAGATCTCGGGCATATTCCTATACATTCCGATCATAGTTGTGAAGCGATAGAGATTTACGAAATTAAACTTACAAGCAATGGAACATACACTTGAATCAATAATTACTATTACACAAAACATACAAATCATGCGCTATAAAGCTAATATAACTTGATCATGGTACCTGAATGGTGGATTCCTGCGCGGTCTTGGCTTAAACTTAGCTCTGCTCTAAACTTGCGATCTCCTCATGTGCTCTATTGACTCTAACTGGTCTCAATTTACAGATGCCTTTTAAGCAGCAATTATCAACTTGTGTCAATCAAACTTAATTACTTACATATTGAATCAGTCACTTAGAAAACAAACAGTGTCCGATGCGCTATCTACAACAAATCCTCGGGGGGCGCCAATGAGAAGGCGCTATTTGTTACTCTGCTTCGCATATCAAGCAGCAGCGCTGGACGGACCTCTGATATTCCGCTCCGTTGGCTGTCTTGACTCTCACGTTCCGTACGAGTGCGTCTTGCCCGGGGTAGGTCTCCACGATGCGTCCAAGACTCCATTTTCCACGTGGCGCCGTGAAATCCACTAGCAGGACAACATCTCCGACGCTCATCTGGCGACCTTTCTTCTGCCATTTGGAGCGGCCGCGACTGATCAGCTCTCGGATGAACCGTCTCCAAAAGTAAATGACGATGGTCTGCACGAACTGGTAGCGCTTCTTGAGGTTCTATTTGTGTCTTCGTATGGACCATGAGGGGTGTTTACCGACGCTCATCCCAGTAGGAGGTGATTCGGTGTCAGGGGTCTTGGATCGTTGGGGTCGTCCGAACTGTAACTCAGAGGGCGGCTGTTCAGGATACTCTTCACTCGCTCCAGGAGAGTGTCTGCTCTCCTACGGTTACGTGAAGTGAGTGCTTGACTTGCTTGACCAAACTCTCGTACATTCCTCCTTGATGGGGACTGTAGGGGGATATGAAGATCCAGTTGAACTTGTGCAGCATCGCAAAGTCTTCAAGACACTTCTTCTCATCGATGACTAGTTTGCGGAGTTCTGCTTCTGCCCCTACAAACGAGCCTCCGTTGTCCGAGATCAACGTCTCTGGCCATCCGTGGGTTGCGGCGAATCGTCTAACTGCTTGGACAAGCTGATAACGCTTCCGCTGATGTGTTCTCCACGATTTTCAAGTGCACCGCTCGTACGGTCGCACAGGTGAAGATTGCTCCCCATGCCTTGATCGATTGCTTTCTTCCATACTTCAGTCTGAATGGCCCGAATAAGTCCACTCCTGTTACATTGAAAGGCGGTGAGACTAACTGCAATCTTTCTTTCGGAAGATCAGCCATCATTGTAGTGTGTGGCGGTTGCTTTTGTTCCCTACAAGTCACGCATTTTCTTGTGATCTTATTTGCACGATTTCTCCCTCGTAGGATCCAGTACTTTGCACGCGATTCAGACAGGGTTCTTTCTCGCCCTGCGTGATTCGTCATTTGATGCATCTCTCTCATGATCAGCGTCGAGATGTGATCCTTCGCTGGGAGGAGTACTGGATACACTTGGTCATACGGCAGGCTGGTCCTGGTCAGGCGGCTCCCTACCCTCATTAAGCCATCCTCGTCTATGAATGGCGACAGATTCGGGTAGTCTTCTGTCTTCATGGCTCGCTGACTGAACCGCAGCCAATACTCTTCAGCGGCTTCGATTTCTGCAGGTGCTAGGTGACTAGTTTTCTTCTGCTCTGGGTTATTCACACTGGACTTGAGGTTGCTTACAAATCGCATACAATATGCGATAAGGCGACTCCATCTGGATTGGGATTGCGGATCTAGTAGTGGTTCCTCCTAGACGGCGGCGGCGATTGCACTTACTGGCGTCTCTTTTTTCTTTTCCGGATCTTCTTCTTCTGGGGTTATGACTGCCTCACTAGGCCAATCAGCTCTCGGTTTCTTGAGGAAGGGTTGACCGCTCATCCATCCTCCTTTGCTTAGCTCTTCAACAGTGATGCCTCTGCTTAGGTCGTCAGCTGGATTTTGATCCGTCGGTACATGTCTCCAGTGACCTTGTTCCCACTCGGACTCGATCTCGGCGATGCGAACACCTACGAAGGGCTTGAATGCAGAGGACCGGGATCTTAACCAGGACAGGACTATCGTGGAGTCCGACCACAAGACGACGCTCTCCGGCTTTGTCTTGAGCTCTGAGACGATGGTTTTCGCGAGTCTGGAGGCTACGAGAGCTGCCATCAGCTCTAGTCTAGGGACTGTTGATTGGCGCAGTGGTGCTACTCTGGCTTTCGCTGCCACAATGCGGACCTCTGGGCCTTGCGGAGTCGGCCAGACAAGGTAGGCGACGGCGCCATATGCCTTACAGCTTGCGTCGGCGAACACGGTCGCCTGCGTTATAGGGCTTGAGACATCTCGGGATTTGGACCTCCTTCAGGCTTTCGATCTCTTTCAGTAGTGAAAGCAACATGGCACTTGTTTCTTCTGGAAGGGGATCGTCCCAATCGAACTGTTCTGCCCTCCAAACCTCTTGCAGCGCTACTCTTGCTTTGATCGTGACGGCTGACGCGAGGCCTAGAGGGTCATACAGCCGGGAGATGCTCGAGAGTACGGATCTCTTCGTCAGTGCTTTCAACTTCAAATCCCTCGAGGCGAAGCTTATTGTGTCTCTCTGCCGGTTCTATCCTACTCCGAGAGTCTTCGTGCCTTCTTCCCCATCGAGATTGACTGTTGGCGTCCCTGATGCGTGTCCGGCATTGTTTCCGGGTGGGGGTGGCTGGCTTTGCACTGCAGTATCTGACGAAATCCACTGCTTTATCTTGAAACTTCCTGTCGACAGAACGCTGTCAGTCTCTTTGATGGTCTTCGGGGCTTCCTCTGCGGTTGAACATGAGAATATCAAATCGTCCATCTTTTGAGCAGGGTAGCTGCTAGCGGGCTCTCTTCACTGTTTTCATCGGCCATCCTTAACAGCACATAGCTGGCCATATCTGGGGATGGTTTTTCGCCGAAGGTCACTCTCTGAAGGGCGTAGAAAGCTGGCGGTCTTGAAGTGTCTAGGTCTCTCCAGAGGAAGCGATGGACTTGCTTATCATCCTCCGGAAGGCAGATCTGAAGAAACATCTTTGAAATGTCCCCGACACAAGCAACCTGGTCTTCTCGGAAGCGCAATAGAACGCCGAGCAGATCACCGATTAGCCCTGGGCCTTTGTACAGGGACGAGCTGAGAGACACACCCTGGTACACACTAGCGGGATCGAATACTATTCTTAAGGGGGTGCTGTCTTGCTGTCCGGTCGATATATGCCGAAATTTGGGAGATAGTAGACTGGCTTGACGGGCCTCTCAAGTTCCTCTTGGGTAAGCTCTCTCGCCCAACCGTTTTCTTGGTATTGGACGATTACCTTTTGATACATGTCTGCCTTGTCTTGGTTTTTAAGCAGACCTGTCTCTAGTGACCTTAACATCTGTTCTGCGAGTGGACGGTTGTCGGGGAGAAGGGTTTTATCTTGTTTCCACGGTAACCCAACAATGTAACGGTTGTCTTCTTTTCTACAGGAACTCTCCATTAGCTTAAGAGCTTGCTTGTCCTAAAACGACATCGGCTGCTTCGGGCATGCGCAGTCATTTGCTTGTACCCCGAGTGTCTCAAACTTGTAGAACTACAAGTTGGTAGTTCGTACAGCCAGGTTGACTGGCTGTACGAAGCTGACGGAGCAGATCTGGGACTCTCTTCGCTTATTCTATGAACCAATGACATACCATCCGAGCTTCGTCTTCTTGGCTACTGGTTGGAACGGTGTTCCTTGGCGTGTTTCTTCCTCTGCGTGGATATGGCTGTAGTGGACACCTAAGATGAGATCAACTGGACCGGCTCTGTGCGTGAAATCGATGCCACGAAGGTGATTGAATGAGCTTAGCCATGTGCGATCTATGGGAGGAACATCGAGCACTGTATAACTGATCTCGTGGGCTTCAAACTGCTGAAACTACCTAAATGGCGGAAAGCCCCAGTCCTAAGTATTCAAATACTTTTTAAAAACTTTTTTGTTAGCAAGTATTCTAGTATGTTTCACATTCATGGTGTATAAGCTTATCAGCGAGAAATCCGTCGATTCTATTAGACTTATTCGGGTTAAAAAGTGTCAAACAAGTTCGTTAATATTGCTAACTATATTCCAGGAAACAACTGGTCACCTCAGCTCCTACGGTTACTCAGTTACTCAGATACTTCCTTCGGCCGGCAAAACACGCCGAGCATTTCCCTGTCCCTGTATAGGTGCTCGTGCGTGGAACAATAAACTGGGAAATACTGATAGGTCAAGGGGAACAAAAAGGCGGAAATAACCAAAATGACGGAAACCGAAAAAACATGTTTTCGGCAAGGGCTTTTTTATTTTTATTTACATTGAAACTTGCATACACCAGCAAGAAATACGTAAATCCTTATAGAGGCTTTTTCGTGTGAAAAAGTCATTTAGATTTTAAATTTTTAAATGTTGCTTTAATTTATCCCAGGGCCACCTACTTCTACATAGCAGGTTCTTAGCCCAAAAACATTATGTGTGACAGAGGCCAGAATGTATGCGTAGGAGATGAATCCTAGGTTTGAAGACTTCGGCGCGAATAATTAATCAGCGGTAAGAACCTTTGGGAGCGGCTGCAAAGACCGCCGGGTCCCCAAATCGTCGTACGACCAGGCTGAGAAAATCGACCAGAAGAAAGTTACGCCTGAAAGTTTACTGAAACAATTGGATAATTTCTAAAATCAGAAGTTGACGAAATCGGAAGAGCACCAGGTAAAATAAAGTTCTCGTTGAAACAGTGGCAATAGATCTAGGGGGAAAGTTTTTATATGCAAAAATAGCATAATTAAGCTACATTTTCATCTTGTTTGCATGTTCTCTTCCTTGCTAGAATAGGCCTCTAATTTTTGCTAGTTTTAGATAATGGAGTGTTGGGAGTTCCTGGGATGCGACTTAGGATACTTAAAAATTCCTTGCCTCGGGGGATAGAAATTCAAGTCTTTTGGAAAGATGAAACCTAGTGGCGATGCCATACTTTTGATCGGTATAAGTTGGTGTGTCATATTTAATTGACAATTGCTGGCTGTAACAGATGACTCCAAAATGACTGTCTCTATTCCAGTTGAGTTTAGAAAATATAAGTATAAGTATGTATCATTATTCTACAGACCTACAGATTACTGTGTCTAGCACTCCAAGCAAAAAATTGGACTATGACTAATAGTGCAAATGCAATAAAAGGTATAGCTCCATTGTTATCAGGACATGGCCATGACTAATGTAAGCCCAAAAACCTGTAGCAGTGGTCAGTGGGGTTAAACATAGAAAGTCTATTAGAGACATTAGATAGAATTATTAGCTGAGAACATTTACTCAATACTGTATAACCTCATGGTAAATATAAAGGAAATATCTTATCCCTGTCAAATGTTTAATTTTCTTATAAATGTTACCTTGTGTCATTATTATCATTTCCATTTGAGACTATAAAAAGCAGTCTGCGCAGCAGTCGAGTAGGCCGAAGGCCTACGAGACGGAACCAGTGGGCGATGCCGTACTTGCCAAAACGAAGCCTTTTGATTGGTAACGAAGCCTTTTGATTGGGCATGCTGTAGTAAATTAAAATTATAATTAGCTACGAGCATTAACTCAATACTGTAAAATGCTCATGGTAAATAAAAAGTTTATATATGAGGAATAACTGTCCCTTGAAATGTCCAATTTTCTTACAAATGTTACATTGTGTCATTATTATTATTTCAATAATAAGAAAATAAAAAGCAGTCTGCGCAGCAGTCGAGTAGGCCGAAGGCCTACGAGACGGAAGCAGTGGGCGATGCCGTACTTGCCAAAACGAAGCATTTTGATTGGTATCATTGGGCATCCATTTGCCACAAAGCCCTATGCCTTGGTCATGGTACTTGCAGTGCTATGTGTCTGCTATATGTATGGTGGACCACCCCTCCCCCTTGCTTTTTGCCATATCCACCATTTCCACCATATCCACCATTTGCCACATAGCCCTATGCCTTGGCCATGGTACTTGCAGTGTTGACTGTCTGCTATGTATGATGGACCACCCCTCCCCCTTACTTTTCACCAAATCCACCATATCCACCATTTGCCACATAGCCCTATTCCTTGGCCATGGTACTTGCAGTGTTGACTGTCTGCTATATGTATGGTGGACCACCCCTCCACCTAGCTTTTCACCATATCCACCATATCCACCATTTGCCACATAGCTCTATGATTTGGTCATGGTACTTGCATGCAGTGTTGATTGTCTGTTTTATGTATGGTGGACCACCTCTCCCCCTTACTTTTCACCATATCCACTATGCCCATCATATCCACCATTTGGCACATACTCCTATCCCTTGGCCATGCTACTTGCAGTGTTGACTGTCTGCTATATGTATGGTGGACCAGCCTTACCATATCCACGATTGTATTAGCCCCATTCCTAAAGCCTTGGTTCTTCTAATTCTGAATAGACAGTATATATGCTAAGTATGGGTCTATAGGACCATCCCTCCCCTTAAGTCCTATGCTACAGTGTTATATTACCATTTGGCCATTTGCCACTAGTGCTTGACAAATGGCCATTTCGAAATGGCCAATGGCCAATGTGAGACAGTGTTGGACAACCCTCTACAGAAGTTAGTTTTCACTCAGATAACTTTAATAGATAAAGCAATTTAGTTAAATACCTTTAGTTCATTCTTTTATATTCAGATCATGTCAAGATTAGGGGGGTGAATAGGGGTATGTAAATCCGCCGATCCGCTACATTTTTGGAGCAAATCCGTGGATCCGCATAATTTGTTTAGATCCGCATGGTTTCACAAAACAATAGCATCGATTGAAATTTATTTAAAATCCGAAATTCGACCGTCGAAGCAGTCAAAATCCGAAATCCGCGCCCGAATTGTGAACAGATCCTTGATCTGCCGTACTCCCCAAATCCGCCAATCCGCTAGAATAATAATAAAAATCCGTAATCCGTGAGCATTTCGGGGCCGAATCCGCCAATCCGCGAACCGATTCACCCCCCCCCCCCCCCCCGATTAGGTATTGAAGCTGTCTTTAACTGAATAAAGTAGTCAGCTTGTTTCTATGTCCCTCTTTATACGCTACGGGTCTACACGTGTTGCAAATGAATAAACACAACGAAATGTGGCGTAATTAATCCAAGTGAGCACGACTTTCCACAATAACTTGATAGAAAGTAAAGCTATGGAAAATTTGCAGCAATGAAATCGCCAATTAGGCCTTGATTCTGCACAAATACATAAATCGTATATGTGAAATTCTGAATTCCGATGCAATGATTTGCGATGACGTCACAGAATTGTATACTTCGCGTCAGGAAAAGGCTTCGGTAAGATCATAGTGATCATCAATGCAGATTTCTCGGGACGACGAAAAAAATAGTTGCATTTTATGACTGGGCTACCATACCCTGGTTCCAGAGCCTGGAACGTCTCTCTGTCTAGTGGCCAGCCACTAAATAGAGACGTTCGAGGTTTTGGAACCAGGGTAGGGCTACCACAGGTATCCCAGTAAAAAAGTTGTTGTGTGTTCGTGATGGGTGGGGGGGGTTTAGACATGACAAAAAAAGGTTTGTCCTTGTTGAATTCGTTTGTCCTTAGAAATTCTTCACTAACGCAGGTGGGAAGCCTGTGCTGTGACAACGCTAAGTTTGATTGAATGTTCCTCCCGAAGCATTGTTTGTACAACTTCGTCAACGGCTACTGAGCTCAATAATCGAATCTAGGAGGAAAAGAATAATATTGCACATTATCTGAGGCGAGAGAATTCTTTGCGATCAGAGACACCGCTGTTTGCTTCTGTTTTGTTTGGTTCCGTATGTGACTGCTGAGCTCGCCTTGCGTGACAGGGGGCGGTCTGAGTGACTGCGTGGGAGACTAGGGTCTAGACTCCTTTGAGTCTTTCCCGAAGGGTTGATCAGACGCTTCCATTGTAAATTGAGATTCGTCTGAGAAGATTTCGACTAGAAACAGGTATTTATATCGCCTATTTCCACCCTATTTTGGCTATATTACCTATTTTATTATTGTATGGGGTCTAAAAGTGGATCGATTCATTTGTCTTCAGCTGATAACTCTTGAGAGGTGAAATGAATCACTTTCGATTCGATTCCACTAAAATTCCGAAAGACTCGAAAAGTTTCCGAGTAAAAAAATCTATATTAAATGTACCTTTTGTTCCAAACGTTGTGTTTAGTATATTGGCAGTCTATATTTGAATTATTATGTGTTGTCTTATTCGTTGTTGTTGTTACAATGCTGTACATCAAAGGTCGGTACAGCTAGATATGCTCACTCTAGCTGAATCGTTAACCTTATAACACTTTATTTTCGCGTCAATTTAAACAGCCTCTGTCAGGTGCCATTTTATCATCCTAGCAAAGTACCAAAGTTTGAAGAAGCATCCATTTCCATCGGCTGATTTGGAGAAGCCTATATGTGATATTTTCGATTTTTAAAAAAATTAAAAATTCGCGAAAGTAAAGCATAGCTGTCAACTCTCCCGCATTAGGCGGATGTCACAAGATTTTGAACCTAATAACATTAATTTTTGTGTGAATGTTCATACATTCTGCATCCACTGTATTCACTCGCATTGGTGTTGGTTTTTTTCACATATTTACTGTATCTCACCCGATTTTACAAGATTTCTGTGCAAGTTTGATTGACAGCTATGATAAAGTGATATGGCCTTTGGGTGAAATATTTGTCGTTTTATAAGCTTTTTGCAAACACCTTGACTTTGACAATTCTGAACTGTATTTACAGGTTTTTGTGGAACTAAATTTAGCCCACCCATGTCTTTGTTACAGTTTTGATGAATGAAGCACATTCTAAATCACTTGCTTTACTTGAGTTTATTGTCTCAAAATGGCAAGATTGCAAAAATAAAGTGACTTTTTATGAAAATAGCGAAAATAAAGTGTCGCCCAATAACAACATTTTAAAATCGTGAAATTTTGACGTCGCAAATAGGTGTAATAAGGGTTTAGTTTCAATTAAAGATTGTTTATTTTCGTTGTTCTCTGGTGGACAGGTACAGTGATTTCTGATTTTTTTAAATTGTTATTTTTTTGGGTTTGCCACTCAAAAAAGTCACATGATCTTTTAGCACAAGTCGCCTATTCACGAAACAGTGAGAAATGAAACAAGAAAGCTATGAAAATAGTTGAGTTTGCTTGATGGTGGATGGATGGGGTGCTAAATTAAAGTAGTGTTACAGATTCTCTAGCCTTCAAAAGTGTAACTCCCATATTGGTCACTGGGAAGGGGTAAATTGGCCAAATTGCCATTGACTTATCTTCAAACTTCTAGCTGTTTTACTGCTCATCCAATAGCTAAGTCCAAGTATCTGTTGTTTGGAGTCGTTCATGAGTTTTAGGAAGCAACTGAAGGTAAAGTGATCACAATTAAAATTTGGCAATGTAACAATAATCTCATTGATAAGCTGGGTTATTTTTCATAGTAAGTAAATAAGTAAATATATATACTGTATGCATATTCATATTTGTGTTGTCATTTTCCCTTTCCAATTTGTTTGATCATGCAAAACTTCCAAACATAACGCCGGAATTTATAACAAAATAAACAAATATGTAACACAGTTTATTCAGCAGACACAAGATTAATCCCTAATTTCTTGAATTATTGTGCATGTTTAGGTATTGCAAACTCCACATGAGAAATGCAAATTTTAAAGTGTTTGTAATGCAGATATTTCTGCATTATTTTTGAGAATTAAAAGGAAATGACCAGAAGGGGCGTGGCTGTGCCCCCAATATTTTCTCAATGTTTCTGTATCGTGCCCCCCCCCCCCCCCCAATCTTAGGTGGCCTGCTATGCCTCTCGTAGAAAAGGAATAATAAATTTGCTTATGCTTTACTTGTTGTTTTTTAGAAATGACATCCGCCAGCAGGCGCCTCGAGGATGAGGTGACGTGCTCTATATGTATAGAGCACTTCAACGATCCTAGAGTGCTCCCTTGCTTCCACTCATTTTGTCTGCACTGCCTGGAAGAGCTGGCAGTGCACTCTGAAGGGAGAGGAAAACTTGTGTGCCCCCTCTGTAAGGCGGAATTCCAGGTAATCTGTCATACAGAAATTCATCCATTACTTAATGAACCCTGGCACAACTGTGTGACAAATGTTTTGCTGTAACAAAGAAATGGATTCAAACGACAAGTGCATTTCGAAAGAGAAAAGCGAAATTGAATTCTTCTCACAAGAAATTACTTTATGAGTATTGAATTATTAAAAGATAAGGATCCCAAAGCTAATGTTGTATTTTGCATGTTTCCTTCATAGTTACTGTAAATATATGGGCGTTACAAAAAAAATTGGGACAAAAAACTATAATAAAATACCTTCAAACTTTTCTTACCTGTTTTTGGACTTGTCATTCACATCCCTGTGAAGTTTCAATTCATTTGGGGCAATATTGAGCAATTGTAGTTCAACTATATTTACAGTAACTATGAATAAAACACGTAAAATACAACATTAGCTCGGGGAACGTATGCCCTCCCCTGAATTCATATGCAAACTTTATTATAACTCTATTTTACTGATTATTGTTCTAGATTTCCCCAGCAGATGTTCCGAGTTTGAAGGTGAATTTCATGATCAACAGTATTATCTCTGTTCTTCCTTTGTTGACATCTGAAGACTCCAAGAAGAAACCAGCTTGTGAATCGTGTGATAGTGGTGAGCCTGCCCAAGGGAGATGTAACGAGTGCGATCACTTTGTCTGTGAGCAGTGCATCTCGGCTCATAAGAGATTTCAACCAGTGCAACATCACACTATCCTCAGTTTTGATGAGATCAAAAGCGGAAAGTTACTTGCAATGAGCAAGGCTTCCTTCTGCACCAAACACAAGGGTAAAAAGCTGAAACTGTTTTGCGAATCTTGTAAGGAAGTGATTTGCCGAGATTGCACCGTCGTTGATCATAAAAATCATGATTACCTTTTCACAAGTGATGTTATCGCTAGAGAGAAAGAAGAAATATTGGGAAGAGCAAAAAAAGTTGCATCAAAACTCACCGATATTGAACAGGCGATGGCATTGGTAGAAGAGGCTCAACATCATCTCGAGGAAAATAAACGTGCGACCAGAAGGGATCTGGATGCGTTCATTGATAAGCAGATAGGTACTCTTGAGAAGATGCGATCTGATCTTAAAGGGGGGATTGAGTCAGCTTGTCAAAAGCATGATAAGCAGCTGACTGCTCAGAGAGAGACTCTATCCATGAGACTTGCAAGCGCTCGTAGCAGTTTGGAGTTTGCTGAGAGAATGTGCAGAGATGCAAATGATGTGGATGTCTTGTCCATCAGGAATGAAGTGCTATCCCAGCTATCGAGTCTTGCAGAGAAACCCGTGGATCAGCCTTGTACGGAGGTTGGAGTTCGTCTTGTAGTGGATGAGGAGTATTGGGATTCTTTGTCAAAGAAGATTTCTGTTGGTGAATCTGAGCAAACAGGTACTAATTCTCTAATACTGTCATGTAGGTCGGTCGGTCGGTCGGCCGGCAGGCAGGCAGGCAGGTAGGTACCCTCAATGGACTCTTGAATAGGCTTCCTAGTTTGACCTTTTACTACCATCTCGAAGGTCTTTCTCATGTTCAACTCCATTCGGTTCTCCAGCGCCCAGCGCTTGATGTTGGTAACTTTCTCCAGCGATGAATCAATCGTGTCTGAGCCAGATATCAAAGGCGTACTTATTGTGATGTCATCCGCATATTTGATAAATAGAGAGTTGGCGCTAGCGTTCTGAATGTCATTTACCATGATAGAGAATAGCAACGGTCCTAGCACCGTTCCTTGGGGGACTCCTCTGCTGATTCCAAGGAAACTGGTAGCCATCCCATTAACCACAACTCGCTGCTTTCGATCGCACAGGAAGCTCATTATCCACAATCTGTTACAAAACTAATTATTGTTTAATGGGGAAGTACTTATCAGACGATGATCTTTTTAGTCTCTATGCCTGTATTTATTACCTAAATTGGCCATGAAAGCGGTGTTTTTCAGCTAAATACTCCGAGGGATGGCTGCTTTTGCAAATGGAGACAGTCGGCACGATATATAGACAGTCTCTTTGGCAACATCAAATGAATTTTATATTTTACAAAATTATAGTCTGCAAATATCCCAGCGCTCCTTCATTTAATTCAAATTAATTGAATAAAATATTCCAAATAGCGCACAGATATCCCAAAAGTATTTTCTGGGGACGTCAACATGTTTACTTCAAGCTCGAATAATTAATAGATTGAAAAACTTTCATTAGGGTATGCGAATAAAGAGAATACATTTTAAGAAATCGATGATAAGCCTGACAAATTCCAATCGTTCCACTTCTGAGACAATCTGTTACAAAACTAATGGGACACTTTCCCTCCCCCTTCCTCAATGTTGGAGGGCAAATGATCACCTTGCTACTGCTTGTGTTTCGAGCTGAAAAATCGCCTCTAACCAATATTAATCGGGGGGAGAGGGTTGGCGGTTGTTCGTATGGGAAGTGTTCCACTTACTTTTGGTGAAGATTGCAGTTCTTGATGTAAGGGTTGATGTCGTATTTTGCCAGTTTATTACAGAGAATATGGTGAGGGACAGTGTCGAAGGCCTTGCTGAAATCAAATGACAAGGCTCTAACAAAATCTGCATCGTTGTCTAACTGCTTGAGCCAAAAATGTTGGCATTTGATCAGGGCCATTGTTGTGTTATGGTCTTTCTTGTAGGCAAATTGGTCGGGGCCAATTTCCGACTTAAGAGTGGAACAGAGTTCGTTTCTGACGCTTGACGATCCTAATGATGATATTAGTCAGTGAGATTGGTCTGAGTTGACTACAGTCTGTCAGAGGAGATTCCTTAGGGATGGGCGAGATGTTCGCTAACTTCCAAGCCATTGGGACAGTTTGTTGTTGGAGTGAACAGTTAAAGATATTTGTGACAAAAGGTGCAAGATGGTGAGAAAAGTCGCGCCAGAGCCAGTACGGAAATTGATCAGGACCTGAGGCAGTTCGTTTCTATGTGATAAAAAAAACTCATTACATAGCTCTCACTCACTGTTGGGGTTCGGGTGCCTTCAGGTATCTCCAGGCGCACAGGGACAACATATGCCTTATCAGTATTGGTGGCTTGAAAATGTGAGTTGATGATGTCGGGTGAAATCACCGATGATGATGATGATGCGCGTTCCCTGTGTCTTCCGGCCAGTTATTCTATTGGCTGTCTCCCACCATTCTTTTAAACCGCATTTGTGTTCCTTATGAACAGCTTTCACCTGATTACTCCGAATGAGAATGTTGATACACTCTTGGCGCCTCAGAATCTCAGCACGGGTTCCTTTATGCGCGATTCTGTTCCTGATGTTACAAAGGTGTTTAACCAGGGGGGACATGTAAGGTGGGTCTCTGGATGAGACTTTGACCCTAATGAGCGGAAAACATTCATTGAACATCGACCACAGGCTCGCATTTAGCAGCTCCACACTCTCCTCTAGGTTAGCAAGATTTTTAATAGGACTCCAGTCGAAAACATTTGTTTTTCCTGATCAAATAACTGAAATCCTCTGCTATCAAACCTCCCACTTTTGAGAAAATTAATTTTACCTTTGATTTGATTTGTGCATTGTTTTTTTTGCCCCCAGTAACTCTATGCCTAAATTTAACCTCATGGTAGTGTAAAGTAATTTTTGTTTTTTTAATCATGTAGTTTTCATTGTATGTATACCCCGAATTATTTACATTTATTACATTATGAGTAGCGACTGAAGGGATCAAAGCCGCAGTTCTTCTAGAAATAATTGAGACAATTTTAAAGCAGAAACTTCATAGGATACCAGATTCACAATTTGTAAGCACCAGCGTTTTGCGACGAGTAGAATACATAGAAGCATACCATAATAAACAAGTCTTTATTTATAATATTTCCTGATGGTGCAATTCAGTTGCAGATCTTTTCCTGAATGGTAGTTCTACAAAAGGTGGTTACGGGTTAGGTTTATTCGAAAGATTAATAAGTCCAGCGTTTGTGACACTTCGATAATTTGTCCTATTTATATATAATTTTCGGCGAAGGGATTTTGATCCTTTCTGTAATTGACAGAGAGTGTCTTTTTACACAAATCCAATCTTGATGGTGGAACTTTGGGCCCAGAATACTCTAGGAATCTTGATTTGGGGCAGGACTTTGTACGACCACACAACAGCAGCAACAATTTGTACTAACCCTTTGGGTGACACACATATACACTGACTTTATTTGTTTGAGACATGATGAGGATAAGGAATTGTGCCTTCTTGATAAAAAGAGTATTGGTTACTTATCTGGTGATGGTGTAACTCCGTTTGTAGGTCTTGAGCAGTCCGCCATCCTCAGCGGCAAAGGTCCAGAGTACCTCCGAGATCTCTTGGGAATCCTGAAGCCCGTGCAGCAAAGTCCCAAGAGTCGCTGGGTCAGATGTTTCTCAGCAAAGAGAGATGGCTGGGCTGCCAGGACCTTCCACGAAAAATGCGACGGCAAAGCGCCGAACATCGTACTCTTAAGCGTTGGAGGAAGATTCTTACTACTTCTGTTATTTATTTCCTGTTACATCGCAATACTGTAATTCAGATGCTTCCGAAAGCAGTTTCGTGTCTACATCGCAATACTGTAATTCAGATTCTTCCAAAAGCAGTTTCGTGTCTACATCGCAATACTGTAATTCAGATTCTTCCGAAAGCAGTTTCGTGTCTACATCGCAATACTGTAATTCCGATTCTTCCGAAAGCAGTTTCGTGTCTACATCGCAATACTGTAATTCAGATTTTCCCCAAGGAAGTTTCGTGTCTACATCGCAATACTATAATTCAAATTCTTCCGAAAGCAGTTTTATGTCTACATTACAATACTGTAATTCCGATTCTTCCGAAAGCAGTTTCGTGTCTACATCGCAATACTGCAATTCCGATTCTTCCGAAAGCAGTTTTATGTCTACATCGCAATACTGTAACTCAGATTCTTCCGGAAGCAGTTTTATGTCTGAGTATCCAGAGTGAAGCCGGCAGAAGGAAGATCTTAGGACCCAAGTTTATTATTCTTTCGATAATCTTTCTAATAATCGTTTCATAATTTATCGTGTTTGGGGACAAACACAAGTTTGACAAGGGAGGTATGTTATAGGACGGTTTGTTATATTGTTTAGGTTATAGGTTATTGTCGTCTAGTATTTCATGTTACTATCTTGAAGTTTTATTTATCTTTCAAGGATAATTTAGATTTTGTTTACAATTGATGGTTTCCTAAGTCTAGATTTTAGCACGCCCGTGGACCCTCCGCATCGATGACCTTTTGGTGCGTCTAAATCCAGGGAGTGTACAGTTTCTTATACGTGGCGAAATCTCCGGTTTC
Source organism: Nematostella vectensis (assembly GCF_932526225.1). Lineage (NCBI taxonomy): Eukaryota > Metazoa > Cnidaria > Anthozoa > Actiniaria > Edwardsiidae > Nematostella > Nematostella vectensis. The sequence continues at coordinate 12,734,846 of NC_064047.1, forward strand.
TATTTGTTTTGGAAATTTTGTTTGAACAGTTAAATTCTGTCTAAATTGTATGCCACCGCCCTCACTCCTTGGTTTAGACATCTCTACTTGTATCGTTATTTCAATTAGGCGAAACTGTTGTAGACACGCGCTCTTTCAGCATGCGCAGTTAAGTTTTAAAAGTTGCTTAATCATTAGTGTTATTTTAGAGTTACCTTGACTTCATAGATTATTCTGTAAATACGCAGGGACGAGAAACCAACTCTGTGATTTCCCACGCCCTCACGCTTTTGTGTGATTGGTTCGTTTTGCCAAATTTTCTCCGTTTCCTCCTGAATTGTTTTACATTCAAGATTGTTTTACATATTTCCATTCATGTGGGACCACTACATGGGTATCTGTCTGGTCCAAGGGTATAAATATAGCGAGCCTAATTCTGTACTTATGCTGCTGCTGTGGCCAAACATTTGGAAAGCATTGAAAAACGCCAGCCTTGCCTTCGTCTTCATCTCCGTCTAAAGGATCCCGGCTTGTGCCCCTAACATTAATTCATACAATGGGAAATAATTTTGATTATTTTTGCTTTCTATCTTATGTTAATTAATAGAATTTCGAATATTATTTTTTACCGTTGTTTTGACTGAAAATACAACTTTAAACTCCATTGAAGGGTTGTGGGTAAGGGATCAATTGTATCAAAGTTAAAATCGCAGAATTGCGTTCACAAAGTTTATGCCCAGTGCACACTATTGACATATCGACATTACGACATGGGCGCGCGCACTCTTATCTTCGACATAACGACATAAGATTAAAAAAACATGTTTTTTTTTATGTCCTGATGTCCATGTTGTTATGACGGGCTAAACATAGTGCGCGCGCCCATGTCGTTATGTTGCTAGTGTGCATTATTAAGCAACCACAAACTAGCTATGAAAACAGGACGACACAAAACCCCTGAACGAAAAACGTGCCCAATATGCTTGGTCAAAGTCGAGGACGAGGAACAGCACTGATAAAATGCCCGGCATATAATGAATTAAAGGAACGAATAAATGTATGTTTTTTTAAAAATTCGCAACAAAACAGATTTGAAAGCGATTGCTCAGTTTGAACCAGGAGAGCGCGACAAAAGAAATAGCTCAATTTTTTTGGGAAGCAACAAAAATAAGGGATCTATAATGACATCGCTACAAAGTAAGATGATGAAAAACATCAGGAATAGGAGAACGACTTGAATACCTGCTGTCTTTTTTAATATGAATGTATTCGGCAAAACCCGTGAATTAAAGATGAAAAGGTGCCAAATAAAATTATTGAATTGGATCAGCATGAGGGGAGGGGGGTCTGTTCGCTTCTATCGTGTTCGATATGTGACAGCTGAGCTCGCGCGCCTTGCTTGACAGGAGGCGGAACAAAAAACCAGATTTGGCGTGTGATGAAAAACGAGAAACAAATGAGACATTTCTTGGAAAAGTAGATTGGACACCAGTTCGGGCAACAAAACAAAACTTTAAAGAGTAGCAATATTTGATACATGACTAGCTTGAATTGTAAAGACCGCCCCACGACACACTTGTAAACTTGCAATGCAACGGTGTTTTCGCGTTTTCTGTAAGCGTATATAAATTCGTGGATGAATAAAGTTGCATATCTGTACCCTGTTGTTGTGGTGGAGTGGCCTCTCTATAAAATTATACCACTTGTGAGGGTGGTTGTTGTGGTGGAGTGGCCTCTCTATAAAATTATACCACTTGTGAGGGTGGTTGTTGTGGTGGAGTAGCCTCTCTATAAAATTATACCACTTGTGAGGGTGGTTGTTGTGGTGGAGTGGCCTCTCTATAAAATTATATCACTTGTGAGGGTGGTTGTTGTGGTGGAGTGGCCTCTCTATAAAATTATACCACTTGTGAGGGTGGTTGTTGTGGTGGAGTGGCCTCTCTATAAAATTATACCACTTGTGAGGGTGGTTGTTGTGGTGGAGTAGCCTCTCTATAAAATTATACCACTTGTGAGGGTGGTTGTTGTGGTGGAGTGGCCTCTCTATAAAATTATACCACTTGTGAGGGTGGTTGTTGTGGTGGAGTGGCCTCTCTATAAAATTATACCACTTGTGAGGGTGGTTGTTGTGGTGGAGTGGCCTCTCTATAAAATTATACCACTTGTGAGGGTGGTTGTTGTGGTGGAGTGGCCCCTCTATAAAATTATACCACTTGTGAGGGTGGTTGTTGTGGTGGAGTAGCCTCTCTATAAAATTATACCACTTGTGAGGGTGGTTGTTGTGGTGGAGTGGCCTCTCTATAAAATTATACCACTTGTGAGGGTGGTTGTTGTGGTGGAGTAGCCTCTCTATAAAATTATACCACTTGTGAGGGTGGTTGTTGTGGTGGAGTGGCCTCTATAAAATTATACCACTTGTGAGGGTGGTTGTTGTTGTGAGGGTGGTTGTTGTGGTGGAGTGGCCTCTCTATAAAATTATACCACTTGTGAGGGTGGTTGTTGTGGTGGAGTGGCCTCTCTATAAAATTATACCACTTGTGAGGGTGGTTGTTGTGGTGGAGTGGCCTCTCTATAAAATTATACCACTTGTGAGGCTGGTTGTTGTGGTGGAGTGGCCTCTCTATAAAATTATACCACTTGTGAGGGTGGTTGTTGTGGTGGAGTGGCCTCTCTATAAAATTATACCACTTGTGAGGCTGGTTAAGCGGCAATGTCGCCAGCTTACTTCCGGTAGATTACGTAACTATCTCCAATCATTTGTAATGGTACGCGAAAAATATTACAAAATTGTAAAAGCAGTGTGCCTATTAGAAGTTTCTTTGAGGTGACTGATAATTTAGAGCGGATGGTCTGTTAAATAGCGCGGATTCTAATAGATTCTTTCGTCCTGAGCTGGTGGAAATGCTGCTTTAACTAGACGAGTATTCCAGGGGAATAGAATTATCGGTAATCTTTTTTTGGGGCAGTGAAATTTTCCAATGCTGCTTTTACTAGACGAGTATTCCAGGGGTATAGAATTATCGGCTATCGCTTTTCGGGGCAGTGAAATTTTCCAATGCTGCTTTAAGTAGACAAGTATTCCAGGGGCATAGAATTATCGGTTATCGTTTTTGGGGCAGTGAAATTTTCCAATGCTGCTTTAACTAGACGAGTATTCCAGGGGTATAGAATTATCGGCTATCGCTTTTTGGGGGCATTGAAATTTTCCAATGCTGCTTTAACTAGACGAGTATTCCAGGGGTATAGAATTATCGGTTATCGCTTTTTGGGGCAGTGAAATTTTCCAATGCTGCTATAACTATACAAGTATTCCAGGGGTATAGAATTATCGGCTATTGCTTTTTGGGTCAGTGAAATTTTCCAATGCTGCTTTTAACTAGACGAGTATTCCAGGGGTATAGAATTATCGGCCATCGCTTTTTGGGGCAGTGAAATTTTCCAATGCTGCTATAACTATACAAGTATTCCAGGGGTATAGAATTATCGGCTATCGCTTTTTGGGTCAGTGAAATTTTCCAATGCTGTTTTAACTAGACGACTATTCCAGGGGTATAGAATTATCGGCTATTGCTTTTTGGGGCAGTGAAATTTTCCAATTCTGCTTTAACTAGACGAGTATTCCAGGGGTATAGAATTATCGGTTATCGCTTTTTGGGGCAGTGAAATTTTCCAATGCTGCTATAACTATACAAGTATTCCAGGGGTATAGAATTATCGGCTATTGCTTTTTGGGGCAGTGAAATTTTCCAATGCTCCTTAACTAGACGAGTATTCCAGTGGTATAGAATTATCGGTTATCGCTTTTTGGGGCAGTGAAATTTTCCAATGCTGCTTTAAGTAGACAAGTATTCCAGGGGTATAGAATTATCGGCTATCGCTTTTTGGGGCAGTGAAATTTTCCAATGCTGCCTTAACTAGACGAGTATTCCAGGGGTATAGAATTATCGGCTATCGCTTTTTGGGGCAGTGAAATTTTCCAATACTGCTTTAACTAGACAAGTATTCCAGGGGTATAGAATTATCGGCTATCGCTTTTTGGGGCAGTGAAATTTTCCAATGCTCCTTTAACTAGACGAGTATTCCAGGGGTATATAATTATCGGCTATCGCTTTTTGAGGCAGTGAAATTTTCCAATGCTGCTTTAACTAGACGAGTATTCCAGGGGTATAGAATTATCGGTTATCGCTTTTTGGGGCAGTGAAATTTTCCAATGCTGCTTTAAGTAGACAAGTATTCCAGGGGTATAGAATTATCGGCTATCGCTTTTTGGGGCAGTGAAATTTTCCAATACTGCTTTAACTAGACAAGTATTCCAGGGGTAAAGAATTATCGGCTATCGCTTTTTGGGGCAGTGAAATTTTCCAATGCTGCTTTAACTAGACGAGTATTCCAGGGGTATAGAATTATCGGCCATCGCTTTTTGGGGCAGTGAAATTTTCCGATGCTGCTTTAACTAGACGAGTATTCCAGGGGTATAGAATTATCGGCTATCGCTTTTTGGGGCAGTGAAATTTTCCAATGCTGCTTTAACTAGACGAGTATTCCAGGGGTATAGAATAATCGGCTATCGCTTTTTGGGGCAGTGAAATTTTCCAATGCTGCTATAACTATACAAGTATTCCAGGGGTATAGAATTATCGGCTATCGCTTTTTGGGGCAGTGAAATTTTCCAATGCTGCTTTAACTAGACGAGTATTCCAGGGGTATAGAATTATCGGCTATCGCTTTTTGGGGCAGTGAAATTTTCCAATACTGCTTTAACTAGACAAGTATTCCAGGGGTAAAGAATTATCGGCTATCGCTTTTTGGGGCAGTGAAATTTTCCAATGCTGCTTTAACTATACAAGTATTCCAGGGGTATAGAATTATCGGCTATCGCTTTTTGGGGCAGTGAAATTTTCCAATGCTGCTTTAACTAGACGAGTATTCCAGGGGTATAGAATTATCGGCTATCGCTTTTTGGGGCAGTGAAATTTTCCTGGAGCTCTGCCATCCCATGCACCCTCTGTTGTGCTATTACTTCATGCGCGAATGTTTATTCGGCTGAAATCTTTACCGTTTTTTTTTTTTTTTTGGTCAGAATGGCTTTGTTTTCTGAAAATTTTGCTCTTGCTTTTCTTATTTATGTTGGTATTTGTCAACCCCCCCACACTTTAAATATCAAAAAGTCTATCCCTTAACATAATATAAACACACATTTGCATTTTTCTAGAATAACCCGGTCATGCCTATCGTAAATAGGGACATTCGCTATAAATCACGACAAGTGTCCCAGTTTTGTAAATGATACTAATACTCAGACAATATAATTCACTGATTATCGAACCTGGCTAATATTTCTCGTACCTCATATCTTTAAACCCTAAGCATTTAAATACATCTTCTAGTGACTTTAAATAATACAACACACGCACATGAATATTGGCCCTTCTTATCGCGCTGTTTTTGACACTAATGACTAATGAGAGAGAGTTTAAAAATTGAAATATCTCAAAAATTGCTTTGACCATCCACAATGTGCTATCACATTGTATTAACAATATAATTGTTTCCTTTGTTGATAACATTTATTATTTTATTCACATAAGTGCAAAGTAAACAACAATATCTATTTATGCTATCATATGTAACACCCGCCCCTACATACTCGCCAAAAAATTAATTGGCGTCCCGACAATATCCGTTACAATAACATTAACAATACTTATAACATGGTAACTATCGCGACCAGAGGAGCTTATTTCCTCAGCTATGCATAATACAGCTTGATAAAGAGTGGTCAGTTCTTACAAAAGCTCAGCACACCGTCTTTGATAAACTTGATAAAGTTAATATCGCGACTTTAAAAAGACAATACGTCTCTGGAAAAAAAAATGTTCTGAACTAACAAACATAAAGTTCTTGCTGGCTGTTCCGTATCCTATTTCACCCTCCTATTCGCCTTGGGTTTCTTTCGTTTGTTGCTGACGCCACCCTCAACATTAATGCTTGTAACACTTGAGAAATAATGATAACACCTGTTATTTCCTTGCTATCTCTTCCGTTACTTTCAACCGTAGCTTTCATCCGTTACTTTCATCTTGCAAAATAACTTCAGGAAGTGTTGCTCACAGTTTTATTTGACGAGTTAGTATACAAATGGTGCACTGTGGTAGTAGTGCGTTACTCCCTAGGGGGTCTGTAGCGCATATCGCTAATCGATCTAGGTTGCCGGACTTTTTTGTACCAGTCCATATACCAATATTAATTTGCTGACAAGTCGAGGGAATGCAAAAATCTTCCTGATACAAATATCTGTCTATTTTTGCTTCCTATGGTTTAACAATAGCGCTACCACGCGACCGTGTCACCGACAATAGGCCCGAAAACATAGACTACCTTAGAATGACGCGGATGAAAATAGTGTAAAACGCTAATTAGCCAATCACCGACTAGTAACTTCAATAAAAGATTCGTCCGACCTCTGATATATCAACGGGCCCGTGACTTCCTGTCACAATCCGCTAATCGAGCATACTTTACGAAGTCCTCATTAGCAACCTAGCGAAAAACAACTGACGAAGGTCTCTTCCATTAAGAGTCCGAAACCGGTCTTGTAAACGCTATAACCGCCCGCCGATTTTTTATCAAACGATGACATCGGAAGGCACCTTAGACGAGATGAGCGAGCCCTCTCTCAGAAAAAGCCAGATTTAGCCAAAGTGCACTTTGAATTCTACGAGTTACAGTGGCGATTCTCGGCAGCCTCAAATCTTCCTGTTTGATTTTAAGAAATCTATTAAAACAGGAGTGAGCTGTACTGCAGATATGTCCTAAATAACTCTAAGAAACTTAACATGCACAAAGAAAGCGCTTATGTCAGGTCGAGCAACGCTCCTATAGACGTGAAACATTAAAGAACGACAAATTCCACCACAAAGACATATAATATGTCTCCTAAGGCTTTTGTCACCTCATAAACCACGTCTAGCGTATATCGTCCTCCGTAGATCCATTTCTGCGGCATATAACGCTCAAGCAAAAGTGTAATCTCAAAGACACTACGCACTTTATTTACTTCATCAAAAGTATATAAAAGGGCGAAAGATTCATTGATTTAAATATCTTCGATGTCCATAGCTTACTGAAACTTTTCAGTACACGCATTCTCTTCTCTTGCCACCCTCTTAGTTATAAGAAGGGTTTGTGTCTAGGGAGATGGCCTACGTCCGTTGAGAACAAATTCCTCACTTGCCACCTTCTAAGCAGAAATCCGCAACTTATTCTAGAAACGGTTACGGGATTTCACAACATACATAACGGCGAGTGTTCAATTCACGGACAGGGAAAATGCGTTTTGAGGCAAACATGGCATCTAATAAACGAATCTTAACATTTTGTCATGAGGTTCCACCCGGCTAAACAGAATCTTTTAAAGATTCTTATAAAAAACTGGCAACTTATCACGGATCTCAGCCTCATACGGCTAGAATCTTTAATGAACCTATAGTCTCTTATAGAAAGGAGAAACCGCTTATAGACTTTTAAGTCAGAGCGACAATCTCCCATAAAGGACTAGGTATCAAAGCAGATTTATTTACAATTGTGGCGGGTGTGGCTGTTGGCAATATTACACAACAATTCCCTGCCCTCATCGTGATGAATTCTGGATGGAAACCCGAACCGAGGTATTAAATCATCATAGATCTTCTTCGCCACCGTCGGGGCCGACTTGTTTCTTGTTGGGTAGGCCTGACAGAATCTTGTTAAGTGGTCCACGAAAAGCAAGATGTACACATTTCCACGGGAACTTTTCTCTAGATGGAGGAAATCAATGGCAATAATCTCCAAGGGTGCAGCTCTTCATAAACTAGCGATTTTAATTTTGATGGGAGGACCAACTGTCTTTTTGTCTTTGTTTCTCGCCAAAGTGTTCCGTCGCCATGGTTATGGAGCCTACTCAGTTGCCTTAAGAGTACGTACTTCGCTGTCCCAAAACTTCCGGTTCTTAGGGGATGGATGCAGTCCTTTCAGCTTGTACTCCATGACTTTCTCGATAACCGGGTCCTCTTGTTGGTGTTTTAGTATCTCATTTGGCGTCATTTTTTAAATCGTAGTTGCGTCGTAATTGGTTCCGCGATTACTTCGTTATACCTTGAGGTGACTGTGTTGACCCACGGACTATTGTTTTCTCGGTCTTCACTCAAAGGCTGCATCGCTGCCATCACACTCGCTCTGTCCATTTCTTCAGTGCAACAGGTCATAAATTCTTCCGGCTCTAGTGGTAGTCTAGACAGCGTATCTGCGTCGATGTTCGTCCTCCCCGGGCGGTACTTGATAGTGAAGTTATAGTCCGCTAACTCCGCTACCCACCGGTGACCTGTTGCGTTAAGCTTAGCCGTGGTTAACATATAGGTCAATGGGTTGTTGTCTGTGTAGATTGTGAATGAAGGCGCATAGCAAAGGTAGTCTCGAAACTTCTCCGTAATGGCCTATTTAAGAGCGAGGAACTGTAGCTTTCCTGCGTGGAGGTGATAGTTCCTCTCTGCGGCCGTTAATGTCCTTAAAGCATATCCCAGAACCCTGAGACCGAATGTTTGCTGCTGATAAAGTACGGCGCCGAGACCGTCTTTAGACGCGACAGTATGCAATATGAAAGGCTCTGGAAAGTCTGGAAAGGCCATAACAGGCGGGGATGCCAGCTGGGAGATCAGAAATTCAAGTTTCTGCTGGTGACACGGAAGCCAGTTAACTGGATGCTTGTTGAATAGCTGGCTTGTGTTCTTACCTGACACAGACTTTCTTCTCTGGTACATCTGGTCCTGGACTTCCTCGGGGGGGTGACAGTAAGTCGTACAGTGATTTGGCATGACGCGAGAAGTCCTTGATATACTGTCGATAATATCCAAGGAAACCCAGAATCTTTCTCAGCTCGCGCACAGTGGCTGGCCTTTTCTCTATCAGTGCATTGATAGCTGCTGTGTCCGCCGGATCCATACTATAACCACTTGTTGATATGATTATCCTAATGCTGATATGATTCTCCTAAGTATCTCACCTTTCGCCTAAATAGTTCGCATTTAGACGGTTTTAGTTGATACCGTGCTCCTTAAGGTTAATTAATACCTGCTTTATATCAGCCAAATGATCGGAAAACGTCTTTCTATATACCAATACATCGTCCAGGCATTCTGATTCTATTTCTTGGGATGCCAATAATACTTTCTGTCTCAGATCAAGCAGTCTGACAAGAAAATCTTGAGGGGACTAACTAGAGGCTTGGACGGCTGTTGTCAGCTGTGAATACAGCTCGGTGGCACTTTTCTCCTGGTAATGTGCCCTCAACATTCTTCTTGTCTGGACTAAATTCAAACCCTGCTTGCCCTCCAGATAGCTTCTCAAATTAAGACCTGGGTTAATTGCTTTTCTGACAGCTCCCATAATTTCTTTCTCAGTATACCCATTACTTGCGCCTGCTTTAATTTGATGTACTAGACTTGAAAAGCTGATGTGTTTTTTTTTTAGCCAATCTGACCGGCAATCTTAAACTCTCTTCGCATAGAAAACTGAGGCTTTGATTCAACAAATTCTTCACTGCTTCCAAAATAGTCTGTAGTTTATCAACGTGTTTGATCGTTCGATTCCTGTACGATTATGCGGGGCTTAGCACTGTTTTGCTCTAGTTTTATCAGGTTACAGAGTTAATTAATATATAGATTTAGGCACTGCCTAAAAGCGGAGCCAGCATGACTTTTTTTCAGCATAAACTTGTGTTCCCTGCACTTTCATTATGCATCATGTTCCTCCGCCCACAAAAACGGCACAATATGTTAAACATATAAAGATTGCATGTTCTATAAATACTGCAATTTTTATTAAAAGGTGTCCTCCTAGGGAATAAAAGCATTTATTGACATTACTAAGGATATCATTAACTAAACTATAATTGATAGACAACTGATACAGCAAAATTAGCAAAAAAACGAGGATCAATTATAAAAGTTCCTCACAAAAAACTTGGTGCTATTTTATTTTCTTCAAAATTAAAAACAATAAACAAATACATATCAAATTCCTATACATTAAGTATATCAGCAAATCACACTATCATAGTGGATTTGAGGTAAAAGTACTCATTCCCTGCCTGTACTGTCCCAATTCCTTTTACTTCTTTAAATTACTTTACTTAACTTGCAAAGATAGGGCTTTATCATTTTTTTATTCTTGAGTAAGTTTTAAAGTAAGCAAATATTAGAAAAATATCTTTAACCTTCTCTCTTATGCTTTAAAATGTAACTTTGCTAAGGGTGAATTAAAAGCTAAAACATTATAAGAATAGGAACATCCACAAAATATTTAATGCATTCTTCGCTTCCCTTACGTGAATGCTTGTGTTAGTTAATTTACCTTCACACAATTGATAATACTTTGCTAAAATAGTATATTAGTGTTAATGTAATGTTATTTACCTAGAAGTAACGTAAAGTAAACACTTAAGGATACAGTAGACCCGGGCGGTAATTACCCCGATCGTCCCGGCAAAACGCGCTTAATTTTAAGTGCTTCTGTCTGGTCCAAAGTGCTTAAACTTAAACAAGAGGTAAAAAACCTGAAAAGAAAACTCAAGGTGAGTTTACACCGTGTGATTATGCTGAAGTTGCAATACTTATGGCAAAAACGAAATGGTTGTTGTTGGTTAAACGGCGGCTTCGATATTCTGAATCCACTCCCTGGATATGAGGAATTTGGCTCTCAAACATAGGAAATATTTAGGCACAAATTCAAATTATGTCATTCGGTACTTTTCTCCTGCCCGGCCTGGATTTTATGATTTTGGTAATTATGTATCATATATTAGTAGCCGAATGCAGTGAATATATGGATTTTTTAAAGGCTGTGACTGTGCAGTTTTTGCACATTGTAATAGTCCTCTCCGCTGTTATCACATAAAGAATATTAAGTGTTCTTTTTTGTATTTTTTATAGGTTTACAAAGATGTTCCTGCAGAGGATCAGCCCAGTCCAGTGGTACGTTTCGATAAAACATCAAACAAACAATAGGACCGGAACAGAGAACTCGTATAGACTATATACATGCCTGATTGCTCATACACTGATTTTAGTTGTTTTCAATTAATTGTTCAATTTATTATTTACAGTCACAACAAAAGCAGAAAATTAAATATCTGTCAAAGCCCCTGGAAGGGGTAAAGAGGCTCCTGTCAGACCTCTTTACCGAAGAAGAGCTCATGCGGTGCACACTGAGGGGGAAGGGAAGGTCCAGAGGGATGCCCTGGACCAGCAACAAGATGCAGATAATTTATGGTAAGTCCCAACAGTGCGAGAAATGCAGAAAGGTATCACTTACTTAACTGCAACTACCATTATTTTTGCAGGTGCAATGAGGGGAAATTACGGAATGACTGATGAGAAAATGGACCAGCTGATTAGAAATCAGCAAAATCCTTAAAAGACAAAACCAAAAAATTCCTTAAGTAAAGCTAAGTGAAATGTCCATTGTTGGTGTAAAATGTTCGCTTTAGTAGGTTTTTTAATCATAGAGATTTTTTAGCTTGCCTTGCACTTTTTGTTGTATACCAACTTTTTGTCGAATTTGGTTTTGTCTTTTAACGATTTTTGCTGATTTCTATAACGTTATAGAAGTCACTGTTCACGTTGTATCCGAAAATTATAAAGTTGATTATCAAATTTTGAGATAATTGTAAATTTGTTCTGTATTCTAAAAATAAAATTATTTGCTGGAAAATATTGCTAGCTATTTGTAATAAATTACCGGATATCCAAGAAAAGCGTATAATATTCTGCAAAATGACAATATGTCAATAACAATAACCTCAATTTCCTTCAATTCCGAAAAATCTAATAATATCCGATTATGCATTCGCTAAAATCAAAGAAAATTAAAGATTAAAAATTAAAAATTAAAAATTAAAAATGACAATGACAACACTCCACTCCAGCGATTTATAAGGTACCCGGGGATCTTCTGAACCAGCCTCTTGTTCTCTTCTGGGTCGTTGAGCACGTTCAGAAATTGTGCGGCTGACATGGCTGGCTCGCTTGTTTAATTTTAAAACTTTAAAATGATTAAAAATTAAAATCAAAGAAAATCCAAAATTGTCAAAGAATATCGTTCTTTATCGCAAAAGGAAAAACGCTTCTATGCATTCCCTGTCACATTAATGCATATTCCAAAAAATCGCATTATATCCAATTGGATATTCCAGAATATCGTAGAAAATCCTGTTTAAAGTAAGTCTATGCCTTTTGAGATATCCTAGAATATCCTGGAATACAATACACCAAAAACTGGAAATCGACTCTGCCAAAAAATCTGAGAGACATGACAGGACGTATGAAAAAGATATTGATGCTTATCAGTAGGCTTACTATACAGATCTGTAGATATTAACCCATCCCTAAGAGTAAGTGAAACATCCAAAAAATTTACCTGACAATGGACCAAAAAAGTTTTTGGTGTATTGTATTCCAGGATATTCTAGGATATCTCAAAAGGCATAGACTTACTTTAAACAGGATTTTCTACGATATTCTGGAATATCCAATTGGATATAATGCGATTTTTTGGAATATGCATTAATGTGACAGAATGCATAGAAGCGTTTTTCCTTTTGCGATAAAGAACGATATTCTTTGACAATTTTGGATTTTCTTTGATTTTAATGGACAATGATTTTATAGTTCTATAACTTTAACGATTTTTAATTAAATCACACATTACACTTCCCGTTATTTAGTTATTACACTGTTAGTTTCAGGGAGTTATTTTTACTCCACTCAGAGAGTAAAAACTACTCTTTGCGGTGGAGTACTTTTAAAGGAGTAATTTGAACTCCTTTATTGGAGTAAAAACTACTCCACTGAGGAGTAATTTTTTTGTTTACTCCCTTAACGGAGTAAGTTTTACTCTGCTGAGAATTAGTATCGAATGTTTATTAAAAAAAGAGTAATTTTCACTCTTGTTGGTCAAATAATGGAGTAAAAAGTACTCTTTTCTGGGAGTAATTTTAGCAGAGTGAAAACTACTCCAACTATCTGAAGTGAAAAGAGTTATTTTAACTCCAGATGGTCAAGAAATGGAGTAAAAAAGTACTCCTTTTAGGGGGTAGGTTTTGAAGAGTAAAAACTACTCCAGCCATCTCGTGTTGAAAGAGTAGTTTTTACTCCAGCTGTATCTTTTTAGAGCAGTAACAAACCACTCCAAATATATAAAATAAAGGGAGTTGTTTTTTTACTCTGAATTAGCTGAATTTAAGAAGGAAAACGATAGTCTTTATTATATAAGACAAAAGATAAAAATAATAATTTATCGTATCTATTGGTATTGAGACAAAAAACTCTACCCTGTGCCTAGGAGTTTCCTAAGATATCCTAAGTTCGATCAAAACAACAAAATATGATTAAACTTCCTAAAAATTCCTAGGATTTCCTAGTATAAGCAGTAGACCAGAAAATGGAAATAATTTGGATAAGAAAATCTTAGGAAGAAGATTTGAAGTTCTACAATTTAGGAACTCTTAGGAAATTCTTAGAAAATCCTAAAAGAACATTTTCAATACAAGAACAGGCCTCACCATACTTGCATATATTGTCAGCTATACTACAACAATAAGAAATGTAATCAAAGACAGGCTTGGACTCGAACATGAGTTTTATGTGGTGTACTTTCAAAATTCGCTCAGAATAATTAGTACTGCATTTAAAAGAAAGATAGGTAGGGTGATAATTGTATAAAATTCTTAGATCCGATTTGAACATTATAAAATCATATATATTGTTTCTAATAGAAATGCTACTTGAGATTATAAAAAAAAACAAGTCCCGCTTTGCAGATAGAAGACGGCTCACCAGGGCTCGTAAAACCAAAATGTACCGGGCGTCCCTCGCTTTAGTGGCCGAGAGGGGCTTGGGCCCAAGGCGCAAAATCATAACGGTCGAACGGAATCCATTATCATAACCTCCAAACAGATAGCCGTTTATTCCCGTCTTTTCTACGCGTAATCCACCTTTTTTGAGGATTTGATGGCAGAACATGGATTGAAGTTAAAGGTTAGTGTGTAATGGGCTTTATAATGTGATAGGTTCAATACTAAATGTGATTTTTGCGACCAACTTCAGCATCAAATCATCGTTCGTGAGCGGATTTCTCGAACTAGACTGATATGTTTTGTGATTCTTTGTTATCTTCCAAAGCAATACTACCTTCTTATGTGTTTCTCTTATTATCTTCGCAGGACATTATGATAGAGATAGTAAAATGTGCTCGAGTTGAAAGCCAGAAAAGAAAGAAGTTTGAGGTATAAGGAATGTGTCAATGCGTAAATCGCAAGAAACGAATAAAAACTTTGTAAACTTAAGTTATTCACTAATCACTGTACTTACATCTAAAGCGCCTATGCTTTATAAACTGTTACTTGAAGCACAAAATTGAATAACTTAGCTTAGTAAAAACCTAGTAATCAGTCTTGCACCTAAAATTTGTCCAGATATTTATTTTGAATATCTAATGTTACTGTAGTTGGTTTTTGTCCGTATACTCTGATCACAGTAAACCCTGCATATGAAGAACCTAGTTATCTTTTCAAGCTAGCCTACCAGGTTCAAATTTAAATGGTGCATATAGAGGCATTAGGCTTCTAGCTTCTTATCTGAATATACAAAGATGGAGGAGGAGGCAGTTCTTTTGGAAAACCGTAATGACGCCAAAAAGGGTAATGTTCAAGAGCTGTTAAAGTTGTTATAGAAAAATAATATTGTGTTATGTTTGTTTCAGCTTTGTTATGTTGGGACACTTGTTAGTAATTTTGTCCAGGATACCTTATGTCAAATGACTATTATTTTTCAAACATTTTTTCAACTTATATTTTTGTTATTTTTTAAACTGAATTGTTTAATTAAATGATTTGTCAAATTCATAATAACGTCTTTTCCTTGGTGTTTCTAAATTACTCTACTTTCTCCAGTATTAACCCCTGAAGTAGGTGGAGTTTAAACGGCCATTTTGTAAAAACAGGGGGTTGAAATCATCCCTTTAGTTACCCAATTAGTAGGGGGAAATAACAAAATAGGGAGTAAAAATTGACTCCCATTTTCAGGGTGAATTGTACTCTTTTAATGGAGTAACTACAAGCAACCTAGTAAATTACTCCACTTAGCTACCCCCTAAAGTGGGTAAAATCTACTCCCCTGAGAGAGTAGGAAAAAAAGGAGTAAAAAATAACTCCATTTTGAGGGTAAATTGTACCCCTTCAATGGAGTAATAGCAAGCAACCTAGTAAATCACTCCCTTTAGTTACTCCCCTACAGGGGTAAAATCTACTCCCTTGAGAGAGTAGAAAAAAGGGAGTAAAAAATTACTCCAAAAAGGGAGTCATTTTGTACCTCGGTTTTTTACTCCCCTTTTGGAGTTAAAACTACTCTCTGAAACTAACAGTGTAGATGGCAGAGTCGATTTCCAGTTTTTGGTGTATTGTATTTATTGTTCTGGTACGAGATCGCGACAGTTTGGGCTTTTTGATTCTACTAGAATATCCTGGAATATCGGTCCAAATTTACCGTGAAAATTCACACCTTGTATCTAGAATATCCTAGGAAATCGCAGGATGTTTTAAGATGAATATCGTGATATATTCAAGATAATACAATACACCAAAAACTGGAAATCGACTCTGCCAAATTTTCGTCTTTAATAAGACTTCTTCAGGGCAGACAGTGAGATATTCAAGGATATTACAGAAAGTCTTGGAATATCCCAGTTTCATTTCGCACGGGATGGTGCCGCGAGAGAAGGAAGCATCGAGGGTCTCGTCTTATGGCCTCTTTCCTCATCAGTCGTAAGCCACCTTCGACCACTTTACTCCAGCGATTTATAAGGTACCCGGGGATCTTCTGAACCAGCCTCTTGTTCTCTTCTGGGTCGTTGAGCACGTTCAGAAATTGTGCGGCTGACATGGCTGGCTCGCTTGTTCTAGGAAGTCTGAAAACTTCCGTAGGCTGACGCCGCCGTTCGCCTGCACTCTTGGCCACTCGTGTAATCTATGTCGATATGGGTCGGCCAGAAAGTACGGGTTGCCATAGCAGCGAGTGAGCACTTCCTTTGCTCGATCGCTAGACGATGGTGTACATTGCGTTATAAAACCCGAAGTCGCTTCCTTTAAGCTAATCGCCGGCCGTATATCTTCCGCAGTACAAACGTTAATCCGCGTTACTAGACTGACGCTCTACAATGTTCTCAAAAGCCCTTAGACACCACGGAAACTCTAATTGGTTCCCCTTAAAGATCTTTGGCTCGGGAAGAGGGAGCCTGTGGCACGAGTTTCGCTCTGCGAGGAGGTCAGCTAAACGTGTTATCGGATCAGTGTTCTCTGCGGGAGGGACAGTATTGCTCGATAGAGGTACACGAGAATCGGTTTGTGATAGAGGTAGAAGGGGTCTTTTCGAATTATGGGGAACCCTTGGCTCGGATTTAACTTGATTTGCGGGGTGATCGGAATTCGGGTTGGATAAATCGAGCGTTTTTGTACTGCCGGAAATAGAACGTCGCTGTTCCTCTAAATAATCATGTAAGCGGTCGGCGGCGTTCCCCGTAATCTGCTCGGGATTCTGTGCTTCGCTTTCGACTTTCTCGATAGCCTGAAGTTCGGCTCTTGTCGCTGCTAACTCTTTGAGTATTTCGATTTGTTTGAGTTCTTTCGTTTTCCCCCATTTAAACATCGAGAAATTTAAGTTCATTGTCTAATCTAGCTGCTTTAGCGGCGATATCCGCTCGGTAATTTAGAGACCCATTGCAGGTGCGCGTCTCGATGTGCGGCTTGCCCTTGACCGGTGGAACCCAGCAATGCTCGCCGCCTTGCGAGACGACATTTCGATGGCCACAAGTTTTTAGTGTAATGGATTTCCCTTCCGGTCGCCTTCACTGGTACAACACATGACACGACACCGACTTGAAGCCAATTTGCCTTTTCTATAACTTTATTGTCTGTATTACACCGTAAAAACTTGATCCGGCTATATCAGGGGAAATCGTCGTGCGCGTGTTTGATCGTTTGATTCGTGTACGATATGCGGGGCTTAGCACTGCCTGGCTCTAATTTTATCAGGTTCAGAGTTAATTATTATCTAGTACTGTTCGCTACATTACTGCTAATTTTCCCTTCTTTTCAGGTTTTTAGATGGTCAATTCGTTACACAGTTCAGTTAATTTCTCTTCGCTCAAAGAGCACAGTTTAAGTTTCACCGTGATTTCTATTTCTTTTGCCATAACGCTTCTTACTCACCTAAATCACGCTCGTGGTCGCCAATATGTAACACCCGCGATTCCTTGTGTTATTCCAGTTATTTATTTAATAATCCAACTCACAAAAGTCTACTTTTTCCGATCTAGAAACTCACATGGGAAAATCGCCCCACAATGCATTTCAAACAGGTCGATCCAGGGGCGCGCGGCCGAAACCGCAACAGGTGGCCCCTTCACATATTGTTTAAACTAACGTATTTTGAAGTCAAATAGAGTGGGCTATAGCTATAAAATATCAAGACATGAAATTAGAACATTTTTTATCAAGATCAACAACACTACAAAGACAACACGATTCTCTAGTTGTTTATTGAAATTGTCCCATAAAAATCAATACTGTCCAACACTGTCTCACATTGGCCGTTTGTCATTTGGAATGGCCATTTGTCAAGCGCTAGTGGCAAATGGCCAAATGGTAATATATTGCAGTAGGATGTGGCTTTCAGGGGGAGGGATGGTCCTATAAATCAATAACATTACAGTTTTTCTAGCACTGCAAGTATCTGATAGCACGGAGATCAATACATAAAAGTCATTTAGCACTGCATGTTTCTGGGCTAAGGGACAAAGCTATGGCAACAGTTATGAAAATTAAGAGGGAGGGGTGGTCCACGGATGTCCTTTTCAACCGTGCTGTTTCGAGATGCGAAATTCGCAACCACAAATATTATTGATGCATGCGTTGCCTCGTTTTTTTAAGAATGCCTTTTTCTTCAAACCGTCTATACACTGTCTATATGCACAAGCAGTCACTTCTTTGCCAGTTGTCTAGGTGCGATAGCTTGTAAAAGTGCCTGGAACAGTATAAAGGTTTGAAAGGTTATACTAAACAACCTATTTCAATCGTGCTGTTTCGACGTGCGAACAAAACAACAACAAATAATATTGATTTGTTACCTCGTTTTGTTTTACCTCGTTTTTAAGAATGTCATTTTGTTCAAACCTTCTATGTGAAAATTTTTGAAATGACAAGTGAAAATGATATTGTTGTGTTGCCTCGTTTTTTTAGAATGTCCTTTTGAACCATGCTGTTTCGCGAATCAAAAGACACAACATATAACATATTAAGGCGTTGCTTCGTTTGTATTATTTTTTATCAAACCGTCCTTATGTACTAATGGAAATCGTAGTTTGGATCATAAATATTTCCCGGTATAGGTGTGACGGCTCTTAAACGTGCCTAGAACAATAACTAGGAAATACTAATAAGTCGCGGCCAACAAAACGGCGGAGACTACCTAAATGGCGGAAAGCCCCAGTCCTAAGTATTCAAATACTTTTTAAAAACATTTTTGTATTTTTCACATTCATGGTGTATAAGCGAGAAATCCGTCAATTCTATTAGACTTATTCGGGTTAAAAAGTGTCAAACAAGTTCGTTAATGTTGCTAACTCTATTCCAGGAAACAACTGGCCACCTAAGCTCCTACGGTTACTCAGACACTTCCTTCGGCCGGCAAAACACGCCGAGCATTTCCCTGTCCCTGTATAGGTGCTCGTGCGTGGAACAGTAAACTGGGAAATACTGATAGGTCAAGGGGAACAAAAAGGCGGAAATAACCGAAATGACGGAAACCGAAAATAATGTTTTCGGCAATTATTTACATTCAAACTTGCATACACCAGCGAGAAATACGTAAATCCTTATAGAGGCTTGATCGTGTGAAAAAGTAGCATAATGGAGTGTTGGGAGTTCCTAGGATGCGGCTTAGGATACTTAAAAATACCTACAGCATCTCTTGCCTCGGGGGATAGAAATTCAAGTCTTTTGGAAAGATGAAACCAGTGGCGATGCCATACTTGCAAAAACGGAGCCTTTTGATCGGTATAAGTTGGCGTGCCGTATTTAATTGACAATTGCTGGCTGTAACAGATGACTCCAAAATGACTGTCTCTATTCCAGTTGAGTTTAGAAAATATAAGTATAAGTATGTATCATTATTCTACAGACCTACAGATTACTGTGTCTAGCACTCCAAGCAAAAAATTGGACTATGACTAATAGTGCAAATGCAATAAAAGGTATAGCTCCATTGTTATCAGGACATGGCCATGACTAATGTAAGCCCAAAAACCTGTAGCAGTGGTCAGTGTGGTTAAAAATAGAAAGTCACTCGTTATTGTCTATAAGAGACATTAGATATAATTATCTAATTATCTTATTATTAAATATTTTCTCAATACTGTATAACCTCATGGTTGATATAAAGGAAATATCTTATCCCTGTCAAATGTTTAATTTTCTTATAAATGTTACCTTGTGTCATTATTATCATTTCCATTTGAGACTATAAAAAGCAGTCTGCGCAGCAGTCGAGTAGGCCGAAGGCCTACGAAACGGAACCAGTGGGCGATGCCGTACTTGCCAAAACGAAGACTTTTGATTGGTAACGAAGCCTTTTGATTGGGCATGCTGTAGTAAATTAAAATTATAATTAGCTACGAGCATTAACTTAATACTGTAAAATGCTCATGGTAAATAAAAAGTTTAGATATGAGGAATAACTGTCCCTTGAAATGTCCAATTTTCTTACAAATATTACATTGTGCATTATTATTATTTCAATTATAAGAAAATAAAAAGCAGTCTGCGCAGCAGTCGAGTAGGCCGAAGGCCTACGAGACGGAAGCAGTGGGCGATGCCGTACTTGCCAAAAGGAAGCATTTTGATTGGTATCATTGGGCATCCATTTGCCACAAAGCCCTATGCCTTGGTCATGGTACTTGCAGTGCTATGTGTCTGCTATATGTGTGGTGGACCAGCCTCACCATATCCACGATTGTATCAGCCCTATTCCTAAAGCCTTGGTTCTTCTTATTCTAAATAGACAGTATATATGCTAAGTATCGGTCGATAGGACCACCCCTCCCCTTAAGTCCTATGCTGCAGTGTTATTTTACCATTTGGCCATTTGCCACTAGTGCTTGACAAATGGCCATTTTGAAATGGCCAATGGCCAATGTGAGACAGTGTTGGACAACCCTCTACAGAAGTTAGTTTTCACTCAGATAACTTTAATAGATAAAGCAATTTAGTTAAATACCTTTAGTTCATTCTTTTATATTCAGATCACGTCAAGATTAGGGGGGGTGAATAGGGGTATGTAAATCCGCCGATCCGCTACATTTTTGGAGCAAATCTGTGGATCCGCATAATTTTTTTTAAATCACAAAACAATAGCATCGATTGAAATTTATTTAAAATCCGAAATTGGACCGTCGAAGCAGTCAAAATCCGAAATCCGCGCCCGAATTGTGAACAGATCCTTGATCTGCCGTACTCCCCAAATCCGCCAATCCGCTAGAATAATAATAAAAATCCGTAATCCGTGAGCATTTCGGGGCCGAATCCGCCAATCCGCGAACCGATTCACCCCCCCCCCCCCCCCCCCGATTAGGTATTGAAGCTGTCTCTAACTGAATAAAGTAGTCAGCTTGTTTTTATGTCCCTCTTTATACGCTACGGGTCTACACGTGTTGAAAATGAATAAACACAACGAAATGTGGCGTAATTAATCCAAGTGAGCACGACTTTACACAATAACTTGATAGAAAGTAAAGCTATGGAAAATTTGCAGCAATGAAATCGCCAATTAGGCCTTGATTCTGCACATATACATAAATCGTATATGTGAAATTCTGAATTCCGATGCAATGATTTGCGATGACGTCACAGAATTGTATACTTCGCGTCAGGAAAAGGCTTCGGTAAGATCATAGTGATCATCAATGCAGATTTCTCGGGACGACGAAAAAAATAGTTGCATTTTATGACTGGGCTACCATACCCTGGTTCCAGAGCCTGGAACGTCTCTCTGTCTAGTGGCCAGCCACTAAATAGAGACGTTCGAGGTTTTGGAACCAGGGTAGGGCTACCACAGGTATCCCAGTAAAAAAGTTGTTGTGTGTTCGTGATGGGTGGGGGGGGGGGGGGGTTTAGACATGCCAAAAAAGGTTTGTCCTTGTTGAATTCGTTTGTCCTTAGAAATTCTTCACTAACGCAGGTGGGAAGCCTGTACTGTGACAACGCTAAGTTTGATTGAATGTTCCTCCCGTTGCATTGTTTGTACAACTTCGTCAACGGCTACTGAGCTCAATAATCGAATCTAGGAGGAAAAGAAAAAATATTGCACATTATCTGAGGCGAGAGAATTTTTTGCGATCAGAGACACCGCTGTTTGCTTCTGTTTTGTTAGGTTCCGTATGTGACTGCTGAGCTCGCCTTGCGTGACAGGGGGCGGTCTGAGTGACTGCGTGGGGGACTAGGGTCTAGACTCCTTTGCGTCTTTCCCGAAGGGTTGATCAGACGCTTCCATTGTAAATTGAGATTCGTCTGAGAAGATTTCGACTAGAAACAGGTATTTATATCGCCTATTTCCACCCTATTTTGGCTATATTACCTATTTTATTATTGTATGGGGTCTAAAAGTGGATCGATTCATTTGTCTTCAGCTGATAACTCTTGAGAGGTGAAATGAATCACTTTCGATTCGATTCCACTAAAATTCCGAAAGACTCGAAAAGTTTCCGAGTAAAAAAATCTATATTAAATGTACCTTTTGTTCCAAACGTTGTGTTTAGTATATTGGCAGTCTATATTTGAATTATTATGTGTTCTCTTATTCGTTGTTGTTGTTACAATGCTGTACATCAAAGGTCGGTACAGCTAGATATGCTCACTCTAGCTGAATCGTTTACCTTATAACACTTTATTTTCGCGTCAATTTAAACAGCCTCTGTCACGTTCCATTTTATCATCCTAGCAAAGTACCAAAGTGTGAAGAAGCATCCATTTCCATCGGCTGATTTGGAGAAGCCTATATGTGATATTTTCGATTTAAAAAAAAAATAAAAATTTGCGAAAATAAAGCATAGCTGTCAACTCTCCCGCATTAGGCAGATGTCACAAGATTTTGAACCTAATAACATTAATTTTTGTGTGAATGTTCATACATTCTGCATCCACTGTATTCACTCGCATTGGCGTTGGTTTTTTTCACATATTTACTGTATCTCACCCGATTTTACAAGATTTCTGTGCAAGTTTGATTGACAGCTATGATAAAGTGATATGGCCTTTGGGTGAAATATTAGTCGTTTTATAAGCTTTTTGCAAACACCTTGAGTTTGACAATTCTGAACTGTATTTACAGATTTTTGTGGAACTAAATTTAGCCCACGCATGTCTTTGTTACAGTTTTGATGAATGAAGCACATTCTAAATCACTTGCTTTACTTGAGTTTATTGTCTCAAAATGGCAAGATTGCAAAAATAAAGTGACTTTTTATGAAAATAGCGAAAATAAAGTGTCGCCCAATAACAACATTTTAAAATCGTGAAATTTTGACGTCGCCAATAAGGTGTAATAAGGGTTTAGTTTCATTTAAAGATGGTTTATTTTCGTTGTTCTCTGGTGGACAGGTACAGTGATTTCTGATTTTTTTAAAATTGTTATTTTTTTGGGTTTGCCACTCAAAAAAGTCACATGACCTTTTAGCACAAGTCGCCTATTCACGAAACAGTCAGAAATTAAACAAGAAAGCTATGAAAATAGTTGAGTTTGCTTGATGGTGGATGGATGGGGTGCTAAATTTAAGTAGTGTTACAGATTCTCTAGCCTTCAAAAGTGTAATTCCTATATTGGTAACTGGGAAGGGGTAAATTGGCCAAATTGCCATTGACTTATCTTCAAACTTCTAGCTGTTTTACTGCTCATCCAATAGCTAAGTCCAAGTATCTGTTGTTTGGAGTCGTTCATGAGTTTTAGAAAGCAACTGAAGGTAAAGTTTACAATTAAAATTTGGCAATGTAACAATAATCTCATTGATAAGCTGGGTTATTTTTCATAGTAAGTAAATAAGTAAGTATATATACTGTATGCCCAACTTTGCATATTCATATTTGTGTTGTCATTTTTCCTTTCCAATTTGTTTGATCATGCAAAGCTTCCAAACATAACGCCGGAATTTATAACAAAATAAACAAATATATAACACAGTTTATTCAGCAGACACAAGATTAATCCCTAAT
This sequence comes from Nematostella vectensis, assembly GCF_932526225.1. Taxonomy (NCBI): domain Eukaryota; kingdom Metazoa; phylum Cnidaria; class Anthozoa; order Actiniaria; family Edwardsiidae; genus Nematostella; species Nematostella vectensis. The sequence continues at coordinate 12,758,172 of NC_064047.1, forward strand.
TTCTTGAATTATTGTGCATGTTTAGGGATTGCAAACTCTACAGGAGAAATGCAAATTTTAAAGTGTTTGTAATGCAGATATGTCTGCATTATTTTTGAGAATTTAAAGGAAATGACCAGAAGGGGCGTGGCTGTGCCCCCAATATTTTCTCAATATTTCTGTATCGTGCCCCCTCCCCCAATCTTAGGTGGCCTGCTATGCCTCTCGTAGAAAAGGAATAATAAATTTGCTTATGCTTTACTTGTTGTTTTTTAGAAATGACATCCGCCAGCAGGCGCCTCGAGGATGAGGTGACGTGCTCTATATGTATAGAGCACTTCAACGATCCTAGAGTGCTCCCTTGCTTCCACTCATTTTGTCGGCACTGCCTGGAAGAGCTGGCAGTGCACTCTGAAGGGAGAGGAAAACTTGTGTGCCCCCTCTGTAAGGCGGAATTCCAGGTAATCTGTCATACAGAAATTCATCCATTACTTAATGAACCCTGGCACAACTGTGTGACAAATGTTTTGCTGTAACAAAGAAATGGATTCAAACGACAAGTGCATTTCGAAAGAGAAAAGCGTAATTGAATTCTTCTCACAAGAAATTACTTTATGAGTATTGAATTATTAAAAGATAAGGATGTCCAAGCTAATGTTGTATTTTGCATGTTTCCTTCATAGTTACTGTAAATATATGGGCGTTACAAAAAAAAATTGGGACAAAAAACTATAATAAAATACCTTCAAACTTTTCTTACCTGTTTTTGGACTTGTCATTCATATCCCTGTGAAGTTTCAATTTATTTGGGGCAATATCGAGCAATTGTAGTTCAACTATATTTACAGTAACTATGAATGAAACACGTAAAATACAACATTAGCTCGGGGAACCTATGCCCTCCCCTAAAACCATATGCAAACTCCGTTATAACTATATTTTACTGATTATTGTTCTAGATTTCCCCAGCAGATGTTCCGAGTTTGAAGGTGAATTTCATGATCAACAGTATTATCTCTGTTCTTCCTTTGTTGACATCTGAAGACTCCAAGAAGAAACCAGCTTGTGAATCGTGTGATAGTGGTGAGCCTGCCCAAGGGAGATGTAACGAGTGCGATCACTTTGTCTGTGAGCAGTGCATCTCGGCTCATAAGAGATTTCAACCAGTGCAACATCACACTATCCTCAGTTTTGATGAGATCAAAAGCGGAAAGTTACTTGCAATGAGCAAGGCTTCCTTCTGCACCAAACACAAGGGTGAAAAGCTGAAACTGTTTTGCGAATCTTGTAAGGAAGTGATTTGCCGAGATTGCACCGTCGTTGATCATAAAAATCACGATTACCTTTTCACAAGTGATGTAATCGCTCGAGAGAAAGACGAAATATTGGGAAGAGCAAAAAAAGTTGCATCAAAACTCACCGATATTGAACAGGCGATGGCATTGGTAGAAGAGGCTCAACAACATCTCGAGGAAAATAAACGTGCGACCAGAAGGGATCTGGATCAGTTTATTGATAAGCAGATAGGTACTCTTGAGAAGATGCGATCTGATCTTAAAGAGGGGATTGAGTCAGCTTGTCAAAAGCATGAGAAGCAGCTGACTGCCCAGAGAGAGACTCTATCCATGAGACTTGCAAGTGCTCGTAGCAGTTTGGAGTTTGCTGAGAGAATGTGCAGAGATGCAAATGATGTGGATGTCTTGTCCATCAGGAATGAAGTGCTATCCCAGCTATCGAGTCTTGCAGAGAAACCTGTGGATCAGCCTTGTACGGAGGTTGGAGTTCGTCTAGAAGTGGATGAGGAGTATTGGGATTCTTTGTCAAAGAAGATTACTGTTGGTGAATCTGAGCAAGGTACTAATTCTCTAATACTGTTATGTAGGTAGGTAGGTAGGTAGGTAGGTAGGTAGGTAGGTAGGTAGGTAGGTAGGTAGGTAGGTAGGTAGGTAGGTAGGTAGGTAGGTAGGTAGGTAGGTAGGTAGGTAGGTAGGTCGGTCGGTCGGTCGGTCGGTCGGCCGGCAGGCAGGCAGGCAGGCAGGCAGGCAGGCAGGCAGGCAGGCAGGCAGGCAGGCAGGTAGGTGTTTAGGTAGGTACCCTCAATGGACTCTTGAATAGGCTTCCTAGTTTTACCTTTTACTACCATCTCGAAGGTCTTTCTCATGTTCAACTCCATTCGGTTCTCCAGCGCCCAGCGCTTGATGTTGGTAACTTTCTCCAGCGATGAATCAATCGTGTCTGAGCCAGATATCACAGGCGTACTTATTGTAATGTCATCCGCATATTTGATTAATAGAGAGTTGGCGCTAGCGTTCTGAATGTCATTTACCATGATAGAGAATAGCAAAGGTCCTAGCACCGTTCCTTGGGGGACTCCTCTGCTGATTCCAAGGAAACTGGTAGCCATCCCATTAACCACAACTCGCTGCTTTCGATCGCACAGGAAGCTCATTATCCACAATCTGTTACAAAACTAATGGGACACTTTCCCTCCCCCTTCCTCAATGTTGGAGGGCAAATGATCACTTTGCTACTGCTTGTGTTTTGAGCTGAAAAATAGCCTCTTACCAATATTAATCGGGGGGAGAGGGTTGGCGGTTGTTCGTATGGGAAGTGTCCCGCTTACTTTTGTTGAGGATTGTCTGAGCAAGTGACTGACAGGTCCTGGAACAGGAAACACTATCGTTGATAACGCAACGACAATACAACTATGCGAACGTCAAAATCAAACACATACAATTATCGTGCCAGAATTGCGCGTAAAAATGGACAGAAGCTTCAGAGACGACTTTTTTTTATTGTAAACAATCTCATCTGTTTCTTCATATAAAAAATACCGCCTATGAAGAATTTATTACGTGAGAGATTTTCACTACAAATTTAGTCACGCAAGCTTGTCTCGGGGAGAAGGTCAATTCAATAAATTCATCTGTTTTACAATAGTTTTGCTAAATATCTGACACTTTGACACACAGTTATGCTTGAAGAGTTCAAGCAAAGTGTATGCAATGCTTTTTCTGTGGAGCATTCGCTAAAATCGACGGCTACAGACTACGTCTTCTGTTCTGCTTACGTGGCTCAACGATTAACACCAACGGTTAACCATTTTAAAATTGTTTAAGAAATGCCTTACGAAAGAAATTCGAACTCTAAAATAATACAGTAACAACTTGAGATTCAAGCTCATGAATTGACACTAGTTTTGTTTGAATGAGGGTTTGCATTTTGGAGAGAGAGCTCATGGTAGATGGTTGACCGTCGTTTTACTAAGATAAAAATAAAGTTCATTTTTATATAAACGGTCTACCACGGTTGACCGCTCAAAAAAGCCCTATATATTTCAAATCATTTGTAAGCTTCATATACCTAAATAGCTTTGTGATGGTAATAGAATAGACGAATGATTGAAAAAATTTGCCTACCATGAGTGGGAATGATGTTTTTCTAAAAATGGTAGACCGTACACGGTCCACACCCGCTTTTTTGCACCGCCATGCTAAATATATAAACACTTGTTGTGATGTTCATTGAAAATGAAATGAGACGAGGCTCTCATGTTTTCAACAACAGATAAACCGCCTATTTATCGCTTTCTTTAGTCGATTTGTTATTTATTGTTTGATTGGGAAATACTTATTAGGCGATGATCTTTTTAGTCTCTATGCCTGTATTTATTACCTAAATTGGCCATAAAAGCGGTGTTTTTCGGCTAAATACTCCGAGGGATGGCTGCTTTTGCAAATGAAGACAATCGGCACGATATATAGACAGTCTTTTTGGCAACATCAAATGAATTTTTTAGTTTACAAAATTATAGTCTGCAAATATCCTAGCGCACCTTCATTCAAATTAATTGAATAAAATATTCCAAATAGCGCACAGGTATCCCAAAAGTATTTTCTTGGGACGTCAACATGTTTACTTCAAGCTCGAATAATTAATAGATTGAAAAACTTTCATTAGGGTATGCGAATAAAGAGAATACATTTTAAGAAATCGATGATAAGCGTGACAAATTCCAATCGTTCCACTTCTGAGACAATCTGTTACAAAACTAATGGGACACTTTCCCTCCCTCTTCCTCAATGTTTAAGGGCAAATGATCAACTTGCTACTGCTTGTGTTTTGAGCTGAAAAATCGCCTCTAACCAATATTAATCGGGGGGAGAGGGTTGGCGGTTGTTCGTATGTGAAGTGTCCCACTTACTTTTGTTGAAGATTTCAGTTTTTGATGTAAGGGTTGATGTCGTATTTTGCCAGTTTATTACAGAGAATATGGTGAGGGACAGTGTCGAAGGCCTTGCTGAAATCAAATGACAAGGCTCTAACAAAATCTGCATCGTTGTCTAACTGCTTGAGCCAAAAATGTTGGCATTTGATCAGGGCCATTGTTGTGTTATGGCCTTTCTTGTAGACAAATTGGTCGGGGCCAATTTCCGACTTAAGAGTGGAACAAAGTTCGTTTCTGCAGACAAGACGCTTGAAAATCCTAATGATGATATTAGTCAGTGAGATTGGTCTGAGTTGAGTACACTCTGTCAGAGGAGATTCTTTAGGGATGGGCGAGATGTTCGCTAACTTCCAAGCCATTGGGACAGTTTGTTGTTGGAGTGAACAGTTAAAGATATTTGTGACAACAGGTGCAAGATGGTGAGAAAAGTCGCGCCAGAGCCAGTACGGAAATTGATCAGGCCCTGAGGCAGTTCGTTTCTATGTGATAAAAAAACTCATTACATCGCTCTCACTCACTGTTGGGATTCGGGTGCCTCAGGTATCTCCAGGCGCACAGGGACAACATATGCCTTATCAGTATTGGTGGCTTGAAAATGTGAGTTGATGATGTCGGGTGAAATCACCGATAATGATGATGATGCGCGTTCCCTGTGTCTTCCAGCCAATTATTCTATTGGCTGTCTCCCACCATTCTTTTGAACCGCATTTGTGTTCCTTATGAACAGCTTCCACCTGATTACTCCGAATGAGAATGTTGATACACTCTTGGCGCCTCAGAATCTCAGCACGGGTTCCTTTATGCGCGATTCTGTTCCTGATGTTACAAAGGTGTTTAACCAGGGGGACATGTAAGGTGGGTCTCTGGATGAGACTTTGACCCTAATGAGCGGTAAACATTCATTGAACATCGACCACAGGCTCGCATTTAGCAGCTCCACACTCTCCTCTAGGTGAGCAAGATTTTTAATAGGACTCCAGTCAAAAACATTTGTTTTTCCTGATCAAATAACTGAAATCCTCTGCTATCAAACCTCTCACTTTTCAGAAAATTAAGTTTACCTTTGATTTGATTTGTGCATTGTTTTTTTTTACCCCCAGTAACTCTATGCCTAAATTTAACCTCATGGTAGTGTAAAGTAATTTTTGTTTTTTAATCATGTAGTTTTCATTGTATGTATACCCCGAATTATTTACATTTATTACATTATGAGTAGCGACTGAAGGGATCAAAGCCGCAGTTCTTCTAGAAATAATTGAGGCAATTTTAAAGCAGAAACTTCATAGGATACCAGATTCACAATTTTTAAGCACCAGCGTTTTGCGACGAGTAGAATACATAGAAGCATACCATAATAAACAAGTCTTTATTGATAATATTTCCTGATGGTGCAATTCAGTTGCAGAACTTTTTTGCTGAATGGTAGTTCTACAAAAGGTGGTTACGGGTTGGGTTTATTCGAAAGATTAATGGTGATCAAGTCCAGCGTTTGTGACACTTCGATAATTTGTCCTATTTATATATAATTTTCGGCGAAGGGATTTTGATCCTTTCTGTAATTGACAGAGAGTGTCTTTTGACACAAATCTAATCCTGATGGTGGAACTTTGGGCCCAGAATACTCTAGGAATCTTGATTTGGGGCAGGACTTTGTACGACCACACAACAACAGCAGCAACAATTTGTACTAACCCTTTGGGTGACACACATATACACTGACTTTATTTGTTTGAGGCATGATGAGGATAAGGAATTGTGCCTTCTTGATAAAAAGAGTATTGGTTACTTATCTGGTGATGGTGTAACTCCGTTCGTAGGTCTTGAGCAGTCCGCCATCCTCAGCGGCAAAGGTTCAAAGTACCTTCGAGATCTCTTGGGATTCCTGCAGCCCGTGCAGCAAAGTCCCAAGAGTCGCTGGGTCAGATGTTTCTCAGCAAAGAGAGATGGCTGGGCTTCCAGTACCTTCCACGAAAAATGCGACGGCAAAGCGCCGAACATCGTACTCGTAAGCGTTGGAGGAAGATACGTGTTTGGTGGCTACTCTGACGTAGCGTGGACAAGTGAGTACACTAATGAATACGAGAAGGGTCGTATCAGGGTGAGGGTCGAAATGTCTGATCATGTTTGTAAATTATTCTTTGTAAACTATTTGTTGTTCATTACCATGAACTTTAAACTTAAGACTTGCAGTACGTTTTCCTAAGCCACCTTCCAACTAATATGTATTAAGTCATATGATAAAAGGATTGGATAGGCAAATATAGATATAGTTTGTTAGCAGCTACCATGGTATTACATGAGGTGAGCTCGTTAATTTTGCTGTTTGGTGCAGGAAAATGTTTTTACATTATTACAAGATTTTTCCTTTGAAAAACCTTAAAGTAGGTGTTACTAAAATCGAGAAATTAAACAGAAACTCTGGATATCTTAGCGCAATTACATTCCAACTACTTCTGTTATTTATTTCGTGTTACATCGCAATACTGTAATTCAGATGCTTCCGAAAGCAGTTTCGTGTCTACATCGCAATACTGTAACTCAGATTCTTCCGAAAGCAGTTTCGTGTCTACATCCCAATACTGTAATTCAGATTCTTCCGAAAGCAGTTTCGTGTCTACATCGCAATACTGTAATTCAGATTCTTCCGAAAGCAGTTTCGTGTCTGCATCGCAATACTGTAATTCAGATTTTCCCCAAGGAAGTTTCGTGTCTACATCGCAATACTGTAATTCAGATTCTTCCGAAAGCAGTTTTATGTCTACATCGCAATACTGTAATTCAGATTCTTCCGAAAGCAGTTTCGTGTCTACATCGCAATACTGTAATTCAGATTCTTCCAAAAGCAGTTTCGTGTCTACATCGCAATACTGTAATTCAGATTCTTCCGAAAGCAGTTTCGTGTCTACACCGCAATACTGTAATTCCGATTCTTCCGAAAGCAGTTTCGTGTCTACATCCCAATACTGTAATTCAGATTCTTCCGAAAGCAGTTTCGTGTCTACATCGCAATACTGTAATTCAGATTCTTTCGAAAGCAGCTTCGTGTCTACATCGCAATACTGTAACTCAGATTCTTCCGAAAGCAGTTTCGTGTCTGCATCGCAATACTGTAATTCAGATTTTCCCCAAGGAAGTTTCGTGTCTACATCGCAATACTGTAATTCAGATTCTTCCGAAAGCAGGGGTGGATCCAGGTTTTTGAGTGAGTAGTTTCCACCGAAACACCAACAATAGGGGTGTTAGGGGGCATGCTCCCCCAAGAAAATTTGAAATTTCAAGCTCTATAAATGCCATTTTCTGCATTTTCAGAAAAGTTAATTACCCCAAAAAGAACAAAAAAACATGCTATCATAAAGGCAAAAAAAGTTTTATTTTGTTGAAGGTGGTACATGGAACACCTTGCTCTACAAAAAGTTTCTGGTATCCAAACCGGTGCCACTGGTCTATGTCCAATATAGCTGCCTACTGTCTTTGAGCAGGAGAAGGAAAAATGGTACTTATAGATGACAAGCCTGTGGTTGGTCCTTGGTCCAGGAGTTTTCAAGATAATAAGAAAAAAAAAATCCAATATTAATATCATATGTCATATACAAAAGATATGTACAAATTATAGACAATATAATTTGAATAAAAACTCCCCTTTTTCATCCTTGGGGACTGCAGTAACTGGAGCTCTGGAGAAAAATACAACATTAATATCAAGTTATAAAAATGAGAAGTACTAAATGATTATAAAATATATATATAATTTGAAAAACACTCCCCTTTTTTATCATTTGAAACTGCAGCTTCTGGAGCACAGGGAAATGTTTGTAAACCATTTGAGCTTTACATGAAATCCCAGTGTCAATAGAAAAATTGAAATAATCACTAAATAAAAAAAAACATCTAGAAATGACTTTTTAAGAAAGTTATACAGGCACCAGTTTGAGTTTCTGTAGCTGTTATCCATCAGTTTAAGGGTAAGACCCAGATGGAACATAACTCACAAGCCCTCTAGAAACAGATGGTGCAAAAATTTAAGTTAATATGTTTGCCATTCTCATTCTCCTAAGGGTGCAATTGAGCAAATAAATCTATTATTCTGTCCAGGTCTAAATCCATGTCTTTGTGGGTATACATTAGTGCCAGCCCATTCAATCTGTCCTCAGTCATTGTGCTTCTCAAATAGGTTTTAAGATTTCGAAGGGATGAAATGGATCTCTCACAAGAAGCAGATGAAATTGGAAGTGTGATCAGGATCTTTAACATGAAATAAATATTGACATATGCATCTGTCAATATCCTCCAGTGTAGCCTAAGAGTGTCTGGAATCACTTCTCCTCTGTTATCCCTCCCCTTTCATAATCTCTCCCATAATAAAAGCTCTGCCTGTAAACCTATATAATTTGGCATGTCTTGTCTGTAATAGTTACAAAATTCTAAAACATTAGGATTCCAGTCATCAGTAGCAATCAAAACAGAGGGTACGATCGAAATACCTTTGTAGCAGATAAATACATCATCCTTGAATCTAGAATCGAGCTGCTCGAGTACATGGTCTAGGAAAACTCTGGTCAGATTTATCGTGTTAATAGTCTTCAGGATTTGAAGCAGGAGCATTGGGTCTATGTGTCTGTCTCTGAGCTACCCTTGGCATATCTGGTTGTACATCTACTTGTCTTGCGATAGTCACTGCATCCTGGTACAGTTCATGGTGTGTGGCATCAATGTCATTGCTCATTTCTGTGAGAACTGATATCAGAAGAGCAAGTTCTTCTTTAGCTTTCAGGATATCCATAGCTTTACTTTGCAGCTTCACTGTAAGTCGCTTAGTTAGTGCCAAAATATGTCTGACAATAACAATAGCAACAATAAAGGAAAAGTTGATAGCATTAAGTAATGATTGGGCATCTTGTCTGCTGGTAGGATTCCAGTTGGTATTTTCATGCTTGTGTCTAGTGTAGCTGTGACTGGATGAGAAGCTCAACTATTCGGTCCATAGCATCTATCCTTTCAATCCATCGGGTGCGGCATACATTAATTAAAGCAGTGTTTTTTTTTTTTTGTTTTTTTGCAAAAGTTCTATGATCTTGAATTCTAAATGTTCTTGTCGCTTGGGAGAGTTGTCAAAAAATTAAAAAAGCTTTCGCACAACATCCATCATGTTTCTGACATTTGGTATTTGGCAGGTATTGGCAATACACAAATTCAGCTGGTGATTCATGCAATGGACAAAAATTGCCTTCTCATGTTCTGCTCTGATTAACGAGGAGGCTCCATTAAGTCGTCCAGCCATATTGCCAGCGCCATCATAACATTGGCCACGACAGTCTTCCATCATCAATCCTAAGTCTACTACAGCTGCAGTTATAAGGTCTTTGATGGCCTCTCCTGTTGTTCCCTCCTTACAAATATAAAATCCAAAATTCTTCTCTGAAGTTTTTGGTTGAGTCGAGAAAGATTTTCTTTGTTTGCTATATCAGCCGCTTCATCTGCCATTACAGAAAAATATTTACTATCCCTCATTTCTTGAGATAAATTATTTAAAATATGAGCACCAACAGTTGATATCATTTGATTCTGGATGGTCTTTGAAATGTATGTGGCATTTCTTGGTGCATTTTCTAGGTGCTGCTCCAGTATTTGGTCACCACTATCTACCCGGAATTCAAGCAGTGCCTGGAAATTACCAGCTAGGGCAGCATTAGTGGGGTCACTATCCCTCAAGCCCCTGAGTGGGATATTGTTTTTCCCACAGAAAATAATTGTTTTAAAAAGGGACCTAAGGATCTCACGGTTTCTAGCAATTTGCTGTTGAATGATGTTATTTAACTGCAGATTTATCGGGACAGCGTCTGTTCGCATCATTTTCTTAAATTCTTCTATAGCAATCATAGAAAATTTGTGAATTTCACAATTTCATTGCGCGTGTTTTGTAAAGCGCGAAGCGGCCGAAGTCCAATTTGTAAGAGGAGACTTCAATAATTTGTCTAACTTACTAGCGTTTCGCCCACACTGAACTCCGAAAAAAACACAAGCTAAGCAAAACACTCCATTGTAATATTTAGAGTAGGCTAGCCATGGATATTTCTTTAGCCAGTTTAAAACAAACTTGCGAGATTTTCCATTCTCTATTGACACTGGGAAATAGAAAAGCTCACCTGGTTTCCATACATTTTCGATGAATTTCAACTTGTCCTGAGGCGAATAGCTGGCGATCTTGTCGAAGACTAAGCCAATGTCGTAGGGAGAACAATCCTCCTTCCGACAGACAGGAGCACGAGCCATAAAGAGTAAAAACTAGTGCAATTTGTTAACTAATTCCTTCGTAAACTCCGATGCAAGTACTGAGACTCTAGTGAAGGCAAACGAAAGAAGACCGTTGGGGGAGGTACAGACCCTTTTATACTTTTGTCGATAGTTTCCGCGGTGGTTTCCAAGTGAGTTAGCCAATCAAAAATGGTTTTGAGTGAGTTCCAACACAATGAAAAAAATTCCAGCCAATCGCGCGGGGTTTTGAGTGTGTTCCAGGGCTAACTATAATAACACCTCACCCACCCCCTCGCTTGCAAATTGGTGACAATATTTTCCGATCTTATCCGACGGATTTCCGAAGGTTCCCGAAAAGTAATCGAAGCTCAAATCCAAAGCTCGTGATCCAGGGCGCTCCGTGAAGTCGCATAAGAATAATAAAGACGATAAGGCATCTTTTTACGTGTTTAATTTAATTAAAAACCAAAAATACAGGAGATTGAATGATTTCCACAGACAAGCCAATAGTTTCTAGGGATATCGGAGTATTTTTTAAAAAGCCATTTAAGTTCAAAATAACTTGGTCTGAAAAACTTTGAGTGTGTTCCGGAACTCACGTAAACTACCCTGGATCCACCCCTGGAAAGCAGTTTCGTGTCTACATCGCAATACTGTAATTCCGATTCTTCCGAAAGCAGTTTTATGTCTACATCGCAATACTGTAACTCAGATTCTTCCGGAAGCAGTTTTATGCCTGAGTATCCAGAGTGAAGCCGGCAGAAGGAAGATCTTAGGACCCAAGTTTATTTTTCTTTCGATAATCTTTCTAATAATCGTTCCATAATTTATCGTGTTTGGGGACAAACACAAGTTTGACAAGGGATGTATGTTATAGGACGGTTTGTTATATTGTTTAGGTTATAGGTTATTGTCGTCTAGTATTTCATGTTCCTATCTTGAAGTTTTATTTATCTTTTAAGGATAATTTAGATTTTGTTTACAATTGATGGTTTCCTTAGTCTAGATTTTAGCACGCCCGTGGACCCTCCGCATCGATGACCTTTTGGTGCGTCTAAATCCGGGGAGTGTACAGTTTCTTATACGTGGCGAAATCTCCGGTTTCTTTTTGTTTTGGAAATTTTGCTTGAACAGTTAAATTCTTTCTAAATTGTATGCCACCGCCCTCACCCCTTGGTTTAGACATCTATACTTGTATCGTTATTTCAATTAGGCGAAACTGTTGTAGACACGCGCTCTTTCAGCATGCGCAGTTAAGTTTTAAAAGTTGCTTAATCATTAGTGTTATTTTAGAGTTACCTTGACACATAGATTATTCTGTAAATACGCAGGGACAAGAGACCAACTCTGTGATTTCCCACGCCCTCACGCTTTTGTCTGATTGGTTCGTTTTGCCAAATTTTCTCCGTTTCCTCTTGAATTGTTTTACATTCAAGATTGTTTTACATATTTCCTTTCATGTGGGACCACTACATGGGTATCTGTCTGGTCCAAGGGTATAAATATAGCGAGCCTAATTCTGTACTTATGCTGCTGCTGTGGCCAAACATTTGGAAAGCATTGAAAAACGCCAGCCTTGCCTTCGTCTTCATCTCCGTCTTAAGGATCCCGGCTTGTGCCCCTAACATTAATTCATACAATGGGAAATAATTTTGATTATTTTTGCTTTTTATCTTATGTTAATTAATAGAATTTCGAATATTATTTTTTACCGTTGTTTTGACTGAAAATACAACTTTAAGCTCCATTGAAGGGTTGTGGGTAAGGGATCAATTGTATCTTTTTCCCATCGGCAATGCAATCACCATCCTTAGATGTATTTCACGGTAAAATAGCTTGGCATTCACTCATCAGAGGAGATACTAGTTATTATATAAAATGTGGTAGGACTGTATTTCTATTCCTTTTGATCAACTTTTTGCAAACACGGCATCTAATAAATCTCCATGAAATCTCTAATAAGCCCCTGGCGATTATTTCTTTTTGTCTTGACAAAATCTGCTCGATTAGAGGGAGGGGCTTGTTTCAAAACCTTTTTTTCATTTTCTGACACTAGGTATTTCGGCCCCTATAAAAGGTGTTAAAAATTAGTGCTTATTACCCGTACAAAAATAGATAAATCTAGCAAAAGTCAATTGTTCCTTTTGGGAAGATGTTGCTTCGGGGTTAGGGGTGAGAACTCAATTTCCTTGAATTTAAATAATACGAGTTCGGCACGGTTTTTGTTTTTTTATTCTAGTTTGTATTTTAAAATAACGCATTTTGTTTTATGTTCTTCAAAGTGAGTGGCCGAGGATACCAGTCCTCCACCAAGTCATTCTTGTTCACGCTGTGTAACAAGAATGGCTACCGCCCTGAAAAGTTGCCATTGAGGCGCACGCCAGATGAACAGGCCATTTATGACCACACAAGGATCGGTCCGGTGTTTGGTGGTACGTTGTTTGGTGACCTATTTATCGCTAACAACGCGGGGGGTAATAAAGTGTCCTGTACGGAGCCACACACGTACGCTCGTCCCCAGGGCGCCCCATCTGATGGCCTGTGTGACGTCTTTGCTGGCGAACACAGATTCACACCTGACGAAATGGAGGTGTTTCACGAGGTGGTGGACTTAATACAGCTCTGAGCGTCTGTAAAGTGACAATAGACATAAAGACGTGTAAACATTTGTTAGTTGGTACTGTGTCATGAGAATAATGTATTTTGAATAAGGCTTCACCATCTTGTGATGTGACCCGCGGTGCATCTTGGGTAGCATGTAAATCACAAAATATCACATGCTGTGAAAAACCCGCTAGCTAGGGTTACGGCACACGTTACTTTAGTCCAACCTTATTTAAAAACGTGTACATCTAGAGTATGTATACCCGAATGTTATAACACAAATGCAAATTGTTAATTTTAATAATTATTCCTATAAGCTGTTAGAAACAATATGTTGTTTGGTCTAGATAACCACGTACAAGTTGTGTGTGTGTTTTTTACTTCTTTTTTAAAAATTAAGAACGATGCCTAACCCGTGTGTCTTTGCGTAGAGGGAAGGGGAAGGGACTCCTATATTAGCAAGGTACAAGGCGAGGAAGTGCAATCAGAATTTATAAGATGGCTCCTGGGGGTAAATAAATATTGAAGCTCAAATGCGTGCCTGGTGGAGGCTGGTTGACTCCCTTTGCGAACTCAAGCAAAATGCAGAGCGTTGCAATATTGGAGGTTCTAAGAAATTCAGACCGTACGAAACTTTCTAATGTAGCGATATGCACGACTCTTTATGACGCGGAAAAAAAGAATTTTAAAAACACACAATTAAATATATTTAAAGTATGGTAAACCACACCCGACGCAGAAATACCAATAAATCTTATAAGACAGAGTCTGACATATATAGAACAACAAGTTAAATGAAATTAATAACTATGAATAGAAAGACCCTCGACATAAAACCAAATTGAGAACATTAAGGAAATTTAAGAGCGTTCACATTATCTCTCCCAAGTTAAAATCGCAGAATTGCGTTCACAAAGTTTATGCCCAGTGCACACTAGCGACATATCGACGTTACGACATGGGCGCGCGCACTCTTTTCTTCGACATAACGACATAAGATTAAAAAAATATGTTTTTTTTTTTATGTCTTGATGTCCATGTTGTTATGACGGGCTAAACATAGTGCGCGCACCCATGTCGTTATGTTGCTAGTGTGCATTATTAAGCAACCACAAACTAGCTATCAAAACAGGACGACACAAAACCCCTGAACGAAAAACGTGCCCAATATGTGAGGGTGGTTGTTGTAGTGGAGTAGCCTCTCTATAAAATTATACCACTTGTGAGGGTGGTTGTTGTGGTGGAGTAGCCTCTCTATAAAATTATACCACTTGTGAGGGTGGTTGTTGTGGTGGAGTAGCCTCTCTATAAAATTATACCACTTGTGAGGGTGGTTGTTGTGGTGGAGTGGCCTCTCTATAAAATTATACCACTTGTGAGGGTGGTTGTTGTGGTGGAGTGGCCTCTCTATAAAATTATACCACTTGTGAGGGTGGTTGTTGTGGTGGAGTGGCCTCTCTATAAAATTATACCACTTGTGAGGGTGGTTGTTGTGGTGGAGTGGCCTCTCTATAAAATTATATCACTTGTGAGGGTGGTTGTTGTGGTGGAGTGGCCTCTCTATAAAATTATACCACTTGTGAGGGTGGTTGTTGTGGTGGAGTGGCCTCTCTATAAAATTATACCACTTGTGAGGCTGGTTAAGCGGCAATGTAACCAGCTTACTTCCGGTAGATTACGTAACTATCTCCAATCATTTGTAATGGTACGCGAAAAATATTACAAAATTGTAAAAGCAGTGTGCCTATTAGAAGTTTCTTTGAGGAGGTGACTGATAAATTAGAGCGGATGGTCTGTTAAATAGCGCGGATTCTAATAGATTCTTTCGTTTTTTGCCGGTCGAGGTTTCCGTCTGCCAACAGTGAGCTGGTGGCAATGCTGCTTTAACTAGACGAGTATTCCAGGGGTATAGAATTATCGGCTATCGCTTTTTGGGGCAGTGAAATTTTTCAATGCTGCTTTAACTAGACGAGTATTCCAGGGGTATAGAATAATCGGCTATCGCTTTTTTGGGGCAGTGAAATTTTCCAATGCTGCTTTAACTGGAGGAGTATTCCAGGGGTATAGAATTATCGGCTATCGCTTTTTGGGGCAGTGAAATTTTTCAATGCTGCTTTAACTAGACGAGTATTCCAGGGGTATAGAATTATCGGCTATCGCTTTTTGGGGCTGGTTAAGCGGCAATGTAACCAGCTTACTTCCGGTAGATTACGTAACTATCTCCAATCATTTGTAATGGTACGCGAAAAATATTACAAAATTGTAAAAGCAGTGTGCCTATTAGAAGTTTCTTTGAGGAGGTGACTGATAAATTAGAGCGGATGGTCTGTTAAATAGCGCGGATTCTAATAGATTCTTTCGTTTTTTGCCGGTCGAGGTTTCCGTCTGCCAACAGTGAGCTGGTGGCAATGCTGCTTTAACTAGACGAGTATTCCAGGGGTATAGAATTATCGGCTATCGCTTTTTGGGGCAGTGAAATTTTTCAATGCTGCTTTAACTAGACGAGTATTCCAGGGGTATAGAATAATCGGCTATCGCTTTTTTGGGGCAGTGAAATTTTCCAATGCTGCTTTAACTGGAGGAGTATTCCAGGGGTATAGAATTATCGGTTATCGCTTTTTGGGGCAGTGAAATTTTTCAATGCTGCTTTAACTAGACGAGTATTCCAGGGGTATAGAATTATCGGCTATCGCTTTTTGGGGCAGTGAAATTTTTCAATGCTGCTTTAACTAGACGAGTATTCCAGGGGTATAGAATAATCGGCTATCGCTTTTTTGGGGCAGTGAAATTTTCCAATGCTGCTTTAACTGGAGGAGTATTCCAGGGGTATGGAATTATCGGTTATCGCTTTTTGGGGCAGTAAAATTTTCCAATGCTGCTTTAACTAGACAAGTATTCCAGGGGTATAGAATTATCGGCTATCGCTTTTTGGTGGCAGTGAAATTTTCCAAGGCTGCTTTAACTAGACGAGTATTCCAGGGGTATAGAATTATCGGCTATCGCTTTTTGGGGCAGTGAAATTTTTCAATGCTGCTTTAACTAGACGAGTATTCCAGGGGTATAAAATAATCGGCTATCGCTTTTTTGGGGCAGTGAAATTTTCCAATGCTGCTTTAACTAGACGAGTATTTCAGGGGTATAGAATTATCGATTATGGCTTTTTGGGGCAGTGAAATTTTTTGATGCTGCTTTAACTAGACGAGTATTCCAGGGGTATAGAATTATCGGCTATCGCTTTTTTGGGGCAGTAAAATTTTCCAATGCTGCTTTAACTGGAGGAGTATTTCAGGGGTATAGAATTATCGGCTATCGCTTTTTGGGGCAGTGAAATTTTCCGATGCTGCTTCAACTAGACAAGTATTCCAGGGGTATAAAATAATCGGCTATCGCTTTTTTGGGGCAGTGAAATTTTCCAATGCTGCTTTAACTAGACGAGTATTTCAGGGGTATAGAATTATCGATTATGGCTTTTTGGGGCAGTGAAATTTTCCAATGCTGCTTTAACTAGACGAGTATTCCAGGGGTATAGAATTATCGGCTATCGCTTTTTGGGGCAGTGAAATTTTCCTGGAGCTCTGCCATCCCATGCACCCTCTGTTGTGCTATTACTTCATGCGCGAATGTTTATTAGGCTGAAATTTTTACCGTTTTTTTTTTTGTCAGAATGGCATTGTTTTCTGAAAATTTTGCTCTTGCTGTTCCTATTTTTGTTGGTATTTGTCGACCCCGCCTCCCCACTTTAAATATAAAAAAGTCTATCCCTTAACATAATATAAACACACATTTGCATTTTTCTAGAATAACCCGGTGCTCCATTTTTCTCGACTTGTCATCCTTGCTAAGAAATGTAAAACTTGATCCAATTCGGTGGACATAAAAAAATAAAAATTGAAATATCTTAAAAATGGCTTTGACCAACCATAATATGCTATCACATTGTATTAACAATATAATTGTTTCCTTTGTTGATGACATTTATTATTTTATTCACATAAGTGCAAAGTAAACAACAATATCTATTTATGCTATCATATGTAACACCCGCCCCTACATACTCTGCCAAAAAAATAATTGGCGTCCCGACAATATCCGTTACAATATCATTAACAATACTTATAACATGGTAACTATCGCGAACAGAGGAGCTAATTTCCTCAGCTATGCATAATACAGCTTGATAAAGAGTGGTCAGTTCTTACAAAAGCTCAGCACACCGTCTTTGATAAACTTGATAAAGTTATCGCGACTTTAAAAGACAATACGTCTCTGGAAAAAAAATGTTCTGAACTAACAAACATAATGTTCTTGCTGGCTGTTCCGTAACCTATTTCACCCTCCTATTCGCCTTGGGTTTCTTTCGTTTGTTGCTTACGCCACCCTCAACATTAATGCTTGTAACACTTAAGAAATAGTTATAACACCTGTTATTTCCTTGCAATCTCTTCCGTTACTTTCAACCGTAGCTTTCATCCGTTACTTTCATCTTGCAAAAGAACTTCAGGAAGTGTTGCTCCCAGTTTTATTTGAAGAGTTAGTATACAAATGGTGCACTGTGGTAGTAGTGCGTTACTCCCCTGGGGGTCTGTAACGCAAAGACCCCTCCATCACCGTTACCAAACTCACCCGCACGCGTGCTTGGTACGGCAGACGACTGCGCGTTGATTCCGCAATTCCCGTACGGGCAACTTCCTGAATGATATTCAGCATGACCGTACTGCTGTGGTTCAGTACGAGTATAATGAGGTTGTAATATGCAGACTCCCGTTCCGACACGTTGATATGTTAGCTGTCCAACCTCATCGTACGTCAACCCAACTGGAGGATTGTGCTTCCGCTGCGGTCTCTCGGTTCTATCTCCCTTACTTTAACTCCGACTGTCAAAAAAAGCTGTCTTGGCTTTCTATGAAACCTTAATTTTACTTTTGGACCACATTATATTGTGACATGAGAAAAAAATTTTTTTTTAAGGTTTGTAAGAAAACATTGAGGTACCCAGGGTTACTGTAGGTGGTATAAAAACAAGGCATATTTTTTAGGTAATAACAGATCCTCAAGGTCCTAAATATGTATGTGCACCTTTTTTAATATCAAAACAGAATTCCAGAATAGTCGATTTAAATTTCAAGAGTTTATCAAATATATGTTGTTTTTCACATATTACTGATACTTAGGGTTTTAGGAGACCAGCTCTCAATTTCTTTAAGGTTTTAGGAAACCAGTTCTCTTTTTCTTTCTCCAAAGAAAGCTGGAGTTTACCCAAGTAATTCATTTAAGCCTGAAATCGGATGAAATACAGCAAATGTGGAAAAAAAAACCAACAAGAGAGCCAATGCGGATAAATACAGAGAATGTATGAACATTCTCACAAAAATTAGGTTTATGATGAGGTCCAAAACCTTGTGACAGAGTTGACAGCTCTGGAAACTTATATTCAATTCAGTTATAATTTTCCTATGATAGATGGTGAAGGGCAGATTTAGAGATCAAATTTGATAAATACAGCCTAGAATATCAATTCCCTGAGGTAAGTAAGTTACTTAAAGTAAGTAAATTAAATTCAACGATGAAAAAGGTGTTCAAAGTTTGAAATCAACACAACTCCGAAAGATCGTTCCGCTAAGTACTTTAATACAATACGCTAACTTACCTACGTCTGCCAGTGCAAAGACAAATACATAGGAGCACTTGTCGCAGAAGGTGTAAAAACATTAGCTTGTTTTTTTCTTTCTTTATCTTGTGGCTTACTCTTGATATTGCAGCTTACCTTGACTCGAGCACAAGACTTGACTCTTCAAAACTTTCAACTATGCTTTTATACAGTCTTTTACGCACAATTAGACAAGTTCATATCGGTGGTTAGCATTCCCACGAATGATTTTTTTCAAGCACTTATTTTTCGACAATTCTTGGCTTTTCTGCAGTCAGTTTTCGTGTGTTTTTGAGAGGGGCAAAAATACTCATCCGCCATATTGTTTTGCGCGCTCTGGAGGCCTGTGCCTAGGCAGATCGCGGCTGGCTGGATGGATGGCTGGCTGGCTGGCAGCTTGTGACAATGACGTCATTGACTACAAAAACTGATTCGCCTAGTTATAGACCATTTCTATACCTATGGGGCTCCGCGCCTCCGCTATTATCTAATAAGTACTGTTCGCTACATCCCCCCCTTAAATTGTCCGGGTGGAGCAATTTACTTAACAAAACTTTCTCAGCTAACATGTAGTACGCAGCTTCTCGCAGGTTGTAGTCCCGAATTCGCCTATGCTGTCGTCAGCTAGTCGCCAGCTTCTTTTGGGAGTAGCAGCACCAGTTTCTGGACTGGTCTCTGGAGGTAGTTTGTCTCATCCAGGGATGAGTCGCCAACAGCCACCTTGACGGAGCGCACCAGGCCATCGTGGCTTGTGAACGCCTCGACTACTCGGGCTAGGCACCAATCGTTGCAATGAAGGCTCTCTACATTGACAACGACGATATCGCCGACCTTAAGGTTTCTTCCAGGACGAGTCGACTTCTGGTGTGTTGAGAGGGAGAACAGGAACTCCTTCCTCCATCTGTTCCAGAACTCTGTCGTAATGTAGAGGTAGGTAGGTAGAGGTCCTCACGCTTAGAGTCGCCGAGCGGTGGAAGGACGACTGACGATTTCATCGTCAGGATATGGTTTGGCATCAGCGGCTCGCAGCTGTTCGAGTCTGCCGAGAGGGGACGACTATTTACGATCGCCTCGGCTTCTACTAGAAGGGTTCTCAGCGACTCATCATCAAGTTGAGTTCCTTGATTATACAGCAGGGAGTCGAGTACGTTTCGGACTGTGCGGATCTGGCGCTCCCAGGGACGTTAAACTTGAAGTCCACCCAGTCGCAGTTCTCCTTTCGTAGCTCGGATCCAACTCGCTGGTTATCCATCTCGGAGAGAGCGCTCTGCAGTTCTGCAGTCTTGGCGCCAACAAAGTTTGTACCACGGTCTGATCTTAGTTGTCGCATGGGTCCTCGGCGTCCAACGAAGCGGCGATAGGCGTTCAGGAATGAGCTTGTGTCTAAGGAGCTCGCTGTATCGATGTACACGGCCCGCAAAGGCATGCAGGTGAACAACACCCCATATCGTTTGACCTCTCGACGCCCCTCCTTGCGGGAAGTAGGTTGGCTCTGCGTATACGACCACCAACTCGCATTAAGCCTTTGGCGTCGCTGAATGGATTCAGCCTATGAAGGGAGCTTGCGTCTTCTTTTTTGCTCGTCGTTGCGTGCACGGAGACCCTCTTGATTTCGGGATCGTCGGCTTGAGGTGCGAGGTCGATTTCTAGCTTTCCGTGATCGCTTCGAAGGGCTAGTTCGACCACTTTGTTTTCTCTAGCAGCTGGTCAGCGGGTAGTCCACGTGAGGCGAAGTCTGCCGGATTAGACTTAGTGTCGACATACCTCCACTGCTCAGGGGAGGAGAGGTCTCGGATCTGCTGGATGCGATTAGCTACGAAGACGTGGAAGCGTCGGGCGTTGTTAAAGATGTACCACAAAACGACTTTGCTGTCTGTACAGAATACTTCCTCCATTCCCGGGTATCCCAGCTCCTTTTGCAGGAACGCGCTGACTTTGCCAGAGACGAGGGGCGGTTAACTCTAAGCGGGGTATTTTTATCGGTTTCAGTGGCGTTACTCTTGACTTTGCCATCGCCAGGGAAACATGGATTCGGTCACCATCATCTATCAGCCTAAGATAGGAGCACTGTCCGTAACCGTGAGTGCTCGCGTCTGAGAAGTTGTGCAGCTTTACGGTCTTTATAACTCCAAAGTTCTCGGGCTTGAAGCATCTGGGTATCTAAAGGCTTGCGGGGAGGTGACGATCTTTGCGCCACTTCTCCCACTTAGGTCTCAAGCCCTCGTGTAGCTCGTCGTCCCAACCTTTACCGGACCGACACAGCTCTTGCAGTAGGGAATATCCAACTAGAACGTAGGGTGCGAGGACTCCTAACGGGTCGAAAACAGAGCTCACAGTAGAAAGAATGCCTTGTCTTGTCTCTGGTCGGGAAGATACTTCCATCTTGAACCCTAAGGTGTCGGACTCGACGCACGTGCACCTTGAACCCGCCTTTCTTGCAGAGGGCTTTCGTGTTGCTGATAAGGTCCACAGCTTCGCTTGGCGATGATACAGACTTCAGATCGTCATCGACATAGAAGTCGTTCAGCACGAAGCTGGCTGCCTCGCTACCGTGATCTTTCGCAAAGTATATTGCGGTGGTCTTAAGTGCCATGTTGGTACAATTGGGTGACGACGTGGCGCCGAACAAATGGACTGTCATTCTGTACTCGACGGGATCGCTATCGTAGTCGTTGTCCTTCCACCACAGGAAACGCAGAAAGTTTTGGTGCTCGGAGTTCACGAAGACCTGGAAAAACATCTTGATATCACACATCAAGGCGACGGTATCCTTTCGAAATCGGCATAGCACTCCAAGTAGATTATTCGTCTGGTCGGGTCCGGAGAGGAGGTGGCGATTCAAGGACTCTCCCTTGTAGCTGGCACTGCAGTCGAAGACAACCCGTATCTTTGGCTTGTTGGGATTGTAGACGCCGTGGTAGGGGAGGTACCAGACCTTGCCAATCGCCAGTCTTCCTTGGGGACTTGTTCTGCGTAACCCCTTATCTAGAAGAAGTTGTTCCCTACAGCTAGCAGTTGTTCCCTATGAGGATTGCGTCACTTTTTAACGGTAGGAGATCACCTGCTATGCATTCGAGGTGCGGCCAACTTCGCGCTGATTCTAGGGTAGGGATATGGTCTCGTTGAGCGGGGATACCGTCCCTCGTGTAGGCCTTCGGCAGATGAATGGCCTGCTTTTCGTTGAAGCCCCGCACCACTAGACCGCTGATCTTGTGGCTGTTTATGGTTTGCGTCGCTAGCATGGTCGAAAATTCGAGGTTCACTTCCGGCCCTGAGACATGAAGCCTATCAAGGACGGAATGCTTAATGAAGCAGGCATCAGATTGCTTGTCTAGAAGGGCGTACACCACGATCTCGTTGCTGGGGTTGGGGTGAGAATTCATCATAATCGGGTTGCACGCGGTTCGCGCTTCCGTTCGAACGAAGTGACAGAACTCTGAGAATGGCGGGTAGGTGCCGCGAGAGAAGGAACCATCGAGCAAGGTCTCGTCTACATGGCCTCTTTCCTCATCAGTCGTAAGCCACCTTCGACCACTCTACTCCAGCAATTTATTAGGTACCCGGGGATCTACTGAACCAGCCTCTTGTTCTCTTCTGGGTCGTTGAGCACGTTCAGAAATTGTGAGGCTGACATGGCTGGCTCGCTTGTTCTAGGAAGTCTGAAAACTCCCGTAGGCTGACGCCGTCGTTCGCCTGCACTCTTGGCCACTCGTGTAATCTATGTCGATATGGGCCGGCCAGAAATTACGGGTTGCCATAGCGGCGAGTGAGTACTTCATTTGCTCGATCGCTAGACGATGGTGTACATTGCGTTATAAAACCCGAAGTCGCTTCCTTAGCTTCGCCGGCCGTATATCTTCCGAGTACAAACGTTCCTCCGCGTTACTAGACTGACGCTCTACAATGTTCTCAAAAGCCTTTAAACACCTCGGTAACTCTAATTGGTTCCCCCTAAAGATCTTTGGCTCGGAAAAAGGGAGCCTGTGGCGCGAGTTTCGCTTTGCGAGGAGGTTAGCTAAACGTGTTATCGGATCAGTGTTCTCTGCGGGAGGGACAGTACTGCCGGATAGAGGTACACGAGAATCGGTTTGTGATAGAGGTAGAAGGGGTCTTTTTGAATTATGGGGAACCCTTGGCTAGGATTTAACTTGATTTGCGAGGTGATCGGAATTCAGGTTGGATAAATCAAGCGTTTTTGTACTGCCGGAAATGGAACAAAGCTGTTCCTCTAAATAATCATGTAAGCGGTCGGCGGCCTTCCCCGTAATCGGCTCGGGATTCTGTGCTTCGCTTTCGGCTTTCTCCATAGCCTGTAGTTCGGCTCTTGTCTCTGCTAACTCTTTGAGTATTTCGATTTGTTTGAGTTCTTTCGTTTTCCCCCATTTAAACATCGAGAAATTTAAGTTCAATGTCTAATCTAGCTGCTTTAGCGGGGATATATGCTCGGTAATTTAGAGACCCATTGCAGGTGCGCGTCTCGATGTGCGGCTTGCCCTTGATCGGTGGGACCCGGCAATGCTCTGTGCCTTGCGAGACGACATTTCGATGGCCACAAGTTTTTAGTGTAATGGATTTCCCTTCCGGTCGCCTTCACTGGTACAACACATGACACGACACCGACTTGAAGCCAATTTGCCTTTTCTATAACTTTATTGTCTGTATTACACCGTAAAAACTTGATCCGGCTATATCAGGGGAAATCGTCGTGCGCGTGTTTGATCGTTTGATTCGTGTACGATATGCGGGGCTTAGCACTGCCTGGCTCTAATTTTATCAGGTTCAGAGTTAATTATTATCTAATACTGTTCGCTACATTACTGCTAATTTTCCCTCCTTTTCAGGTTTTTGGATGGTCAATTCGTTACACAGTTCAGTTAATTTCTCTTCGCTCAAAGAGCACAGTTTAAGTCTCACCGTGATTTCTAATTCTTTTGCCATAACGCTTCTTACTCACATTTCAAACAGGTCGATCCAGGGGCGCGCGGCCGAAACCGCAACAGGTGGCCCCTACACATATTGTTTAAACTAACGTGTTTTGAATTCAAATAGAGTGGGCTATAGCTATAGAATATCAAGACATGAAATTAGAACATTTTTTTATCAAGATCAACAACATTACAAAGACAACACAATTCTCTAGTTGTTTATTGAAATTGTTCCATAAAAATCAATACTGTCCAACACTGTCTCACATTGGCCATTTGTCATTTGGAATGGCTATTTGTCAAGCACTAGTGGCAAATGGCCAAATGGTAATATATTGCAGTATGATGTGGCTTTCAGGGGGAGGGATGGTCCTATAAATCAATAACATTACAGTTTTTCTAGCACTGCAAGTATCTGATAGCACGGAGATCAATACATAACAGTCATTTAGCACTGCAAGTATCTGATAGCACGGAGATCAATACATAAAAGTCGTTTAGCACTGCAAGTATCTGATAGCACGGAGATCAATACATAAAAGTCGTTTAGCACTGCAAGTATCTGATAGCACGGACATCAATACATAAAAGTCATTTAGCACTGCAAGTATCTGATAGCACGGAGATCAATACATAAAATTCATTTAGCACTGCAAGTATCTGATAGCATGGAGATCAATACATAAAAGTCATTTAGCACTGCAAGTATCTGATAGCACGGAGATCAATACATAAAAGTCATTTAGCACTGCAAGTATCTGATAGCACGGAGATCAATACATAACAGTCATTTAGCACTGCAAGTATCTGATAGCACGGAGATCAATACATAAAAGTCATTTAGCACTGCAAGTATCTGATAGCACGGAGATCAATACATAAAAGTCATTTAGCACTGCAAGAGTCTGATAACACGGAGATCAATACATAACAGTCGTTTAGCACTGCAAGTATCTGATAGCACGGAGATCAATACATAAAAGTCGTTTAGCACTGCAAGTATCTGATAGCACGGAGATCAATACATAAAAGTCGTTTAGCACTGCAAGTATCTGATAGCACGGAGATCAATACATAAAAGTCATTTAGCACTGCAAGTATCTGATAGCACGGAGATCAATACATAAAAGTCGTTTAGCACTGCAAGTATCTGGGCTAAGGGACAAAGCTATGGCAACAGTTATGAAAATTAAGAGGGAGGGGTGGTCCACGGATGTCCTTTTCAACCGTGCTGTTTCGAGATGCGAAATTCACAACCACAAACATTATTGATGCATGCGTTGCCTCGTTTTTCTAAGAATGCCTTTTTCTTCAAACCGTCTATACACTGTCTATATGCACAAGCAGTCACTTCTTTGTCAGTTGTCTAGGTACGATAGCTTGTAAAAGTGCCTGGAACAGTATAAAGGTTTGAAAGGTAATACTAAACAACCTATTTCAATCGTGCTGTTTCGACGTGCGAACAAAACAACAACAAATAATATTGATGTGTTATCTCGTTTTGTTTTACCTCGTTTTTAAGAATTTCATTTTGTTCAAACCTCCTATGTAAAAATTTTTTAAATGACAAGTGAAAATGATATTGTTGTGTTGCCTCGTTTTTTTAGAAAGTCCTTTTGAACCATGCTGTTTCGCGAATCAAAAGACACAACATATAACATATTAAGGCGCTGCTTCGTTTGTATAATTTTTTTCAAACCGTCCTTATGTACTAATGGAAATCGTAGTTTGGATCATAAATATTTCCCGGTATAGGTGTGACGGCTCTTAAACGTGCCTAGAACAATAACTAGGAAATACTAATAAGTCGCGGCCAACAAAACGGCGGAGACTACCTAAATGGCGAAAAGCCCCAGTCCTAAGTATTCAAATACTTTTTAAAAACATTTTTGTATTTTTCACATTCATGGTGTATAAGCGAGAAATCCGTCAATTCTATTAGACTTATTCGGGTTAAAAAGTGTCAAACAAGTTCGTTAATGCTGCTAACTCTATTCCAGGAAACAACTGGCCACCTCAGCTCCTACGGTTACTCAGTTACTCAGATACTTCCTTCGGCCGGCAAAACACGCCGAGCATTTCCCTGTCCCTGTATAGGTGCTCGTGCGTGGGACAGTAAACTGGGAAATACTGATAGGTCAAGTGGAACAAAAAGGCGGAAATAACCCAAATGACGGAATTTTTAATTGTTGCTTTAATTTATCCCAGGGCCACCTACTTCTACATAGCAGGTTCTTAGCCCAAACACATTATGTGTGACAGAGGCCAGAATGTATGCGTAGGAGATGAATCCTAGGTTTGAAGACTTCGGCCGCGAATAATTAATCAGCGGTAAGAACCTTTGGGAGCGGCTGCAAAGACCGCCGGGTCCCCAAATCGTCGTACGACCAGGCTGAGAAAATCGACCAGAAGAATGTTACGCCTGAAAGTTTACTGAAACAACTGGATAATTTCTAAAATCAGAAGTTGACGACTTCGGAAGAGCACCAGGTAAAATAAAGTTCTCGTTGAAACAGTGGCAAAAGATCTATGGGGAAAGTTTTCATATGCAAAAATAGCATAATTAAGCTACATTTTCATCTTGTTTGCATGTTCTCTTCCTCGCTATCATAGGCCTCTAAATTTTGCTGGTTTTAAATAATGGAGTGTTGGGAGTTCCTGGGATGCGGCTTAGGATACTTAAAAATACCTACAGCATCTCTTGCCTCGGGGGATAGAAATTCAAGTCTTTTGGAAAGATGAAACCAGTGGCGATGCCGCAAAAACGAAGCCTTTTGATCGGTATAAGTTGGTGTGCCGTGTTTAATTGACAATTGCTGGCTGTAACAGATGACTCCAAAATGACTGTCTCTATTCCAGTTGAGTTTAAAAAATATAAGTATAAGTATGTATCATTATTCTACAGACCTACAGATTACTGTGTCTAGCACTCGAAACATAGAAAGTCTATTAGAGACATTAGATAGAATTATTAGCTGAGAACATTTACTCAATACTGTATAACCTCATGGTAAATATAAAGGAAATATCTTATCCCTGTCAAATGTTTAATTTTCTTATAAATGTTACCTTGTGTCATTATTATCATTTCCATTTGAGACTATAAAAAGCAGTCTGCGCAGCAGTCGAGTAGGCCGAAGGCCTACGAGACGGAACCAGTGGGCGATGCCGTACTTGCCAAAACGAAGCCTTTTTATTGGTAACGAAGCCTTTTGATTGGGCATGCTGTAGTAAATTAAAATAATAATTAGCTACGAGCATTAATTCAATACTGTAAAATGCTCATGGTAAATAAAAAGTTTATATATGAGGAATAACTGTCCCTTGAAATGTCCAATTTTCTTACAAATATTACATTGTGGCATTATTATTATTTCAATAATAAGAAAATAAAAAGCAGTCTGCGCAGCAGTCGAGTAGGCCGAAGGCCCACGAGACGGAAGCAGTGGGCGATGCCGTACTTGCCAAAACGAAGCATTTTGATTGGTATGATTGGGCATCCATTTGCCACAAAGCCCTATGCCTTGGTCATGGTACTTGCAGTGCTATGTGTCTGCTATGTATGGTGGACCACCCCTCCCCCTTGCTTTTTGCCATATCCACCATTTCCACCATATCCACCATTTGCCACATAGCCCTATGCCTTGGCCATGGTACTTGCAGTGTTGACTGTCTGCTATGTATGATGGACCACCCCTCCCCCTTACTTTTCACCAAATCCACCATATCCACCATTTGCCACATAGCCCTATTCCTTGGCCATGGTACTTGCAGTGTTGACTGTCTGCTATATGTATGCTGGACCACCCCTCCACCTAGCTTTTCACCATATCCACCATATCCACCATTTGCCACATAGCTCTATGATTTGGTCATGGTACTTGCATGCAGTGTTGATTGTCTGCTTTATGTATGGTGGACCACCTCTCCCCATTACTTTTCACCATATCCACCATTCCCATCATATCCACCATTTGGCACATACTCCTATCCCTTGGCCATGCTACTTGCAGTGTTGACTGCCTGCTATATGTATGGTGGACCAGCCTCACCATATCCACGATTGTATTAGCCCTATTCCTAAAGCCTTGGTTCTTCTAATTCTGAATAGACAGTATATATGCTAATTATGGGTCTATAGGACCATCCCTATATTACCATTTGGCCATTTACCACTAGTGCTTGACAAATGGCCATTTTGAAATGGCCAATGGCCAATGTGAGACAGTGTTGGACAACCCTCTACAGAAGTTAGTTTTCACTCAGATAACTTTAATAGATAAAGCAATTTAGTTAAATACCTTTAGTTCATTCTTTTATATTCAGATCACGTCATGATTAGGGGGGTGAATAGGGGTATGTAAATCCGCCGATCCGCTACATTTTTGGAGCAAATCTGTGGATCCGCATAATTTTTTTTAGATCCGCATGGTTTCACAAAACAATAGCATCGATTGAAATTTATTTAAAATCCGAAATTCGACCGTCGAAGCAGTCAAAATCCGAAATCCGCGCCCGAATTGTGAACAGATCCTTGATCTGCCGTACTCCCCAAATCCGCCAATCCGCTAGAATAATAATAAAAATTCGTAATCCGTGAGCATTTCGGGGCTGAATCCGCCAATCCGCGAACCTATTCACACACCCCCCCCCCCCCCCCCACGATTAGGTATTGAAGCTGTCTCTAACTGAATAAAGTAGTCAGCTCGTTTCTATGTCCTTCTTTACGCTACGGGTCTACACGTGTTGCAAATGTATAAACACAACGAAATGTGGCGTAATTAATTCAAGTGAGCACGACTTTCCACAATAACTTGATAGAAAGTAAAGCTATGGGAAATTTGCAGCAATGAAATCGCCAATTAGGCCTTGATTCTACACAAATACATAAATCGTATATGTGAAATTCTGAATTCCGATGCAATGATTTGCGATGACGTCACAGAATTGTATACTTCGTGTAAGGAAAAGGCTTCGGTAAGATCATAGTGATCATCAATGCAGATTTCTCGGGACGAAGAAAAAAATAGTTGCATTTTATGACTGGGCTACCATACCCTGGTTCCAGAGCCTCGAACGTCTATCTAGTGGCCAGCCACTAAATAGAGACGTTCGAGGCTTTGGAACCAGGGTAGGGCTACCACAGGTATCCCAGTAAAAAAAACTAAAGTTGTTGTGTGTTTGTGATGGGTGGGTGGGGGTGGGGGGGTTTAGACATGCCAAAAAGGGGCGGCGGAGCTGTCCTTAAACACCACCTGGCCAGGTGTGTAAATATTATTGTATAGGGTGGACTGGGGGCATGCTCCACCGTGAAAATTTTGCCATTTTTAAATATGTGAAATGCTGATTTTCGTTAAAACCTCAATAGAGAACAGCATCATTAGCTCCTTGCCGACTGAAATCTTATTTACATATCTTTTTATACCACCAATCGGAAAAGTTAGTAGGGGGGGGGGGACTTCGACATGAATGAAAATAGTAGAGGCAGTACTTTAGGGGATAATGATTTTCAACGCCTGCCAAACGAAAGTCATAAAAGTGCCGCAAACAGAAAGCGCATCATATTAATTTATCTATTTTGTAGGGGGTCTTGTACCCAGGTCCCAGGGCCTCGAGCGTCCTTCTATTCAGTGGCCAGCGAGGTTGAGACGAGGTTGAGACGTCTCAACCTCGCTGGCCACTAAATAGAGAGACGCACGAGGCTCTGGGACCAAGGTAGGGGTCTTGGGCTCTCCCCAGTAAAAATTTTGAAATTCCAGTTCTAGGAGACTCGAAAATTGACCAGAATGCCTGTTTAAAAAATAAGGCCCTCCCCTAGACCCTGTATCAAAAATGACGATATAACTCATAGATGTTTATTTGCTTGAATTCGTTTGTCCTTAGAAATTCATCACTAACGCAGGTACGGTGGGAAGCCTGTGCTGTGACAACGCTAAGTTTGATTGAATGTTCCTCCCGTAGCATTGTTTGTACAACTTCGTCAACGGCTACTGAGCTCAATAATCGAATCTAGGAGGAAAAGAAAAATATTGCACATTATCTGAGGCGAGAGAATTCTTTGCGACCAGAGACACCGCTGTTTGCTTCTGTTTTGTTTGGTTCCGTATGTGACTGCTGAGCTCGCCTTGCGTGACAGGGGGCGGTCTGAGTGACTGCGTGGGGGACTAGGGTCTAGATTCCTTTGCGTCTTTCCCGAAGGGTTGATCAGACGCTTCCATTCTAAGTTGAGATTCGTCTGAGAAGATTTCGACTAGAAACAGGTATTTATATCGCCTATTTCCACCCTATTTTGGCTATATTACCTATTTCATTATTGTATGGGGTCTAAAAGTGGATCGATTCATTTGTCCTCAACTGATAACTCTTGAGAGGTTAAATGAGTGAAATCACTTCCGCTTTCGATTCGATTCCACTAAAATTCCGAAAGACTCGAAAAGTTTCCGATTAATAAAATATATATTAAATGTACCTTTTGTTCCAAACGTTGTGTTTAGTATATTGGCAGTCTATATTTGAATTATTATGTGTTCTCTTATTCGTTGTTGTTGTTACAATGCTGTACATCAAAGGTCGGTACAGCTAGATATGCTCACTCTAGCTGAATCGTTTACCTCATAACACTTTATTTTTGCGTCAATTTAAACAGCCTCTGTCACGTGCCATTTTATCATCCTAGCAAAGTACCAAAGTGTGAAGAAGAATCCATTTCCATCGGCTGATTTGGAGAAGCCTATATGTGATATTTTCGATTTAAAAAAAAAATTAAAAATTCGCGAAAGTAAAGCATAGCTGTCAACTCTCCCGCATTAGGCTGATGTCACAAGATTTTGAACCTAATAACATTAATTTTTGTGTGAATGTTCATACATTCTGCATCCACTGTATTCACTCGCATTGGTGTTGTTTTTTTTCACATATTTACTGTATATCACCCGATTTTACAAGATTTCTGTGCAAGTTTGATTGACAGCTATGATAAAGTGATATGGCCTTTGGGTGAAATATTAGTCGTTTTATAAGCTTTCTGCAAACACCTTGACTTTGACAATTCTGAACTGTATTTACAGATTTTTGTGGAACTAAATTTAGCCCACGCATGTCTTTGTTACAGTTTTGTTACAGTTTTCAGCCTTTGGGTGAAATATTGGTCGTTTTATAAGCTTTCTGCAAACACCTTGACTTTGACAATTCTGAACTGTATTTACAGATTTTTGTGGAACTAAATTTAGCCCACGCATGTCTTTGTTACAGTTTTGATGAATAAAGCACATTCTAAATCACTTGAGTTTACTTGAGTTTATTGTCTCAAAATGGCAAGATTGCAAAAATAAAGTGACTTTTTATGAAAATAGCGAAAATAAAGTGTCGCCCAATAACAACATTTTAAAATCGTGAAAGGTGTAATAAGGGTTTAGTTTCAATTAAAGATTGTTTATTTTCGTTGTTCTATGGTGGACAGGTACAGTGATTTCTGATTTTTTTAAATTGTTATTTTTTTGGGTTTGACACTCAAAAAAGTCACATGATCTTTTAGCACAAGTCGCCTATTCACGAAACAGTGAGAAATGAAACAAGAAAGCTATGAAAATAGTTGAGTTTGCTTGATGGTGGATGGATGGGGTGCTAAATTAAAGTAGTGTTACAGATTCTCTAGCCTTCAAAAGTGTAATTTCCATATTGGTCACTGGGAAGGGGTAAATTGGCCAAATTGCCATTGACTTATCTTCAAACTTCTAGCTGTTTTACTGCTCATCCAATAGCTAAGTCCAAATATCTGTTGTTTGGAGTCGTTCATGAGTTTTAGGAAGCAACTGAAGGTAAAGTGATCACAATTAAAATTTGGCAATGTAACAATAATCTCATTGATAAGCTGGGTTATTTTTCATAGTAAGTAAATAAGTAAGTATATATACTGTATGTCCAACTTTGCATATTCATATTTGTGTTGTCATTTTCCCTTTCCAATTTGTTTGATCATGCAAAGCTTCCAAACATAACGCCAGAATTTATAACAAAATAAACAAATATATAACACAGTTTATTCAGCAGACACAAGATTAATCCCTAATTTCTTGAATTATTGTGCATGTTTAGGGATTGCAAACTCCACATGAGAAATGCAAATTTTAAAGTGTTTGTAATGCAGATATTTCTGCATTATTTTTGAGAATTAAAAGGAAATGACCAGAAGGGGCGTGGCTGTGCTCCCAATATTTTCTCAATGTTTCTGTATCGTGCCCCCCCCCCCAATCTTAGGTGGCCTGCTATGCCTCTCGTAGAAAAGGAATAATAAATTTGCTTATGCTTTACTTGTTGTTTTTTAGAAATGACATCCGCCAGCAGGCGCCTCGAGGATGAGGTGACGTGCTCTATATGTATAGAGCACTTCAACGATCCTAGAGTGCTCCCTTGCTTCCACTCATTTTGTCGGCACTGCCTGGAAGAGCTGGCAGTGCACTCTGAAGGGAGAGGAAAACTTGTGTGCCCCCTCTGTAAGGCGGAATTCCAGGTAATCTGTCATACAGAAATTCATCCATTACTTAATGAACCCTGGCACAAATGTGTGACAAATGTTTTGCTGTAACAAAGAAATGGATTCAAACGACAAGTGCATTTCGATAGAGAAAAGCGAAATTGAATTCTTCTCACAAGAAATTACTTTATGAGTATTGAATTATTAAAAGATAAGGATCCCCAAGCTAATGTTGTATTTTGCATGTTTCCTTCATAGTTACTGTAAATATATGGGCGTTACAAAAAAAATTGGGACAAAAAACTATAATAAAATACCTTCAAACTTTTCTTACCTGTTTTTGGACTTGTCATTCACATCCCTGTGAAGTTTCAATTCATTTGGGGCAACATTGAGCAATTGTAGTTCAACTATATTTACAGTAACTATGAATAAAACACGTAAAATACAACATTAGCTCGGGGAACCTATGCCCTCCCCTGAAACCATATGCAAATTCCGTTATAACTCTGTTTTACTGATTATTGTTCTAGATTTCCCCAGCAGATGTTCCGAGTTTGAAGGTGAATTTCATGATCAACAGTATTATCTCTGTTCTTCCTTTGTTGACATCTGAAGACTCCAAGAAGAAACCAGCTTGTGAATCGTGTGATAGTGGTGAGCCTGCCCAAGGGAGATGTAACGAGTGCGATCACTTTGTCTGTGAGCAGTGCATCTCGGCTCATAAGAGATTTCAACCAGTGCAACATCACACTATCCTCAGTTTTGATGAGATCAAAAGCGGAAAGTTACTTGCAATGAGCAAGGCTTCCTTCTGCACCAAACACAAGGGTGAAAAGCTGAAACTGTTTTGCGAATCTTGTAAGGAAGTGATTTGCCGAGATTGCAACGTCGTTGATCATAAAAATCACGATTACCTTTTCACAAGTGATGTAATCGCTCGAGAGAAAGACGAAATATTGGGAAGAGCAAAAAAAGTTGCATCAAAACTCACCGATATTGAACAGGCGATGGCATTGGTAGAAGAGGCTCAACATCATCTCGAGGAAAATAAACGTGCGACCAGAAGGGATCTGGATGCGTTCATTGATAAGCAGATAGGTACTCTTGAGAAGATGCGATCAGATCTTAGAGGGGAGATCGAGTCAGCTTGTCAAAAGCAAGAGAAGCAGCTGACTGCCCAGAGAGAGACTCTATCCATGAGACTTGCAAGTGCTCGTAGCAGTTTGGAGTTTGCTGAGAGAATGTGCAGGGATGCAAATGATGTGGATGTCTTGTCCATCAGGAATGAAGTGCTATCCCAGCTATCGAGTCTTGCAGAGAAACCCGTGGATCAGCCTTGTACGGAGGTTGGAGTTCGTCTTGTAGTGGATGAGAAGTATTGGGATACTTTGTCAAAGAAGATTTCTGTTGGTGAATCTGAGCAAACAGGTACTAATTCTCTAATACTGTTATGTAGGTAGGTAGGTAGGTAGGTAGGTAGGTAGGTAGGTAGGTAGGTGGGTGGGTGGGTGGGTAGGTGGGTAGGTAGGTAGGTGGGTAGGTGGGTAGGTGGGTAGGTGGGTAGGTAGGTAGGTAGGTAGGTAGGTAGGTAGGTAGGTAGGTAGGTAGGTAGGTAGGTAGGTAGGTCGGTCGGTCGGTCGGTCGGTCGGTCGGTAGGTAGGTAGGTACCCTCTATGGACTCTTGAATAGGCTACCTAGTTTTACCTTTTACTACCATCTCGAAGGTCTTTCTCATGTTCAACTCCATTTAGTTCTCCAGCGCCCAGCGCTTGATGTTGGTAACTTTCTCCAGCGATGAATCAATCGTGTCTGAGCCAGATATCACAGGCGTCCTTATTGTGATGTCATCCGCATATTTGATTAATAGAGAGTTGGCGCTAGCGTTCTGAATGTCATTTACCATGATAGAGAATAGCAACGGTCCTAGCACCGTTCCTTGGGGGACTCCTCTACTGATTCCAAGGAAACTGGTAGCCATACCATTAACCACAACTCGCTGCTTTCGATAGGAAGCCAATTATCCACAATCTGTTACAAAACTAATGGGACACTTTCCCTCCCCCTTCCTCAAAGTTGGAGAGCAAATGGTCACCTTGCTACTGCTTGTGTTTTGAGCTGAAAAATCGCCTCTAACCAATATTAATCGGGGGGAGAGGGTTGGCGGTTGTTCGTATAGGAAGTGCACCACTTACTTTTGTTGAAGATTGTCTGAGCAAGTGACTGACAGGTCCTGGAACAGGAAACACTATCGTTGATAACGCAACGACAATACAACTATGCGAACGTCAAAAT
Organism: Nematostella vectensis; assembly: GCF_932526225.1. NCBI lineage: Eukaryota > Metazoa > Cnidaria > Anthozoa > Actiniaria > Edwardsiidae > Nematostella > Nematostella vectensis. The sequence continues at coordinate 12,792,575 of NC_064047.1, forward strand.
CAAACACATACAATTATCGTGCCAGAATCGCGCGTAAAAATGGACAGAAGCTTCAGAGACGACTATTTTTCATTGTAAACAATGAAAAATCTCATCTGTTTCTTCATATAAGAAATACCGCCTATGAAGAATTTATTACGTGAGAGATTTTCACTACAAATTTAGTCACGCAAGCTTGTCTCGGGGAGAAGGTCAATTCAATAAATTCATCTGTTTTACAATAGTTTTGCTAAATATCTGACACTTTGACACACAGTTATGCTTGAAGAGTTCAAGCAAAGTGTATGCAATGCTTTTTCTGTGGAGCATTCGCTAAAATCGACGGCTACAGACTACGTCTTCTGTTCTTGCTTACGTGGCTCAACGATTAACACCAACGGTTAACCATTTTAAAATTGTTTAAGAAATGCCTTACGAAAGAAATTCGAACTCTAAAATAATACAGTAACAACTTGAGATTCAAGCTCATAAATTGACACTAGTTTTGTTTGAATGAGGGTTTGCATTTTGGAGAGAGAGCTCATGGTAGATGGTTGACCGTCGTTTTACTAAGATAAAAATAAAGTTTATTTTTATATAAACGGTCTACCACGGTTGACCGCTCAAAAAAGCCCTATTATATATTTCAAATCATTTGTAAGCTTCATATACCTAAATAGCTTTGTGATGGTAATAGAATAGAAGAATGATTGAAGAAATCCGGCTACCATGAGTGGGAATAATGTTTTTTCTAAAAATGGTAGACCGTACACGGTCCACACCCGCTTTTTTGCACCGCCATGCTAAATATATAAACACTTGTTGTGATGTTCATTGAAAATGAAATGAGACGAGGCTCTCATGTTTTCTACAACAGATAAACCGCCTATTTATCGCTTTCTTTAGTCGATTTGTTATTTATTGTTTAATTGGGAAATACTTATTAGGCGGTGATCTTTTTATTCTCTATGCCTTTATTTATTACCTACATTGGCCATAAAAGCGGTGTTTTCCGGCTAAATACTCCGAGGGATGGCTGCTTTTGCAAATGGAGACAGTCGGCACGATATATAGACAGTCTCTTTGGCAACATCAAATAAATTTGATATTTTACAAAATTATAGTCTGCAAATATCCCAGCGCACCTTCATTTAATTCAAATTAATTGAAAAAAATATTCCAAATAGCGCACAGATATCCCAAAAATATTTTCTGGGGACGTCAACATGTTTACTTCAAGCTCGAATAATTAATAGAGTGAAAAACTTTCATTAGGGTATGCGAATAAAGAGAATACATTTTAAGAAATCGATGATAACCGTGACAAATTCCAATCGTTCCCCTTCTGAGACAATCTGTTACAAAACTAATGGGACACTTTCCCTCCCCCTTCCTCAATGTTGGAGGGCAAATGATCACCTTGCTACTGCTTGTGTTTTGAGCTGAAAAATCGCCTCTAACCAATATTAATCGGGGGGAGAGGGTTGGCGGTTGTAGGAACAGAGTTCGTTTCTGCAGACAAGACGCTTGAAAATCCTCATGATGATATTAGTCAGTGAGATTGGTCTGAGTTGACTACACTCTGTCAGAGGAGATTCCTTAGGGATGGGCGAGATGTTCGCTAACTTCCAAGCCATTGGGACAGTTTGTTGTTGGAGTGAACAGTTAAAGATATTTGTGACAACAGGTGCAAGATGGTGAGAAAAGTCGCGCCAGAGCCAGTACGGAAATTGATCGGGCCCTGAAGCAGTTCGTTTCTATGTGATAAAAACAACTCATTACATCGCTCTCACTCACTGTCGGGGTTCGGGTGCCTCAGGTATCTCCAGGCGCACAGGGACAACATATGCCTTATCAGTATTGGTGGCTTGAAAATGTGAGTTGATGATGTCGGGTGAAATCACCAATGATGATGATGATGCGCGTTCCCTGTGTCTTCCGGCCAGTTATTCTATTGGCTGTCTCCCACCATTCTTTTGAACCGCATTTGTGTTCCTTATGAACAGCTTCCACCTGATTACTCCGAAGGAGAATGTTGATACACTCTTGGCGCCTCAGAATCTCAGCACGGGTTCCTTTATGCGCGATTCTGTTCCTGATGTTACAAAGGTGTTTAACCAGGGGGGACATGTAAGGTGGGTCTCTGGATGAGACTTTGACCCTAATGAGCGGAAAACATTCATTGAACATCGGCCACAGGCTCGCATTTAGCAGCTCCACACTCTCCTCTAGGTTAGCAAGATTTTTAATAGGACTCCAGTCGAAAACATTTGTTTTTCCTGATCAAATAACTGAAATCCTCTGCTATCAAACCTCTCACTTTTCAGAAAATTAAGTTTACCTTTGATTTTATTTGTGCATTGTTTTTTTTTACCCCCAGTAACTCTATGCCTAATTTAACCTCATGGTAGTGTAAAGTAATTTTTGTTTTTTTAATCATGTAGTTTTCATTGTATGTATACCCCGAATTATTTACATTTATTACATTATGAGTAGCGACTGAAGGGATCAAAGCCGCAGTTCTTCTAGAAATAATTGAGACAATTTTAAAGCAGAAACTTCATAGGATACCAGATTCACAATTTTTTAGCACCAGCGTTTTGCGACGAGTAGAATACATAGAAGCATACCATAATAAACAAGTCTTTATTGATAATATTTCCTGATGGTGCAATTCAGTTGCAGAACTTTTTTGCTGAATGGTAGTTCTACAAAAGGTGGTTACGGGTTGGGTTTATTCGAAAGATTAATGGTGATCAAGTCCAGCGTTTGTGACACTTCGATAATTTGTCCTATTTATATATAATTTTCGGCGAAGGGATTTTGATCCTTTCTGTAATTGACAGAGAGTGTCTTTTGACACAAATCTAATCCTGATGGTGGAACTTTGGGCCCAGAATACTCTAGGAATCTTGATTTGGGGCAGGACTTTGTACGACCACACAACAACAGCAGCAACAATTTGTACTAACCCTTTGGGTGACACACATATACACTGACTTTATTTGTTTGAGGCATGATGAGGATAAGGAATTGTGCCTTCTTGATAAAAAGAGTATTGGTTACTTATCTGGTGATGGTGTAACTCCGTTCGTAGGTCTTGAGCAGTCCGCCATCCTCAGCGGCAAAGGTCCAGAATACCTCCGAGATCTCTTGGGATTCCTGCAGCCCGTGCAGCAAAGTCCCAAGAGTCGCTGGGTCAGATGTTTCTCAGCAAAGAGAGATGGCTGGGCTTCCAGGACCTTCCATGAAAAATGCAATGGCAAAGCGCCGAACATCGTACTCGTAAGCGTTGGAGGAAGATACGTGTTTGGTGGCTACTCTGACGTAGCGTGGACAAGTGAGTACACTAATGAATACGAGGAGGGTCGTATCAGGGTGAGGGTCGAAATGTCTGATCATGTTTGTAAATTATTGTTTGTAAACTTGTTCATTACCATGAACTTTAAACTTAGGACTTGCAGTACGTTTTCCTGAGCCACCTTCCACCCAATATGTATTAAGTCATATGATAAAAGGATTGGATAGACAAATATAGATATAGTTTGTTAGCAGCTACCATGGTATTACATGAGGTGAGCTCGTTAATTTTGCTGTTTGGTGCAGGAAAATGTTTTTACATAGTTACAAGATTTTTCCTTGGACAACCCTTAAAGTAGGTGTTACTAAAATCGAGAAATTAAACAGAAACTCTGGGTATCTTAGCGCAATTAAATTCCAACTACTTCTGTTATTTATTTCGTGTTACATCGCAATACTGTAATTCAGATGCTTCCGAAAGCAGTTTCGTGTCTACATCGCAATACTGTAACTCAGATTCTTCCGAAAGCAGTTTCGTGTCTACATAGCAATACTGTAATTCAGATTCTTCCGAAAGCAGTTTCGTGTCTACATCGCAATACTGTAATTCAGATTCTTCCGAAAGCAGTTTCGTGTCTACATAGCAATACTGTAATTCAGATTCTTCCGAAAGCAGTTTCGTGTCTACATAGCAATACTGTAATTCCGATTCTTCCGAAAGCAGTTTTATGTCTACATCGCAATACTGTAACTCAGATTCTTCCGGAAGCAGTTTTATGTCGGAGTATCCAGAGTGAAGCCGGCAGAAGGAAGATGTTAGGACCCAAGTTTATTTTTCTTTCGATAATCTTTCTAATAATCGTTTCATAATTTATCGTGTTTGGGGACAAACACAAGTTTGACAAGGGAGGTATGTTATAGGACGGTTTGTTATATTGTTTAGGTTATAGGTTATTGTCGTCTAGTATTTCATGTTCCTATCTTGAAGTTTTATTTATCTTTTAAGGATAATTTAGATTTTGTTTACAATTGATGGTTTTCTTAGTCTAGATTTTAGCACGCCCGTGGACCCTTGGCTTCGATGACCTTTTGGTGCGTCTAAATCCAGGGAGTGTACAGTTTCTTATACGTGGCGAAATCTCTGGTTTCTTTTTGTTTTGGAAATTTTGTTTGAACAGTTAAATTCTTTCTAAATTGTATGCCACCGCCCTTACCCCTTGGTTTAGACATCTATGCTTGTATCGTTATTTCAATTAGGCGAAACTGTTGTAGACACGCGCTTTTTCAGCATGCGCAGTTAAGTTTTAAAAGTTGCTTAATCATTAGTGTTATTTTAGAGTTACCTTGACTTCATAGATTATTCTGTAAATACGCAGGGACGAGAGACCAACTCTGTGATTTCCCACGCCCTCACGCTTTTGTCTGATTGGTTCGTTTTGCCAAATTTTCTCCGTTTCCCCTTGAATTGTTCTACATTCGAGATTGTTTTACATATTTCCATTCATGTGGGACCACTACATGGGTATCTGTCTGGTCCAAGGGTATAAATATAGCGAGCCTAATTCTGTACTTATGCTGCTGCTGTGGCCAAACATTTGGAAAGCATTGAAAAACACCAGCCTTGCCTTCGTCTTCATCTCCGTCTTAAGAAGCGCTCCGCTAATCCATTCAAGATGAAATGCAATACTCAAAAAACGATTTTTCAATAATTTGTCTATAGACTTATATTTGTCTCCGGATTACAAAAATGTGTTTCTTTTTAAAATCGAACAAATAATAAATATTTTATGAATTTTTCCTTATTTTTCTCGGCTTGACCCCGAAAAACACTACAAAATTTGAACCAAGTATCGCTACCTGCAGCGCGAAAAATAAACAGCGCAGAAACACAACAACACCACAGGAGGCAACCAGGATATATGCTCTCAATATTATTTTAATCTCGGCTTAATCCAGTTAAAATAGAATATTTGACAGATTTTCTCATATATAGCCTCGCATCCATCATTTTGAACGATCGTTAAACCGACAAATTGAGGCCTTAAAAGTCGCATCTGGTACATTGCTCTATCAAAAATGGTCATTTTTCCTGAAAAGATAGTCACTTACTTGCCTAGAATCTGAAATAAAATTTTGGGGATAATAAAATCCGGAGCGCTGAGAGCGCCAAGAAGATACAACACTTCACATGTATTTGACCTTTCAACTTGGGCTAACTATGACACCAACTGCTGAATTCGCAGGGAAATTTGGCTTTTGCAGAAGCTCCCTCATCGATACAACGCTGAAAACAAATTTGAGGACCAATAAATATGTGTGTTATTACTTGCATTCTTCGTTGTGCGAGATGATTAAAAAAACACGTATTTGAGTAATTATTTGAATGGATTATAACTAGTCTTGCGTAATCTTTGTGTCCAAAGAATTTGTAACATAAATCAAAATAACAAGCTGAGTGGTTTTAAATTTTCCTCACCTCAGCTTGGGAAAGTTCTTGATAGGCATCGTTTTTTATCAATGCTTGTTCCTCTACAAACGCATAAAAACGGCTTGTGATCTCGGAATGTTTTTCATGGTGCTTCCACGTGACCGGCAGTGCACACAGGAATCCCAAAGTTTCTCTAACACAATGCAAAAAAAAGAGAGAAAAGAGAAATAGCAACCAATCAAAAAATCTGGTTCCTTATTTTGGAATAGAATAAAATAAATAATGTCCAACTGTAAGGATTGTTTGAAATTGTAAGCCACTGAAGTTATCGGATGATGGATTTTATTCGTGTGAAATTGACATGTGGCAATAAACAGATAGTTTTTTTATACCAGTACCAGGTACCAGGTACGTTCTATAAGTTTTTATACAGTGGTTTCTTCTTGCTGTCCGTTTTGCACAGTTTTAATGAATATGGCTTTTTGCTCATACTCTCAGTTCGTAGGCGGGGCGTGTTTCGCTAGTCAAGACAACCCTGATATAGTGCAGTGCGTGAATATCACAAACTGCACTCAAGATATCAAGAAGCATCTCCGTTTTATCGCTAAATTACGAAGCAAAGCTGCTTCTGGCCAGTGCAGGTAAAACAATTTTAACATTGACGCTCATGAATAACCACTTTTTATAACATACAGTTTGATTTGCAGTCCAGGTTTGTTTGACCCTGAAGGAAAATACACAAAGCTCCCTATCTGCCCAAGCCACCGCAATGCACATGGCGCATCAGATGGCCCAGTAATCGTAAAAACTGCTGCTGCCTAGTATTTTGGCCAGTCACCGGAGCCGCGCTAAGCGGAAAGTGGGATATCCGTGGACAGCGCAAGATCCAGATATCCCGTGGACAGCGCCAGATCCAGATTTTCCTGTTTACAGCGCCAGAGCCAGATCCCCCCGTGGACAGCGCCAGAGCGAAAATCTCCGAACCATACCCCCCGTGGATAGCTCCCGAACCATATCCCCCCGTGGATAGCGCCAAAGCCGGTCCCCCATGGACAGCCCCAGAGCAAGATCCCCCCGTGGACGGCGCCTGATCAAGATTTCCTTGTTGACAGAGCCAGAGCCAGATACCACGGTGGACAGCGCCAGAGCCAGATACCCCCGTGGACAGCGCCAGAGCAAGATCGCGCCGTGGGCAGCGGCACAGCAAGAAACCCCCATGGACAGCGCCAGAGCAAGACCCCCCCCCCCCCCCCCCCCCCCCCCGTGGACAGCGCCAGAGCAAGATCGCGCCGTGGGCAGCGGCAGAACCAGATTTCCTTATTGACAAAGGCAGAGCCAGATATCACGGTTGACAGAGCCAGAACCAGATACCCAATGGACAGCGCAAAAGCCAGATCCCCAGGTGGACAGCACCAGAGCCAAATCCCCACGTGGACAGCGCCACAGCAAGAAACCCCCGTGGAGAGCGCCAGAGCAAGATCCCCACGTGGACAGTGCCAGAGCAAGATCCCCCCGTGGACAGCGCCAAAACCAGATTTCCTTATCGACAGAGCTAAAGCCAGATATCACGGTGGGAAGCGCTAGAGCCAGATACCCCGTGGACAGCGCAAAAGCCAGATCCCCCCATAGAGCGCTGGATTCTTCCATGTAGATCTGATTGTGTACTGTACAGAATGATTTCCTCTGTGACATATACATTAATTTTTGGGGCTTTCAAACTATTGTGATATTTTGTGTCCGTTTTTAGAAAATTCCTTGCTATCAGTTTTTGTTAATATATTTCGGATACTTCGGATACAATTTCACAGCAATGACTAAACAATAACGGACATTGATAAAAAAAAACGATGCCTATCAAGTGCTTTCCCAAGCTGAATGACACGAATTGTTTGGACACAGACATTACCTGGACAGCAAATCAAACTGTAGGTTTTAAAAAGTGGTTATTCATAGTGCGTCAATGTTAAAAATGTTTTACCTGCACCGGCCAGAACCAGCTTTGGTGAATCTCTCACCCCTAAGGAACGGAGATGCTTCTTGGTGTCTTGTGTGCAGTTTGTGATTTTCAGGCACCGCACTATACCAGGGTTGTCTTGACTAGCGCAACACTCCCCGCCTACGAACTGAGAGTATGAGCAAAAAGCCATATTCTCACTAAAACTGTGCAAAACGGACAGCAAGAAGAAACCAGTGTATAAACACTCATAGAACGTACCTGGTACTGGTATGAAAAACTTCTTTTTATTAACAACTTTCAATTTCAAACAAGATGTGTAACTTCCGCTCCGCATTGAAATAAAATCCATCATTCGATAACTTCGATGGCTTTATAATTTCAAGCAATCCTTACGGTTGGACATTATTTATTTTATTCTATTCCAAAATAAGGAATCAGATTTTTTGATGAGGGGCTCTTTCTGTTTTCTCTCTTTTTTTTGCATTGTGTTTGAGAAACTTTGGGACTCCTGTGTGCACTGCCGGTCACGTGGAAGCACCATGAAAAACATTCCGAGATCGCAAGCCGAAGCGAGTTAAAAGGGATTTTATTCGTTTGTAGAGGAACAAGCATTGATAAAAAAACGATGCCTATCAAGTACTTTCCCAAGCTGAGGTGAGGAAAATTCGATACCACTTAATTTGTTGTTTTTATCTATGTTACGAATTGTTTGGACACAAACATTACGCAAGACTAGTTATAATCTATTCAAATACGCATTCAAATACGTGTTTTGCCTAAATCATCTCGCACAACGAAGAATGCAAGTGATAACACACATATTTATTGGTCCTCAAATTTGTTTTCAGCGTTGTTTCGAGGTGGGAGCGTCGGCAAAAGCCAAATTTCCCTGCCAATTCAGATGTTGGTGTCACAGTTAGCCTAAGTTTGAAAGGTCAATAACCTGTGAAGTTTGGTATCTTCTTGGGGCTCTCAGCGCTCCGGATTTTATTATCCCCAAAATTTTATTTCAGATTCTAGGCAAGTAAGTGACTGTCTTTTCAGGAAAAATGACCATTTTTGATAGAGCAATGTACCAGATGCGACTTTTAAGGCCTCAATTTGTCGGTTTGACGATCGTGCAAAATGATGGATGCGAGGCTATATTTGCGAAAATCTGTCAAATATTCTTTTTTAACTGGATTAAGCTAAGATTAAAATAATATTGAGATCACATATCCTGGTTGCCTCCTGTGGTGTTGTTGTGTTTCTGCGCTGTTTATTTTTCGCGCTGCAGGTAGCGATACTTGGTTCAAATTTTGTAGTGTTTTTCGGGGTCAAGCCGAGAAAAATAAGGAAAAATCCATAAAATATTTAATATTCGTTCGATTTTAAAAAGAAACACATTTTTGTAATCAGGAGACAAATATAAGTCTATAGACAAATTATTGAAAAAACATTTTTTTGAGTATTGCATTTCATTTTGAATGGATTAACGGAGCGCTTCTTAAGGATCCCGGCTTGTGCCCCTAACATTAATTCATACAATGGGAAATAATTTTGATTATTTTTGCTTTTTATCTTATGTTAATTAATAGAATTTCGAATATTATTTTTTACCGTTGTTTTGACTGAAAATACAACTTTAAGCTCCATTGAAGGGTTGTGGGTAAGGGATCAATTGTATCTTTTTCCCATCGGCAATTCAATCACCATCCTTAGATGTATTTCACGGTAAAATAGCTTGGCATTCACTCATCAGAGGAGATACTAGTTATTATATAAAATGTGGTAGGACTGTATTTCTATTCCTTTTGATCAACTTTTTGCAAACACGGCATCTAATAGATCTCCATGAAATCTCTAATAAGCCCCTGGCGATTATTTCTTTTTGTCTTGACAAAATCTGCTCGATTAGAGGGAGGGGCTTGTTTCAAAACCTTTTTTTCATTTTCTGAAACTAGGTATTTCGGCCCCTATAAAAGGTGTTAAAAATTAGTGCTTATTACTCGTACAAAAATAGATAAATCTAGCAAGAGTCAATTGTTCCTTTTGGAAAGATGTTTCTTCGGGGTTAGGGGTGAAGACTCAATTTCCTTGAATTTAAATAATACGAGTTCGGCACGGTTTTTGCTGTTTTTATTCTAGTTTGTATTTTAAAATAACGCATTTTGTTTTATGTTCTTCAAAGTGAGTGACCGTGGATGGCAGCCCTCCAGCAGGTCATTCTTGTTCACGCTGTGTAACAAGAATGGCTACCGCCCTGAAAAGTTGCCATTGAGGGACCCGCCAGATGAACAGGCCATTTGTGACGACACACGTTACGGTCTGGTGTTTGGTGGTGGTAGTGACCTGTTGATCGCTGACAACGCGGGGGGGAATAAAGAGTCCTATACGTGGTCAGACACGTACGCTCGTCCCCAGGGCGCCACATCTGATGACGAGTGTGACGTCTTTGCTGGCGAACACACATTCACACCCGACGAAATGGAGGTGTTTCACGAGGTGGTGGACTGAATACAGCTCTGAGCGTCTGTAAAGTGACAATAGACATAAAGACGTGTAAACATTTGTTAGTTGGTACTGTGTCATGAGAATAATGTATTTTGAATAAGGCTTCACCATCTTGTGATGTGACCCGCGGTGCATCTTGGGTAGCATGTAAATCACAAAATATCACATGCTGTGAAAAACCCGCTAGCGAGGGTTACGGCACACTTTACTTTAGTCCAACCTTATTTAAAAACGTGTACATCTCGAGTATATATATCCGAATTTTATAACACAAATGCAAATTGTAAATTTTAATAATTATTCCTATAAGCTGTTAGAAACAATATGTTGTTTGGTCTAGATAACCACGTACAAGTTGTGTGTGTGTTTTTTACTTCTTTTTTAAAAATTAAGAACGATGCCTAACCCGTGTGTCTTTGCGTAGAGGGAAGGGGAAGGGACTCCTATATTAGCAAGGTACAAGGTGAGGAAGTGCAATCAGAATTTATAAGATGGCTCCTGGGGGTAAATAAATATCGAAGCTCAAATGCGTGCCTGGTGGAGGCTGGTTGACTCCCTTTGCGAACTCAAGCAAAATGCAGAGCGTTGCAATATTGGGGGTTCTAAGAAATTCAGACCGTACGAAACTTTCTAATGTAGCGATGCACGACTCTTTATGACGCGGAAAAAAAGAATTTTAAAAACACACAATTAAATATATTTAAGGTATGGTAAACCACACCCGACGCAGAAATACCAATAAATCTTATAAGACAGAGTCTGACATATATAGAACAACAAGTTAAATGAAATTAATAACTATGAATAGAAAGACCCTCGACATAAAACCAAATTGAGAACATTAAGGAAATTTAAGAGCGTTCACATTATCTCTCCCAAGTTAAAATCGCAGAATTGCGTTCACAAAGTTTATGCCCAGTGCACACTAGCGACATATCGACGTTACAAAATGGGCGCGCGCACTCTTATCTTCGACATAACGACATAAGATTAAAAAAATATGTTTTTTTCTTTTATGTCCTGATGTCCATGTTGTTATGACGGGCTAAACATAGTGCGCGCGCCCATGTCGTTATGTTGCTAGTGTGCATTATTAAACAACCACAAACTAGCTATCAAAACAGGACGACACAAAACCCCTGAACGAAAAACGTGCCCAATATGCTTGGTCGAAGCCGAGGACGAGGAACAACACTGATAAAATGCCCGGCATATAATGAATTAAAGGAACGAATAAATGTATGGGTTTTTTAAATTCGCAACAAAACAGATTTGAAAGCGATTGCTCAGTTTGAACCAGGAGAGCGCGACAAAAGAAATAGCCCAATTTTTTTGGGAAGCAACAAAAATAAGGGAAAGTGCGTTGTAATTAGATCTATAATGACATCGCTACAAAGTAAGATGATGAAAAACATCAGGGATAGGAGAACGACTTGAATACCTACTGTCTTTTTTTAATATGAATGTATTCGGCAAAACTCGTGAATCAAAGATGAAAAGGTGCCAAATAAAATTATTGAATTGGATGAGCATGAGGGGGGGGGTCTGTTCGCTTCTATTGTGTTCGATATGTGACTGCTGAGCTCGCGCGCCTTGCTTGACAGGAGGCGGAACAGAAAAACAGATTTGGCGTGTGATGAAAAACGAGAAACAAATGAGACATTTCTTGGAAAAGTAGATTGGACATCACTTCGGGCAACAAAACAAAACTTTAAAGAGTAGCAATATTTGAAACATGACTAGCTTGAATTGTAAAGACCGCCCCACAACACACTTGTAAACTTGCAATGCAACGGTGTTTTCGCGTTTTCTGTAAGCGTATATAAATTCGTGGATGAATAAAGTTGCATATCTGTACCCTGTTGTTGTGGTGGAGTGGCCTCTCTATAAAATTATACCACTTGTGAGGGTGGTTGTTGTGGTGGAGTGGCCTCTCTATAAAATTATACCACTTGTGAGGGTGGTTGTTGTGGTGGAGTGGCCTCTCTATAAAATTATACCACTTGTGAGGGTGGTTGTTGTGGTGGAGTGGCCTCTCTATAAAATTATACCACTTGTGAGGGTGGTAATGTCACCAGCTTACTTCCGGTAGATTACGTAACTATCTCCAATCATTTGTAATGGTACGCGAAAAATATTACAAAATTGTAAAAGCAGTGTGCCTATTAGAAGTTTCTTTGAGGAGGTGACTGATAATTTAGAGCGCATGGTCTGTTAAATAGCGCGGATTCTAATAGATTCTTTCGTTTTTTGCCGGTTGAGGTTTCCGTCTGCCAACAGTGAGCTTTCAAACAGTGAAATTTTCCAATGCTGCTTTAACTAGACGATTATCCCAGGGGTATAGAATTATCGGTTATCGCTTTTTGGGGCAGTGAAATTTTCCAATGCTGCTTTAACTAGACAAGTATTCCAGGGGTATAGAATTATCGGCCATCGCTTTTTAGGGCAGTGAAATTTTCCAATGCTGCTTTAACTAGACGACTATTCCAGGGGTATAGAATTATCGGCCATCGCTTTTTAGGGCAGTGAAATTTTCCAATGCTGCTTTAACTAGACGACTATTCCAGGGGTATAGAATTATCGGCTATCGCTTTTTGGGGCAGTGAAATTTTCCAATGCTGCTTTAACTAGACGAGTATTTCAGGGGTATAGAATTATCGGCTATCGCTTTTTGGGGCAGTGAAATTTTCCAATGCTGCTTCAAATAGACGAGTATTCCAGGGGTATAGAATTATCGGCTATCGCTTTTTAGGGCAGTGAAATTTTCCAATGCTGCTTTAACTAGACGAGTATTTCAGGGGTATAGAATTATCGGCTATCGCTTTTTAGGGCAGTGAAATTTTCCAATGCTCCTTTAACTAGACGAGTATTTCAGGGGTATAGAATTATCGGCTATTGCTTTTTGGGGCAGTGAAATTTTCCAATGCTGCTTTAACTAGACGAGTATTTCAGGGGTATAGAATTATCGGCTATCGCTTTTTAGGGCAGTGAAATTTTCCAATGCTGCTTTAACTAGACGAGTATTTCAGGGGTATAGAATTATCGGCTATCGCTTTTTAGGGCAGTGAAATTTTCCAATGCTCCTTTAACTAGACGAGTATTTCAGGGGTATAGAATTATCGGCTATCGCTTTTTAGGGCAGTGAAATTTTCCAATGCTCCTTTAACTAGACGAGTATTTCAGGGGTATAGAATTATCGGCTATTGCTTTTTGGGGCAGTGAAATTTTCCAATGCTGCTTTAACTAGACGAGTATTCCAGGAGTATAGATTTATCGGTTATCGCTTTTTGGGGCAGTGAAATTTTCCAATGCTGCTTTAACTAGACGACTATTCCAGGGGTATAGAATTATCGGCTATCGCTTTTTGGGACATTGAAATTTTCCAATGCTGCTTTAACTAGACGAGTATTCCAGGGGTATAGAATTATCGGTTATCGCTTTTTTGGGGCAGTGAAATTTTCCAATGCTGCTTTAACTAGACGAGTATTACAGGGGTATCGAATTATCGGCTATTGCTTTTTGGGGCAGTGTAATTTTTCCTGAAGCTCTGCCATCCCATGCACCCTCCCCCTCCCCCTCTTCACACCGTCGTGTTTAAGAGATAAAACAACATACAAAGCATTGCATTCTGGGAAAAATGATTTGACCTATTTTCGTGCCACTCTCAAATATATTTGAGGTAAATGTTGTGCTATTGCTTCATGCGCGAGTGTTTATTCGGCTAAAATCTTTACCGTTTTTTTGTTGTTGTTGTTGTCAGAATGAGGTAAATTTTTTTTGTCAGAATGGCTTTGTTTTCTGAAAAATTTGCTCTTGCTGTTCCTATTTTTGTTGGTATTTGTCGACCCCCCTCCCCCCACTTTGAATATCAAAAAGTCTATCCCTTAACATAATATAAACACACATTAGCATTTTTCTAGAATAACCCGGTCATGCCTATCGTAAATAGGGTCATTCGCTATGAATCACGACAAGTGTCCCAGTTGAAAATGATACTAATACTTTGACATTTTTTAAAATTGACTGATTATCGAACCTGGCTAATATTTCTCCTACCTCATATTTTTAAACCCTAAGCATTCAAATAAATCTTCTAGTGACTAATACAACACACGCACATGAATATTGGCCCTTCTTATCGTGCTGTTTTTGACACGAAGGACTTGCCCTTAAAAGGTGCTCCATTTTTCCCGACTTGTCATCCGTGCTAAGAAATGTTAAATTTGTTCCAATTCGGTGGACATCGGCGTTAATAGAACCAGCATCATTCGATAAGAACACAAACTGATTGGGTATGTCGAGGGTTTCGCTTGGCCTTTGGCTTGGGACTTACAAAAACACATAAATATTTTATTAACAGATTATACATTTTTCGCCGCATCTTTAAGAAAAGCCCGATTTACTGTTCAACGCAATTTTTCGTGCACAGAATATATGGTCTAGAAAGACGAGAGTTTGATTTATAGCAGAATTCAGCAATTTCACTATGAGCCGAAGAGTGGAAAGGACAACTCGTACTACGTACTCCAGCTCTAACGGTAAACCTGGAGAGTACAAAACTGTTGAGACATCATGGTCCTCTGATAGTCCGGGATTCACACGGGAGACAAGACATGCGTATGGATCCAGAGACGACGGCGGGGACCTGAGACGCCAGATGGAAGAAAGGCAGAGAAATATGGAGCGAAGGTTCCGTGACGAGACCACAGCGCATGGAGGCAGCTATGGGTATAAAGACGACGAGTCTAAGAAGGCCCCACCGCCAAGACCCCCTCCACCGAGATCACAAGGAGCCTCGGCCATGTCCGAGGAAGAAAAGAAACAGAAAGATTATGAGAAGTACATACAAGATTTCTTGGATGACGAGGATATAAACCCTGAATTTGCAGGCAAGCAGTGATGAAAAGTTTTGGACTTTGTAAATATTGAATACATCAACTAAAATGACGTATGATAACCCCATTTTCTTCAGCAAAACAACAAAGGCAAACCAGGAATATAGGGACTTTAATTTAACAGTCTGATACAATGAAATGAAAATACCCCTTATTGGAATGAAGGAATGAAGCTTTAATGAATCTTTACTTTTGCCAAAAAAATATTTTAAGAAGTGAGAAGAATTTGGACATAGAATGATCAATTGGCTGTGATGATGACGTATGACAACCCCAATTTCTTCAGCAAAACAACTAAGGCAAACCAGGAATGAAAATACCCCTTATTGGAATGAAGGAAAGAAGCTTTAAAGAATCTTTACTTTTGCCAAAAAAATATTTTAAGAAGTGAGAAGAATTTGGACATAGAATGATCAATTGGCTGTGATGATGACGTATGACATCGGGCCCTAATGCAGCAAAGTTAGAGCAGTCATCAGAAAGAACTCATAAAGAGAACAAGCTAGATAATAGTACTGTGTGGTTTCAGGTTTATTAAAACAATCCTTTTTATTCTATTTTGTTGAATGGCATAGAAATTTGCACAGAATCTAATTTATCATCTGAACGTAGCCTCTTCCAGCGTCACAGCGCGAAGACATTATGACATCACCATAGCCACAGCAGGCCCCGAAAGATTCGGGGGGGGGGGGAAGCACAATACAGAAACATTAAGAATACAATGGGGGGCACCAGCCACGCCCCTAGTGGTCATTTCCTTATAATTTTGGGGGGCACGTGCCCCCAGTGTCCCACCCCCTGCTACGGCCCTGCGTCACCTTTTGCTTTCCGCTAGTTGCAAGAGCGTCCGCCATTTTGAATCTAAATGATACGTTAATCAAAAATGGCCTGGGCCCGAGACTGAATGATGTGTCAAGCACATTGTGCGCCACTTTCGCTTAAAATATCTCTATGGAGACCCTTATCAAGGCCGCGTAACAGTGTCACTGAGGGCACCTGCCAGCCCCCGTACCCCCTTAGTATTTAAAAGCAAATATAGGGAAAAGACCAGAAGGGGTGTTGCTGTGTACCCAATATTTTCTTAATGTTTCTGTACTGTCCCCACTCCCCAATATTTTGAGGCACTGGTCTTGTACGGCTCAGATATCTATAAATATCATTAACAGCCCCCCCCCCCCCCCTTCTAAAATCCAGCAACACAAAATTTATATAGTAAGTATTGGCTAAAATTAATTAGCAAAATATGAAGAGAAAAGAGCAACCCAACTGAAAGAAAAATATCGAGCAACTCAACGCAGTAATGGGTGTCGTATGGAAAAAGCGATAGTATTTAACAATCCTTAAATAAGATAATATTCCTAAAATAAGAGCAATGACACACTTCTTGAAGGGAAAAGGTAAGCGTCTGAGTATGGAAAAATAATTTATTAGCTCCCCATCAGATATCGGTTCACTTATCCAGCATGCATATATGACATTAATAAATGATATCACCTTACGCATCCATACTTAGAGAATGTCGAGCAACACCTTGTTTGTTATTGTTTATCATTAAAAATACAGCGGTTCATTTGTATCAAAAATAACCATCCACGATTAAAATCGTACACTTTATTTATTAAGGTGTTTGGTTGAAAGTTTCTTAGTAACGTGCTTAAATAAGCCGATGGGACTAATGGATTCTTTTTGTGACTCATTATTGTGCGGGAGCGTAAAATGGCTGCGTGATTGACCTTTAAGTGTGGTAATTTTTCTTATACGACGCAATTTGGAGAGCTCACTCTTGAATGTTTAGTGGATCACCCCTAATGTGTTGTCCCCTGATTGGTTTAACTGAAATACTGACTATATCATGAGCATTTCAATGCCATTTTTGGGATGTGTGTTGGGTTTTCTACAAGAGAAGCTCAAGAAAAGCACGGAGAAAATAGCATTCTTGGCATTTTTGTCGGTCTGTCTTCCTTGAATCGTTCTCTTCATCTTGGTTTTAAGAATTCCTTACTTCTAATGACAGCAAAGTCATCGCTATCTGTGGTCTGAATCAAGGCGAGAATTCACGGGTTACACCTAAAAGCTATTATATTTCAATTAATACCGAGAAAGACGAAAATGAGTAGAATGATTCCAATAATTGCCGATCCAGACTACAAAACTCCAGAAGGGAGAAACAAATTGGACAAACCTACCCACTTGGCCACTGTGTGCGACGAATGCAACATGGACGACGAGGCGGGCAATATCGTGTTTTCGCGAAGAGAAAGACTACGAGACAGAGGGCTTCTACGCCGATTTAGAACCGATATCGAGCACGAACTCGACGGTAGGGATAGTGTTAGCCGTTTTAATGACGATTTTGATGATCCCGAATTTTGGGAATCTCGATTCCATGGAACAAGGAAAACAAGCGCTTTAATTCCAGGCAATAAAAAGTGGAAAGAAAGAAAATGGAACCTTGAGAAAAGTTTTAGTAAGACCGGAGAGGAGGACGAGTTTGTTAGTGTCCCGCAAAGATTAATAAGGGATGATGACTTGGAGGATTTTCCTGACATCATCAAAACATTCAGAGAGACTTCCAAAATACGAGGAAGAAATCCGAGCGAGAGGCGGGTAACGAGCGAGTGGCGAGGGGTGTCCGAGAACCCACGAAGACACGATAGCAAATTGTCGGAAAGTGAATTCATGAGCGAGTCTCCATGGAGGCATGGATGGGGTGAGGAGGGTGACATAGGAATACCGATACCCGTTACACAACAGAAAGATGAAGGGCAGAATAATAAAACGGATAATAAAAATGAGGATGAACTTGAACCTATAAAAGAGGGGCGATTAATGGACAGTACACCAGAAAAAACGCCAGATTTGAGTGAGAACATTTCTAAGGGTGAAGCTGAAAGTGCGGTTATGAGCCTAAAGGACAAAACGTCATCGGAGCAAGAGCAGTATTTGAGAGAAAAATCCCCAGGGAATAATGATAATAACAGTAGCAAAGCAATATGCCTGGAAACCGAAAAAAGGCAGGAGAAAGAACAAGCTGTGAGTAATACAAGCTCTTATAATGTAAGCTCAAACTTAGATGATACCAAGAGCGAAGTCATATCAAAGATTAATGCGATAGAGAAGATAGTTGAAAGTCTTCAAGGCGAAGTGGAAGGCTTGTCCAAGTCAGGAAGTGGAAAGAATTCTAACGAATACTGCCGTCTAGAGGAAATGCTGACGAGATGCATGCTGGATTTGGATCAAATCGAGGCTCTTGGCGATCAGAGAGTCCGCGATGCAAGGAAGTCAGCGGTAAATCATTGCCAGGATGCGCTAGATAAACTCGAGGTTGAATGCGCAGGGGAAAGCTCACCATGACAAAGCAATGAAGAGCTGCAGAATGTCGTGGCAAGTTTTAGAACAGATGTTTTATGCCAGACATAAACTACGTAGATAAAGAATCAAAATGGTAGGGTATCAAAATAGTAGGGTGCCAAAATGGTAGGGTATCATAATGGCAGGGTGTCAAAATGGTAGGGTCTCAAAATGGTAGGGTGTCAAAATGGGAGGGTCTCAAAATGATAGGGTGCCAAAATGAGTGTAAAATGGTAGGGTGTTAAAATGGTAGGGTGTCAAAATGGCAAGCTGCAAAAAATGGTAGGGTGTCAAATTGGTAGTGTAAAATTATAGGGTTTCAAAATAAGTGTTAAATGGTAGTGTAATATGGTAGGGTGTTTAAATGGTAGTTTAAAATAGTAGGGTGTCAAAAAGGTAGTTTAAAATGGTATGGTGTTAAAATGGTTGTGTAAAATGGTAGTGTGTTAAAATGGAATGGTAAAATGGTAGGGTGTCAAAATGATAATGTAAAATGATAGTGTAAAAATAATGGAAGGGTGTTAAAATGGTTAATCCAAGAGGAAATGCAGCAGCTTCGATGGCTGTTTTTTTTTTTCTGACTCATTATTTACACTTGTAATCCAACATGCAGCCCAGGATCACGGTGAGTATGACAAGAACTTACTAACGGAGTTGGATCCTTTTAAAGAGGCAAATGTAAGAATTTATACCACAACTGAATATCTGAAATCAGTGGCAATTTGTTGTAGAATTGAGCAACAACAGCTTCGTCCAACAGAATCTCAGTTAGTTTATCTTCACTTTCCGAAAGCCTGGGCTACCTGTGGTAATTCCTTGTCACTAGTCCTCGCCCGCGGGTAAGGCATCTTCTAGTTTCTTGATGAATTTGACGCGTATCTCTGTAGTCTCATCACCTCTTAGGGCGTCTTGTACGAACCACACGTCAACCTCCATCTGGACCTGACGCAAATCAACATTCGATGCATATCAATAATCAGTATAGACCTATTTCAAAAAAGGTTGTATATCAAATACACCTATTTTAATAAAGGCAATTGCCAAATGGCAGTTCTACGACCGAAAGGTGTTTATGGGTAGCAATTATTTGTAAAAATAAAGGTGATAAATAAACTCAAGCGATGTCAGAACCATATATTAATTATATTAACCCTTTAACTCCTGGATACTTTTGAGCAACATTGTAAGAAAAACAGACTGAAAACAGAAACCTCCCCCCCCTATTTCAAGTCCAACACTACCAGTTAAGCTAAGCTACCGCTGACACAAGACGGTATGCCTTAAAGTTTCCAACAATGCACTGCGGTGCCTTTTCTTTCTAGCGACGGCACTGCTACAGCCTGTTGCTTACAACAGTTTTGCTGGTAATTTGCTTAAAAATTACAGCTTTTTCACATCTGGAGAGTGCCTTAGGACATCATAAAGTCTATTAGGGCATAATTAATGCTGTGCTTATGGATGTTTGCACGCTGAGGTTGATTCAATGGGATAATTCCTTGTCTGGGCTTCACCAAATGAGAAAGGAATTTTCTGGTGAATGGCCTCATACTCTCCAATGTGGGCCATCTTTGCTACCCAACCTTATTCAAAAATTGTTTTCAGGCTTATTCTGGGTTCCTTGGACCTGGAAATGTTTTGTTTGGCTTCGGGGCAAAGAGACTTATAAAAAAAAACTGTTATGATTCTGGGGGAGGAGATTGCCCGCCTGTCTGTCAAGGTGTTTTCAAGACTCCCATGATGCTGTGCAGGCATGCAAAATAGGCTAAACATGGTGACTCGCTTCTAATGGAGGTTCAAGCATTGATTATTGTGACTGATTGCTGTAAAATGGGACCTGACGGAGCGCAATAAAGGTATCTATTGGTGACTTGATCTGTGTTTGCTTGTCTGTATTTGTAGTTCGGAATTTTGTGTCTTTTTTCGTAAGAAATGTTTCTAAGTTTAAGCATTTGTTTACGAATTGGTCAGACATTAAGGTTGATATTTTGACAAAAGAGTCAATTCTATTACATTGCTTAGATGCGCTTTTAAAGGTCGTCTATGCCTTGGATGAATCTATGAGTATCCGGGTCTGGTGATGTTTAGTTTGCATTTTTGACGTTTTGGAGTTGGGCCTATATTTTACAGGCGTCTCAGGGCGTTATGGCAATGAAAGACTTAAATGGATAGCCGTATGTTTTATTTATATATTTTCTGAATTTGGAACAAATATTTTGGGATCCATGGGCCCTTTCGGTCTTAGAGCTGCCATTTGTCAATGGCCATTTGCCATTTGCACTGACAACGTTTTTTGGAAAAGGTGTATGTTAGTTGTACATTAAAGCAGCAATTGCACCAGTGTTCTTTCGACAAGAGAATCTATTAGAATCCGCGCTATTTACTAGGCCATCCGCTCTAACTTGTCAGTAACATCCTCGTAGTAACCTTCTACCGACACACTGCTTTCACAATTTTGAAATATTTTTCGCGTTTTTCGGGGATCGGAGATTGCTATGTAAACGACCGGAAGTAAACTGGTGACATTGTCGCTTTATTATATTTAATGGATAGTCCTATGGTATAGTTATGTTTTTTTTGATTTTGAACTGCTGCCATATGTCAATCGTGATTTGTTGTTTGCACTAACTTTTTTTTGCGAAATAGGTTCATTATAATATAGACTGCTTATAGGCTTTTAGGTATATATAATATAGACTTCTCTTCTCACTATATCATCATGAGTGGAGTGTGTAAGTACCGTCACTGAAAATGGTACCACGAGACAGCGTCCAAAAAGGATTTTTTACGTTCCCCAATACAGGTGCAGTGAGAGACAGGACCTCCGGTTTAACGTCCTTATCTGAGAAGACGAGGGATTCACGGCCCCTAATGTAAACAGCCATGTTTAGCTACGAGTTTTAAGGCTATGGCAGGGTCTAGCTGTTCATAGTCTTCCTCGCAGTCACACTGGGCTTGATATAGAGTAACTGGAGCTCAAGAACTGCTTAGCGTGACAAGCCCACAACGGCTTCAAGGGAGACTAAAGCTTTGCTCACCATCTCTAGCGCTCCCCTCAATACCCCACACAGTATATTGGAGTACAGAAGGCCCTCGTGCCCCTGTGATAGCTCCACGAAGTCTGCAAGTGGGTTGTTCTCCAGAATGAGAGAGAATTCGTCAGACCCTACACTCCAGTTTGCTACCACTGGCGTGATCCCCAGAAACATCTTAAAACCAAGCTGTGGAGAACAGGGATGGATTAACCAGTTTTAACAACTCTTATAATAGTGCTGTGGAAAGCAGGGATGGATTAACCAGTTTTTACAACACTTTTAGTTGTGCTGTGGAAAACAGGGATATATTAACCAGTTTTCACAACCCTTATAATGGTGCTGTGGAAAACAGGGATACATTAACCAGTTTTCTCTAAACTAAGTTAAAAGGTCTTTCTACTAAAAGAATTGCCAAACTTTTTGCATAGGTTATACCTACACATCCTCGTCATTCTGTTATACCCTCGGCAAACCGGGAGTCAAGAGATGAAGGAATGGGAATAAATGTGAACAAAATATGTCAAGAAAATGTGGAACCCACAGCAATAAATCATGGACGTTGGGAATAAACCAATACTTTCAGAAGGGTTTGTCTTAGAAATGTCATTTGTACTATTATAGCGGAGCTGCCACAATATGGTGGCAAATATTGGTAAACCATCGACTCGAGTTTTCGTGACGCGATATCCGTTCGTCCCAAAAAAAACATCGTATGACAACCAAACTTGGCAGGTGTCATGTAAGTGACAAGGGGGGTGCAAAACTGAAGCTCTAGAAGCAAAAATATGCTGACTTCATCAAAATAAAAAAAATATTTATGTTTCACGAAGGAAACATCGTATGGCAACCAAACTCGGTAGGTGTCATGTAGGTGTAAAGGGGGGGGACCAAAAAACGTGATTAAAAGCAAAAACATTCATATCTCTTGAAAACATTGTTTCACAACCAAACTTGGCAGGTGTCCTGTTTGTGTCAAGAGGGGCGCAAGAACATGGTCACGTAATTTGTGACGTCAACGATGACGTCACTAAAAGCAAAACTATTCCGATTTCATTAAGAACAAAAATATCCATATCTGACGTCATCGATGACATCACTAGAAGCTGACGTCATCAAAATAAAGAATATTTATATTTCACGAAGAAAACATCGTATGGCAACCAAACTTTAAGCAAAACTATTCCGATGTCATATCTATATTCATATCTCATAAACGAAACATCATGACAACCATGCAACCAATCTTGGTGTCATGAAGGTGTCAAGGGGGTTCACCAATATGGTCACGTGATTGTGACGTCATCAATGACGTCACTAGAAGCAAAAATATGCGTCATCGACTTCATCGAAATAAAAAAGTAAACTTCATGAAGGAAACATCGTACGACAACCAAACTTGGTAGGTGTCATGTATGTTTCAAGTGGGGGCTATGAGATGGTCACGTGACGTCCTTGATGACGTCATTAAAAAGTAAAACTACCCTGACACCGAGACATCATATGACAACTAAACTTGTGTGTCATGTAGATGTTAAGGGTGGGGCGGGGGAAGGGGGTATAACAAGTTGGTCGCATGAAATCAATGTCATATAAGTAAAACTGCAGTACCCTGACGTCGTCAAAAACAGAAACATAATAATACATTTAATATTTTTTTTTAATTTATTAAGCGAAAATGAGCAAAGATTTAGTCGTTTGGAGCTCCACTTTTAGGCAATGCCTAAATCTATATACAGTACCGCTCACGAACATAGGGACACTGTTCGCGAAACTTTCGCGAACAACGTTCGCGAAATTCGCGAACAGCGTTCGCGAAATTCGCGAACAGTGTTCGCGAAATTCGCGAACGACGTTCGCGAAATTCGCGAACATATAGACTGTTCGCGAACACGCTGTTCGCGAACAGATGCAAAATAAACGGTTTGACGAACGGTAACGTGTGATCCAGGGCTTAATAACAGCTGGAACAGCGAAAAGCCATTTATTTGACAAAGACTTGTATTAGACAGAATATAAGTTTGGGGAATGAATGCCGATCGCTTGATATTCCTTGAAGATTTTCGAATGTGTGTTAACTGCTAGCGAATACTTTTAAACAGCGGGAAGCCATTTATTTGACAAAGCAAAGACTTGTACTAAACACGGGAGAATTAGTTTGAGGAGGGAATGCCGATCGCTTGATACTATTCGAAGATTTTCGATTGTGTGAAAACTGCTAGCCAATCCTTTTAAACACTGGGAAGCCATTTATTTGACAAAAACTTGTATTAGACACGGGATAATTAGTTTGAGGAAGGAATGCCGATCGCTTGATATTCTTCAAAGATTTTCGAATGTGTGAAAACTGCTAGCGAAGACTTTTAAACAGCGGGAAGCCATTATTTGACAAAGACATGCAATAAACACAGGAGAATTAGTTTGAGGAAGGAATGCCGATCGCTTGATATTCTTCAAAGATTTTCGAATGTGTGAAAACTGCTAGCGAAGACTTTTAAACAGCGGGAAGCCATTATTTGACAAAGCAAAGACTTGTGCTAAACACGGGAGAATTAGTTTGAGGAGGGAATGCCGATCGCTTGATACTATTCGAAGATTTTCGATTGTGTGAAAACGCTTTTTGGGGCAGTGAAATTTTCCTGGAGCTCTGCCATCCCATGCAACCTCCCCCTCCCCCTCTTCTCACCGTTGTGTTTAAAGGAATGTATATTATTTCGCTTGTTTGAGAGATAAAACAACCTATTTTCGTGCCACTATCTAATATTTTTGAGGTAAATGTTGTGCTATTACTTCATGCGCGAATGTTTATTCGGCTGAAATCTTTACCGTTTTTTTTTGTCAGAATGGCTATGTTTTCTAAAAATTTTGCTCTTGCTGTTCCTATTTTTGTTTGTATTTGTCAACCCCCCCCCCTCTTTAAATATCAAAAAGTCTATCCTTTAACATAATATAAATGACAAGAAAACAAATAAACTTTTGCTTTCGCGTGAATATCGATTAGTTCATCGATCGATTTCAAAAAGGCGGGAAAACAAGAAACACTCGCGCGCTGCCAAATCAAAAATGTAAATGAGTGAAAAGATTAAATTGGACGACTTTTAGGGCTATTTCCTTTCTGTTTGCACCTTTTGGAAGCTACAGGTTTTATCATAGGTGAAGTTGACCCAAACTATAACAAAGAAAGCTCAGATGTCAGTTTTCACGGCATGAATGGATTGTTTAGTTCGAAAACTCCACGCTATGTAGAGAACAAACTTCTGAAGTAAAATGAAAAGGCCAATCGCTTTGTGCTGCTTTATGATTTGATCAAAATATTTCACACAAATAACAGGTAGTACTTTTATCTTAAAGACACTTTTCTGGGTTTTTACACCCCTTGTTATTTATTAATTTGTTTATCCGATATAAGTAAGTAAATAACTTAAGCTTTGTATTTCTTGGATATCTGTTGCGGTCGCCGGATGTCATCTTATTGTTTTACTTTTTGTCAAAATTTTCCTCTTCAATCTCTTCAGGATAATAAAACTCCGACTCAGGGTTCTCGTCCATTCCCATTTTTTTTTTTTTTTTTGGTGGCTTTGGTTTTTTGGTCGATTTGGTTTTAGCGAAATTCGTGCAAACATACAAAACAACACAAAAAAGCTCACAAAATGTCCCGCTCCGGATACGGAGGTGTTAGAATTCGCTACTCGAATGTTTGCTGTCGCTCATTTTGCAGTTTCAAGGTGGAAAAAAATTAAAAAGATTGTGAAATTTTTTTCGTAGGGCAATACGGAATTCCTTAATGCCCCCAGAGACGGGCAATTTAGGAATGTCACGACTACCAATAAGCCAATCACAGCGCGCGTACTATCGTAGTCATATAATAAATATATATATATATATATATATATTTGGTTTTCATTATTATTATTATTCTTTTTCTTTTATTATTATTTTCTTTGGTTCCTGTTTTTTTTGCTGTAGGTAGGCAAGTAGGCTAGACACCTCACAACTTTATTTTTCTGGCAAAGTCAGCTGTTTCAATATCTAATTGTGTCTTAAGATATATGAAATATGTTTTAAAATAAAATTTTCCTTTTTTCTTGTATGCTCCTAAATGAAGCGTTTTGCAAAGAGCAGGCATTGATTTAGTGGTTGATTCGCTGTTTTTTTTTCTGGGTTGAGGTGATAAACAATATATATCCTTATATTCTAATGCAATGTCTTTGCTATTTCTGTCAGTCCACCAATTTTTAAAGCGCTCAAGAATTTCTTAACCTGTTTGCATTCAACAAACAGATCCTGTAAATTGTGGATTTCTTTGCAAAGACAGCATTTGTTAGAGTCTACAATTTTATCTCTGAAGAGAGAGGCGTTGCATGGGAATATGTTATGAGTAAGTTTAAACTAAAACTTTCTCTGCTGAATGTCCCTGTTCATGAGAAACGGGAGCACGTAGATATGGGGAAGTTTTCCTGAGTGGAACCACATTTAATAATTCTTTTCTCGGCTGCTGGTATTTGAAACTTCTTTTCACAGAGGATCTCTCTAGCTCTTGTTGGTGTAGTTGTGTTCTGAGGCAGCGGTTCTGTTTTTATTCGGAACTTCCACCCAGAGGGGATGGCTTTTCTACATGCAGAGTGTTAGAAAGTTAGTTTTTATGCCATATAAGCGCATTTGCTCCTTTTCTGAAATCCACATTCGTTGTTCATTATTTGTTTGATTTAAAAAAAAATCCGTGTTTTTGCCAGTTCAAGTAAAAAATGGATTTTCTTGCAATTTTTGCATGCTTATTGTTCAAAATGTTTTCTTCAAACACCGATGCCTTCTCATTAAGCTCTAATTCATGCCAAGCATTTAAAACATCTCTGTAAAAGCTTTGGAGTTTAGGATTAAGAGATAATGTTTTTACATCAAAATCACAATCGAAAGGAAAGTTCCTCCAACGGATTGTAGGGGGAAGTAGGGATGCGCTTCCAACTCTCCTCTCCTCGCTCGTCTTGTGTGCGAAGTCGCTTGACCCAGCTTGTTTTGATAAACTTATTTTTAATCAAAAAATTTGTCATGTTGAGACCACCTTCGATTTTTTAAATTTAATTTTAGGAGGTTTTCCGTCCCCAATAAAACACCAAATTATTTTGTTTTCATGTTTACAAGTTTAAAACTAAGGTTTTCTTTTCTAAGGTTATTTTATCATAAGTAAAGTGGATGCTGAGTACGTAAACTGACTTCTTTTGCCAGCAGATACCGAGAGGCGTTTCTTGACAATGTCTGTTTCTACTCAGCCAGAGGCCTTCTGATTTCGAGAGATTTACCTTTAACCCGGAAAACTCGTTGAATTTCTTTAAAAGCGCAAAAAAGTGATTTTCGGATTTCAGGTCAGCTACAAAGATTATTTTGTCATCTGCATATTGTGTTACTTTAAACTCTGGATTTTCGGTTTTAATTCCTTTAATTTGTTCATTGCATTTCCTAAAATTTCGGCCGCTAAAATGAACAGAATCCCGCTCATTGAGCATCCTTGCCTTAATCCTCTGTGGAGGCTGAAAAATGGTGTGTCATGTCCATTGTTTAGCGCACAGCTAGAAATGCCGTTGAAAAATGTGTTGAACCACTTTATTGAATGTTTTCAATGTTTCCATTATAAAGTTCCACTCAAGGCTATCAAAGCTTTTCTGAAAATCTAAGAAGAGGGCAATTCCAGGGATATCTCCTGTTTGCGTTATGTCCATTAGATCGACAATCATGCACACGTTTTGCCCTATATATCGATTGCGCACATAACCAGTCTGATTTGGTTGTATGATGTCTGGCAGCAGCTACGATTTTCTAGTTGCTATTCTTTTTGACGCGATTTTATAGTCAACATTCAAAAGGGTTATAGGTCTCCAATTTTATAAATTGCGCACCAAAAATTGAATAGAGATATGAGTGAAGAAACTATGTGTAAATTTTATGAAGCCAAACACAAATTAGATTTATTCGCACGACAAAAAACAAAAGGCGCGATCATTCGAAGCCGTGACAAGTGGCACAAAATGGGTGAGAAAAACACGAGATATTCTTTTAATTTAGAAAATAAGACAACATGACAGTAAGTATATTACAAAACTGAATGATGGCAATAATAAAGAAATCACAGATCAGAAAGAAATTACGAACGAAATACAAGATTTCTACAAAAACCTTAACACGCCATCTCAAGAAAGTGAGGGCGTGTCCACTATCTCTGTTTATTTCTTTGGCACACCCCCAGATAAAATCCCCTCCATGGGGGGGGGGGGGGGGGGAGTATGATTTTTTTCTGGAAATACACCATATTTAATTTACCTTATAAAAATGCGAAAAAGCGCTTGCTATAAAGTACCGCCCGTATTTTAGTTTATTCGTGTTGGGCACCCTGTGTATGATGTTTTTGGCGGGAATCGAACAACCA
This sequence comes from Nematostella vectensis, assembly GCF_932526225.1. Taxonomy (NCBI): domain Eukaryota; kingdom Metazoa; phylum Cnidaria; class Anthozoa; order Actiniaria; family Edwardsiidae; genus Nematostella; species Nematostella vectensis. The sequence goes on from NC_064047.1 coordinate 12,820,425, forward strand.
AGTTCAAGGAAGAGAGTGGATCGTGAATCATCGCTTCGTTGGCTTTCGTGGGCTTAATGTGTTATTTGGAGGTCGATTCCATACTTTTTAATGAAAATCGATGTGACGTAAAAGGTATGTGGTTCTGAAAACACAAAATGACCGTCAAGTAATTTGTAATAAACAAACCTTTCGCTTATATAAAAAAACGAAGAGTACATAATAAGTGTTGTGCACCATCTCAATCTGATTAAATAAGCTTTTATGCACCGTCCTTTAATGGATTGAATTGAAGTTGTTCAAAATTCATTGTCTTGCAGTTGTAGATAAAAAGCTCTTTTCTTCCGTTTCCTTGTTTGCGATCGTTTTGTTTATGCGCCAAACGCATAAAAAGACGGTTGTGTTTTAAAATATATGCAATGAAACTACGGCAAGTATTCGAATTCTTTTCCAGGTTTGATTTTCTGCGCGCTCGATCGAAGGTTTGTCTACACATCTTTCGAAATTGTCTAGAATAAGATTTCTCCTCTACTATGATATTTTTGGAGAGGCTTATTACTGGATACTTTTAGTGTGTTTTTCTTGAGAGACACGGAGGTCTGAAGGTTAGTCCTATTTTGCTGCAGGAAATAAATTATTTTTGTGCTTCTGTGAAATCTTTAAAATGGCGCATTTGCGAGTGTGATCCTCTCGCTTACAAAATCGCGTGAGTTAGAACTTTTCCATCCGGTATTATCTTTAAATAAAACCAATTTGCACACCTCCTCTCCGGCAATGTGTGGAAATGGCTTGGTCTCGGAGTTTCCTAGCTCAGCCGTTTATTTCGTAAAATGTGGCGGTCCATTCCTTGGCGTATTATATGTAGTATAGAATCTCATAGATGGCGCCATGCCATACATGTAATTAAATGAAGAAAATAAATGTAAAAAAATGAAGAAAATATAAAAATACGTCATTAGTTTCTCATAAGCTGTTTAAAACATGTTGCAGTATTTATGACGGTGGTCTGTGTGACAAAAGAAAGAGGCCCTGCAAGAAAACAAACATATTTGGTGATGGATTCCATGATTCAGAAAACCTGACTTGTCACGTGACCGAATTCAAGGTAAATGATAATTTTTATGCACAAATAACTCACCTTAGCGGTTTGAATAAAGTTGAAATTATCCGGGTATCCGAGCTTTGCAGTGTTGCTGATTTAGAAACTTAGCTCGTATATGTATCTGTCTGCGGTTTTCAGACATGGTGTTACCAACCGTTTTTGCTTTTTTTTTTCATTTCAGGTTTTATTTTTAAGGGGGCGTTAATTGTCAGTTATTAGCTTCTATTATATGCTTTTTCTGGACCCAAAGACACGCAATGAATGCATATGTACAGGATACACGATGGAACTTTTGCTGCTCCCGAAATGATCGGCCATGAGACTTACTGGGTGTAATATTTATTTTTACCTATATCTAGGTCTTTGGCGATGCATGGTCCCCAAGGTCTACCCCTCAAGAGCTGCCAGGGGGTATGTTTGATCTGTTTGGGGTCACATGTGACCTTCCTGACCCTCCAACGAAGATAGGGGACTATGACAATCCCGGAACCCCCGCGGGAGGACTGTACATTAGGATCTCCAACAACAGGATCGACGCCAGTCTGGAGAAGATGAGCTTTATTTCTTACGACTCCCTCTGCTTAAATTGTAGCAGGAAAGGTGTTTGCGTTTTAAGGGTACGTTTGCTAAGAATTCTTTTGATGCTATATAAACTAGAGAACTCCTGAAAATTATATGATTGATAATTGCCTATGTTTGTATACCTATACACTAGTGTTGTAATAACGTATTTTGATAGCGCTGTTCGAGTAAGATGATATCGCTAATGAAACACGGTTTTGCGGGTAACCAACGATCACCTTTTTTTTATAGAACGATTCGTGTATGATAAATGGACACTGCTTTGCACCTGAACAGCCTAGCCCAAGGGACTGGTGTAAGCAATGCATGCCAGAGACTGACCAATTTGATTGGATTCGGCGGAAAGGTACTGTCGCGCCCGGTCAAACATTCTATGACTTTTGGTATAAGGAACTTCAAGCAATCTTGACAACTCATTGTTCCAATTCATATTTAATCTCGCGCTTGCGATTAGCCAATCATGAAATAGTTACTGCTCAAAAAATGCGTCTCCACAAAAATGCTTCACAAAGTCAGCAAACGACGGGAAAACAAAGTTGAGTTTCAGAAGTTTACAGTCACTTTGTCCACAAACCGTGTCGTCCACAACCAACTCGTCCACAAATTGAGTCAATTCGTCCACAATTAGAGTCAACTCGTCCACAAGTAGAATCAACTCGTCCACAAATTGAGTCAACTCGTCCACAAGTAGAGTCAACTCGTCCACAAAAATTCGTCAATTCGTCTACACATAGTTTTCACAAAAAATTAGCCTAGTAGCATAAGTGTTTCATATAAAAACGCCTAACTGTCTAGATGTGAATTTGGCAAGCAATTATACAGTGGCGGACCTAGGGGTGGTGACGGGGGTGACATGACTTGTTGGGCGAAAAAATAAAATAAAATAAAAATCCCTAAGGCATAGCACTTTTTAACAACATTGTTTAACCCTAAAAGATAGCACATTGCGTATGCTCCAAGCAATTAAAGCCTGGTTTCCATATAGTCGCTCGCGTCGCGACTGTCGCCATCTAAAAATGTGTCCGACGACGGCGCCGATCATATGGAAACGCTCTGTTGGGCGACGGCTGCGATAGCTGCGACAAGAAACGGCACTGTCGCGGAAATAGAAAAAAATCTCGGTAGGGTGAAAAAAATCTCGGGTGTAGTTGCGACAGCGGCGATAGTTCATATTTTTAATGGAAACCAATATCATTACTAGTCGCGACGGTAGCTACAAAAATGTGTCCCAGAGCTCATTGTGTACGTTTCTATCATATCCCAGAATTCCTTTTATCACAACAAATAGCGTCTGGCTGGGCGAAGAGAGGAACACCCTCTTGTTCATAGAAGAGACGTACAGAAATACAACTGCCTTTACAAAAAAAAGCATAAAAAATAGGCGACAAGTTTAACGAGTGCATGTGAAGTTCAAAAACATAAGAAGGCTTCGGGCGTTATTTGAAAAAAAGTCAAAATCGATCACTTCTGGATCTTCGAAATCTTCTTTGTCTTCTACGCCGTAACAGGGCATAGAGAAGAAGATAGCTGGCTTGAAGCAAGAGTCGCTCATTACTAGCCGCTATTTTGTCTCGATTTACGCGCCAATCGGGCGACGGCGGCGATTATATGGAAACGGGTAAATCGCTCACATCGCTCCAAACATATTTTTTGTGTCAGCACGTTTTTCGACGACGGTGGCGACAGTCGCGACACGAGCGATTATACAAAAACAAGCCTTAAGATCCGCCTTATTTTTTTTCTATTTTAATATCAATCTAGGTTTTTTTTTATGTCAGACTTTGCGAACTTCTTCTATAAAACATATGCACTCGTATATATAGCCACCCGCTAGACGGAGTGCAACCGGCAAATTCATTCTCGCACATAGTAGAGTGGATAAGCAAACTGAAGCTGCAAGGAACTCATCAACATGCCCCACTGGCAAAGCTTTAGCAACAGCGATACAATAATCCCTGGCTAAAAATGAGATTGACTTGACCAACTACCGCGCCCGGGAGGGGGGCAAAATGGTCACCCCCCACCTTTCTAATATTTTTTTTTTCTGTAATATGAACCCTTTTCAAACAGCGTAGGTTATAGTGCTGCCTAAAGGGTAGAGATGGGACTCGTGTTGCAGAAAAAGCGTAATACCACCGTAATATTAAGATTAAAAAAGAAACAAAAATAAAGACCCGCACGAACAACAATGTTGTAAGTTTTACCATAAGCTACCACTGAACTTGTTTTCCAACCCTATGGTATCTGATATTACACAAGCGTACTTCAATTTCATATAAGAATAATACTATTGTTTGTAAATCTTTTCTTGCAAATTTTGACTTTTGCCGATTTGACTTAGTAGTAAGCAGATGTGTTTCTCTTTCTCTTTTTTTCCCTGCACTGACATCACTGCATTAACTTAAATAGCTTGAGCTAATATTCTCATATTACCACTAAAAAAACACAGTATTTTTACAAAGGTTATCGTAACTTATACAAAAGATTTGCAAGAACGTGTAAGAAGACCGCACGATTCAACGAAATTCCAGAAAAAAAGCAATTTTTTTATGTATGACATAAATAGATAATTATATAACCCTTAGCTTTAAAAAATTCTGTTTTATTATTTAAAACTAAAATGATTAGATTACTAATTTTTCAAATAATATTTTTTTAGTGAACTACCCTCCAAAATTTACCTCTCCGTCTGTTTGGTTCGCTCTCGTTGGCGAAAATCTGTCGCTTCAACTTAAGGCAACTGACCCTGAAAACCGTACAATAAACTACAGGATCACTAGCACTGATGCGCAAGGGTACACTTTCACACCAAACGGGCAGCTGAACTACACCATGACGTCTGCAGACAACAAGACGTTCACATTTGTAGCGACAGATGAGTGCAATGCTAACGATACAACCGCGATTACTCTTATGGCGCAATTTTGCCCATGCCAAAACGGAGGAACATGCTATCCCCATCCCTACTACCCTAGGGGGTCTGGCCAGTACGAATGCGCGTGCCCGAAAGGATTCAATGGAAGTCGCTGCGAAATTAACATTGATGAATGCCAGTCGAACCTTTGTGTCAACGGTAAGTGTATGATGATGAAATCAGATTGGTAGCAAGACACTCACCTAGTACCGCCTTTTGTTCATCTCTACATATGCTCAGCTTACGAGCTTTTTTAATCTCTTTGAACACATTGACCCCTCAACCGGCCTGTACCGGCTTTGGGAAGTACCCACAACCCAAAAAATTCATAAATTCTAAATAAACACAACAAGATGAAGATATTCAGGCATCAGTCTAAGGGATAAATGGTCTTGCAGATATGCATCCAACCAAGGTGTTGGCATCTACTCTTAAGCCAAATAATAGCACAGGTTCTTTGACAAATCTCAAATCGAACAAAGAGAGAAAAGCAGAATCACCCCTCTCAATAAAACGCTCAAAATACCACACAAGGGAGAGAGATCAGCAAACACAGCTCAAGACACAACAGATACCTTTATTCTGATCCTCCAGGTACATTTCCTTGGCCTCAAAACACAATGTCTATTCCTTGAAGGATTGTACAACCACGAAAATATCTTTACGCATTGCAAAGCATTCTGGGAGATCCAGGGGAAAATGCACGAGGGGAGGGCCCGGCAACACTCCTCTCCCCAAAGTCAGATGGTTTTTTATAAGTCTTTTCACCCCGAAGCCAAACAAATCAATTCCAGGTCATACAGACCCAGAATAGCAGTGTAAACAATTTTGGAATCAATTTGGTTTCAGAAAAGACAGCATTTAGGAGAGCTGTGGTCATTCATTAGAAAATTATTTTCTCATCCGGGCAAAGCCAAACAAAGAAAAAATCATCATGAATCCACCTTTGCTTGCAAATATCCATAAGCAAAGCACTTGATTATGTCCCAAAAGACTTCATGATGTCCTAAGACACTCTCCTAATATGTTTATAGCTGTATTTTTTATGAAAAATACAAGCAACCATCAACGTGTGCTGGCTTCAGCACAACGACGAGGGATTAAAAGTGGGGACCGCAAAGCAGTGTTGGAAAGCTTGGATACCGCTGACTAGGTGCAGCTGTGTTTGACTTTGACGGGCTGTATAAAACTCAGCATAGGGGGGGAGGTATCTGTTTTCAGTCTGTTTTTTGTAAATTCAGCTCCAAAAAAGCCAGTAGTCAATGGGTTGACATCACTTCACTTTAGGTTCCTGTGTCGATGGTGTCGCCGGCTACACTTGTAAGTGCGATGCTGGATTCGAGGGTCGACTTTGCGATGTGAAAATCTCGAACTGTTCTGAAGACTCGTGTTATCCTGGTGTCAACTGTACCGAAGACCCGAGTGGTTTTGTCTGTGGTCCGTGTCCTGTAGGTTTATCAGGAAATGGAAAAACGTGCATAGGTAAGAGCCTTACATGTAGATCTCAAATATAAGCAGGTCATTATCTTTATCAATCTATGGGCCCGGCTTGAGTTGTTGTTTTTGTTGTTGTTGTTTTTTAATCCTAAAATCTTAATAATTTGACAAATGTTCCATACATTTATGATAAATGAGGCCGTTTTCGTTTCATGGCAGGATGGAGGTTGCATTGTGATATACACGCATTAGCAAATACGTCAGCAAATGTCTTTTTTTTTCATGCCAATATTAACTTACTATTCATTTTGAAGTACTAGCGACCAAGCCTCCGACGACTTCAGAGAGCGCTACCTCAACAGGTGAAAACGTAACCGATTGCGCAGAGATACAAACGTGTTATTAGTTTTGTGTTAAATGAAAAAATATATATATAACAGGTGACTATAGTGAAACTTGTGTTTTTGCTTTAAAGCCAAAAGAAACAGCCTCTGCCAAAACTCCTATATAGGGAGCCGTAATAATTTGTTGCCAGACCTAAAAAAAGACATTTTACACGGAAATGTCCTGATGCCTGAGCGAGAATGGTGAACACATATACCCTATCTTCTGAGTTGTGTTTAAGTGTAGTAGTTCTTCTAGTTATCCAAATCCTGTTGATCCTTTTTAGTATTGGTGACCAAGCTTGCAACCGCAACGGAGAGAGTCACTTTGGCAGGTAAATGACATCAAGAAGCAAAATGTATAGAGCCATTAGTCAGTCGCTAAGTCAGGCCTGGGACAGAGATCAGTAACCGCCATGTTCGGTTAGCCCTTACTTTAAATACCAATGACCATGTTGACAAAAACAGCGGAGGGAGCAGTTTTTTACTAGATGATTGACATGGGAGACTTGTAAAAAAATTGATATCTTTCAGCTAAATAATATGTTTCTTACGAGGTCAGCAAACGTAGCTATCATTTTTTATCAGCTTAATTACTGTCGAGCGAGATGCCAACGACAACATTTAAACTTATTATATAATATTGTTGATAGAAACGAAATAACTTAATGTTAATTAAGGAATAATCCGATCAAGCTGCCAAAGACAACGGAGAGAGTTACTTCAATAGCTGAATAATTAAATCAACAGATATCCAACTTGTTATATAACACTGATCGACCCAAAATAAACTAATGTTAATAACAATAACAATAATTTCTTATTAGTGTCGTCGACCAGGTTGCCAACGACAACGATGGGAGTAACTTCGAAAGGGGAAAAATACAATCAACTGATATCAAACGTTTTATACATTTTTTTTATGATCGAAACGAAAAAAATTGATGATCCTAATGATAACGTATTAGAAATTTCTTATTAGTATCTTCAAACGAGCTTCCAACGCCAACGAAAAGAGTTACTTCAGAAGATGAATGACACAATAAACAGATATCCAACTTAATATAATATTATATTGCTCATCAACGCAAAATAAACTAATGTGAAAAATAATAAATAACCAATAATTTCTTATTAGTATCCTCGACCGAGCAGCCCACCACAACGGAGAGAGTTACTTCAAAAGGTGAATGATACAACAAACAATTATCAATTTTTTTATATATTGCTCATCAAAGCGCAATGAATCAATGTCAAAAATGATGAAATGAGTACCAACAATTTCGTATAGTAACGTCGACTGTCAACAACAACGTAGATAATAACTTCAGCATATGATTAGACACAAGGATCCGATAAAAGACAGTGATATTTTTCATATATGAAAACTGCACCATAGCTAAGCTAACATAATATATACTTTTTAAATCGCTAAGTCCTTTCGTTTTTGATTGGCCGTGAGCTATATTTCGTCATCAGCCTATAATACACCAAAAACTGGAAATCGACTCTTCCAGTCGATTTCCAGTTTTTGGTATATTGTATTCATTGTTCTGGTACGAGATCGCGGCAGTTTGGGCTTTTTGATTCTATTCGTCATCAGCCTGCAATGCACTAGCTGTGAACCAGAATTCTTGTAGGCGCAAGTAAGCGCCACCATCGAAAAAGCGCTGGCTTCGCTATGAACAAAGTGATCTTGCTTATATGCAAAATGCTTCATATACAATTACCGCAACTCTTATCTGCATGTGATCCCATGGAAAATATTGTGAGAAATAGGTGTAATAAAAATGCTATCATCTTTTTTTATCAGCTTCATCGTCGTTTACCGAGCTGCCAACGAAAACAGAGAGAGTTACTTCAGAAGGTGAATGATACAAACTACTGATATCCAACTTAATATATATTGATCATCAACGCGAAATAAATTAATGTCAAAAACAAAAATAACCAATAATTTCTTATTAGTATCTTCGACCGAGCTGCCAACGACAACGGAGAGAGTTACTTCAAAAGGTGAATGATATGCACCAAGAACGAATGAACAATCTGCAATTTAAGGCACTTTTATTGAAAACGCACCATAAGATATCAATCCAAAGACCTTACAGTTATATTTTTACCAGCCTCATCCCCGATGACCGAGCTGCCAACTGAAGCTCGTGGCGTCATTCTCGTGCAAGTCAGGGCGCGCGCTGAAGACATTTTAAAATTGAAAACTTTTGCTTCAATTTCTATTCCAGCTCACAGTAGAGCAATAAGAAAACAGTCTATAAGAAAATCAATCAGTTGAACTGCAAGTTTTGAGCTTGTAGTTTTTGTTCTAATAAAAAAATTGTTGCATGGATTTTTGTGGATTGCGAATGGCAAAAATAATAGCGTGCTCGTGGCGTAATTTCAGTGCACGTCAGGGCGCGCAGAAGACACTTTTTGCATTTTTAGTGTAAACACTGGAATATTAAATTAAATTTCACAAAAATTAAAAACTAAAATAAAAATTTCACATTTGCCCTCGAAACTTTGCTTTTCGGCCAACTGTTTATTTTTCGTACCATTTCTCATCCTTGGACATTATCCGTCGACATTCCAGCCGCCAGAATGGGTTTATTTACTAAATAATTTCTTATTAGTTTCGTCGACCAGGCTGCCAACGACAACAGTGGGAGTTATTTCGAAAGGTGAAAATACAATTAACTGATATCAGACTTTTTATAGATTATTGTCCAAACGAACTAAATTAATGCTTATAATGAGAACCAATAATTTGTAATTAGTATCTTCAAACGAGCTGCCAACGACAACAGAGAGAGTAACTTCAAAAGGTAAATGATAAAATATACAGATATATATATTTTTTTAAATACTGCTCGTCGAAACGGAATGAATCATTGTTAAAAATAATTAAATAAGTACCAATAATTTCTTAATAGTATCGTCGACCGAGCTGTCAACAACAACGGAGAGAATTGCTTAAGCATATGATCAGGCACTAAGTTTTAAAAAGCCGTGATATTTTTAATCTATGAAAACTGCACCATAGATAAGCTAACATAATATATACTTTTAAAATCGCTGCGTCTATTCGTTTTTTATTGGCCAAGAGCTATATTTCGTCATCAGCCTGCAATGCACTAGCTGTGAACCAGAATTCTTGCAGGCGCAAGTAGGCGCCACCATTGAAAAAGCGCTGGCTTCGCTATGAACAAAGTGATCTTGCTTATATGCAAAATGCACTACATCCAATAACTGCAATTCTTATCTCCACGTGATCGCATGGAAAATATTGTGAGAAATGGGTGTAATAAAAATGCTATCATCTTTTTTTATCAGCTCCGTCGTCGTTTACCGTGCTGCCAACGACAACGGAGAGAGTTACTTCAAAAGGTGAATGATACAAAGTACTGATATCCAACTTAATTATATATATCAATCATCAACGCGAAATAAATTAATGTCAAAAACAAAAATAACCAATAATTTATTATTAGTATCTTCGACCGAGCTGCCAACGACAACGGAGAGAGTTACTTCAAAAGGTGAATGATATGCACCAAAAACGAATCTGCAATTTAAGGCACTTTTACTGAAAATGCACCATAAGATATCAATCCAAAGACCTTCCAGTTATATTTTTACCAGCCTCATCCCCGATGACCGAGCTGCCAACTGAAGCTCGTGGCGTCATTCTCGTGCAAGTCAGGGCGCGCGCTGAAGACATTTCAAAATTGAAAACTTTTGCTTCGATTTCTATTCCAGCTCTCAGTAGAGCAATAAGAAAACAGTCTATAAGAAAATCAATCAGTTGAACTGCAAGTTTTGAGCTTGTAGTTTTTGTTCTAATGAAAAAATTGTTGCATGGATTTTTGTGGATTGCGAATGGCAAAAATAATAGCGTGCTCGTGGCGTTATTTCAGTGCACGTCAGGGCGCGCAGAAGACGCTTTTTGCATTTTTAGTGTAAACACTGGAATATTAAGTAAAATTTCACAAAAATTAAAAAATAAAATAAAAATTTCACATTTGCCCTCGAAACTTTGCTTTTCGGCCAACTGTTTATTTTTCGTACCATTTCTCATCCTTGGACATTATCCGTCGACATTCCAGCCGCCAGAATGGGTTTATTTACTAAATGATTTCTTATTAGTTTCGTCGACCAGGCTGCCAACGACAACGGTAGGAGTTATTTCGAAAGGTGAAAATACAATTAAATGATATCAGACTTTTTATAGATTATTGTCCAAACGAACTAAATTAATGCTTATAATGAGAACCAATAATTTGTTATTAGTATCTTCAAACGAGCTGCCAACGACAACAGAGAGAGTAACTACAAAAGGTAAATGATAAAATATGCAGATATATTTTTTTTTAAATACTGCTCGTCGAAACGGAATGAATCATTGTTAAAAATAATTAAATAAGTACCAATAATTTCTTAATAGTATCGTCGACCGAGCTGTCAACAACAACGGAGAGAATTGCTTAAGCATATGATCAGGCACTGAGTTTTAAAAAGCCGTGATATTTTTAATCTATGAAAACTGCACCATAGATAAGCTAACATAATATACACTTTTAAAATCGCTACGTCTATACGTTTTTTATTGGCCAAGAGCTATAATTCGTCATCAGCCTGTACAGCAAAAACTGGAATTCGACTCTGCCAAATTTTCGTCTTTTATAAGACTTCTGCAGGGCAGACTGAAGAAGGTGAATTATTACAAGCTCATATACATGGGAATAGTGGCGCGAGACGCAAAAACATTACAACTGACAAAAACGCGCATCTCTACATGGGTTCCTACTACAAAAAAAAGTCATCACTATTAAGACCCCGCGGGTAGGATACGTGAGCGCTAGCCAATCAGAGGCGTATATAAAAATAACTGCTTGTTTTAAAAATAGCTTCACGGACGACATCATTGGAACATACCCTAAGACGGGGGATTCGTTCTCTTACATCATGGTCTTTTGTATGGTATCAATCCACCTTATAGTTATATTTTTTTACACCAGCTGATTCAATGTAATTATCTTATTTTTATCAGCTTCATCAGCGTCGACCGAGCTGCCAACGTCACCGGAGAGGGTTACTTCAGAAGGTAAAAGATACAATCAACAGATATCCAACATAATATATATTGCCCACAACGCAAATTAAATTAATGCCAAAAACAATAATTTCTTATTAGTATCGTCGACCGAGCTTCAACAACGATTAAAAAAATATTAGCTGATGGGAGAGAGGAGGGATGTTATGAGATGCGCAGATATTGACCGTTTTAAGTGTGGGGATGTAGACGCAGAGCGATACACTCCTGACCATCAGGCTCATAAAGCAGGAGTTTGTGGTTTTGTTTTTCAATTCATAAGCAGAAGTTTATGTACGGAGCTTACTTTTTGTTTCAGATCCGACCACATCCACAAATACCCGGAGCACTGCGAAAGTGCCAATTACAGCAGGTGTCTATTGCAGCCATACATTTTAATATTTCATTTTTTCATGCAATGTTATAGTTTTATTTTTATCTAAACATTCTTTTTTATTATACGAACTTGTTTAAGTATGGCTTATTTGAATACTTTTCTAGAATATACTGCACAGTGTCGTTTGAAGATTCCTTGGAGAAATGAGCTGTCTGATAAAAGAACTAAAGAGTATAACGACTTGCAAAGGTCTTTGGAAAAAGAGGTACTTTAAAGCATCTTGCACAGGAGTACTCAGCCATCAGGATAAAGTCTCGAAGTCAAAGCACGTGTCTAGAGGGGGTGCGAGGGGTCCGGTGGTCACGTGACGAGATGAGCTCAACTCCGGTTGACTCCCTCGTTGGTTGTTAAGAAAAATAATTTTTATTTGTGTATTTGATAGGAAAAGTTCCTAGATGGATCTAGTCACGTATCATTAGAACTAAGGATACCTGTTTGAACATAATTGATCCGTGATCAATGAATTACTCATCTGGACCCAACCCTGCAATTTTCTCTGGACACGCGGCCACAGAAACTGTAAATCTTCCATCAATCAGGACTCTATCAAAAGGGCGCCCAAAGGATTATTTATGAGCATGTTTTAGCTTGATCCTTGAAACTTTATTAAGTGCAGCCGCGTAGCAATGCAGTTCACAGTAACACCATTTTAACCACGACTTGGTGGAGCTCATGCAACTCCAACAATTGAGAGTGCATTTTCCATCAGTTTCAGGCAACCTACAAGAATGATGCAGATTTCCTGAGAGTCAACATTGAATCGTTCAGGTGAGCCAACTTTCATTTCATTGTTTTTTAACTAAGAATTCACAGCTATTTTCTGTGCCCCCACAGCAAGGGAAGTGTTATAGCCAAGTTTAAGCTATTTTTCAAGACTGAGAAGAAGGACCCACTTGGACCTTTGGCAGATGAACTCAAGGATGGGAAGCTTGGTGACATCGACGCAGATCCGAACTCGCTTAAGATTTTACGTAAGTACCCCCACACTGCACAGCAACAACAAGAATGAGCAGTATCACACCAGCAGCAATGATCCCTTATTAATAGATTTTATTTGTTTCTATATTTTGAATATTTCAACTGCACAGCAGCTGGTATTTGATTCAAATGCGAACAAAACAATAACGGCAACAGAATAAGATTCGACAAGTTTGTTATTTTGCTTTGCTTTGTTTATGAATAGGCCCCCAAGAGAAAGAACAAGAAGAATCTTCTCAGACCGAAATTGTGGTAATCGCTGTGGTTGTGGTCATTGTTGCTGTTCTAGTGGCTGTCGCTTGCTGTATACTGTTCCGTCGTAAATACTGCTACTACGACTTGGAAAAGAAATCTCGCAAGCCACCAGAGAAGGACCCTGAACGCTTCACATACGAGAATCCCGAGTACTGTGACATCCCTGAGCTGGAAAACAACCGCGAAGGCGTCACCAAGCCCGCGCCTCATTACGAGATCATATCGCCAAGCCTTCCAAAGAATCACGTTGTACCGGGAGAAGGGCTTGAAGCTAAAAATCACATATACGAGGAGCTTAAGGCAGCCAAACCGATCTATCAGACCCTGACACCTGGAGTATCACAAGAAGAACAACAGAACAAACCCTCTTTTCAGGCAAAAGCGCGCCATAGCGTTTATCATAACGCTGGTTTTCAAAACTAGCCTACGTTCACTGAGTTATTTCCCATTCTAAACAGTTTTTGTTGCTTTTTTAATTGCTAACTTAATTTTTCTCCTTACTGTGCTGTGTGACTATAACAACACGGGATTTTTTTTTCATAACTTTTTATACTTGTAAGGCATGAGATCCAATGCCCCTTTGATATCCAGGTACATATTTTTGGGGATAACTCACAATGAACTCTAATTACTTTGAGTGTGACAAGTTTTCATTGTCCAATTTTCAACGTCATCTCGAAACGGCTTTTCCACAAGACACGACAACAAACAAAATGGACAACAGACGCGTAGTTCTCGCTGACCGCTGTAGAGCGTGTCATTCTGTCAATATAATCAATGCACGAAACATCGATAACGCACGTATTTCACAAACGTTTTACAAACATATACTCGAATTTTTTTTCACATTTTTAAATAAGAAAGGAATGACTTAGCTGTGAACCTGCTAAAGTTAACGGAACTGCTAAAAATGTGTTTTTATTCATTTTTCCATTGAGAATATCGAAAAAAAATCTTTGTAGTTTAATTATTTTGAACAATAACATTTTTGGACTCGCATCTTCGAAAGTTATTTTAGAAAAGGAATTTAGACGCTTTGGTCTTGAGTCCGTTAGCTACAAAAAGGAAGCTAAGTCTGGCCATTGACCAAGTTCTTACATAAGAAGAAATCAGACTTGGCTTTATTAAGCAGGTAAAATGTTTATTACACAGCATAATTCATGGTTAATTATAGAGTCACGTGTGAATGTTGCAATGCGCAGTCAGTGGTTATTGGTAGCGAAGGCCTCATGGTTGCCATGGTTGCCTCATGGTTGCCATGGTTGTGTCACGGCAGTTCAACGGTAGCTCGATGCAGCACAAAGAATAACAGCTTATCGCCTGCACTCAGGTCACGCATCATACTCTGCAAACGACACCATCTTGTCAGTATCGGTATCAGTCCGTATCGAGCTACCAAAGGAGTTGCCTCCTTAGAATAAAAGCACATTTAAAGGACCTGTATCCTTAGGAGACAAGCACATTAAAACGGAGTGTGGTATAAGCTCTATTCCATCGTTAGCTGTATAGTGTTTAATGGCAAAATAAATACCGGTACCGCCCCAAAAGTGTTTCTTCTTTGAGTTGTTTTGAATATAGCTCCACTATGCCACAGCCTAATCGAACAGAAGTACAACAGTAGAAAAAATTGGTCGACCCCGCTGTACCTTGTAGAAAACAAAACGTCTAAGGCCTAGTTTAAAGGCCGTATTAATGTCGCATTAAATTCAGCCGTATTAAATTTTACAATTTTATACATGGTTAAGTCGGCGTCTAAAACCATTGATATGATGAATGAGGTAGGGATGACCGAATTTTACGAAACTTCACAGAGGTAATTAAAATGATCACTTCTAAACGCTCAGTGAGTTCCGTGTTTTTTTTTTTATTAATAATTTCTCACAAAACCCAATAGCGCTTCTCCACGTGATTGCGACCAAGGCGAACTTGAAACGGTCCGGCGTAATCAAGTCTTACGTATTTGAACGGCGTACTGACACCAGCGAGACGCGTAGCTGGCAAAGTCATTCATCTTCTGATTCATCGGCTCCACTTGACGGCGATGGCATAACGGACACTTCACTGTACAGTTCTTGACCCCAGCTCGACCGCGCAAGATCCAGAATTTCTCCCGCAGGTGGTTAAACACGTGCTCCACTCCCGCGTGGATGAGTTTGCGGTGATAATCAGTCACTATCAGACGTGTGACGTCATACCCATGGTCGAGGATCACCGGGTGCTTGACCTCCCATGGTAAATCAGCTTTGTCAATTCTACCCCCTACACGAAGCACTCCATCGACTAGCTGCGGGTCGAGGCTTACAATTCTACTTGTACGAGGAACAGGGTGTCCCTTGGACAATGACTCAATACTGGAAAACCTTGCTTCTTGTGCCCACTTGGTCCAGAATAACTCAGCGTCCGCTATCTCTTGTATACTGAGTGCTCCACTCTTGCGTTGATCTCGATTACGTTATTTGTAGCGGAAACGCTATCACACGGCGCAGTTTGAACCAGCTTGAGTACGCAGCTGGGTCAATCAATGGTTGGTTCGCTTCTTCTCGTACTCTCAGGATCTTCAGCTCCGCCTTTTCAGATGGTGGTGCAACAGTTGGAACCTGAGCAATTGGCCAATCTAATCTTGTACATGTAGCTTCACGAATTCCGGTCCCTGAATTCATACGGACTGTGCATGTATCTCACTTGCAGTGAGAGTGGCGACATCTGCGATATTCACCTCTGTGCAAACTTGATGCCACTGGATGGGGTCGCTGTCTGTCAACACTTGCGCCATTCGGTTGGCTATGAACGGGCGGAAATTCCTCGGCTCTCCTCGGATCCACCACAAGGCAGTAGTGGAATCTGACAGATAAATCACGTTACGCATGATACTCAGATCATGCTGCTCACATATTGTCTTTGCGAGTCGCACGGCTTACTGACACGCCATCAGCTCCCCTCTTGGGATGGAGATCGGCTTTAACGGCATAAGGCGCGTCTTGGCGACAACTAGGTGACACGTGACATTACGAACTGCTGACGTCGCGCGCATATAGACGCGCCGCGGCGCATGCCTCCTCTGACGCATCACAGAACACGACTAGCTACTTCATCCATGGCATACTGGGTTGGCGGTAAAGGTATCGTGGGATAACAAAGGACTTCAAGGCGGCCATCTCTCCCTCCCACTTGCTCCACTCTGAGGACAAATCCGACGGCAGTATATAATCCCAATCTATACCACGTGAACACGTGACCATACAGGGTCATACAGTTCAACCAATCTCTTGAGTATTCCACGCTTTGTGCTTAGTACTGGAGGGCGGTCGACGTGTGCAAATTCAAATCCTAGGGTGTCAGTTTGAGGGTTCCATCGCACTCCTAGAGTGTCCTTGTGGCAGCTCTCCCAATTCCAGGGCTTCATTGGGAACAGTACGCTCAGCCTCGGGTACTGAGGATAGCACCCCAGTGGACGACAAAATCCACTTGCGCATGGGAAATCCTCCCTCGGCCATAAGTGCGGTAACATCCTCACGTAGTTTCACGGCTTGTTCTTTCCTCTCACAGCACATATAAAGGTCACCAACAAAAATATCACGCTTGACTGCGGCGGCTGCTTCCGGCCAGCGGTCTTAGTGCGCTTAACAGCGAAATTCGCTCCACATGGCGACGACTTGTCACCAAACACGAGACAGTTCATCTCATAAATATCTCATAAACATTGGTCTATCAGTCTCTAAACTCGCCAAAGATAGCGGTGATACTTGCGGTCTTCTGGACGAAGCGCACGTGACTAAACATGTCGCAAACGTCGCCCGCAAGTGCGACCGGTCGTTCGCGAAAGCGCATCAATATGCCTGGTAGGTCATTATGCAGACTTGGCCCGCCCTAGACGGTCGTTCAGACAGATCCCATCATGCATTGCGGCGGAGTCAAACACGAATCTTGGGAGTGGCTTGTGTGGCGACAAAACCGGGTGATGTGGGAGCAGCACTGCTCGGTATCCACCATCCGTTCCTCATTCGAAAGTTTGTGCGCAAACCCTTTCTCGACATACGCGCTGATTGCCTTACTGTATCCATCAGCTAACTTCGGGTCTCTCTGAAGGCGGCGCTCAACTGACTTCAGGCGTCTCAAGGCTGTGATGAAGTTGTCGGGTAACGGCGGACGATTTGGCTTCCACAAGAGCACTAGCTCGTTACCCGAATCTACTCGCTTACACGACTCGTTCAATACATCCAGGACTCTCTGCTCGGTTCGACTGTATGGCGGTGATTCATCGGCGATTCATCGACCCGAACAACCAAATGTGTCTATATCCAAGAACATGCGTAGTTTGTGATTTGCATCGTCTTCGGCTCCTGATACGCGCGCGCGAAGTATACGCTCCCCCCCCCCCCCCCCCCCCACCGCTGGATGTCGAGTCTGGGCCGGCGATAACCCATCCCAGAGGAGTTTTTTAGCATACGGTTCAGTGACCCCACCCTTTCTGACTTCCGCTGGGGCCATTAGCGCTGCTGCATCAAGGCCTAACAAAACATCAACTGTCCCATGGCCGTGTTCTCTACGGGGACGTGGCGCAGGTGTGCAAAGCGTCGCTTAACTTCTGACCAATCAACAGCGTCAACGGGCGCGCAGATACCTTTTATTGTCCATGCGCACAAAGTTCCTTAAATAGCAGACGACGAGAATGGTAGGTGCACGCGCTCTGACTTGGCTGTGGTACTAGCCCCCCCCCCCCTACTGTGCCAACGGTTAGGTTTTGCCGAGGACTTGAGACCCCCAGTTGTTACGCAAACCCCGTTCTTATAAGGGTGGTTTCGCTCCCTGTATCCAAAAGCACTAATCCCATGATCACTTGCCCTAAGTCGCTTACAAATGGAACTGCAACAGTTTTCATCGCCACCTTAGTATTTACGCTTGGCGTGCGTGCTGGTGCTTTGCCACAGTGTACCCCCTTGTTCATTTGGGGCAACTCTATTATCAGTGGTTTTTGGGTATCTCTGGATTGGGTTACAGGTAACACTTGGGGATTAAAGATGTGCAAAAGCTAATGGTGCCCCCTCTCACAATTATCCACCCCACAATTCATTGACCTTGAGCAATTACGTCGCTGATGACCCCCTGAGACATCCAAAACAGACTTTCTTCTCTTTAACAATGTTCCAGCGTTCATTTACTGGTGCAGCAAATAAAGCAGGACATTTCACTTCACTGTGCTCCTTACTACAGAGAATACACTGATCTAGTGCAAATACAGCGGCCTGGAGCGCATCTGCAAATTCCTAAAACCCTTACGGTTTCGCTCTTTAATGGGCGGCCAGTCAGTAATTCTATTCAAATTTGCCTCCACAACATCTATAGGATCCCCATGGCTCTCACTCAACAACTTCACGGCTCTGGCATAGTCTCGGGGGACCCTGGTCAGACATTAGATCACTCCCCTTACTTGATCATTTAGAGAGTTATTTTAATAACTTAAAAGGTGTGCATCACTGAGGGATTTATTATCATGGACTAAAGGGCTCAAGCTTCACCAATAATAAGGCCACTTATCTCGGTCACCATCCAATATTTGGACTTGGACCCCTTTCAACCCTCTCTTGACGCTAACCCCTGACTCAATTTGAGGGTTGCTATCCTTTCTGTTTGAAGCACCGGACTCATGTTTTAATAAATTCAAGTATTCGAACACCTAAACTAATGTTTCGGTGAAACAGCTTCTAATTCTTCTTACCCTTATCCGTCAGTTTCTATTAATCCGGAGTCAATTTGCTCTAAATTTTTCGTTACCTCTCTCGATTTTGTCCTGGCTTCTTTAAAGTTTTTGACGAATTGACGGATCTTCGCTTCGCTACCTTTCTTTGCCACGAGTTCTTTCGCTCGATTTGCATTTCTAGTGGCAGTCGACTTCTCCACTTTCCGTTTTGCTGGACACGTGTCCTATTCGGAGATTGTCTCTGGCATCTTGTATATCCGGCACGAAGGACCAGCTCTGTTATGGACGGCGGCTTAAGGTTTATTGTTTGATTGTTCTGACAGGCAAAGAACGCACAAACTCCTATTTTCGTCACAAAATGGCGATTCCCTCAGTCCAAAAGATTTCCAAATAGTTCTCTGTTCTCGCACGGCCTTTTCACAGGCATCCCGCGTACTGTTACAAACAATAACAACAAGTAAAAATATCAAAACGTTACAAATTATTCTTCATAACATTGCACCGGCAAATCAGAAAGAGAAAACCATCAATGAACTAAAAACAGTTCTGCAAAGAACTTGAGCCAAAGCCAATAATTATTGCGGAGATATTGCTCCTTTACACGCAATCAGTTAGAAGATGAGCCCATTTCTGCATTTATGTTTAACTTAAGAGACCAGCAACTACATATTAATTTCGCCATTTTTTGAACGAGTCATAAGGTACAGGTTGGTTTGTGGCCTCCGTAACGAGGCAATTCGGAAGAAAATTGTGACTGAAGTAGATCTGACTTTCTCTAAAGCCCCAGAATATTGCTGTAAATCTAGAAACAGCAGCTAAAGATGCCGCTGCAATTGGTCAGCGTAATATGCCAATCAACAAGCTCCAGTCCAAAGACAGGTGTCATCACAGTAAACCTAAGGGGGGAGAGTTGTTACAGATGTGGTATTAAATCGCCCCTTTTCAGACAAGTGCAGATTTAAAGAGGAATTCTGCCACAGTTGCAATAAGAGAGGGCATATTTCAAAGGCATGTCGCTCGGGACATCAAGAGAAAAATTTTAGTAGGAAAGTCCACTCTGTGAATCCAAGCGGGATGACTGTGAGGGAGAGGATGGTCCAGACAAGGATAGCTGTGATGACAATGCAATAATGGATAATTGAACAAAACACAGTGATGCTGATGTTGATGTTACAATTGAAGGAGTTCCCTTGAGTACTGAGCTAGACATCGGATCTGAAGTTTCCATCTGAAGTTTTCATCTATTCCCCTTCAAGAGACTCACATTGTATACGAAACCTACAACGGGAGCCTGTTAAACCAGTAGGAGTGGCAAAATTGAATGTACAGTATAAGGACCAGTCTCGGGTACTGGATCTTTATGTTGTCAAGAACGGGGTCCACCACTGTTTGGTAAAATTGGTTAAGAGAGATAAATTTAGACTGGCCAAAAATCAAGGTCCAGGCATTCCAAGGTGTACCTTCAAAGGTGTACCAAAGGTGGCCTTCAAAGGCAGAGTACCTTGAGAATCGTTCACTCGCCTTGAACAATATGATTAGAAGGCAAATCAAGCCAAATGTCAATTCTTCCAGAAAAGCGTTGAATCCTGCGGTCATGTGATTGACGCGCAAGGCTTGCATAAGTCCCAAAAGAAGGTCAGTGCAGTACTGAATGCATAGAGACCAAAAAACGAAGCTCAGCTAAGATCATTTATCGGTCTGGTAAATTATTACCAGCGTTTCCTTCCCAATATAGCTTCCATACTGTATCCGCTGAATCTCCTGTTGGATAATGATTTCAAGTGGGCCTGGTGCAAGCAACAAGAGGACGCATTCCGAAAGGCCAAGTAGCTGGTTGCGTCAGACGTAGTTATCACACACTAAGACCCAGGTAGACCCATATTCATGGCCAGCGATGCATCTAGCTGCATCTGGCATCGGAGCCGGAATACCTCACATTATGGAAGATGGCAGTGAGCGACCCATCGCATTTGCATCTAGAACTTTCACTGCAGCATAGTGGGAGAAAGAGGGGTTATCGCTTGTATAGGGAGTAAAAAAGTTCAATCAGTAATTAGAAGGTAGGCATTTTACCTTGGTTACTGATCACAAGCCCCGCACTCATATATTCCATCCACATAAGGTATTCCAGCTACAGCCGTTGCACGCATACAGCACTTGGGCAGTTTTCTTGAGTGCTTTAGACTACACCATTGTATACAAAAACACTAGCAGTCACGGCAATGCAGACCTATTGTCTAGGCTATCATTTGAGACAACTGAGAGAGATGATAACGAGTATGATACTGTCGGTATGTTTCAGGTTCATGACTTACCAGTGTCCGCAGAAGAAATCAAGAATGAGACGCGTCGAGACCCTGTGCTGTCCCAAGTACTACAAGCAGCTATCGACGGTTGGTCACCACGACTTAGTGAGGTTAGTGAGCTACAGCCATATTGAAACATTGGACATGAACTTTCTATCCATGAAGAATGTTTGTGGTGGGGAATCAGAGTAATTGTACCACCAAAGCTTAGAGACCGAGTCCTTGCCTTACTTCATAAAGGTTACATTGGGATCAGAATGGAGGGCTTGGCCAGAGATCATGTATGGTGGCCTGGTATAGACTATAGCATTATTAATTCGTTGAGGTCCTGTCAGGATTGTCAAGAGGTGCAAAATTCACCCAGGTCAGCTACACTACATTGTTGCGAGTTTCCAGACCGCCCATGGCAACGCATTCACATAGATTTTGCTGGTCCATTCTATAATCGTATGTTTTTTGGTGTTGTGGACGCATATTCAAAATAGCCTGAAGTTACTATCACGAAGTCCACTGCCTCTGAAGATACCGCAAATGTACTTTGCGAGATTGGGAGTTACTGAGATTGTGGTGTCCGATAATGGACCACAGCTAGTGTCAAATGAGTTTGAGTCCTTCTTGAAGAGAAATGTTATAAGGCATATTACTTAAGTGCCCCCTACCATCCATCTACTGATAGACTCACGGAGAGGTTCGTGCAGACATTTAAGAAGGGCATCTCCGCGTTCAAAGAGAAAGTTCGACTACAAACAAAGGGTGATAACTTGTTACCAGCTTATCGCAATGTTCCTCGTGAAACCACAGGGCAGCCTCCTGCTGTACTGCTAATGGATCGAATATTGAGGTCAAGGTTAGATTCCCTCAAGCCTGATGTGCGAAAGACTGTAGAAAAAAAACAAGAGGCTGCACTTGAAAGGAGGAAGGGAAAGGGGAGTCTTTATTGAAGGTCAGACTGTACTAGCTAGGAACTACTCTACAAGACCTAAGTGGTTGCCAGGGGTTATAGATAGGCAGACTGGTCCAGTGTCTTATAAAGTTAAGGTCTACAAGGAGGATATACTCATTCGCTTCTCATCTCTGCTTGCGGCGGTCCCATCTCGAGCTCCTAGCACACTACACCACTACAAAAGATACACTTCTTCTTTAATCTCCTAACACACTTACACCACCACACATGATAAACTTCATCTTTGAGCTCCCAGCACACTACACCACCACACAAGATAAACTTCATCTTTTTAACGTCCATTCACTCTCACGACCATCAATCCTTATTGTCGTCTTCGCAATGTCCTGGTGACTTTAGACTTTGTTTCCGCCCTTTTGCTTCAATTTGCTGGCATTGTTGTGTTCAAGTGCCGACCTTACGAGCTGTGACCTAAAACAGTGAGAAATTGGACCCCCCTGTGTGATGCCCGAAAGCCGTGGATTTCATCTCTTACGGAGATTCTAAGCACTAAAGTCAGAACGGGGAAACTATTTACCTTGTACTCATACTCATTTGGTTTTGGTTGCCCGATGGCGGTAAAGTATATGAGTTAATTTTGTATCCAATATTTGCGTGGCTTGCCGTGTTGTTTCATGTTTTTACAGTCTGTTTTGCGATGGGTTGGACATCGCAAAAAGTGTCATTTCAATTTTCATGTTGAGCGACTGGTTTGGGACCTCGCCATTAATTTTCTTATAATTCTATTCCATCCAGGGCGACGGTTTTGGACCTCGCAAAAACGTTACAACCTTTTACATTGGGCGACTGGTTTGTCTGGTTTGTTCATGGTGGTGTTTCGTTCATGAGATATGTATATTTTTGTTTTTAATGACATCGGAATATCTTTTGAAACTTGTATTTCACTGGTATGGATTGCGGTCTCTTAACGCTGCCATTTTCTTGTTTTTGTATATTTCTGTTTTAAACACAAATACCCATACACTCTTCTTTTATAAGAACGCCCAGCCTGAGATTTCACCAATAAGAACATGCTAAGAACATGCTGAGGCTCAGATAGCAGACAATTGTTTTCTTTTTTTGTCTTGATTCTTTCTAAAACGCTGAATGAAATTGTGCTCATAGGGGGCACCCCCTCATAGTAACAACCTTATTATTACTATTGATCATTACTGTGATTCTCTTTCTAATCATTCATTGGGTATTATAAAATTTAAGAACATCGTTAACAACATATTCAGCCTTAAAATGTCCCAAACGCCACAACGAATCTCCTTGCCGGAACAAATCTACTGTTACAACGCCGCTGTTTTTTTCTGTTTTGTTTAGCAGTTTAGTTCGTTATGTCATTTCTGAGCCCGCCTCACGTGACAGAGGGCAGCGGTCTGAGTGACTGCGTGGGGGACTAGGGTCTAGATTCCTTTGCGTCTTTCCCGAAGGGTTGATCAGACGCTTCCATTGTAAATTGAGATTCGTCTGAGAAGATTTCGACTAGAAACAGGTATTTATATCGCGTATTTACACCCTATTTTAACTATTAACTGTACCTTTATGTGTTATTCGGGAAATTCGAAAGGTATTTAAGGCGTTTTAGAGAGAAAATATACTTTTTTTCCAAACCTTGTATTTCGCATATTAATTGGCAATCTATATTTGATATTTATGTGTTAACTCACCCAATGTCTTGAGCTGTCAATGTTACAAAGCTGTACATCAAAGATTGGTACAGCTAGTTTAAAAAGAAACGCTTACTCAAGATGAATCTTTTAGGCAATGATAAACCTCATAGCCAAATGTAATTGATGTTTTTATCTGGTCATTTCAAACGGATAGGTCCATAGCAATAAACTGACAAATACAAAAGACCTGCAGGATCTATAGTGCTAGTACAAAGCAACGCAGGATGCCTACATATTGTAACATTGTTTTCCAATACAAGAAGCACTTTGCGAAGTCTTTTACACTTGGAGTTTTAAAACTAATGTATTCTGATATTTGAGGCATCCCTTGTCAAACATTCCATTTATTTCTTACCCTTGGGTGCTTCCATGATTCAGATGATAGACCAAGCGTGAAGGTACAAACAGTCAATGTTTGCCAATGTTGAAAATTCCATAGATTTATCTTCCCATCAAATAGCTTAATCCAAGTATCTGTTATGATCAATTCTTGTTGTCATTACTAGCGTTTTATTTACAAGGACAATATTGTTTTTTTGTGTTTGGGATCGGGTATTCGTACCTAGCAGGGGCCTAATAGGGGGTGAGGATGCAGTAGGTGTGATAATTAGTATGGTGATGTAGGAGGGTGGTGGAAATAGGCTTGTGAGATAGTGTAGAGTGGTTATGGTGTGTAGATTAAAGTAGTGATGAGGAGGGTTATGGTGTAGATGATGGTGATAATTTTAGCATGATGAGAGGTGGTTGTGTAGGATTAGGTGAAATGTGATTAATGATTGTGTAATTGGAGTGTGAGAAGTGAGAGAGAGAGGTCATGGGGTTATTAAGAAACGTGGGGGTGGTTAAGATTATGGATTATAAGATAACGAGTAAAGGTTGTTTAGAAAATGGGGTATCCAAAAATAGTAAATAGAGTTGTGAATGAGGGATTATTGTGTTGAGTGGAGGAGGTAATGTAGTAGATATGGTATTATGTGGGGATTAAAACAGTTGTGATCGGTTAATGGTGGCGAGTGTTTATGTTGCGTATATGTGAGAAGGTGATGTAGAAATTAGTGAAATCTGATAAATGAAGAGTGTAATTAATGTTGAATGGAAGGATATTGTGACATGAATATGTAGTGTAGGTTAAAATGTTTGTGATATGTAGGTGTGAAAAAATAGCATATAAGTAAAGATTTTTTTTTTTATTCATTGTTAAGAGAAAATGTAGTTAGCAGTAACTGAGGTGCGTATAGTGAGGGTGGAGGTATGCATCTAATGGGGTATCTAGTTGCGGTATGATTGGCAGGTGAAATTAAAAAATAATAGAGGTAGAATGAGTGTTGCGAAAATGCTGATAACAAAATAAAAGCGCTGTTATACGATGAAAGGAAACAATGGTGAAAATGGCTAGCACTGTGTGTAGAATCGGTAAAGTGAGGTAAAGTGAGGGCACAGCCCTAGCCACCAACCTCATAACACACCGCACCCCCACACCCCCACCACACCACACTGCACCCCCTGCCACTACACCTCATCGCCCAGCTCTCCTACCCACACCAATGACTACATACTACATACAACCCACATACAACTCAACGACACCAATTATTATTCTGCCGTCTCCCATGACCACATACTCTCACAAGACATTACCCTGTACATCCATCAATTGTTTCAAGACAACATTATCGATGAGCACACTCATGATTTCCTACTCCCCCACACACCCCTGTTCTACATGTTACCCAAAATTCACAAACCCAACACCCCTGGCCGCCCAATCATTTCAGGCTGCCAATCGTCCACCGAAAAACTCTCCATCTTTCTTGACCACTACCTCAAGAAATTTGTACCCCACATCCCGTCCTACATCAAGGATACCACACACTTCCTACAAACAGTCCTCTCCCTCCCCACATCACTACCAGACACATGTTTTCTTGTCACAATTGATGTCACCTCACTCTGCACCAACATCCCACATGAGGTGTTTGGGGTTGCAAACTTCACATGAGAAATGCAATTTTTATTATCGTATAACAGTTATTTTAGGAGTATCGCCCTGTCTCTGCTTTGTGGTTATTAAAATGAGTAGAAAACAAATAACTCATTTTCTTATGCTCTAATTGTTTTGTGTGGAAATGGCAACATCCGCCAGCGAAAATAAAGAAATAAGAGAATAAAAGATATATTGTTTGTGTTTGTACTGCTGATATGAGTAGCAATGGAATAACCATTCTCTTATGCTCTTCTAGTTTTTTCTTGAAGAAATGGCAACATCCGCCAGCAGGCGCCTCGAGGATGAGGTGACGTGCTCTATGTGTAAAGAGCACTTCAACGATCCTAGAGTGCTCCCTTGCTTGCACTCATTTTGTCGGCACTGCCTGGAAGAGCTGGCAGTGCACTCTGAAGGGAGAGGAAAACTTGTGTGCCCCCTCTGTAAGGCGGAATTCCAGGTAATCTGTCATATCAGAAATACATCCATTACTTAATGAGACCTGGAACAACTTTGTGTGACAAATGTTTTGCTTTACCGAAGAAATGGATTCAACGACATTTCGAAAGAGAAAAGCGAAATTGAATTCTTCTCACAAGAAATTTGGCTCCATTTTTTTTAACACTTTATGAGTATTAAACTGTTTAAAGATAAAAAAAAATGATTATTATATTAACACAATGCAATCTAAGATACATCCCAGCGTAGCTATGTTCTAAAGCCCTCCCTCCCCTGAAGTCATATGCAAACTCCATTATAACTATATTTTACTGATTATTGTTCTAGATTTCCCAAGCAGATGTTCCGAGTTTGAAGGTGAATTTCATGATCAACAGTATTCTCTCTGTTCTATTGTTGACATCTGACGACTCCAAGAAGAAACCAGTTTGTGAATCGTGTGATAGTGGTGAGCCTGCCCAAGGGAGATGTAACGAGTGCGATCACTTTGTCTGTGAGCGGTGCATCTCGACTCATAAGAGATTTCGACCAGTGCAACACCACACTATCCTCAGTCTTGATGAGATCAAAAGCGGAAAGTTACTTGCAATGAGCAAGGCTTCCTTCTGTACCAAACATAAGGGTAAAAAGCTGAAACTGTTTTGCGAATCTTGTAAGGAAGTAATTTGCCGGTACTGTACTGTTGTTGATCATAAAAATCATAATTACCTTTTCACAAGTGGTGTTATCGCTCGAGAGAAAGAAGAAATATTGGGAAGAGCAAAAAAAGTTGCATCAAAACTCACCGATATTGAACAGGCGATGGCATTGGTAGAAGAGGCTCAACAACATCTCGAGGAAAATAAACGTGCGACCAGAAGGGATCTGGATGCGTTCATTGATAAGCAGATAGGTGCTCTTGAGAAGATGCGATCTGATATTAGAGGGGAGATTGAGTCAGCTTGTCAAAAGCAAGAGAAGCAGCTTACTGCCCAGAGAGAGAATTTATCCATGAGACTTGCAAGTGCTCGTAGCAGTTTGGAGTTTGCTGAGAGAATGTGCAGAGATGCAAATGATGTGGATGTCTTGTCCATCAGGAATGAAGTGCTATCCCAGCTATCGAGTCTTGCAGAGAAACCCGTGGATCAGCCTTGTATGGAGGATGGAGTTCGTCTTGTAGTGGATGAGGAGTATTGGGGTTCTTTGACAAAGAAGATCTCAGTTGAGCGTGCAGGTAAATTATCTAATACAGTTGTGTCCTGATTATAAATAACTGTAATCCTCTGCTATCAAACCTCACAAAGAAAACTTATTTCCACGTTGACTGCTTTTTTCTACCCCAGTAATTCGATGCCTTATCTCATGATAATGTAAAAAGTAATTTTTGTTCTTCCATTCATGTAGGTTTTCTAAGTGTGTATACCCCGTATGTATTATTCCTATTTATTATGTTATGGGCAGCCACCGAAGGGAGCAAAGCCGCAGTTCTAATCTAAATATAATTGAGCACGATTGAGCTCAATTCGTGAGCAAGGGGCATTTCGCGACGAGTAGAATACATAAAAGCATACCATAAATCACAAGTCTTTGTTTATAATATTTCTTGATAAAAAGCAATTCAGTTGTAGATCTTTTGCTGAATGGTAGTTCTACAAGCAAAAGGTGGTTACGGGTTAGGTTTATTCGTAAGAATAATAGTGATCAAGTCCAGCATTGGTGACATTTCGATGATTGTCCTATGTCTACATTTTTTTCAGGAGGGGATTTCGATCCTTTCTGTAATTGACAGAGCTATGCCTTTTACAAAAATTCAATCTTGATGATAGAACTTTGGGCCCAGAATACTCTAGGAATCTTGAATATGAGGCAGGAGTTTGAGCGACCACACAACAACATGCAGAGACAATCTGTACTAACCTTTTGGGTGACACACATATACACTGACTTTATTTGTTTGAGACATGATGAGGATAAGAAATTTTGCCTTCTTGATAAAAAGAGTATTGGTTACTTATCTGGTGATGGTGTAATTTTCGGCGAAGGGATTTTGATCCTTTCTGTAATTGACAGAGAGTGTCTTTTTACACAAATCCAATCTTGATGGTGGAACTTTGGGCCCAGAATACTCTAGGAATCTTGATTTGGGGCAGGACTTTGTACGACCACACAACAACAGCAGCAACAATTTGTACTAACCCTTTGGGTGACACACATATACACTGACTTTATTTGTTTGAGACATGATGAGGATAAGGAATTGTGCCTTCTTGATAAAAAGAGTATTGGTTACTTATCTGGTGATAGTGTACTGTAACTCCGTTTGTAGGTCTTGAGCAGTCCGCCATCCTCAGCGGCAAAGGTCCAGAGTACCTCCGAGATCTCTTGGGAATCCTGAAGCCCGTGCAGCAAAGTCCCAAGAGTCGCTGGGTCAGATGTTTCTCAGCAAAGAGAGATGGCTGGGCTGCCAGGACCTTCCATGAAAAATGCAATGGCAAAGCGCCGAACATCGTACTCGTAAGCGTTGGAGGAAGATACGTGTTTGGTGGCTACTCTGACGTAGCGTGGACAAGTGAGTACACTAATGAATACGAGAAGGGTCGTAGCAGGGTGTGAGGGTCGAGATGTCCGATCATGTTTGTAAAAAGAAACCATTTAACCTATTTTTGTTCATTACCATGAACTTTTAACTTAAGACTTGCAGTACGTTTTCCTAAGCCACCTTCCACCCAATATGTATTACGTCATATGATAAAAGGATTGGATAGACAAATATAGATATAGTTTGTTAGCAGCTACCATGGTATTACATGAGGTGAGCTCGTTAATTTTGCTATTTGGTGCAGGAAAATGTTTTTACATAATTACAAGATTTTTCCTTGGACAACCCTTAAAGTAGGTGTTACTAAAATCGAGAAATTAAACAGAAACTCTGAATATCTTAGCGCAATTACATTCCTACTACTTCTGTTATTTATTTCGTGTTACATCGCAATACTGTAATTCAGATGCTTCCGAAAGCAGTTTCGTGTCTACATCGCAATACTGTAACTCAGATTCTTCAGAAAGCAGTTTCGTGTCTACATCGCAATACTGTAATTCAGATTCTTCAGAAAGCAGTTTCGTGTCTACATCGCAATACTGTAATTCAGATTCTTCCAAAAGCAGTTTCGTGTCTACATCGCAATACTGTAATTCAGATTCTTCCGAAAGCAGTTTCGTGTCTACATCGCAATACTGTAATTCAGATTCTTCCAAAAGCAGTTTCGTGTCTACATCGCAATACTGTAATTCAGATTCTTCCAAAAGCAGCTTCGTGTCTACATCGCAATACTGTAATTCAGATTCTTCCGAAAGCAGTTTTATGTCTACATCGCAATACTGTAACTCAGATTCTTCCGGAAGCAGTTTTATGTCTGAGTATCCAGAGTGAAGCCGGCAGAAGGAAGATCTTAGGACCCAAGTTTATTTTTCTTTCGATAATCTTTCTAATAATCGTTTCATAATTTATCGTGTTTGGGGACAAACACAAGGTTGACAAGGGAGGTATGTTATAGGACGGTTTTTCATATTTTTATGGTTATAGATTATTGTCGTCTAGTATTTTATTTTTATTTATCTTTCAAGGATAATTTAGATTTTGTTCACAATTGATGGTTTTCTTAGTCTAGATTTTAGCACGCCCGTGGACCCTCCGCTTCGATGACCTTTTGGTGCGTCTAAATCCAGGGAGTGTACAGTTTCTTATACGTGGCGAAATCTCAGGTTTCTTTTTGTTTTGGAAATTTTGTTTGAACAGTTAAATTCTTTCTAAATTGTATGCCACCATCCTCACCCCTTGGTTTAGACATCTATACTTGTATCGTTATTTCAATTAGGGGAAACTGTTGTAGACACGCGCTCTTTCAGCATGCGCAGTTAAGTTTTAAAAGTTGCTTAATCATTAGTGTTATTTTAGAGTTACTTTGACTTCATAGATTATTCTGTAAATACGCAGGGACGAGAAACCAACTCTGTGATTTCCCACGCCCTCACGCTTTTGTCTGATTGGTTCGTTTTGCCAAATTTTCTCCGTTTCCCCTTGAATTGTTTTACATTCAAGATTGTTTTACATATTTCCATTCATGTGGGACCACTACATGGGTATCTGTCTGGTCCAAGGGTATAAATATAGCGAGCCTAATTCTGTACTTATGCTGCTGCTGTGGCCAAACATTTGGAAAGCATTGAAAAACACCAGCCTTGCCTTCGTCTTCATCTCCGTCTTAAGAAGCGCTCCGCTAATCCATTCAAGATGAAATGCAATACTCAAAAAATGATTTTTCAATAATTTGTCTATAGACTTATATTTGTCTCCGGATTACAAAAATGTGTTTCTTTTTAAAATCGAACAAATAATAAATATTTTATGAATTTTTCCTTAATTTTCTCGGCTTGACCCCGAAAAACACTACAAAATTTGAACCAAGTATCGCTACCTGCAGCGCGAAAAATAAACAGCGCAGAAACACAACAACACCACAGGAGGCAACCAGGATATATGCTCTCAATATTATTTTAATCTCGGCTTAATCCAGTTAAAATAGAATATTTGACAGATTTTCTCAAATATAGCCTCGCATCCATCATTTTGAACGATCGTTAAACCGACAAATTGAGGCCTTAAAAGTCGCATCTGGTACATTGCTCTATCAAAAATGGTCATTTTTCCTGAAAAGATAGTCACTTACTTGCCTAGAATCTGAAATAAAATTTTGGGGATAATAAAATCCGGAGCGCTGAGAGCGCCAAGAAGATACAACACTTCACATGTATTTGACCTTTCAACTTGGGCTAACTATGACACCAACTGCTGAATTCGCAGGGAAATTTGGCTTTTGCAGAAGCTCCCTCATCGATACAACGCTGAAAACAAATTTGAGGACCAATAAATATGTGTGTTATTACTTGCATTCTTCGTTGTGCGAGATGATTAAAAAAACACGTATTTGAGTAATTATTTGAATGGATTATAACTAGTCTTGCGTAATCTTTGTGTCCAAAGAATTCGTAACATAAATCAAAATAACAAGCTGAGTGGTTTTAAATTTTCCTCACCTCAGCTTGGGAAAGTTCTTGATAGGCATCGTTTTTTATCAATGCTTGTTCCTCTACAAACGCATAAAAACGGCTTGTGATCTCGGAATGTTTTTCATGGTGCTTCCACGTGACCGGCAGTGCACACAGGAATCCCAAAGTTTCTCTAACACAATGCAAAAAAAAGAGAGAAAAGAGAAATAGCAACCAATCAAAAAATCTGATTCCTTATTTTGGAATAGAATAAAATAAATAATGTCCAACTGTAAGGATTGTTTGAAATTGTAAGCCACTGAAGTTATCGGATGATGGATTTTATTCGTGTGAAATTGACATGTGGCAATAAACAGATAGTTTTTTTATTCCAGTACCAGGTACCAGGTACGTTCTATGAGTTTTTATACAGTGGTTTCTTCTTGCTGTCCGTTTTGCACAGTTTTAATGAATATGGCTTTTTGCTCATACTCTCAGTTCGTAGGCGGGGCGTGTTTCGCTAGTCAAGACAACCCTGATATAGTGCAGTGCGTGAATATCACAAACTGCACTCAAGATATCAAGAAGCATCTCCGTTTTATCGCTAAATTACGAAGCAAAGCTGCTTCTGGCCAGTGCAGGTAAAACAATTTTAACATTGACGCTCATGAATAACCACTTTTTATAACATACAGTTTGATTTGCTGTCCAAACAAAGCTCCCTATCTGCCCAAGCCACCGCAATGCACATGGCGCATCAGATGGCGCAGTAATCGTAAAAACTGCTGCTGCCTAGTATTTTGGCCAGTCACCGGAGCCGCGCTAAGCGGAAAGTGGGATATCCGTGGACAGCGCAAGATCCAGATATCCCGTGGACAGCGCCAGATCCAGATTTTCCTGTTTACAGCGCCAGAGCCAGATCCCCCCGTGGACAGCGCCAGAGCGAAAATCTCCGAACCATACCCCCCGTGGATAGCTCCCGAACCATATCCCCCCGTGGATAGCGCCAAAGCCGGTCCCCCATGGACAGCCCCAGAGCAAGATCCCCCCGTGGATGGCGCCTGATCAAGATTTCCTTGTTGACAGAGCCAGAGCCAGATACCACGGTGGACAGCGCCAGAGCAAGATCCCCCCGTGGACAGCGCCAGAGCAAGATCGCGCAGTGGGCAGCGGCACAGCAAGAAACCCCCATGGACAGCGCCAGAGAAAGACCCCCCCCCCCCCCCCCGTGGACAGCGCCAGAGCAAGATCGCGCCGTGGGCAGCGGCACAGCAAGAAACCCCCGTGGACAGCGCCAGAGCCAGATCTCCCCCGTGGTACAGCGCCAGAGCAAGAAACCCCCGTGGACAGCGCCAGAGCAAGACCCCCCGTGGACAGCGCCAGAGCAAGATCCCCCCGTGGACAGCGCCAGAACCAGATTTCCTTATTGACAAAGGCAGAGCCAGATATCACGGTTGACAGAGCCAGAACCAGATACCCAATGGACAGCGCAAAAGCCAGATCCCCAGGTGGACAGCACCAGAGCCAAATCCCCACGTGGACAGCGCCACAGCAAGAAACCCCCGTGGAGAGCGCCAGAGCAAGATCCCCACGTGGACAGTGCCAGAGCAAGATCCCCCCGTGGACAGCGCCAAAACCAGATTTCCTTATCGACAGAGCTAAAGCCAGATATCACGGTGGGAAGCGCTAGAGCCAGATACCCCGTGGACAGCGCAAAAGCCAGATCCCCCCATAGAGCGCTGGATTCTTCCATGTAGATCTGATTGTGTACTGTACAGAATAATTTCCTCTGTGACATATACATTAATTTTTGGGGCTTTCAAACTATTGTGATATTTTGTGTCCGTTTTTAGAAAATTCCTTGCTATCAGTTTTTGTTAATATATTTCGGATACTTCGGATACAATTTCACAGCAATGACTAAACAATAACGGACATTGATAAAAAAAACGATGCCTATCAAGTGCTTTCCCAAGCTGAATGCCACGAATTGTTTGGACACAGACATTACCTGGACAGCAAATCAAACTGTAGGTTTTAAAAAGTGGTTATTCATAGTGCGTCAATGTTAAAAATGTTTTACCTGCACCGGCCAGAACCAGCTTTGGTGAATCTCTCACCCCTAAGGAACGGAGATGCTTCTTGGTGTCTTGTGTGCAGTTTGTGATTTTCAGGCACCGCACTATACCAGGGTTGTCTTGACTAGCGCAACACTCCCCGCCTACGAACTGAGAGTATGAGCAAAAAGCCATATTCTCACTAAAACTGTGCAAAACGGACAGCAAGAAGAAACCAGTGTATAAACACTCATAGAACGTACCTGGTACTGGTATGAAAAACTTCTGTTTATTAACAACTTTCAATTTCAAACAAGATGTGTAACTTCCGCTCCGCATTGAAATAAAATCCATCATTCGATAACTTCGATGGCTTACAATTTCAAGCAATCCTTACGGTTGGACATTATTTATTTTATTCTATTCCAAAATAAGGAATCAGATTTTTTTGATGAGGGGCTCTATCTGTTTTCTCTCTTTTTTTGCATTGTGTTTGAGAAACTTTGGGACTCCTGTGTGCACTGCCGGTCACGTGGAAGCACCATGAAAAACATTCCGAGATCGCAAGCCGAAGCGAGTTAAAAGGGATTTTATTCGTTTGTAGAGGAACAAGCATTGATAAAAAAACGATGCCTATCAAGTACTTTCCCAAGCTGAGGTGAGGAAAATTCGATACCACTTAATTTGTTGTTTTTATCTATGTTACGAATTGTTTGGACACAAACATTACGCAAGACTAGTTATAATCTATTCAAATACGCATTCAAATACGTGTTTTGCCTAAATCATCTCGCACAACGAAGAATGCAAGTGATAACACACATATTTATTGGTCCTCAAATTTGTTTTCAGCGTTCACCTCTGCCGAATGGACGATGACAGAGTGCCTAAGCAGCTGTTATTTTCGGAGCTAGAACACGGGTCTCGCCCAGTTGGTCGTCCTAAACTAAGATTCAAGGACACTTTGAAAAAAGACCTCAAAATTGGATGCGTCCTTGAAGTGTGGAACTATCATGTACATAATAGAAAGGAATGGAGGGCGATCACAAATAACATCTGCACGTCATACGACAAAAGAAGATATGAAACATATTTAAAACAAAGGGAAGCTCGCCGTAAAAGGGCGGAGAACAGTTAAATACAAACTGTGTTATACCCGTTCGCGGGTGCAGGCGCTTATATATATATATGTTGTTTCGAGGTGGGAGCGTCGGCAAAAGCCAAATTTCCCTGCCAATTCAGATGTTGGTGTCACAGTTAGCCTAAGTTTGAAAGGTCAATAACCTGTGAAGTTTGGTATCTTCTTGGGGCTCTCAGCGCTCCGGATTTTATTATCCCCAAAATTTTATTTCTGATTCTAGGCAAGTAAGTGACTGTCTTTTCAGAAAAAATGACCATTTTTGATAGAGCAATGTACCAGATGCGACTTTTAAGGCCTCAATTTGTCGGTTTGACGATCGTGCAAAATGATGGATGCGAGGCTATATTTGAGAAAATCTGTCAAATATTCTTTTTTAACTGGATTAAGCTAAGATTAAAATAATATTGAGATCACATATCCTGGTTGCCTCCTGTGGTGTTGTTGTGTTTCTGCGCTGTTTATTTTTCGCGCTGCAGGTAGCGATACTTGGTTCAAATTTTGTTGTGTTTTTCGGGGTCAAGCCGAGAAAAATAAGGAAAAATCCATAAAATATTTAATATTCGTTCGATTTTAAAAAGAAACACATTTTTGTAATCAGGAGACAAATATAAGTCTATAGACAAATTATTGAAAAAACATTTTTTTGAGTATTGCATTTCATTTTGAATGGATTAACGGAGCGCTTCTTAAGGATCCCGGCTTGTGCCCCTAACATTAATTCATACAATGGGAAATAATTTTGATTATTTTTGCTTTTTATCTTATGTTAATTAATAGAATTTCGAATATTATTTTTTACCGTTGTTTTGACTGAAAATACAACTTTAAGCTCCATTGAAGGGTTGTGGGTAAGGGATCAATTGTATCTTTTTCCCATCGGCAATTCAATCACCATCCTTAGATGTATTTCACGGTAAAATAGCTTGGCATTCACTCATCAGAGGAGATACTAGTTATTATATAAAATGTGGTAGGACTGTATTTCTATTCCTTTTGATCAACTTTTTGCAAACACGGCATCTAATAAATCTCCATGAAATCTCTAATAAGCCCCTGGCGATTATTTCTTTTTGTCTTGACAAAATCTGCTCGATTAGAGGGAGGGGCTTGTTTCAAAACCTTTTTTTCATTTTCTGACACTAGGTATTTCGGCCCCTATAAAAGGTGTTAAAAATTAGTGCTTATTACTCGTACAAAAATAGATAAATCTAGCAAGAGTCAATTGTTCCTTTTGGAAAGATGTTTCTTCGGGGTTAGGGGTGAAGACTCAATTTCCTTGAATTTAAATAATACGAGTTCGGCACGGTTTTTGCTGTTTTTATTCTAGTTTGTATTTTAAAATAACGCATTTTGTTTTATGTTCTTCAAAGTGAGTGACCGTCAATGGCTGTCCTCCAGCAGGTCATTCTTGTTCACGCTGTGTAACAAGAATGGCTACCGCCCTGAAAAGTTGCCATTGAGGGACCCGCCAGATGAACAGGCCATTTGTGACGACACACGTAACGGTCCGGTGTTTGGTGGTGGTAGTGACCTGTTGATCGCTGACAACGCGGGGGGGAATAAAGAGTCCTATACGTGGTCAGACACGTACGCTCGTCCCCAGGGCGCCACATCTGATGACGAGTGTGACGTCTTTGCTGGCGAACACACATTCACACCCGACGAAATGGAGGTGTTTCACGAGGTGGTGGACTGAATACAGCTCTGAGCGTCTGTAAAGTGACAATAGACATAAAGACGTGTAAACATTTGTTAGTTGGTACTGTGTCATGAGAATAATGTATTTTGAATAAGGCTTCACCATCTTGTGATGTGACCCGCGGTGCATCTTGGGTAGCATGTAAATCACAAAATATCACATGCTGTGAAAAACCCGCTAGCGAGGGTTACGGCACACTTTACTTTAGTCCAACCTTATTTAAAAACGTGTACATCTCGAGTTTATATATATCCGAATTTTATAACACAAATGCAAATTGTAAATTTTAATAATTATTCCTATAAGCTGTTAGAAACAATATGTTGTTTGGTCTAGATAACCACGTACAAGTTGTGTGTGTGTTTTTTACTTCTTTTTTAAAAATTAAGAACGATGCCTAACCCGTGTGTCTTTGCGTAGAGGGAAGGGGACGGGACTCCGATATTAGCAAGGTACAAGGCGAGGAAGTGCAATCAGAATTTATAAGATGGCTCCTGGGGGTAAATAAATATTGAAGCTCAAATGCGTGCCTGGTGGAGGCTGGTTGACTCCCTTTGCGAACTCAAGCAAAATGCAGAGCGTTGCAATATTGGGGGTTCTAAGAAATTCAGACCGTACGAAACTTTCTAATGTAGCGATGCACGACTCTTTATGACGCGTAAAAAAAGAATTTTAAAAACACACAATTAAATATATTTAAGGTATGGTAAACCACACCCGACGCAGAAATACCAATAAATCTTATAAGACAGAGTCTGACATATATAGAACAACAAGTTAAATGAAATTAATAACTATGAATGGAAAGACCCTCGACATAAAGCCAAATTGAGAACATTAAGGAAATTTAAGAGCGTTCACAATATCTCTCCCAAGTTAAAATCACAGAATTGCGTTCACAAAGTTTATGCCCAGTGCACACTAGCGACATATCGACGTTACGACATGGGCGCGCGCACTCTTATCTTCGACATAACGACATAAGATTAAAAAAACATGTTTTTTCTTTTATGTCTTGATGTCCATGTTGTTATGACGGGCTAAACATAGTGCGCGCGCCCATGTTGTTATGTTGCTAGTGTGCATTATTAAGCAACCACAAACTAGCTATCAAAACAGGACGACACAAAACCCCTGAACGAAAAACGTGCCCAATATGCTTGGTCAAAGTCGAGGACAAGGAACAACACTGATAAAATGCCCGGCATATAATGAATTAAAGGAATGAATAAATATATGTTTTTTTTTAAATTCGCAACAAAACAGATTTGAAAGCGATTGCTCAGTTTGAACCAGGAGAGCGCGACAAAAGAAATAGTTCAATTTTTTTGGGAAGCAACAAAAATAAGGGAAAGTGCGTTGTAATTAGATCTATAATGACATCGCTACAAAGTAAGATGATGAAAAACATCAGGGATAGGAGAACGACTTGAATACCTGCTGTCTTTTTTAATATGAATGTATTCGGCAAAACCCGTGAATCAAAGATGAAAAGGTGCCCAATAAAATTATTGAATTGGATGACGGGGGGGGGGGGGGGGGGGTCTGTTCGCTTCTATCGTGTTCGATATGTGACTGCTGAGCTCGCGCGCCTTGCTTGACAGGAGGCGGAACAGAAAAACAGATTTGGCGTGTGATGAAAAACGAGAAACAAATGAGACATTCCTTGGAAAAGTAGATTGGACATCAGTTCGGGCAACAAAACAAAACTTTAAAGAGTAGCAGTATTTGAAACATGACTAGCTTGAATTGTAAAGACCGCCCCACAACACACTTGTAAACTTGCAATGCAACGGTGTTTTCGCGTTTTCTGTAAGCGTATATAAATTCGTGGATGAATAAAGTTGCATATCTGTACCCTGTTGTTGTGGTGGAGTGGCCTCTCTATAAAATTATACCACTTGTGAGGGTGGTTGTTGTGGTGGAGTGGCCTCTCTATAAAATTATACCACTTGTGAGGGTGGTTGTTGTGGTGGAGTAGCCTCTCTATAAAATTATACCACTTGTGAGGGTGGTTGTTGTGGTGGAGTGGCCTCTCTATAAAATTATACCACTTGTGAGGGTGGTAATGTCACCAGCTTACTTCCGGTAGATTACGTAACTATCTCCAATCATTTGTAATGGTACGCGAAAAATATTACAAAATTGTAAAAGCAGTGTGCCTATTAGAAGTTTCTTTGAGGAGGTGACTGATAATTTAGAGCGCATGGTCTGTTAAATAGCGCGGATTCTAATAGATTCTTTCGTTTTTTGCCGGTTGAGGTTTCCGTCTGCCAACAGTGAGCTTTCAAACAGTGAAATTTTCCAATGCTGCTTTAACTAGACGATTATCCCAGGGGTATAGAATTATCGGTTATCGCTTTTTGGGGCAGTGAAATTTTCCAATGCTGCTTTAACTGGAGGAGTATTCCAGGGGTATAGAATTATCGGTTATCGCTTTTTGGGGCAGTGAAATTTTCCAATGCTCCTTTAACTAGACGAGTATTTCAGGGGTATAGAATTATCGGCTATCGCTTTTTGGGGCAGTGAAATTTTCCAATGCTGCTTTAACTAGACGAGTATTCCAGGGGTATAGAATTATCGGCTATCGCTTTTTGGGGCAGTGAAATTTTCCAATGCTGCTTTAACTAGACGAGTATTCCAGGAGTATAGATTTATCGGTTATCGCTTTTTGGGGCAGTGAAATTTTCCAATGCTGCTTTAACTAGACGACTATTCCAGGGGTATAGAATTATCGGCTATCGCTTTTTGGGGCATTGAAATTTTCCAATGCTGCTTTAACTAGACGAGTATTCCAGGGGTATAGAATTATCGGTTATCGCTTTTTTGGGGCAGTGAAATTTTCAAATGCTGCTTTAACTAGACGAGTATTACAGGGGTATCGAATTATCGGCTATTGCTTTTTGGGGCAGTAAAATTTTCAAATGCTGCTTTAACTAGACGAGTATTCCAGGGGTATAGAATTATCGGTTATCGCTTTTTGGGGGCAGTGAAATTTTCCAATGCTGCTTTAACTAGACAAGTATTCCAGGGGTATAGAATTATCGGTTATGGCTTTTTGGGGGCATTGAAATTTTCCAATGCTGCTTTAACTAGACGAGTATTCCAGGGGTATAGAATTATCGGTTATCGCTTTTTGGGGGCATTGAAATTTTCCAATGCTGCTTTAACTAGACGAGTATTCCAGGGGTATAGAATTATCGGTTATCGCTTTTTGGGGGCAGTGAAATTTTCCAATGCTGCTTTAACTAGACAAGTATTCCAGGGGTATAGAATTATCGGTTATGGCTTTTTGGGGCAGTGAAATTCCCCAATGCTGCTATAACTAGACGAGTATTCCAGGGTTATAGAATTATCGGCTATCGCTTTTTGGGGCAGTGAAATTTTCAAATGCTGCTTTAACTAGACGAGTATTACAGGGGTATCGAATTATCGGCTATCGCTTTTTGGGGCAGTGAAATTTTCAAATGCTGCTTTAACTAGACGAGTATTACAGGGGTATCGAATTATCGGCTATCGCTTTTTGGGGCAGTGTAATTTTTCCTGGAGCTCTGCCATCCCATGCACCCTCCCCCTCCCCCTCTTCACACCGTCGTGTTTAAGAGATAAAACAACATACAAAGCATTGCATTCTGGGAAAAATGATTTGACCTATTTTCGTGCCACTCTCAAATATATTTGAGGTAAATGTTGTGCTATTGCTTCATGCGCGAGTGTTTATTCGGCTAAAATCTTTACCGTTTTTTTGTTGTTGTTGTTGTCAGAATGAGGTAATTTTTTTTTGTCAGAATGGCTTTGTTTTCTGAAAAATTTGCTCCTGCTGTTCCTATTTTTGTTGGTATTTGTCGACCCCCCTCCCCCCACTTTGAATATCAAAAAGTCTATCCCTTAACATAATATAAACACACATTAGCATTTTTCTAGAATAACCCGGTCATGCCTATCGTAAATAGGGTCATTCGCTATGAATCACGACAAGTGTCCCAGTTGAAAATGATACTAATACTTTGACATTTTTTAAAATTGACTGATTATCGAACCTGGCTAATATTTCTCCTACCTCATATTTTTAAACCCTAAGCATTCAAATACATCTTCTAGTGACTAATACAACACACGCACATGAATATTGGCCCTTCTTATCGTGCTGTTTTTGACACGAAGGACTTGCCCTTAAAAGGTGCTCCATTTTTCCCGACTTGTCATCCGTGCTAAGAAATGTTAAATTTGTTCCAATTCGGTGGACATCGGCGTTAATAGAACCAGCATCATTCGATAAGAACACAAACTGATTGGGTATGTCGAGGGCTTCGCTTGGCCTTTGGCTTGGGACTTACAAAAACACATAAATATTTTATTAACAGATTATACATTTTTCGCCGCATCTTTAAGAAAAGCCCGATTTACTGTTCAACGCAATTTTTTCGTGCACAGAATATATGGTCTAGAAAGACGAGAGTTTGATTTATAGCAGAATTCAGCAATTTCACTATGAGCCGAAGAGTGGAAAGGACAACTCGTACTACGTACTCCAGCTCTAACGGTAAACCTGGAGAGTACAAAACTGTTGAGACATCATGGTCCTCTGATAGTCCGGGATTCACACGGGAGACAAGACATGCGTATGGATCCAGAGACGACGGCGGGGACCTGAGACGCCAGATGGAAGAAAGGCAGAGAAATATGGAGCGAAGGTTCCGTGACGAGACCACAGCGCATGGAGGCAGCTATGGGTATAAAGACGACGAGTCTAAGAAGGCCCCACCGCCAAGACCCCCTCCACCGAGATCACAAGGAGCCTCGGCCATGTCCGAGGAAGAAAAGAATGATAAGTACATACAAGATTTCTTGGATGACGAGGATATAAACCCTGAATTTGCAGGCAAGCAGTGGATGAAAAGATTTGGACTTTGGAAATATTGAATACATCAACTAAAATGACGTATGATAACCCCATTTTCTTCAGCAAAACAACAAAGGCAAACCAGGAATATAGAAACTTTTATTTAACAGTCTGATACAATGAAATGAAAATACCCCTTATTGGAATGAAGAAAAGAAGCTTTAAAGAATCTTTACTTTTGCCAAAAAAATATTTTAAGAAGTGAGAAGAATTTGGACATAGAATGATCAATTGGCTGTGATAATGACGTATGATATTGGGCCCTAATGCAGCAAAGTTAGAGCAGTCATCAGAAAGAACTCATAAAGAGAACAAGCTAGATAATAGTACTGTGTGGTTTCAGGTTTATTAAAACAATCCTTTTTATTCTATTTTGTTGAATGGCATAGAAATTTGCACAGAATCTAATTCATCATCTGAACGTAGCCTCTTCCAGCGTCACAGCGCGAAGACATTATGACATCACCATAGCCACAGCAGGCCCCGAAAGATTCGGGGGGGGGGGGAAGCACAATACAGAAACATTAAGAATACAATGGGGGGCACAGCCACGCCCCTAGTGGTCATTTCCTTATAATTTTGGGGGGCACGTGCCCCCAGTGTCCCACCCCCTGCTACGGCCCTGCGTCACCTTTTGCTTTCCGCTAGTTGCAAGAGCGTCCGCCATTTTGAATCTAAATGATACGTTAATCAAAAATGGCCTGGGCCCGAGACTGAATGATGTGTCAAGCACATTGTGCGCCACTTTCGCTTAAAATATCTCTATGGAGACCCTTATCAAGGCCGCGTAACAGTGTCACTGAGGGCACCTGCCAGCCCCCGTACCCCCTTAGTATTTAAAAGCAAATATAGGGAAAAGACCAGAAGGGGTGTTGCTGTGTACCCAATATTTTCTTAATGTTTCTGTACTGTCCCCACTCCCCAATATTTTGAGGCACTGGTCTTGTACGGCTCAGATATCTATAAATATCATTAACAGCCCCCCCCCCCCCCCCTTCTAAAATCCAGCAACACAAAATTTCTATAGTAAGTATTGGCTAAAATTAATTAGCAAAATATGAAGAGAAAAGAGCAACCCAACTGAAAGAAAAATATCGAGCAACTCAACGCAGTAATGGGTGTCGTATGGAAAAAGCGATAGTATTTAACAATCCTTAAATAAGATAATATTCCTAAAATAAGAGCAATGACACACTTTTTGAAGGGAAAAGGTAAGCGTCTGAGTATGGAAAAATAATTTATTAGCTCCCCATCAGATATCGGTTCACTTATCCAGCATGCATATATGACATTAATAAATGATATCACCTTACGCATCCATACTTAGAGAATGTCGAGCAACACCTTGTTTGTTATTGTTTATCATTAAAAATACAGCGGTTCATTTGTATCAAAAATAACCATCCACGATTAAAATCGTACACTTTATTTATTAAGGTGTTTGGTTGAAAGTTTCTTAGTAACGTGCTTAAATAAGCCGATGGGACTAATGGATTCTTTTTGTGACTCATTATTGTGCGGGAGCGTAAAATGGCTGCGTGATTGACCTTTAAGTGTGGTAATTTTTCTTATACGACGCAATTTGGAGAGCTCACTCTTGAATGTTTAGTGGATCACCCCTAATGTGTTGTCCCCTGATTGGTTTAACTGAAATACTGACTATATCATGAGCATTTCAATGCCATTTTTGGGATGTGTGTTGGGTTTTCTACAAGAGAAGCTCAAGAAAAGCACGGAGAAAATAGCATTCTTGGCATTTTTGTCGGTCTGTCTTCCTTGAATCGTTCTCTTCATCTTGGTTTTAAGAATTCCTTACTTCTAATGACAGCAAAGTCATCGCTATCTGTGGTCTGAATCAAGGCGAGAATTCACGGGTTACACCTAAAAGCTATTATATTTCAATTAATACCGAGAAAGACGAAAATGAGTAGAATGATTCCAATAATTGCCGATCCAGAC
Organism: Nematostella vectensis; assembly: GCF_932526225.1. Lineage (NCBI taxonomy): Eukaryota > Metazoa > Cnidaria > Anthozoa > Actiniaria > Edwardsiidae > Nematostella > Nematostella vectensis. The sequence continues at coordinate 12,863,391 of NC_064047.1, forward strand.
TACAAAACTCCAGAAGGGAGAAACAAATTGGACAAACCTACCCACTTGGCCACTGTGTGCGACGAATGCAACATGGACGACGAGGCGGGCAATATCGTGTTTTCGCGAAGAGAAAGACTACGAGACAGAGGGCTTCTACGCCGATTTAGAACCGATATCGAGCACGAACTCGACGGTAGGGATAGTGTTAGCCGTTTTAATGACGATTTTGATGATCCCGAATTTTGGGAATCTCGATTCCATGGAACAAGGAAAACAAGCGCTTTAATTCCAGGCAATAAAAAGTGGAAAGAAAGAAAATGGAACCTTGAGAAAAGTTTTAGTAAGACCGGAGAGGAGGACGAGTTTGTTAGTGTCCCGCAAAGATTAATAAGGGATGATGACTTGGAGGATTTTCCTGACATCATCAAAACATTCAGAGAGACTTCCAAAATACGAGGAAGAAATCCGAGCGAGAGGCGGGTAACGAGCGAGTGGCGAGGGGTGTCCGAGAACCCACGAAGACACGATAGCAAATTGTCGGAAAGTGAATTCATGAGCGAGTCTCCATGGAGGCATGGATGGGGTGAGGAGGGTGACATAGGAATACCGATACCCGTTACACAACAGAAAGATGAAGGGCAGAATAATAAAACGGATAATAAAAATGAGGATGAACTTGAACCTATAAAAGAGGGGCGATTAATGGACAGTACACCAGAAAAAACGCCAGATTTGAGTGAGAACATTTCTAAGGGTGAAGCTGAAAGTGCGGTTATGAGCCTAAAGGACAAAACGTCATCGGAGCAAGAGCAGTATTTGAGAGAAAAATCCCCAGGGAATAATGATAATAACAGTAGCAAAGCAATATGCCTGGAAACCGAAAAAAGGCAGGAGAAAGAACAAGCTGTGAGTAATACAAGCTCTTATAATGTAAGCTCAAACTTAGATGATACCAAGAGCGAAGTCATATCAAAGATTAATGCGATAGAGAAGATAGTTGAAAGTCTTCAAGGCGAAGTGGAAGGCTTGTCCAAGTCAGGAAGTGGAAAGAATTCTAACGAATACTGCCGTCTAGAGGAAATGCTGACGAGATGCATGCTGGATTTGGATCAAATCGAGGCTCTTGGCGATCAGAGAGTCCGCGATGCAAGGAAGTCAGCGGTAAATCATTGCCAGGATGCGCTAGATAAACTCGAGGTTGAATGCGCAGGGGAAAGCTCACCATGACAAAGCAATGAAGAGCTGCAGAATGTCGTGGCAAGTTTTAGAACAGATGTTTTATGCCAGACATAAACTACGTAGATAAAGAATCAAAATGGTAGGGTATCAAAATAGTAGGGTGCCAAAATGGTAGGGTATCATAATGGCAGGGTGTCAAAATGGTAGGGTCTCAAAATGGTAGGGTGTCAAAATGGGAGGGTCTCAAAATGATAGGGTGCCAAAATGAGTGTAAAATGGTAGGGTGTTAAAATGGTAGGGTGTCAAAATGGCAAGCTGCAAAAAATGGTAGGGTGTCAAATTGGTAGTGTAAAATTATAGGGTTTCAAAATAAGTGTTAAATGGTAGTGTAATATGGTAGGGTGTTTAAATGGTAGTTTAAAATAGTAGGGTGTCAAAAAGGTAGTTTAAAATGGTATGGTGTTAAAATGGTTGTGTAAAATGGTAGTGTGTTAAAATGGAATGGTAAAATGGTAGGGTGTCAAAATGATAATGTAAAATGATAGTGTAAAAATAATGGAAGGGTGTTAAAATGGTTAATCCAAGAGGAAATGCAGCAGCTTCGATGGCTGTTTTTTTTTTTCTGACTCATTATTTACACTTGTAATCCAACATGCAGCCCAGGATCACGGTGAGTATGACAAGAACTTACTAACGGAGTTGGATCCTTTTAAAGAGGCAAATGTAAGAATTTATACCACAACTGAATATCTGAAATCAGTGGCAATTTGTTGTAGAATTGAGCAACAACAGCTTCGTCCAACAGAATCTCAGTTAGTTTATCTTCACTTTCCGAAAGCCTGGGCTACCTGTGGTAATTCCTTGTCACTAGTCCTCGCCCGCGGGTAAGGCATCTTCTAGTTTCTTGATGAATTTGACGCGTATCTCTGTAGTCTCATCACCTCTTAGGGCGTCTTGTACGAACCACACGTCAACCTCCATCTGGACCTGACGCAAATCAACATTCGATGCATATCAATAATCAGTATAGACCTATTTCAAAAAAGGTTGTATATCAAATACACCTATTTTAATAAAGGCAATTGCCAAATGGCAGTTCTACGACCGAAAGGTGTTTATGGGTAGCAATTATTTGTAAAAATAAAGGTGATAAATAAACTCAAGCGATGTCAGAACCATATATTAATTTTATTAACCCTTTAACTCCTGGATACTTTTGAGCAACATTGTAAGAAAAACAGACTGAAAACAGAAACCTCCCCCCCCTATTTCAAGTCCAACACTACCAGTTAAGCTAAGCTACCGCTGACACAAGACGGTATGCCTTAAAGTTTCCAACAATGCACTGCGGTGCCTTTTCTTTCTAGCGACGGCACTGCTACAGCCTGTTGCTTACAACAGTTTTGCTGGTAATTTGCTTAAAAATTACAGCTTTTTCACATCTGGAGAGTGCCTTAGGACATCATAAAGTCTATTAGGGCATAATTAATGCTGTGCTTATGGATGTTTGCACGCTGAGGTTGATTCAATGGGATAATTCCTTGTCTGGGCTTCACCAAATGAGAAAGGAATTTTCTGGTGAATGGCCTCATACTCTCCAATGTGGGCCATCTTTGCTACCCAACCTTATTCAAAAATTGTTTTCAGGCTTATTCTGGGTTCCTTGGACCTGGAAATGTTTTGTTTGGCTTCGGGGCAAAGAGACTTATAAAAAAAAACTGTTATGATTCTGGGGGAGGAGATTGCCCGCCTGTCTGTCAAGGTGTTTTCAAGACTCCCATGATGCTGTGCAGGCATGCAAAATAGGCTAAACATGGTGACTCGCTTCTAATGGAGGTTCAAGCATTGATTATTGTGACTGATTGCTGTAAAATGGGACCTGACGGAGCGCAATAAAGGTATCTATTGGTGACTTGATCTGTGTTTGCTTGTCTGTATTTGTAGTTCGGAATTTTGTGTCTTTTTTCGTAAGAAATGTTTCTAAGTTTAAGCATTTGTTTACGAATTGGTCAGACATTAAGGTTGATATTTTGACAAAAGAGTCAATTCTATTACATTGCTTAGATGCGCTTTTAAAGGTCGTCTATGCCTTGGATGAATCTATGAGTATCCGGGTCTGGTGATGTTTAGTTTGCATTTTTGACGTTTTGGAGTTGGGCCTATATTTTACAGGCGTCTCAGGGCGTTATGGCAATGAAAGACTTAAATGGATAGCCGTATGTTTTATTTATATATTTTCTGAATTTGGAACAAATATTTTGGGATCCATGGGCCCTTTCGGTCTTAGAGCTGCCATTTGTCAATGGCCATTTGCCATTTGCACTGACAACGTTTTTTGGAAAAGGTGTATGTTAGTTGTACATTAAAGCAGCAATTGCACCAGTGTTCTTTCGACAAGAGAATCTATTAGAATCCGCGCTATTTAATAGGCCATCCGCTCTAACTTGTCAGTAACATCCTCGTAGTAACCTTCTACCGACACACTGCTTTCACAATTTTGAAATATTTTTCGCGTTTTTCGGGGATCGGAGATTGCTATGTAAACGACCGGGAGTAAACTGGTGACATTGTCGCTTTATTATATTTAATGGATAGTCCTATGTTTTAGTTATGTTTTTTTTTTTTTTTTGAACTGCTGCCATATGTCAATCGTGATTTGTTGTTTGCACTAACTTTTTTTTGCGAAATAGGTTCATTATAATATAGACTGCTTATAGGCTTTTAGGTATATATAATATAGACTTCTCTTCCCACTATATCATCATGAGTGGAGTGTGTAAGTACCGTCACTGAAAATGGTACCACGAGACAGCGTCCAAAAAGGATTTTTTACGTTCCCCAATACAGGTGCAGTGAGAGACAGGACCTCCGGTTTAACGTCCTTATCTGAGAAGACGAGGGATTCACAGCCCCTAATGTAAACAGCCATGTTTAGCTACGAGTTTTAAGGCTATGGCAGGGTCTAGCTGTTCATAGTCTTCCTCGCAGTCACACTGGGCTTGATATAGAGTAACTGGAGCTCAAGAACTGCTTAGCGTGACAAGCCCACAACGGCTTCAAGGGAGACTAAAGCTTTGCTCACCATCTCTAGCGCTCCCCTCAGTACCCCACACAGTATATTGGAGTACAGAAGGCCCTCGTGCCCCTGTGATAGCTCCACGAAGTCTGCAAGTGGGTTGTTCTCCAGAATGAGAGAGAATTCGTCAGACCCTGCACTCCAGTTTGCTACCACTGGCGTGATCCCCAGAAACATCTTAAAACCAAGCTGTGGAGAACAGGGATGGATTAACCAGTTTTAACAACTCTTATAATAGTGCTGTGGAAAACAGGGATGGATTAACCAGTTTTTACAACACTTTTAGTTGTGCTGTGGAAAACAGGGATATATTAACCAGTTTTCACAACCCTTATAATGGTGCTGTGGAAAACAGGGATACATTAACCAGTTTTCTCTAAACTAAGTTAAAAGGTCTTTCTACTAAAAGAATTGCCAAACTTTTTGCATAGGTTATACCTACACATCCTCGTCATTCTGTTATACCCTCGGCAAACCGGGAGTCAAGAGATGAAGGAATGGGAATAAATGTGAACAAAATATGTCAAGAAAATGTGGAACCCACAGCAATAAATCATGGACGTTGGGAATAAACCAATACTTTCAGAAGGGTTTGTCTTAGAAATGTCATTTGTACTATTATAGCGGAGCTGCCACAATATGGTGGCAAATATTGGTAAACCATCGACTCGAGTTTTCGTGACGCGATATCCGTTCGTCCCAAAAAAAACATCGTATGACAACCAAACTTGGCAGGTGTCATGTATGTGACAAGGGGGGTGCAAAACTGAAGCTCTAAAAGCAAAAATATGCTGACTTCATCAAAATAAAAAAAATATTTATGTTTCACGAAGGAAACATCGTATGGCAACCAAACTCGGTAGGTGTCATGTAGGTGTAAAGGGGGGGGGGACCAAAAAACGTGATTAAAAGCAAAAACATTCATATCTCTTGAAAACATTGTTTCACAACCAAACTTGGCAGGTGTCCTGTTTGTGTCAAGAGGGGCGCAAGAACATGGTCACGTAATTTGTGACGTCAACGATGACGTCACTAAAAGCAAAACTATTCCGATTTCATTAAGAACAAAAATATCCATATCTGACGTCATCGATGACATCACTAGAAGCTGACGTCATCAAAATAAAGAATATTTATATTTCACGAAGAAAACATCGTATGGCAACCAAACTTTAAGCAAAACTATTCCGATGTCATATCTATATTCATATCTCATAAACGAAACATCATGACAACCATGCAACCAATCTTGGTGTCATGAAGGTGTCAAGGGGGTTCACCAATATGGTCACGTGATTGTGACGTCATCAATGACGTCACTAGAAGCAAAAATATGCGTCATCGACTTCATCGAAATAAAAAAGTAAACTTCATGAAGGAAACATCGTACGACAACCAAACTTGGTAGGTGTCATGTATGTTTCAAGTGGGGGCTATGAGATGGTCACGTGACGTCCTTGATGACGTCATTAAAAAGTAAAACTACCCTGACACCGAGACATCATATGACAACTAAACTTGTGTGTCATGTAGATGTTAAGGGTGGGGCGGGGGAAGGGGGTATAACAAGTTGGTCGCATGAAATCAATGTCATATAAGTAAAACTGCGGTACCCTGACGTCGTCAAAAACAGAAACATAATAATACATTTAATATTTTTTTTTAATTTATTAAGCAAAAATGAGCAAAGATTTAGTCGTTTGGAGCTCCACTTTTAGGCAATGCCTAAATCTATATATTAACATCTTTTAATGTATGTAGATATGCCTGGGAAAGTATGTAAAGCAGTTTTTTTTTTGGCTTTTGACCAGAGTTTCACATGGCGAGTTCCTTATGTCACTAGTATTGAAGTTGTGAAAGACTTGTTTTTTATGATATCCTGAGTTTTTACCTTTGCGATAACATCTGCTGTTTCTCGAAAGTCATGGCATCGACCAACATTTGATCTTGCCAAGAAATCTTCAATCAGTCTGACTCCTATATTATAGCCCCTGTAATTGGAATAAAGTACATCCATTTAGAGATTAAGAATTCAAAATTTTTAAGTTATATCTACTGAAAACACGGTTACACATGAATTTTGTCAGTTCTGGGAAGCAACTTCTCCACAAATCAAGTGCACCATATTATTTGCGTTGAAGTACAGGGTACTATGATGCTAAGATGTCTTGTCCTAAACAAGAGGAGTTGAGCGCTCTAAAGGGCTCATTCCTTGTGTCTAAGGGGGACCCCCTAAAGGGCTCATTCCTTGTGTCTAAGGGGGACCCTCTAAAGGACTCATTTCTTGTGTCTAAGGGGGACCCTCTAAAGGGCTCATTCCTTGTGTCTAAGGGGGACCCTCTAAAGGGCTCATTCCTTGTGTCTAAGGGGGACCCTCTAAAGGGCTCATTCCTTGTGTCTAAGGGGGACCCTCTAAAGGGCTCATTCCTTGTGTCTAAGAGGGACCCTCTAAAGGGCTCATTCCTTGTGTCTAAGGGGGACCCTCTAAAGGACTCATTTCTTGTGTCTAAGGGGGACCCTCTAAAGGGCTCATTCCTTGTGTCTAAGGGGGACCCTCTAAAGGGCTCATTCCTTGTGTCTAAGGGGGACCCTCTAAAGGGCTCATTCCTTGTGTCTAAGGGGGACCCTCTAAAGGGCTCATTCCTTGTGTCTAAGGGGGACCCTCTAAAGGGCTTGTTCCTTGTGTCTAAGGGGGACCCTCTAAAGGGCTCATTCCTTGTGTCTAACGGGGACCCTCTAAAGGGCTCATTCCTTGTGTCTAAGGGGGACCCTCTATAGGGCTTGTTCCTTGTGTCTAAGGGGGACCCTCTAAAGGGCTCATTCCTTGTGTCTAAGGGGGACCCTCTAAAGGGCTCATTCCTTGTGTCTAGGGGGACCCTCTAAAGGGCTCATTCCTTGTGTCTAAGGGGGACCCTCTAAAGGGCTCATTCCTTGTGTCTGAGGGGGACCCTCTAAAGGGCCCATTCCTTGTGTCTAAGGGGGACCCTCTATAGGGCTTGTTCCTTGTGTCTGAGGGGGACCCTCTAAAAGGCTCATTCCCAGTGTCTAAGGGGGATCCTCTAAAGGACTCATTCCTTGTGTCTAAGGGGGACCCTCCAAAGGGCTCATTCCTTGTGTCTGAGGGGGACCCTCTAAAGGGCTCATTCCTTGTGTCTAAGGGGGACCCTCTAAAGGGCTCATTCCTTGTGTCTAAGGGGGGCCCTCTAAAGGGCTCATTCCTTGTGTCTGAGGGGGACCCTCTAAAGGGCTCATTTATTGTGTCTAAGGGGACCCTCCCTGGATCTTTCAATCATGATCTTAAAACACCAACTACCTCTAATCTATTAAGGCTGCAAGTTCTTGTTCAGATATGTGTTTTGTTTTTTTCTCCTGGAAGAATCGTGGTGCAAACAAGCAAACACAAACAAGCAAACACAAGGAAGCAACTATAACCAAACAAACAAGCAAATACAAACAAGCAGACATGGGTTTAGCCATGGTTTAAGGTTGCATCAAGATCGCCTAATGCCGTATTAGCTTTATTTTCATTACTTACATCTTATTAAGTTGTTTATTAACCTCCTCTGGACTTTCATAATCCTTCACGAGTTGTGCCACAAGAGCTCCATAAGTCAAGGTAAAAAGCTCTGTGCTCTAAAACATAAAACAAAGCAAGGGTGGGCTTCTAACAAAACATACAGTATAAAAGTAGAAAGAACTAGTGGGTACCAGTGAAACATTCACATTTATAATTCAAAAAAGACATTAGAGCCGTTATCTGATCTGAAAAAAAAAATGGTTACATCATAGTCATAAAAATTTGATTTAAAAAGTGTATCCCCCCATGTTTGCCAAAACTTGAAGAATAGGATCTTTTATCATATTGGAAATAAACTAATATAACAGGATTGCTACTGATATTTATTACAAATCAAATGCAGCAAACGTCTACATACTACCTGATCGATCACATGATCTTTCAAGGGGTGAATATTTACAAATACCTCTGTGTTTTCAATATGTCAAGTTTCATTATGCACTAGTCATTTGAAACCCCCACCCCCATGGTCCCGGGGAAGTGTGGGGTTAACATGGGGGTCTAGAGGAGTTTTGAAGGGGAATATGTCCTGAGGGGTTGAGAAATTGACAGGTTTTTTTTACTCTAAGACTTGGGGGCTTGAGGACAATTGAACAACATCACTAATGTATACTTTGATAAAAGTCATGTCAGTTTCTGGTTTGATACTCTTTCTCTTTTATAGCAAGCAATTTCATGTATCAGCGTGTGGCAAGCTCCATGGCCAGATGAAGATAAGTTATTTTTCCATTTTTTGTTAACTGTTATCTGCATAGTTATTAGTACAAATTTGCTTAAAAGTACTGGCTTTGAAAGATATAGGCTTATTTCAGATGACTTGTTGTCAGGTAGTTGCCTATAGTTTTAATCCCAAGGGGTAGGGGCATTTGACTGGGGGTGGGGTTTTCAATTGACTAGTGCATTATACATTATTTCATTTTATTCTATGAGAAATTTTATATGCCAAAAAAACTACACTCAAAATATTTTCTTTACTTTTCTCTGCCTTATTGGGGGCCCTGTGTTCAGAGTGTTTGGTGAAAATTCATGCAAGTTCGCACGTTGACATTCAAGTCAAATGCAATCAAAGTTTTCCCAACATGTTTGTATGGGCATTGAAAATCATGATCCTTGCTTTATCGGCCCAGTCTTGGTGGTATTTTTGGTGGTGGGTTCCATACTATTTTAATGTAGGATTGGCTAAGCTTGAGATTTGTTTTGTTGTATCAAGTAAATTCATATTTACATACGAAGAAAACATGGACAGACAGGATATCAGACATGAATCTAACAACAAATGGAAGTTGAAAGTGGTTTAGAATCAGTTTTTGTTCTATAGTTCAATCTAATATTTAAGTATTTAATCAATATTATTGTGGTAGTTATAAAATCTCTTTGAAATGATTGTTTACAAAATGTTCATGCTTGATGGCTTCTTTCATGTTGTGCAAGAGGCAAACAAAAGTCTTCAAAAAGTGATATCCTGTCAACATAGTGCTTCATAATTGTGATTTGTTTGAAAACCACAAAGTTATGGACGTCAATGATGCTTTTGGCTTTGAGTTAGAAATATTTTTTGGGTCTCTGTGGAGAGATCCAAAATGGCACGTAAGAAAAATTGTTGAATTGCAGCTTCTCTTTGCCTTATCATTTCAAAGTGGAAACCATTCCCGGTACCCCCTATTATATAATCAATATGATTGTGTACTCTTGGGCTGTGAGTATCGATTATTATTGATTTCCAATATCAATCAATAATTATCAACTGATTAATAACGATTAATATTGATTAATTTGATAAGTTTCCGATGAGCAATTTCTATTGATTGGTAGGGCCGGGAAACTTCTGTACAAAGCTTTCTGTAAAAATACCCGATGGGACAAATGCAACACAGCCTAAATAGGGCATCACCCCAGCCCTTAATATACAGGTCTACTGAAGGGCTTTACCCCAGCCCTTAATATACAGGTCTACTGAAGGGCTTAATTTATCAATTATCTACCTGATTTTGTCAATAAAACTATTCGAGTACTACTACTCTACACACCACGAAAAAAGGTCAAAGAAAACCATGAAATTATTGAATTCGGTTAGAAGGCATAAGAATGCCACTTGCACCAAATCCAGGGAGGATTCAAAACAGGTACTTACAACTTTTTTGGCATCTGTTCGCACAGATGACTGGCGCGACATCAAAGCGTTTTATTCTATCTCTTTTCTTTCGCTTCTTTCGTCCTTTTGATCAAAACAAGATGGCGACGGGAAGGAAACCAGGCCTTGCTAGCTTAGCTACCGCGCAACGCGAATTAGAGAACATATTTAATATTTCTGGGAAGAAAAAGATCTTCTCAAAAAGATCCAGACCTTTAAAGTTATCTTCATTGTGTTGTTTTATAGAAGACTATTTGAAATGATCCTTTCTCTGCCTTTTTGTATTTTCAAACAACTTTTTCATAAAGACTATGCGACCACGCCAACAGCTGAGCGGCCTGGCCCCCGCTTCCAATATGGCGGTAAGTTGCGAGTTTCTTTTCTCGTCACAAACTCAGTGCGTATCAAAGAAAAATATAAAGTATTTCATTATTGTTTGGTTTATCTTTAAAGTCCCAGCAACCGAACGTAACTGTGGTGAGTGGAGCGGGCATGGCACAGCGAAAGACGGTAGAAATGATTCAAGAAGTGCAGAAGCGAATACAGGTTAGCGCAGAATTATTTGTTCTGTCCTTTTATTGTTCGAAGCGGCCGAATTTTTCTTTTCAGCCTATTTGGATCTCTGAATAAGACAGTCTACTTCTAGTCTATTTTGTCCATTTAGCTCCAACATGTAGTAGAGCAGAAGAAATAATACTCCACGCTACTCCAGGCTTACAATCAGAAGGTACTCGTGCCTATGATCGGCCACCTGAAAATAATATCTCATATTTTATAAACTACCAAGAACAAGCCGAAAATGACACATCGATTCGAAGAAACAACGTCCATGAAACTTGTTTTCCAAAGCTTTTCACGATTGTTTATTATTTCGCTTAGCTAGGAGAAATTATTCATACGCACCGTTAAAAAAACGGATGAAAAATTGTCTTTGAGTTGAAAACGCGAGGCGAAAAGTCCGTAAAAATCTCCAACATTTACCGATCGCGATGAAAATCGCTCAGCGAATCCGCCATTCTGTTGTTGATGTCCCAGGGTGCTTCCTGATCTTTGTTTCAGCAGCGGTTTCATGTGATCTTTCATTGTTTGAGCCTCTGTCACATGTCCTATTATCTGCCACTCAAACGATTCAAAACAAATTTGAGAGATTGCGAGTTTTTACGTTCAGTGTGACACACACAGGTAATGTCAGTTTTCAGTCGCTTAGTACGGAGCCAAATGAAGCTTAAATTAGAATTGAAAAACAATTTTGCAAACTACATTTATCAGGGATAACTGTCTATGGTATTTTAGCTAAAATCAATCACATTTTCTGTGCTATTTTCCTGAAAATAGCGAGTGGCAGATAATGGGACGTGCCTGGCCGATAATAGAAAAGGGTGGCCGATAATAGGAAAGTCAAACACTCTCTACAAATTATCGTTTCCTCTCTAAACAAACCTGTAAATTGAGAATATTTTTGTAGAATACTCATGTCAAGAATCTTCGTTTCAAATTATGGGGAATAAATTCTTTTTGTTTGCGAGATATTTTAGTGTAAACCTAAAGTGGCTGAAAATAGTTGCAAGTACCTTAAAGTATTGGCACCTATTCTCAACCACTTTATCCTTGAAATGTATTTCCGGCGAAAATTTCAAGTCAAAGTTGTTGAGCTTCTTCTGAGTTAGAATAATTGTGTAAACTTCGGCTATTCTCCCAAGTTTTTTTTTACAGAGAAAAATCATAGTAAACACTAACCCTTTGCCGAACCTATTCTTGTCCAGTTGAACCTATTCTCGTCCGCTCGGAACCAATTTTAGTTGGTTTGGAAAAAAAGCATAGAAAATTTGTTTCATTTTAGCTAAAATACCACAGACAATGATCTCTGACAAATGTAGTTTGCAAAATGTCCATTTGATTCTAATTTGAGCCTCATTTGGCTCAGCACCAAGCAATTCAAAACTGACATTATGCGCGTGTGTCACGCTGCATGGCAAAACTTGCAATCACTCATATTTGTTTTGAATCGTTAGAGTGGTGCTGTGACTGAGGCTCAAATAATGAAAGCTAGCATGAAACCGAGGCTAAATCAAAGGCCAGAAAGCACCCTGGGACACCAACAACAGAATGGCGGATTTGCTGAGCGTTTTTCATCACGATCTGTAAATGTTGGAAATTTTTACGGCATTTTTTCTTCCTCGCGTAGTGCATCTAAACACAATTTTTCAGACGTTATTTTACGGTGCATAAAATTAAAATTCTATGAGCTATGCAAAATAAAAAACATTTGTAAAAAGCTATCGAAAGCTTGTTTCGCCTACACCTACTTTGTTTTTTTTTTGACTCGATGTGTCAATTTCGGCTTGTTCTTCGTAGTTTTCCAAATATTTGACATCATTTTCGCGTGGTCGAGAATAGGTGTCTTTACCTTATGTAACTTAACTCACTTCTTTTGTTACACATTTGCATGTGTGTGTGAAATTTAGACTAAGAAAAACCTCAATATCTTCTGTATAACAACTCAAACCAGTTTGACTAATAATTAATTTTCCAAATAAAGTACAAAAAAGTTCTATTTGATTCATGACCAGAGCATACAGCAACATTACATAACAAAGAACAAATTATACACATTTGGCAAATAAATAAACCATCATATCTTGTTCAAAGCCAAATATCCAGTTTTTACTTGCTGCTCTGGGGTTGAACAGCTGCAAAGCAGTTTACTTCCATATAGCATGTTTTTCAACTTTAAATATTTTTTTTATTGCCTTTTTTTCTTTATAGAGTATTGGCCCTGGCCCATATCACTCGCCAGAGCAAACTCAAGAACTTGAAACCCTCAAGTTGATATATGCCAGGCTCACCGGACAGCAAGATGTGAGTATGCAAGCCCTGCAACTCTGGGTAAATCAAGTTTAATACATTTCCTTTCTACAGCTTAAAGGATGAGTTTTACAATTTTGTGAAAGTTTTCTCTGATTTTTAGATATTTTTACTTCTCAAGATTCCTTAGTCTGTATGTCTAGCATGGAATTTGAAACTTGGGTAATGGTTCAGTAAATACTGTATGATATGGTTCCGTAATTTATACTTGCTTTTTCCCTCTAGCCTAACCAAATAAGGCAAGTCATCTCCCACCAGCCCAACCCAACCACTAGTCAAGTCCACATCACCATGGCAACCCCTGTATCCCAAATGGTTGCTGGGGCAACATCACAGGGGGTCATCACACAGCAAACAATAGCACCCATGCAGCGAATTGCACCTGCATCAACAACAACTGGGACCGGCCAGAAAATGACCGTCATACCAGCAACAACAACGGTGACACTTCTCCCTCAAGGGGCCGCCGTTCCAGGGAGTGTAGGTGGAGCTGGTACAACGTCCCAGCAAATACAACACATGCAAATACAGGCACAGCCAGCCGGCAGTGCAGGTAAAAAGCACTACAGTAAGTATTATACCACGAAAGCTGCCATCCCTTCCAGGCTTTCCTTTCTTATTAACCTTTCCCTGATTTGCCATAGTTTGAATTGCCATAGTGATTTGCAGTTTTAACTGTTTAACAGTTTGCACTGATGCTATGACGCAATTTACTGAGTAGTGCAATCTGCATGATTTGTGATGTTTCCACAACAGATGAACTGCATGTTGCATGCTTTTTGCATGACATATTTCACTAATAGACCCCTTTTAATCATCTCAATAGTCACCGCTCAAACCGTCAGTGCTCAGCCTACTATGGTGACTGTGGCATCAATGGCAAGCCAACCAATCGTACCCTCTGCTGTGACGGCACAGAGCCTGATCCACGCACAGCGCACTCTGGCCGGCTCACCCAGCACGACCGCACAACTGGTAAACACAAAATTATTACTACATAGAGAAAAAAAAACTACAGACAAGCTGTAGGATAACCACATGGTATGACTAGAAAGACTCCAGACAAGCTGTAGAATAACTAGGCGGTCTGACTAGAAAGACTACAGACAAGCTGTAGACTAACTAGGTGGTCTGAGTAGAAAGACTACAGACAAGCTGTAGAATTACTAGGTGGTAGGACAAGAAAGACTACAGACAAGCTGTAGAATAACTAGGTGGTAGGACTAGAAAGACTACAGACAAGCTGTAGACTAACTAGGTGGTCTGACTAGAAATGCTACAGACAAGCTGTAGAATAACTAGGTGGTAGGACTAGGATGACTACAGACAAGCTGTAGAATAACTAAGTGGTATGACTAGAAAGACTACAGACAAGCTGTAGAATAACTAGGTGGTCTGACTAGAAATACTACACACAAGCTGTAGACTAACTAGGTGGTCTGACTAGAAATACTACAGACAAGCCGTAGACTAACTAGGTGGTCTGACTAGAAAGACTACAGACAAGCTGTAGACTAACTAGGTGGTAGGACTAGAAAGACTCCAGACAAGCTGTAGAATAACTAGGTGGTAGGACTAGAAAGACTACAGACAAGCTGTAGAATAACTAAGTGGTATAACTAGAAAGACTACAGACAAGCTGTAGGATAACCACATGGTATGACTAGAAAGACTCCAGACAAGCTGTAGACTAACTAGGTGGTCTGACTAGAAAGACTACAGACAAGCTGTAGACTAACTAGGTGGTAGGACTAGAAAGACTCCAGACAAGTTATAGAATAACTAGGTGGTCTGACTAGAAATACTACAGACAAGCCGTAGACTAACTAGGTGGTCTGACTAGAAATACTACAGACAAGCCGTAGACTAACTAGGTGGTCTGACTAGAAAGACTACAGACAAGCTGTAGACTAACTAGGTGGTAGGACTAGAAAGACTCCAGACAAGCTGTAGAATAACTAGGTGGTCTGACTAGAAATACTACAGACAAGCCGTAGACTAACTAGGTGGTAGGACTAGAAAGACTCCAGACAAGCTGTAGAATAACTAGGTGGTCTGACTAGAAATACTACAGACAAGCCGTAGACTAACTAGGTGGTCTGACTAGAAATACTACAGACAAGCCGTAGACTAACTAGGTGGTCTGACTAGAAATACTACAGACAAGCCGTAGACTAACTAGGTGGTCTGACTAGAAAGACTACAGACAAGCTGTAGACTAACTAGGTGGTAGGACTAGAAAGACTCCAGACAAGCTGTAGAATAACTAGGTGGTCTGACTAGAGAGACTACAGACAAGCTGTAGAATAACTAAGTGGAATGACTAGAAAGACTACAGACAAGCTGTAGGATAACCACATGGTATGACTAGAAAGACTCCAGACAAGCTGTAGACTAACTAGGTGGTAGGACTAGAAAGACTACAGACAAGCTGTAGAATAACTAAGTGGTAGGACTAGAAAGACTACAGACAAGCTATACAATAACTAGGTGGTAGGACTAGAAAGACTACAGACAAGCTGTAGAATAACTAGGTGGTAGGACTAGAAAGACTACAGACAAGCTGTAGAATAACTAGGTGGTAGGACTAGAAAGACTACAGACAAGCTGTAGACTAACTAGGTGGTAGGACTAGAAAGACTCCAGACAAGCTGTAGAATAACTAGGTGGTACTACTAGAAAGACTACAGACAAGCTGTAGAATAACTAAGTGGTATGACTAGAAAGACTACAGACAAGCTGTAGGATAACCACATGGTATGACTAGAAAGACTCCAGACAAGCTGTAGACTAACTAGGTGGTCTGACTAGAAAGACTACAGACAAGCTGTAGACTAACTAGGCGGTAGGACTAGAAAGACTCCAGACAAGTTATAGAATAACTAGGTGGTCTGACTAGAAATACTACAGACAAGCCGTAGACTAACTAGGTGGTCTGACTAGAAATACTACAGACAAGCCGTAGACTAACTAGGTGGTCTGACTAGAAAGACTACAGACAAGCTGTAGACTAACTAGGTGGTAGGACTAGAAAGACTCCAGACAAGCTGTAGAATAACTAGGTGGTCTGACTAGAAATACTACAGACAAGCCGTAGACTAACTAGGTGGTAGGACTAGAAAGACTCCAGACAAGCTGTAGAATAACTAGGTGGTCTGACTAGAAATACTACAGACAAGCCGTAGACTAACTAGGTGGTCTGACTAGAAATACTACAGACAAGCCGTAGACTAACTAGGTGGTCTGACTAGAAATACTACAGACAAGCCGTAGACTAACTAGGTGGTCTGACTAGAAAGACTACAGACAAGCTGTAGACTAACTAGGTGGTAGGACTAGAAAGACTCCAGACAAGCTGTAGAATAACTAGGTGGTCTGACTAGAGAGACTACAGACAAGCTGTAGAATAACTAAGTGGTATGACTAGAAAGACTACAGACAAGCTGTAGGATAACCACATGGTATGACTAGAAAGACTCCAGACAAGCTGTAGACTAACTAGGTGGTAGGACTAGAAAGACTACAGACAAGCTGTAGAATAACTAAGTGGTAGGACTAGAAAGACTACAGACAAGCTATACAATAACTAGGTGGTAGGACTAGAAAGACTACAGACAAGCTGTAGAATAACTAGGTGGTAGGACTAGAAAGACTACAGACAAGCTGTAGAATAACTAGGTGGTAGGACTAGAAAGACTACAGACAAGCTGTAGACTAACTAGGTGGTAGGACTAGAAAGACTACAGACAAGCTATACAATAACTAGGTGGTATGACTAGAAAGACTACAGACAAGCTGTAGGATAACCACATGGTGTGACTAGAAAGACTACAGACAAGCTGTAGAATAACTAGGTGGTATGACTAGAAAGACTACAGACAAGCTGTAGAATAACTAGGTAGTATGACTAGAAAGACTAGAGACAAGCTGTAGAATATTTAAGTGTTATGACTAGAAAACTACAGACAAGCTGTAGAATAACTAAGTGCTATGACTAGAAAGACTACAGACAAGCTGTAGAATAACTGTTATGAATAGAAAGACTAAAGACAAGCTATTGCCATATTAAGCAGGTTACCCTAAGAGCGGAGTTCTTCTTTAGCAAAAGACGTAAGTATCCAATACATTCCAAAATTATTTTCACCTTTGGCGAAAAATTTTTAAATATCGCATGGTGCTGTTAGACTGTTTTGCTGAGCTTAGAGCGTCGACCGTTGAGGTGTGACTGCGGTTACAAGGTCTTTACCGAGGTTACCGCGGTCGAATGTTTCAATAGTTTTAGTCATCACTGTAAGCAACCATTCCAAAGCATAAGACAACAATTGTTTTTTCGTGAAACAAAAATAGCACCAGCAGATTTCCGTGGAAAACAGATCCAAACCTTTGTCCAATGTGCTTTCTTTTCACTTATTGGAAAACTGTATTTATGACAAAAGATACAGTATTAGGGATCCGGTTACTGTAACTGGCGTCTTATTGTTGTTGCCCAACGACTGAGTTGTCTATCGACCCAGTAACCTATGTTATTGCAGGTTACCACAGGAGGGCAATCCATAGCAGGCATCAAACTGACGCAAGGGGCACTCCCTCCTGGGATAAAGCTCACCACTCAGACACCCACCCTTGTGCAGTCTCTACCGATACAACAGAGACAGCTTGCACCCAGCAAGCCCATAGCAGCAGCCCCCTCTGGTTCAGGGTCCATCCCTAATATTGCCCCCGCACCCAGCGTCTCGTCCATCCCCAAGTCACTTGTCACACACGGAGGTAGTTGTATTATAGCCATGGAAAATTATGTAAGACCTGCTATCCCAGTACTGTATTTACTGTATGAGATCATTTATTTTTAGAGTCCAAATCCTTAATTTTTGCTATAGATGGTTCATATGATGACTCCAGAGCCATCTGGAAAAAAAAATAGCCCTCTCAAATGTCTATCTGTATTTGTGTTTCCACTTTGACCCATCAGGTCTCCAGAGCCATGTGGATGCATCCAGCCCTCATAAGTATACTGCTTTATTTGTGTTTCCACTTTGAGGCTGTACAAAATCCGATCCATGTCGATCCATGAAAGCCCTCTTAATTATCTGTCTTGTGTATCCACTTTTGGCATATGTAATATGTTGGGTGTGATCCATCAGGACTCCAGACCCGCGTGGATACATCCAGCCCTCAGCCAACACAGGTCCTGACCAAACGACGCATTCAGGAGCTACTCCACGAGATTGACCCACGTGAACAAATGGACGATGAAGTGGAAGATGTAAGTGATGTGTCTGTCTGTCTGATCCACATGAACAACTTGGTTATGAGGTTGAAGATGTAAGTGATGTGTCTGTCCATCTGTCGGTATGTTTGACCATCAATCTGTCTGTCTGTCTGTCTGTCTGTCTGTCTGTCTGTCTGTCTGTCTGTCTGTCTGTCTGATCCACATGAACAGCTTGGTTATGAGGTTGAAGATGTAAGTGATGTGTTTGTCCATCTGTCGGTATGTTTGACCATCAGTCTGTCTGTCTGTCTGTCTGTCTGTCTGATCCACATGAACAGCTTGGTTATGAGGTTGAAGATGTAAGTGATGTGTTTGTCCATCTGTCGGTATGTTTGACCATCAGTGTCTGTCTGATCCACATGAACAGCATGGTTATGAGGTTGAAGATGTAAGTGATGTGTTTGTCCATCTGTCGGTATGTTTGACCATCAATCTGTCTGTCTGATCCACATGAACAGCTTGGTTATGAGGTTGAAGATGTAAGTGATGTGTTTGTCCATCTGTCGGTATGTTTGACCATCAATCTGTCTGTCTGATCCACACGAACAGATTGGTTATGATGTTGAAGATGTAAGTGATGTGTTTGTCCATTTGTCGGTATGTTTGACCATCAATCTGTCTGTCTGATCCACATGAACAGATTGGTTATGAGGTTGAAGATGTAAGTGATGTGTTTGTCCATCTGTCGGTATGTTTGACCATCAATCTGTCTGTCTGATCCACATGAACAGATTGGTTATGAGGTTGAAGATGTAAGTGATGTGTTTGTCCATCTGTCGGTATGTTTGACCATCAATCTGTCTGTCTGTCTGATCCACATGAACAGCTTGGTTATGAGGTTGAAGATGTAAGTGATGTGTTTGTCCATCTGTCGGTATGTTTAACCATCAATCTGTCTGTCTGATCCACATGAACAGCTTGGTTATGAAGTTGAAGATGTAAGTGATGTGCTTGTCCATCTGTCGGAATGTTTGACCATCAATCTGTCTGTCTGTCTGATCCACATGAACAGATTGGTTATGAGGTTGAAGATGTAAGTGATGTGCTTGTCCATCTGTCGGAATGTTTGACCATCAATCTGTCTGTCTGTCTGATCCACATGAACAGATTGGTTATGAGGTTGAAGATGTAAGTGATTTGTCTGTCCATCTGTCGGTATGTTTGACCATCAGTCTGTCTGTCTGTCTGATGCACATGAACAGCTTGGTTATGAGGTTGAAGATGTAAGTGATGTGTTTGTCCATCTGTCGGTATGTTTGACCATCAGTCTGTCTGTCTGTCTGATCTACATGAACAGCATGGTTATGAGGTGGAAGATGTAAGTGATGTGTTTGTCCATCTGTCGGTATGTTTAACCATCAGTGTTTGTCTGATCCACATGAACAGCATGGTTATGAGGTGGAAGATGTAAGTGATGTGTTTGTCCATCTGTCGGTATGTTTGACCATCAATCTGTCTGTCTGTCTGATCCACATGAACAGCTTGGTTATGAGGTTGAAGATGTAAGTGATGTGTTTGTCCATCTGTCGGTATGTTTGACCATCAGTCTGTCTGTCTGTCTGTCTGATCCACATGAACAGCATGGTTATGAGGTGGAAGATGTAAGTGATGTGTTTGTCCATCTGTCGGTATGTTTGACCATCAATCTGTCTGTCTGATCCACATGAACAGATTGGTTATGATGTTGAAGATGTAAGTGATGTGTTTGTCCATCTGTCGGTATGTTTGATCATCAATCTGTCTGTCTGATCCACATGAACAGATTGGTTATGAGGTTGAAGATGTAAGTGATGTGTTTGTCCATCTGTCGGTATGTTTGACCATCAATCTGTCTGTCTGATCCACATGAACAGCTTGGTTATGAGGTTGAAGATGTAAGTGATGTGTTTGTCCATCTGTCGGTATGTTTGACCATCAATCTGTCTGTCTGATCCACATGAACAGCTTGGTTATGAGGTTGAAGATGTAAGTGATGTGCTTATCCATCTGTCGGAATGTTTGACCATCAATCTGTCTGTCTGATCCACATGAACAGCTTGGTTATGAGGTTGAAGATGTAAGTGATGTGCTTGTCCATCTGTCGGAATGTTTGACCATCAATCTGTCTGTCTGTCTGATCCACATGAACAGACTGGTTATGAGGTTGAAGATGTAAGTGATGTGTTTGTCCATCTGTCGGTATGTTTGACCATCAATCTGTCTGTCTGATCCACATGAACAGATTGGTTATGAGGTTGAAGATGTAAGTGATGTGTTTGTCCATCTGTCGGTATGTTTGACCATCAATCTGTCTGTCTGTCTGTCTGATCCACATGAACAGATTGGTTATGAGGTTGAAGATGTAAGTGATGTGCTTGTCCATCTGTCGGAATGTTTGACCATCAATCTGTCTGTCTGTCTGATCCACATGAACAGCATGGTTATAAGGTTGAAGATGTAAGTGATGTGTCTGTCCATCTGTCGGAATGTTTGACCATCAATCTGTCTGTCTGTCTGATCCACATGAACAGCATGGTTATGAGGTGGAAGATGTAAGTGATGTGCTTGTCCATCTGTCGGTATGTTTGACCATCAATCTGTCTGTCTGTCTGATCCACATGAACAGCATGGTTATGAGGTTGAAGATGTAAGTGATGTGTCTGTCCATCTGTCGGAATGTTTGACCATCAATCTGTCTGTCTGTCTGATCCACATGAACAGCATGGTTATGAGGTTGAAGATGTAAGTGATGTGCTTGTCCATCTGTCGGAATGTTTGACCATCAATCTGTCTGTCTGTCTGATCCACATGAACAGATTGGTTATGAGGTTGAAGATGTAAGTGATGTGCTTGTCCATCTGTCGGTATGTTTGACCATCAATCTGTCTGTCTGATCCACATGAACAGCTTGGTTATGAGGTTGAAGATGTAAGTGATGTGTTTGTCCATCTGTCGGTATGTTTGACCATCAGTCTGTCTGTCTGATCCACATGAACAGCTTGGTTATGAGGTTGAAGATGTAAGTGATGTGCTTGTCCATCTGTCGGTATGTTTGACCATCAATCTGTCTGTCTGTCTGATCCACATGAACAGCATGGTTATGAGGTGGAAGATGTAAGTGATGTGTTTGTCCATCTGTCGGTATGTTTGACCATCAGTCTGTCTGTCTGATCCACATGAACAGATTGGTTATGAGGTGGAAGATATAAGTGATGTGTTTGTCCATCTGTCGGTATGTTTGAGCATCAATCTGTCTGTCTGATCCACATGAACAGATTGGTTATGAGGTGGAAGATGTAAGTGATGTGTTTGTCCATCTGTCGGTATGTTTGAGCATCAATCTGTCTGTCTGATCCACATGAACAGATTGGTTATGAGGTGGAAGATGTAAGTGATGTGTTTGTCCATCTGTTGCAATGTTTGACCATCAATCTGTCTGTCTGTCTGATCCACATGAACAGCTTGGTTATGAGGTTGAAGATGTAAGTGATGTGTTTGTCCATCTGTCGGTATGTTTGACCATCAGTCTGTCTGTCTGTCTGATCCACATGAACAGATTGGTTATGAGGTGGAAGATATAAGTGATGTGTTTGTCCATCTGTCGGTATGTTTGAGCATCAATCTGTCTGTCTGATCCACATGAACAGATTGGTTATGAGGTGGAAGATGTAAGTGATGTGTTTGTCCATCTGTCGGTATGTTTGAGCATCAATCTGTCTGTCTGATCCACATGAACAGATTGGTTATGAGGTGGAAGATGTAAGTGATGTGTTTGTCCATCTGTTGCAATGTTTGACCATCAATCTGTCTGTCTGTCTGATCCACATGAACAGCTTGGTTATGAGGTTGAAGATGTAAGTGATGTGTTTGTCCATCTGTCGGTATGTTTGACCATCAGTCTGTCTGTCTGTCTGATCCACATGAACAGCATGGTTATGATGTTGAAGATGTAAGTGATGTGTCTGTCCATCTGTCGGAATGTTTGACCATCAATCTGTCTGTCTGTCTGTCTGATCCACATGAACATCTTGGTTACGAGGTTGAAGATGTAAGTGATGTGTCTGTCTGACCCGCTGTGTCTGTGCCCATAGCTCCTGCTGCAAGTTGCTGATGACTTCATTGAGAATGTTGTAAACTCGTCAGCCCAGATCGCTAAACACCGCAAATCCAATACTCTGGAGGTGAAGGATGTGCAGTTACACCTGGGTAAACAACAACCCTAATTTATGACTTACTTAACCTGTCCTTTTCAGAAGGTGATACTAGCGTGGTAATGTGTGATAATGTTAATTGGTCTAAGCCCTGGGCCACTGAAATATGTCCAACTGTATAAAAGACATGACACTACAACTTTTCACAAGGACACTTCTTCATGACTTACTAAGATCTGGTCTTACTAGAAAGTTATTGCAGCTAGGGAGAAATATTGCTACAGTAAATGTTTGAAGCCCCGAGCCACTGAAAACCGTTCAAAAGTAAGAGATTGGGCTTTGGAAACTCCATGATTCACTTTATGAAACAGTACTTCATGATATGGACAGATTTGGCATAGCCACTAATTTATATTTTCTTGGTCTTAAAGCTTTCCAAGTGTTATACGCTTTGAAACACCAAACCTGTTAAAGATATATACCTTTACACCTATTTCAAAAAAGGTTGCACTTTCGTTATCGCGGATGTGTGTCGAAACCCGCGGTGTATCACGGAATCTAAGTTAGACAGGCGGTAAATTGAAGATATGGCAGCCGTCAACATTTGCCTCAAGGTTCTTTCGGCTAACAAAAAGTCTAAGATTGACAGCTATAGATTTATGGATGTGAAAAACTAACACAAATGTTAGTGAATGGAAAAAATTCTACTTTCGCAACACAGCGGATTATTGGCGGAAAAAAACTTGGAGATTGGTTTATACTGGGACCCCGGGAAGACTGGAAAGACCGATGAAACTGTGGCGTAATTTCTTTTGATTCGTTTCGTCCTAGAAGATGAAAATAATATTAAACCACGTTTTTAAACGAAAGAACGACTGACTGTTCGTTAGCCTTTTTGAGCGATAACGAAAAACAACAAAAATCGATTATTTTAGTGTTGACGAGAGAAACCATTTAAGTGTATCTAAATTCGCGATTCTCGAGGTGTTGTTTGTCGTAAGTAAAAACTAAAAACAAAACTTGATTCGTCCAAAACATCAGCATATATGGGTCAAACATAAGGATGTTTGCCCAGTTATCAGCCCTCAATTCTTCTCGTCTTTGTAGAGCTATCTGTCTAATCAAAAATTTGATAGAATCAATTAAAATATTTTGCAAGTAAACTCGAAATGACTAAAATAACAGATACCACGTAAACTTCAAGTAGTAATGGATTGAGGATACAGCAAATTTAGAGCTTGTGCTTCTTTAGATGATGTTAGCTATGTTAGCTAAAGTCAAAGTTATTCTAAGATTGACTTCAGCACAAAGCTAAAGTTCCCAACTCGTTTTACCGTACGAATTGTGAATCGATGCTACCAAATTTTGCGAATATCGCCACAGTGTCCACTTTGACCCTCCAAAATAAAACCACACTTCATCAATAGAAAAGCCTATAAAAAATCTTATCCAAATAACCCGCTACCTAAGATATTGGGACTACGAAGCGGGCATTTTTAGCACTGTTTGGAACACAGTTAATTTCTCCCATGGTGCCCGTCGGGTTACGACACACATCCGCGATAACCAAAGTGCAAACTTTTTTTAAATAGGTGTATAGTAGAGTTCTCCTCGCTTTTTGTGTTGTATTATTTTCGTGGGAGTAGGAGTGAGGTCTACCCATCCACCCCCCCCCCCCCCCCTGAAAATTCTAATTGACTTGTATGTACCTGACAATTTGTGTTCATCAGAACGTTGCTGGAACATGTGGATACCCGGATTTGGAGCAGACGAACTCCGGCCGTACAAAAAAGCTGCTTCTACGGAGGCACATAAGCAGGTAAGTAATGGGTAATAGTATTGATATTATGGATTTATGGCATAGACATTATGAATGCATTTGATATATAGAGAATACTACATGGAAAGTGCGCGCGTATGGTTTATATTCTCGAGTTGTGCAATATCAAAAAACGAACGAGTGAGTTTTTTTATACAAAACAACGAGTTTATAAAAAACTGTACAAAGCACTTTCCATGCTGTATTTTATTTATTATAAACATACTGAGAAATTTTATTAGACTTGGCTGCAGAGGCTCCGAGGTTTGTGTTGTTTAATTGAAGCCGACAGATAGAAACTTGCACTGAAATGCATCTGTCTCGCTAATGTCACGCCCGAGACTGATGTTACACAAGTAGTGCACTTTCTAATCTCTAAAATCTCGACATCTATGAGATAAATAAATAACTAAATGGAAAATGCTTGTATGATTTTTATGC
Source organism: Nematostella vectensis (assembly GCF_932526225.1). NCBI lineage: Eukaryota > Metazoa > Cnidaria > Anthozoa > Actiniaria > Edwardsiidae > Nematostella > Nematostella vectensis. The sequence goes on from NC_064047.1 coordinate 12,887,860, forward strand.
ACTCGTTGTTGCGTTGGGATGAAGCCATCCAAGTGCAGTGAAAAATATTACTTCGTCCAATCAGAACCGCGAACGACTTTTCTTAACGGTAAAAAAAACAGCGTTCGCGCCTCTGATTTGCTGAGATCGGTAAACGAACGAAAATTTACTGAATATGTTTTCACTGAGTATTTCTCAGTATGTATATAATAATATTGATATATGGCATAGATATGGCATAGACAGGGAAGTTATGAATGAATGAATTGAGGCAGTAAGCGCCTAGACACCTCCCCCTGAGTCCTGTTTGTACTTCTGAAAATGGATGTTAACCACCAATCAATATTAATGCCTAGTGTACACTAGTTACATAACGGCATAATGACATGGGCGCGCGCACTCTTATCTTCGTATGTTCAAGTATAAATGGTTCGACATTTTGACATAAACCCGATATAACGACATATAGAGACAAAAACTTGTTTTTTCACGTTGTGTCCACGTCGTTATGTCCGGCTAAACAGAGTGTGCGCGCCCATGTCGTTATGTCACTAGTGTGCACTAGGCATAACAAGCAAAGATTGATGCTCTCTTGATATAAGAGATCTGTCCAGCAAAGGAATTGCCATATTAACATTTGTTCTCTAACGAAGACGTGGGGTTACATACAATCTCCTTCGCTTTAGATTTCAAACGAATTATTCTAAAAATGACCGGACTGATTATTATGATGTGATGGTGTACATAAGAACTGACTTTCCATATTCTTTGATTCAACAGAGACTAGCCCTTATACGTAAGTCTCTTAAGAAATAAAGCGAGGTGTCCAGAAGGGTAGCGAGCTTTGCAGGATGACCCGAGGGGAACTACGAAGCTGTCGAGATATGCACTATATGTACAGTAATCTAGAGCTTGAGTTGATGTTTGTAAAGATCTTGTATAATAAAAACGTATTTCGAGCTAAGCCCCGTGCCAATTGGCACGGTCTATTCTTGCGCTTATCAGGAAGCTGCCTTATATTTATTTCCCTGGTGGAAATTAAAATAATTCTTTATATTTCCCTGGTGGAAATTTAGAACCATCTATTGTTTTCGAGGGAATTTTGCTAGTAAGAATCCGCTAGTAAGAATCCGAGGTGATCACGATTTTACCTTGAATAGGCGCTGCGGTAGCTTAAAACTTCAGAGACTGCGATTGGCGTCGCCACGGTCACTATGGCCAGCTGTACTTGAGCTTTATTGCGATGGACGTAGTCATGGTTACCAGGGCCGGCGGTGTTTGAGAGACTGCAGAGGGCATTACCATAGTTTCTAGGGTCAGCGGTGCTTGAGTGCTATGGAGGTTGCCATGGTTACTAGGGATAGCGGTGCCACCAGGGCAACGTTAGCCAATCAGGAGTGCGCTAGTTACAGTTAAAGGGTCATACAATCTTCAAAGCTATAAAAGTTGTCTCCATACAGGCTGAGGTTTAAGCATTTTCTTAACAAAGGTGATTGGCCGAGTGAAGTTAATGTAGTTAGTATGTTATTTGCCAAGGTGATTGGCCGAGTGAAGTTAATGTAGTTAGTATGTTATTTGCCAAGGTGATTGGCCGAGTGAAGTTAATGTAGTTAGTATGTTATTTGCCAAGGTGATTGGCCGAGTGAAGTTAATGTAGTTAGTATGTTATTTGCCAAGGTGATTGGCCGAGTGAAGTTAATGTAGTTAGTATGTTATTTGCCAAGGTGATTGGCCGAGTGAAGTTAATGTAGTTAGTATGTTATTTGCCAAGGTGATTGGCCGAGTGAAGTTAATGTAGTTAGTATGTTATTTGCCAAGGTGATTGGCCGAGTGAAGTTAATGTAGTTAGTATGTTATTTGCCAAGGTGATTGGCCGAGTGAAGTTGATGTAGTTAGTATGTTATTTGCCAAGGTGATTGGCCGAGTGAAGTTAATGTAGTTAGTATGTTATTTGCCAAGGTGATTGGCCGAGTGAAGTTGATGTAGTTAGTATGTTATTTGCCAAGGTGATTGGCCGAGTGAAGTTAATGTAGTTAGTATGTTATTTGCCAAGGTGATTGGCCGAGTGAAGTTAATGTAGTTAGTATGTTATTTGCCAAGGTGATTGGCCGAGTGAAGTTAATGTAGTTAGTATGTTATTTGCCAAGGTGATTGGCCGAGTGAAGTTAATGTAGTTAGTATGTTATTTGCCAAGGTGATTGGCCAAGTGAAGTTCATATAGTCGTTATGTTATTTGCAAAGGTGACCACGGTAGCGCACGCATCGATGTAAATGAGGCGAAGGGAGGTATATTTTTTCACTTATCCCCAGACATTTTGCAGAGAGAAAATGATGCTTTCTGTAATGACTTCCTGCAATCGAAAGGATATTGAGTATAAAGGTAAAATTAATCATTTAATTGAATGTGAATCAAACGTTTACACAGCAGGCGATGTGTGGGAACGTACCAGCTGCGTCTTATTAGTTCTCGCGATTCTCTCGTCCGTCTGTTAAGCCCACACAAAGAAAACCAAAACAAAATAACTATGAAAACCTTTCAATGGATCATTTTTCTGACCGTCATTCATCTCTCAGAATTGATAGCTTCAAGTAAGTAATTGAAGATTATATTTTATGATTCATGCCCATTTTATAGCCATATGCTCTACATAAAAAGTCACTTTAAAGCCATTGTTGTATCAAGGAATCTTTTTTTCGGTGAATTAAGATATTCTTTAGACAAGATTGTATAACTACAAACAGACAGAAAATATCGTAGATGCAAATTCAACCACTCAGTCGTTTCTCTGTAAAAAATGCAGCAATGGCCATGCACTTTTGAGTAAATATAGGTTTGACTGAATGAGATTTGTCTTAGGCAAATTAGTTATTACTTCGAACTGTTGGGTTGATTCTTTTTATTGATTTCTTTCATGATATATCGTTTTTATCTTGAATTGAGAGTAAGAAAAGAATCGATGATAATTCCACGTCAGGAGACATGATACTTCGAGCCAGAAAGCGGTTTAGAAAAAAATGGAAATTGTTGAGAGAGTTCGCAGAATGTTGAAAGTTACAGTAGGACCTTCCGAGCCCGGACAACTCACAAAAGATGAAACACTTCCCTTCCTTTTTTAAAAAAATACAGAGGAAGGCTTTGAGATAAAGATGCTGCTGCCAAGAGCGTCTAGCGTCTGGGTGCTTAACGACAGACCTCGAGAAGTCGTGTTTAATATTACGGGTGATGGCATGACCAAACACTGGGACGTAACACTTATAAAAGACGGGGAGACAATTGGAGATTTTGTGAACATTGGCAGTGTTGAGCTCTCATCATCAGCAGCAACACCATCATCATCATCGATAACAACAACAAAACTATCATCATTATCAACACCATCATTATCACCACCATTGCCATCCAAGCCCTCAACAACTTGGAAGGTATTCAGAACAAAGGTTTTACTGGAGCGCAGTGTTAAAGAGGGTATGTACAGGGTGCAGGTCTGTGGTGGTACGACGGAAGGGGGAGATGGATACTTGTACTGCGCATCAACGGCACTCTTCAAGGTCATTGCTGGTATGTAATCTCATCATCAAATAGTCTATGCAAAACTCTTACATAGTCATTTTTAGGTTAGGATCCTAAACAATACTATGCTTGCTTTGATTTTAAAAATTAAAGAGATGCGAATGTCTTTGGAAGGATGAGGACCCCCCCTTATTTTAGGTAAAAAAACCTTTAGATTCACTTTTTGTCAAATCTGGAACTTGGATAACAATATTCATCAAAAGTTTGCATTAAACATGACCTCCACTAGCTTAAAAAAATACCACAAGCCTTTCTGCTGATCTCACTAAATAGGCGAATGTTTTCCAGTGCAGTGTTCATGTCTTTTAAGGAGTCTCAGAGGAACACTTCACGCAGCACGAGCAGCGCTTCAAAGCTCGCGGACTAACAAAGGAAAGAATGCTTTCTGGAGTAGATCTGGATAGAATATGGCCCCTAAACAATACAAAATGCACCGTAAGAAGGATACACAAGCCCACAAAAGAAGAATTTATAGAGAGGTGTATGAAACCAGGTAATACCATTCTCACAATTTCTCCCTTTAATCTCACCTTGCCCGCGCATGTTTGCATATGTACAATAGAGGAACAGTTTCCCATTTCCCCTGAATGCTGTATCTCCGGATCAAAAGCTGATCTGTCTGATCATCCCTTTTAAAGCTCAAGCATGTGTGATCTGTCTGATCATCCCTTAGTAGCTCAAGCATGTGTGATCTGTCTGATCATCCCTTTTATAGCTCAAGCATGTATGATCTGTCTGATCATCCCTTTTATAGCTCAAGCATGTGTGATATCTGGGGCGATGGAGGACTGGGAGGCCCTGAAGTCCTGGCCGTTAGACGTGTTGGAGACTGACCCACGGCTAGCCGAGGGAATATACATCGGCGACCGTGAGGAGATGGTCCCCGTGCGCGTGTTTAACCGATATACCAAGACACGGGCAAAACTAGACGCCGCTCCTTGGATGGTCTTCATGCCAGATGTGTTTGAGATGTACCCGGAGTTACTTAAGGTAATGGACTGATGGTTTGTAAGCAAGATGTATTTGCGATACACGTGGAATGAATGGCACGGACAGGTAGATATGTTGACAGAAAAGCAAGTAGGCAGGCAGCTCGCCGACAGGGTTTTATATTAATTTTTCATTCGACGCTAACGAAGCCTCAGCTGTCGTCATTTTAAATAATCCAAATAAGGTTATGATCGCTTGCCTTATGAAAGTGATCACGTGCAGAAAGATAGTTCATCATTTTTCGAAGAAAGATTGTCGTTATCTTACTAGGAGTCTCGCTTCATTCTCAGGATTACAAGGTGCCCGACTATTTCTCCGAAGAAGACGACTTTATGACAGGCGTTCCTGACGATTTGCGTATGGACTGGAGATGGATAATCATGGCCCCTAGGGGGAGTGGGTCGGGGTGGCACTGTGATCCAGCTAACACAACGGGCTGGTTGGCACTGGCAACGGGAGCCAAACTATGGGGACTTTACCCGCCAGAGCAGGCACATATACCGGGTACGCTATTGAAGGCATAGGGGGTCCAGGGGTGTCTCGAAACATCTAGTTTTGAATGTTAAGCAATACGTTTGTAGGGACAAACAATTGATGCCGTGGTAGAATTTAGTAGAGTTTGAACAAACAGTAGATCACACATGGCAAGAACTACCATGAACAACAATGATAAGGCCCCCTCTCGTAAGCAGACAGTTACGGGAAATAAAAACGCTAAAGCAACAACAACAGAAATACAGGCCCACAGGCTGGATCAGGGAAAGGGGGACGTTTTTTAAGGCTTACACTAACACCCAAATGTATACAACAGTCAATAGAAACCGCGTTTCCGCTTGGATCTGCAACGCGAAGCAACCCCAGCATTGCAAAAAGCAAACTAATATCAGTAGAATCAACTGCGTAGCGCAAAGGGCCAGTTAAAACATAAACAGATTTTTAAAGGTCGTAAGAATAACATCACTTTTCTTTTAAAGGCGTGAAGAACAATTATTATCAGAAGCGTGACTACAACATGGACGATGCTTACAACTGGTGGATACACACCCGCCCAAGTCTGGTAAAATAGAATATGCCTGTCGAGTATTATAACAATGGAGGGATCTTAACATATAATTCCATCGCCTTTATTAAGTGTGATCTTCACTATCGGGGGTAACGCTGGGATGGAAGCGACGACGTAAGAGCCTACACGTTTCTTTACATCGCATAAACTTAAGCGATGTAAGTGGAAATAGAGAAAGAAGTAAAAGGAACCGTTCCTTCCTTTACGCTTCCTTCTTCGCCTGCGTCTCCTTTTTGCGCTAATGTTCACATTGGAGTAAGCGCTTACGTCTTTCCTTACTTCCAAACCCTTAGGCTGAGGTAGGGGAGGGGAGAGTGCGAACGCTCGTGACGACTCAAGCCAAGGCGAGTGTGCAAGTGGAAAATATAATTCAATACTTTTTATGGGGAACTTTGAAAACGTACCGAGTTCAGAGTACAAAATGAATACATAACGAGTGCATACCGGGTACATAACGAGTGCATACCGAGTACTTCCGAGGTTTTGTATACCTATAGGAACATGATCATCGTGTACATACCGAGTTCATACCGGGTACATAACGAGTGCATACCGAGTACTTCCGAGGTTTTGTATACCTATAGGAACATGATCTACCGCGCGAGTGTATTCAGCAGGTGGGAGACATCGTGTACATACCGAGTTCATACCGGGTACATAGCGAGTACATACCGGGTGCATATATCAGGTGATTCGAGTACATAACGAGGTTTTATATGCCTGCAGGAATATGATCTACCGCGCGAGTGTATTCAGCAGGCGGGAGACATCGTGTACATACCGAGTGGGTGGTACCACGCCGTGCTTAATCTGGACCACACCGTGGCCGTTACACAGAACTTCTGCAACCTATACAGGTACATGGGATGATCATTGATTATTATCAGCTCAGTGTATGTTGGGGATACAAGTCTAACCACACCGTGACCGTCACGCAACACTTTATGATGGATAATCAGTGACTACTCTTAGCTACGAAAACGCTGAGTACAGTCGCTGTTTTTACCAACTGTACAGCATTAAAACCATACTATACAAATGATGACAGATTTGTCTGATAATAAAGAAGTCACAAAGAAAATTATAGCCTTAGCTTTGCGCTAGTTTTCTTAGCATTTGCCTAAATGTGACAGTTTGCAGGCAAAAAGCCGCCATTTTAAAACAAAAGGCTGGTTTAACCGCGGTAACCGTGCGGTACCGGATCTAGTCTTGCGTTTTTCATCACTTGCGTGATAACTAGGGACACTAGGGCAACGACAGCTCAGGTGCTCGGAGATGTGGACCATTTCCACAAGAAAGTGGTACACCAACAACCCTGCGCGCCTCCCTGGGTGCGCCATATTCCTATGATGATGAATCAACACTTGCACTTTTAATGTAGCATTTGTGATTATCATGACAACTTGTATGATTAGCTTGTGCTGTAGGTAAAATGATGAATCACCGAGTACGGATTGTGGAGCGAGGCAATTCTTATGCGGTTAGCTAAATTGCTTTTCATGGCCAAAGCAGTAATAAATGGGTCTCTTCACCCTGCATTTTGCAAAGAAATTCACTAAAAGTAAAGGAAATTGAATATTTAGCAGCTGTTTCGAGATTTTCTATGCGCTGACATAGATATCATATGCACTAATGGTCGAAGTTATTGATTTTTTTAGTGAGAACGCTTTCGGGTTTTGGCAGACAAGTGAAAGGTGTGGTACGCGCGCCTATTAATATAACGATACATTTCCTTGTAGTATCAAGTCGTGCCTGAAAGAGTTAAAGGAGCAGGCTGATAGCGATGGGAACTTTATAGGACGCACCTTCGAGAGACTTCGAGACATGTACAAGGGCAGGTACGCACGTGACACGCACGTGACAACACCGGGGCACTGGGACTAGTCTCAAACAAGTCAAAGTACCGCCAACCCACCCCCCCCCTCTCCCCCATTTGCGCGCGGCCAGGCGTATTCTGCTTTTCTACCCACATTTCTATTTTTGTTTCTTCTACTCGTTGTCCACACGCACGTGTGTATGAACGGGTGGAGTAAAAACGTATTTAAAAAGTATAGTGCCGTAGCAGGCCTCGAAATATTGAGGGGGCAGAATGCAGAAACATTAAGAAAATATTTGGGAGCACATACACGCTCTTACTGGTCATTGCCTTATACGTTTTGAAAATATTGGCGTGCCCACCCCCTGCTAGGTCCCTGCACTATCAGTCATACACTCCCAATTACTTTATCTCTTGCAAGAGATCATACTGTGCCAGAGTGGAATAAGTCGGTTCGGCGGATGGCTCGACAGTTTACAAAGACAAACAAATTTACAGCTTCACGACGCGAGCGCTGGGACAGAACTAAATTTGTTCCAAAACATGCAGAAATCACACACGTGTAGACACTTTACAAATAAGGCCATGACATCTATGTAAGGAAATTAAACCAAGGCTACTCAAAATAAGAGAAATAAAAACACACACTCTTTACAACATACACACGCACTAGATAAAGTCAAGTCTATTTCAAACTCTCACAATAGTCCAGGGCCGTAGAAGGGGGTGGGGCACTGGGGGCATGTGCCCCCCAAATATTCTTAATTGTTCCCCCCCCCCCACACACACACACCCCAATCTTACATGGCCTGTTACGGCTCAGCACTCTCTTGCTACAAGGACGATATTTCCCCGAAGATAGCGTGGACCTCAGAGCGCCAAGACTAACGAGACTGAGAGACAAGAAACCTCTGCTAGCAGGAAAGGGCCATCAAGTGTAAGCCTTGTGTAATTTGAACGTGAAAGCGAGGCTTTAGCAGTTCGTGTTTTTACAGCCGTCTTCGTGTCACGTAAGCTTGGATGTGAACATACTTGGCTTATGCCATATAAAAACAGTTGGAATAGAGATGTAAGAAAACCCCGATTTTATGCTCGTATTTAGCAAGACTCCATTATCTAAAAAAATCAGACCATTTTTCTGGAAATCAGGGTAATAAAAAGATGGAAACGCAATGGGTGATGGGTAGGGTGGTGTGGCACGTCTACATGATGTCATCGGAGGTTTTGTATTACACAGGTATCCCGATCTCTTCGAGGCCGGAGACGATGATTTTAGAGCTCCATCACCAGGCGAGGGAATGACGCTCCCTCAAATAAGAGAGAAGCAAATCGACGACCTTAAAAACTTTTTGTCAACATAAGATCGATAACAGAAACATGACCACAAATAGTCTGTATACTCTTGTTTTAAATAAAGTGACTTGAGAGTGTCTAGTAGCCTGCAATGATTTATGGATATCAATAAATAGAACAGAAATACGGGTAATTGAAACCAATTATATATGGGTAATGTTATTCGTGTTGATGTGTCTTTAACTTGCGCATTGATCAGGAAACTTTAGCAAAAAATATCGTTTTTGTAGACCCAGGCATCTTCCATGTAACTTCCACCCCTCTCCCCCCTCCCAATAATGTAAAGGAACCAATTAACCTGAAAGTTTACTGTGTTTTTTTAAAAGCCCGTTCATCCGATTCGTGACGCAGTGTTTCTTAGGGTTTGAAAACCTGAGAGAGATGAGATGATCATCTCAGTAGTAGAATTCCAACAATCCCACAATTAAAATAACCCAATGTTATTTCTATAGTATTTGGCAATACAGGGAAAGTTGTATTTTGAAAAATAATAAGAGTTTTGAATATTCAAAACAAAAATTAAAAAAAACATTGTCACGTAAGTCGGACCTACGGATTTAAAGATGACCGCATCTCAGGGGCTTCGTTATTTTCATAAATTGGACTTAGAAAAGCAACCCCGTTATTTTAACCATCTTTGATCGATGAAAAAGGGCCTTGAGAAGGGACAAAGGTTTCTTGGTACCAGACCCCAAAAGAAAGCGTTTTGGGGAATAATCATTTACATATTACCCATGAACCAGTGCAGAAAGATGGGTGGGGAAAGGAGAGGAATTATTTCAAGGCTTTAAGAGTATACATTCGACTTGCGAATTGGATAAACGAATTTGTAGTCTTGTGCACGCCCAGAATTTTTTTTCTTACAACTGTACTATCCTTTAAGGGGGTTCATTAATTATCCAGTAACAACCGGACCCAAAAGTCGTCAAATATGTAGAAAACGTTGTCATTTTGGCGGTCTTTGAGTAAAGATGGTCACACTGTTTTTGCTTTTCTGTCATAAAGTTTGCGAAAGACCTGCAGACGGCAACATAAAAAATAAGGAATAAATTAGTTTCCTTATATGGAAGTGACCAAGTTTGACAAAAGACGACAATTTGGGGCTAAAATTTCTTGATATTATGCAATACGCCGTTGGCCACACCCAAAGTGCTGAAGATTAACCCCGTTTGCTTTTATCCCTCCCCCTACCCCCCCCCCCCCCCCCCCGCCACACACACTCACACACATCTGAAGGGGCGAATAACCTGAAGCACAAAACAGTCGAGAAGCTTTTTATCTATTCAGGCTAAAACTGAGGCAGTGAAATGCGAAACAGCGTACACTTCCTTTAGATAGTCTTATTTTACAACTCGCGTCATATTTCACAATTTACACACGTAAAGTGTAAAAAAAATTAAAAGGTCCTAGGTTTAATAAAATCTTGAATGTGATGAATAAAAAAGAAATGCAAATTGTTTGAAGCAGATGCGTACCCACGATTGGCTGAGGGGTGGGGGGTGCGCAGTCGTAGGTATCATATGGAAAAAGCATAGTATTTGAAGATTCCTTAATAAGGAATGACCCACTCTTTGACCGCCGAGGGGGGATGCGCGCGCACCATGCGCACCCCCATGTGTGCGCTCCTGTGAAATGTTAATTTTATCCCAATACTGAATGAAAACAAAACAACATGAACAAGCTTTTAATAATATAATATTGTGGTGATATCTTGTCAGTTTTTGTTACTTCCTTGCTAACGTAAAATCTCCCTCATTGTCGGTCTATTCAGCGCAACACTTTTTGGGGAGGTGCTTGTTTATATTTTCCTCTTAAGCGAGGCGCTTATTTGAGGAAGGCGAGTGGGTTATGCACACTTTAAAATCTCACAAAAAGCTCTCCTAAATCTTCTATTCCTGGAAGCATAAACAAGTGGATTAGCCGCACTTCCGGTCGCAATAGACAGGGTGGAAAACATTTTTGCCTCCCTTGGTATCTCATAACCGGCAAAAAGTACAATTCCAAGAATGAAGGTCGGTAGAAAGCAGAATCCATACAAACAGATGATGATGAAGATAGTGTAAGATGTGTGGACATCCTCGGGGCGCAAGTGAGAGCTTGTGAGGGAGGGGACCCTCAAAGACACACCCACACGCTTCCTGTGACAGCGTATGGCTTTATACACGTTGACGTAACAGAATGCAATAACAATGATATTCACCGCGAGAAAGGAGAATAGCATATTGTTGAGCGAGGGGGAGTTGGTAATATCAGTGACACATAAGCCATAACCGCTATCAAACACATAATCCCCCCAACTGAGCCAAGGAAGAGGTGGAATACCAAACAGGAACGCAATGATCCAAACAACTGAGATCCAAATGGCCATTTTCTTGCGGGTGAATAATTTTCGATATCGCACCGGTGCGCACAGCATGGTATAACGATTGATGCTTGTAGCTGACATGGTCACCAGAGTAGCAGCGTAACAAGTGTACGCCGTGTAGGCTTGCATATAGCAGCCGGTCGCTCCGAATAGCCATTCGCCTGATAGAAGAGTCACAGTTAAGGCTAAAAGACTTGTGCACGAATTGACAATATCAGTCACTGCAAGGTTAAGGACTAGAATGTTAGGAATCGTGCGAAGGCTTTGGTGCTTGCTGCACGCTAGGCAAACAAGAAGATTGCCGCCAAATGCCAACAATGTAACTACCAACGATATCGAGGCCTCGAGAATCAAGAACGAAATCTTGCGCGACGGTAGCTCGTAATCCACTGTGAAGTTGATAAAACCCATCTTTTCCACTTATCGTTTCTTCGCCGTTTTTTGCTATATGTTTGTGGCTAAATGGGTCTTAAATATGTTTTTCACTAATTCTTCTTGGCTTCTCACTTTGATTTTTTTCGTTGTTTCTTGCTCGAGTGCCACTCTTGAATGTTAAACTGGCTGTCTTTTTTTTCGTCGATTATCTTGCGCAGTATTTATGGCAAAGAGACAACCGCCCAAGTAAGCTGCTATATTATCTGAGCTTTTACTCGCTAGTTTTTCTTCGTCGTTTTTCTTCTTCTTTTTGGTTAGTGTTTGGCAAATAGACAATTGTCGTTAATATGTTTCCTTCTCCCAGCTAAGTTTTCCTCGTCGTAAAATGCTTTCTTCGCTGCCTACTTTTTCTTTGCTCAATGTTTGGAGCAAAATCAATTAATGACAACGTTGCTTTCTCGGCTGAGTTTTTCTTCGTTGTTTATTCCCAGTTTGTGAAAGCCCCCGGTTCTATGTAGCCCACGACTCTACGTTTTCTTTGCCGTTTCTTGTGATGTTCTTTGTCTTAGCTGATTTTCTTGCTCAATATTGTAGCAAAGTTAAAACCGTCTTGAATATATTGATTAACGACTTGCTTTCGCTGTTTTCCTGTTCAATCTTCGAGGCAGTCTTGAATGGTTTATTGGCATCACGTACTTTCTCTTGGTGTTTTTTTTTTTGTAAATGTTTTATGGCAAAGTGACAATTTATATTTTCTATTTGCATAATAGCTTGACAAAGAAGATGGATCGATACACAAGAAGGTGTGAGCCAACAGTTTTTAGGGAAAAGCCCAATGAAAAACGACAACGAGATAAAGCAGCTGTTTAAAGCTCTCGAAAATATCCCTGATGAATTACAGGGTTATAAAAATGCAAGAAAGCCTCACTTATTCTGAGCTAAACAAATTTGGCGAATCAAAAAGTAATTTCAAAGCATGAAAAAAATCAAATTGTGATCAAATTTTCTCGCTCATATCGCTGGACAGCAATTTGGCAAATTAAAATACGAAAATGGAATGGAATACTTGCAATCAGGTAGAGTGACGCGCTTTTAAAAAACAGTGGACAATTCAATAATAATTAAGTCGGTGAAAGAGGGCATTTTAGAAAGGACTCGAAAGCTTTAAACTCTAATCAATTCTTCTTTAATTAATTTTTCGACCACCTTAAAGAAAATAACCTAAAAGTAAATCATTCTAAAGATTGCGCTTTTCTAGAAATCTTTCTGTCGCATTTTTTCTCAAAATACACTGTTCACAAATACACTGATCCATTATAGAATGGGAGGTTTCCTTTACTATAAACGTTAGTAATAAAACGTTTTGAAAGATTTGCCTTGGAGGTTCGAGTCTTAAAAGTTCGCTGTTAATTGCAACTCATGCTCGATGATATGTTGTGTCTATCGAGTTCTGTATTTAGTTATCTTTAATAAGTATTTTCGTGTCTCGGGTGTTTTAGGCATTTGCTGTTATATAGCACGTGCACTTTATTGTACCGACGCCCGTTTGTTATTGTCGTCTAACCGTCCCTGTTGGACTGATCAGGAAGGAGAGGGGGGGTGTAGTTTTAAAGATAGAGGAAATCATTGATCAGCTATGAAATTGAAGGAAATTATTTAACCGAAGGTTATTAGATTTAAGTGCTAGGGCCTAATAAGAAAGTGACGGGGCGAGCTAGAACAACGCCAGTTTTCAAAACTAAATTGATAGATTTGCAACCCCCCCCCTCCTCCCTACCAGTCTAATTCCTATGCTGGTTTTGAGCCTCTAAGCCACCAGTTCTGTCATGCTGCGCTGCTCTTGATATCAGGGAATTTTTACAAGCAACTGCCACTGCGACCGCAGGAGAAAAGTGACCCAAAAATGTATTCATGGTGAGCGCTTAACTACAACTAGATTCAATCAAATAAACTCGCTCTTTTTTCAACATAGACTATCCTTGGTCTGGTTTTCAGCGCACGATTGTCTCGTCCTCGCAAGACCGTGAAAGTTTACACGTTTGTACTTGGAGAAAAACAGCCGTAGTGTAAAAGAATACAATTTACGTCTTCTTCTGTGAGTTGCGTTTCAACTGTTTTTCGCCGAAGTCGTTTTCTATAAAATTATGGTTCTAGGCTACAATCTGCAAACAAAGTGGTTGATGTCTCTTTTCAATGGAAAATGCTGTTCATGTATTCACGTCATATTTCTGGCAAAACACCATTAGGTCCCCCGAAGGTCCCCCGAAATTTCGATGTGCTCGCAGTTTTCGGCTAATCATATGATTGGGGTCTGGTTAAGTGGAAAGTTAGTTTCTTTTCAGGGACCTTCTCAACCAACTAAAGATGGTCACAGTAACTGTGTTTCTCTTCTGGTTACAAGTCATAAAGTTTACGAAGCCCCTGGGGTACACTCACCTAAAAAATTACAAGAACCATGCAGATTTTCCGAATAAGGAATATATTAGAGGAATATATTAAGGAATTAAGGAATATATGACCGCGTTTGGCAAAAAAAACGAAAATTTTGGGCTCAATTTTCTTGATATGGCTCGCATGTTCGCGCATTTTTTTTCTGCCGTTCTCGCATTGCATTTCTCGATATGTTTGCTGCTCGATTCATTCAACAACTAAAAATGCAAACCATATTTGTCCGCTCTAATCATTTTTTCCCCTTTTTTTATATCGCTTTAGAGCTTTGTAAGTCGAGAATTTTGACGTAAACTTGCAGGAATTCGTGTTTATTCTTGGAAATGGAGCCTAGTCCCTAGCGTTTTAGAATATCACAGGTTTTCCGCGGGCTCGCCCCAGGCGCTTTTAGACCATTTAGAAAAACGACAGCCATTGATTGATATGAAATATTTTCGTAAAGATAATGCCCCCCCCCCCCAGTGCTACGGCACTCCTGTATCATGCATCGCTCCTTTCATGGCAGATATAACACAAATAACCCCCAGAACCTTCAGACGGAATACGCAACACTATATGTTTTCCATATATAATCACCGACCCATGACGCTTAGCGAGTCGGAATGCAATTGTTATTCTCTGCTGTTTCAGCATTTAACTAAAGTAAAGTACCAATTTTGATCAATTTACACCAATTCCGAATTCTCGTATCTCTGGAAATAGTTATCTTCAAAGAAGCAGTATATATTTTGTTCTAGTATATAGTGATAACTGAAATTGTTTTGCTTTAATTATGGGTTTGTTTTTAATTCTTTTCGTTTGCAGCTCAGCGTGGGTGAGGACTGGCTTTTGTTTGAGGTCGGCACCCATGTGCGACCGCTAGGATTAAATGCAGATTGCTAGTGAAAACTGCACAAGCTCGGCTGGCTTTTTCAGTCTTACGTCTCTTAACAGGAAGATCTCGTTTGCAAAGATACCAACATGGCCAACCGTCAAAAAGGTTATGGAATGACAGCCGAATTGAGTAGAAAGGTATTGTAAAATAGGGACTAAATTGTTCCAGACCAGACTTTATTTACCTTTTAAAAATAGTCGAAAAGACTCTCACGTATTGCAATGTATGTGCCAATCGGGAAAAACATAAACAACAATATTTCTTCGTTATTTGTAAAGATTCACCCATGTTTGCACTGGGTGACCAGCGTCACGTGGAAAAGAATACAAATCATTTGACGATCCTTCAATAAGAAATGACCCAAAAGACATTATACAGTAAAAGTTTTATTTCAAACTCCTCTCCATCTCATTTAAGCCCCACTCTCCAAAAATGCCTTTCGAGCCCACATTTTCAAATAAAACCCCTCTCTCCAAAAGAACCCCTTTGACGTTCCCCTTTACAAGGGCACAAAACGGATGTGTTCCGCAAAATATTTCCGCAGCCCGTTTTTTGCTGGCTGGGAAAATGTTAGATCCCTCGGTTGCTGGTGGAAAAAATAGATCCGTATGGTGCTGGCAAATTTGTGGAGTCGAACTGATTGTACTGGGAATATTATTAAGGGCGCTGGAGCGGTTGCTTGAAAAAAAAATTAAACGTCCCGACCGGTTATACGGACAATAGTAATATATTATATTATAATATAATAATGTGCTAATATGCCTAACCACTGCTGGCTGGGAAAAATATGCGTAGGGAAAAAGGAAAAGATTTTTTTTTTCCAAGCAACTTTTAAAATCTGTATTTTTGGCATCCAGAACATATTCAAACGACAAAATATGCGAATTTTAACGTGTTTCGGAAGGGGGGCTCGTTTTATGCCCTTGCCTTTGATGCATACGAAATGCAATACCACGGCTTTTCAACAATAAAGCCTGTAGACTTTTATAAAACCAAAAACTTGTTTGCTTCTTGGCAATTTGTAAATTATTTACATACATATTTTGCAATCATCAAAGACAGTGAAAAAGTTATTATAAAGTCGGTGATACTTGTGATTATTCAAAAAACATTTGCACATAGGTCGCAGCAAATTGATAATTTACTCCAATTTAAAATAGAAGGTACAAAACATGCAAATAAATGAAAAGAAAATTCAAATCAAGAACCTTGTTATTTTGTGTTGTGCTGGTTATGTCAGTTTAGATTTTAGTGCCATATATAGAAGAAAACATATAGAAAAATAATATATAAATAAAACAACAATAATAACAATAACAACAACAGCAACTACGACGACGAAGATGATGGTGATTATGGTGGTGGTGATGATGATAATCATCATAATCACAATAATAACAACAATGATGATGATGATGAAGATGCTGATGGGAATAATAACTATCATAATGATAATAACAACAATAATATCACTAATAATATCACCATGAATATCGTGTGTATAGCTTACCTCAACCTCTGTGTCACCTCGATATGTGTAACTATAGATGAACGCCAAGTACGACCCAGTCATGGATGCCGAGGCTGTGGATTGGATTGAAAAAGTTCTGGGTGAAAAGGTTTGTCAAGGAAAATCGATCAATGAAGATGTTTTGAAGGATGGGCAGATTCTTTGTAGGTATGACAACTCAAAAACTAAATACCGATATTTCTACAAGACATCACGATAATATTTACTGTCGATTCCTTCGTATCGCGACGCCGCATTTTCAAATATCGATTTGTTTTTGTCTTTTGGGATTTTCTGTTTCGCCAGTCAAATTATTTTAAGCCAATCAGATTCTTGGTGGGAACAGAGTTTGCTAGACTAAATTCTGATATTAAACCACGAAATTCCCTCTAATTTGATAGAGATGTTCACCTAAGCTACTAAGAACCCCTTTCCGTCTTGATTCCTAATCCATCTCCACTCCCCTCTCCGTCTTGCTCCCTTCTCCGTCTTGCTCCCCTCTCCGTCTTGCTCCCCTCTCCGTCTTGCTCCCCTCTCCGTCTTGCTCCCCTCTCCGTCTTGCTCCCCTCTCCGTCTTGCTTCTCTCTCCGTCTTGCTCCCCTCTCCGTCTTGCTCCCTTCTCCGTCTTGCTTCTCTCTCCGTCTTTCTTCCCTTCCGTCTTGCTCCCCTCTCCGTCCTGCTCCCCTCTCCGTCTTGCTCCCCTCTCCGTCTTGCTTCCCTCTCCTTCTTGCTCCCCCCTCCGTCTTGCTTCCTTATCCATCTCCACTCCCCTCTCCGTCTTGCTTCCCTCTCCGTCTTGCTCCCTTCTCCGTCTTGCTCCCTTCTCCGTCTTGCTCCCCTCTCCGTCTTGCTCCCTTCTCCGTCTTGCTCCCTTCTCCGTCTTGCTCCCTTCTCCGTCTTGCTCCCTTCTCCGTCTTGCTCCCTTCTCCGTCTTGCTCCCTTCTCCGTCTTGCTCCCTTCTCCGTCTTGCTCCCTTCTCCGTCTTGCTCCCCTCTCCGTCTTGCTTCCTTATCCATCTCCACCCCCCTCTCAGTCTTGCTTCCCTCTCCGTCTTGCTTCCTTATCCATCTCCACTTCCCTCTCAGTCTTGCTTCCCTCTCCTTCTTCGCTTCCTTCTCTAGTGATTACGGACCTCTTTGAGATCACGTGATTAGACTTATCCATCATGCTTGTTTTCCAGACTCGCAAATCATCTTGGAGGAGACATCCAGAAGATTAACAATTCAAAGATGGCTTTCAAGATGGTCTGTAGCCCTCACAGTGTTTGTGATGAATCCCCTTTACCCTGCTCTCTACGCAGCCTCATAGAAGAGCTCGAATGTTCGGAACAGAGGAAATTTGGGGTTGGGTTCAGGGGGCCTCCTTCCTAGGCATAGAGTGATTCATTGAGAAAAAACGCAGGTGTTTTAATTATTAATTTTATTGATCTTTATTTCATTCACAGATGGAAAACATCGCGAAATTTCTAGACTTCTGTGGCACCTTTGGAGTGGCGAAAAGCGACCTTTTCCAGACCGTAGATCTCTATGAGAAGCAAAATATTCAACAGGTAAATGATATGATGAAACGACTCATCAGACACCACAGGTAAATGATATGATGGAACGACTCATCGGACACCACAGGTAAATAATATGATGAAATGACTTATCAGACACCACAGGTAAATGAAATGATGGAACGACTCATCAGACACCACAGGTAAATGATATGATGGAACGACTCATCAGACACCACATATAAATGATATGATGGAACGACGACTCATCAAACACAACAGGTAAATGATATTATAGAACGACTCATCAGACACTACACGAAAATGATATGATGGAACGACTCATCAGACACTACAGGTAAATAATACGATGGAATGACTCATCAGACACTACAGGTAAATAATACGATGGAATGACTCATCAGACAACACATGTAAATAATACGATGGAACGACTCATCAGACACCACAGGTAAATGTTATGAAACGACTTGTCGAAATCATTGGCGTTGCCAGCTAGGAAATGATCCCCGAAATTAAGATGTACACACACAGCTGTTTATGCTCGCGCAATATTTTCATGCGTTTCCTTTTAGTATTTAATAAAGCTTTTTTTTCTTTTTTAGGTCATCAATTCAATCCATGCCTTGGCAAGAAAGGTGAGATTTTCGATTTTTTTTTTTCGTTATCCGTCAATTTGAGTGACGTTTACCGTAGCAGTTGGGGCACTGTTTTATTATATTTCATTGAGTTCGCCTTTTCGCCTTTTAAAAGTGGCAAGGCTACAGCAATCCATAACCATCAACTGCGGGCTCCTTGTGCAATGTGACAGGCGAATTGCACTTACAAGTCAAGTGACTTTTCGGGTAAAATAAATTCCCTCGCGAGCATCTTGAGCTGCAAAATAACCACAACAAAAAGCGTGTTATTTAGCGCTTACGATTCAGCCAGAAATGGTTTATGTAGACAGGGTCTACTTCATACAAAGAACTTCTTGTCGCTTTCTGGCGTGACTGCCGCAGCCCATTCTGTTCATTTTGTGTTCATTTTGGCGTGCGTTTGCCATTTGCGTCGATAGTCCCCATACCTTCCTGAGTACGCATTACTGCCATAATCGCTCGCCTTTTGAAAATTCCCGTATTACACAGTACCATCGCACACAGGTATTCCAAGCTCACAGTTGTGATCACACTACCTTGTGACTAGTAGTTTGTGGTAAACATGGCCGATCATTCTACCACGGGAATTAGGATACTTTGTCAGCGAATTCTTTATAAAATAAACAAAAATGAATCCTCAATTTATGTTGAATATTGAACTCAGCGAATAAAATATTTCTAACCTTATAATCCAAAATGTCTCCTGGCTTCTGAGTTAGCGAAATCCTTTTAGTTGCCTCTTGTTATATTTCTATTCTCTTGTCTAAAAACCCACGCGATCGTTGTTTTCAAGTCTCGAAACATTTGAACAGTACTGAGTAACCATAGCCTCTTGAGTGTTCGTGACTAGCCCGAGCCCTCTCCGGACCTAACTTCGTATTTAGGTTCTAAAAAAAGAAGAAGAAAGGAGTGAAACAATGCTCGATTCCATTGTTTGAAAACCTGCCTAGTTACGGCCAATGTTGAGATGTTGGTATGAGACATGATTGATTGACAGCTCACTTTCTCTTTGAACTTATCTCGCCGCCGACACACACCCGGGCATGCGACAAGTGCATGGATCGGGGCTTATTTTGAAATGTTTCTACGGACCGTTTCTTTCTCGCGCCGCGCTCCCTGTGTGCCCGATCTCCGCGACGCCCTGGGTCCCCGAGGATGTTGCTTTTCATCATACAAAAAGTTAAATGGCATCAGACGACCAGATAATAATTTGATTGCTCTATCCCCCTTCTTCACTTAAAAAAATAAAACACTTTGCCCTCTGTCGATAACTTGCAGAATTTTATGTTGTTCCGGGTAAAAATTCAAATTCATGTGGCAGTTATATAACATATTACGATATTTGAGCGGGAAAACTTTTTTTCCCGCCTAGACAAAATTAGCCCCTATCCCTGCCCCAAAATTAGCCCCTATCCCTGCAACAAGTGTTGCATGCCCGGGCGTGTTTCGGCGACGAGACAAGTTCAAAGAGAATGTGAGCTGTCAATCAATCAAGTTGAATGTGAGCTGTCAATCAATCAAGTTGAATGTGAGCTGTCAATCAATCAAGTTGAATGTGAGCTGTCAATCAATCAAGTTGAATGTGAGCTGTCAATCAATCAAGTTGAATGTGAGCTGTCAATCAATCAAGTTGAATGTGAGCTGTCAATCAATCAAGTTGAATGTGAGCTGTCAATCAATCATGTATCATGCGAGCGAGCTACGCTGTGAGTCTTCACTGCATGTGTTCACTACAAATAGGCTCGATTTCCAGCTCGTCTCTGTGAGCCCGCAGTACGTGGTGCTGATGTGAGGGCTAGCGACGGCTGGAAATAGAGCCCACACTACAAACTGAGTCACAACAACACACTGTGAGCTTGGGATACCTGTGGACGCGTCGAATGGGGTCGAGATTTGCATAACCAAGTAATTAATTGAATATCGTATTTTCTCAGGCCAATTCCAAGGGTCTGAGTGTACCCATCCTAGGCCCAAAAGAGTCGCAAAAAAACCCGCGAGAATTCACGGAAGAGCAAAAAAGGGCAGGAGAGGGCGTGATCGGTCTACAGATGGGATCCAATAAGGGGGCTAGCCAGGCCGGCGATACCTTTGGTCGGCCACGCCAGGTCGCAGGGAACACGTCTTACCCTACTAAATAACTCAACACGATCTCTGTAAGCCGCCATTTTTAATGAAATAGCATTTCCCTCGTCTGGTTTGTGAAGCTTTTGCGATATTTTAATGAATTTGTGAAATAAAACTTTGTTTTTAAATGTGTTTGTCGTGTCGTTGTCTCTAACAGATTGTCATTTGTGTCGTGCTTTATGTGTTCTATCGATTTGCATACCTGACAACCTCCGAAAATTTCAAGGCTTGAGAATTTTTGGAGGGAGTAGGGTATATTCATTTGGAGGCTTTGGTATACCCTCGCCGGCGTTGGCCGTATAGATACCTCTCCAGCACAGATCTCACAAGGGTGTTTAATAAATTGCCCCACAGAAAGGAATTATAGTTTCAATATTTTTTTTTATAATTTATATAGGAAAATATGCAAAATGTTGATTTTCTCCCTAATGCGGGAGAGTTGACAGGTATATGTAACGCGCCCGTCTGGCCTATTCTTGTGTAGTGCTCAGTCATGTAGCAGACCGCTCGTAAGGCCTAACAGGATTGGCTGGATTACCTCATTGTTCTATTGTTTTGTTTCCCATTGTTTTGTCTGTGGTGTATCGATCATGTTTTTTTACTCTCAGTAATTTTATGAATTGGGGTTCCTGTGGCGAGTTGAACCGGAAGACGGGGAAGAAATGAAAAATCGCTCTGCTAGAAGGTTACGGAATTTCCTAGTGAAACCACCACTTCGCTATTGAAAGTCACGAAAATGATTCCAGACTTTGAGTCCAGACGAAGGGTTCCCGGGCATGCGCAAAGAAGTCTCTTCAATAAAGACACGCCCACTATGCATATCAATGTCATTTATTAGTGACAGATATCTGAGTCTGCGATATATATACACTCCTCTCTATCCCTCTATACTCCTCATGTCACCTGACAAATACAGATGATCGCGCAGGATTATAATACTCCAGTGTTACACCGGGGAATTTCCATAGATTTCTACTGTACGAGTTGGATTATTTTTCTTACAAAATTGACAAACTTGACAAATTGACAAAATTTACAAACCACCCACTTTGTACAAAGGCCAAGTGTGCTCTCTGGTAAATAGTGTTTTCAGATCGAGTTTCTTATACAAATGATATCAACACAAAAAGCCCCATTTGTACAGAAAAGAACACCCCCGAAGAATTGCATTCCAATCAAGGCCTGAAACATCTTCCCCGCATCTCCATTCAATCATACAGATAATTCACATTTTCTTGTTCCTCACTCGCATTGCGTCCTTTCTGTTTTAGCTCTGTGCGCGAATGCATGTACACGCGCAGTAGTTTCACGTGACTCAGGAACCAAAGTTGAAGCCTGTGGCGGGGATGGACTGGGGAGGAGTGAACTGGAACCCCGTGTTACTCACTTCCGGTACAAGGTTGTTTTCCTCTTCGATATTCTAGACAAAAAATGTGTCATCAGAGTTGAGTGCCATCTTTTGTCCGTGCGATGTGTAATGTAACAAAGCATCCTTACCTCGTCAGAGAAGAACCTCTCGATAAGCCCCTTAGCCTTTAGGTAGATCTGCTTGTTGCCGTTTTCTTGCAGTTTCTCCAGATGGTCAATTCCTGTGGCAGAAACCCAAACAACAGTTCAGTCCTATTCAGGCCGGTAAGAAAAGAGGGAGGGGGGGGGATGCTTTCCCTAAAACTTATCTGCAGACATTTTCTTGACGTGTATCACAATTTCTCTTGTTTAAACAAAGAAAAATAAACAAAAAACACTGGCGGGTGAAAATGTTTTAATAGCATCTTTGCTTTACAGAGACGTTAGAGTGTTGATTCTGGTGTACAGTAATCTTATTAGACAAGAATCGTAAGAATGTCATAATTCAGTCCAACACGTCCAAATAGGGTGTGGCGATTATTTGCAGTAATCAGTGTAATAGAAGTTGCAAAGTCAAACACAAATGATAAGGGGGACCTTGGCTCTCCTAATCTCGGCATTTTATTGAACATTTCTCAATTAACTGATTTACTGTGTCTTTTTCCAATATTTTGCTGGGCCCACCTTCACTCTCCTCAATCTTGTCCAACGTGTCATCCAACATGCCCTCGATCTTGGAAGCACTCTAAAGTATATTATTGGAAATCAATAACAAGAACTAGAACTAACATAAATACCGTATTCAGTCGATTGACAGAACGTTGTCGTGAACCGGCTTCGTGACAAGCCCGCATGTACAGTAAGCATGGGTAGAAAACACTGAAGCGCCCAGCTGCATATATAAGCCACCACGTCTAATACCGCATTCACACCAACACTTTAACAAGTTGAAAGGTGGTTTAATTAAACTGGTTTAAATCCCAATCTCCAAAAAGTGGACACAACCAAGAACAAAACTGTATAGACTGTGCTGTACATGTTACTAAGTGATCATTTAGCTAGTAAGATTTAAACACAATGAGAAACATGGCAAAGAAAACCCTTGTTTAAGTAAACATGGTTTCTGGTGTGAATGCAGCGTAATCCTGAAGCTCTGCGTTGGCTGTGTGATATACGCAGGAAGGCGCTTTAGTGGTTTACATGCAGGCTTGTCCCGTAGCCGGTTGATGACAACGTTTTGTCAATCGCCTGAATACACAGATACCACTCAGACACTAGACATGGGATACAATGTCAAGGAAACATTTCTAGCAAAGCAAAATATTATTATACGAGAAGCCCTAGCTTTTTCCATATTTTCCATATTTCGAAGTTTAGAACAAATATACACAAGTTTGCCTTATTTTCCATATTTCAAAGTTTAGAAAAATATACACAAGTTTGCTTTAAGACATCAGGGTCCTAAATTTTTAAATTCATTGTCTTCTGATATATTTAGCCAAAACACTAAACTCATTTTGTTATAAGTTGAAGACTATTCTTATTGACTCTTAATTTTTCTTTCTCGAATCGCGTATGTGTGTTTTTTTATATTATAAATTATGAAAACAATGAAAGCTCTCCATCAACCTGACTGTCAGTATATAACAAATATGTATTTTATTTGGAAGGTCCGTCTCGTATAAGCCTTGTGGTTTCCTACGGGCCTCCTTGTCACACTATGTAGAATCATAATTATTATCCTTAATTCAAAAAATGTACCTTAAGTGACAAAAAATAAATTATCGCTATCAAGTAGAGAACACATTTGTTGCCGATAACTAGTCGTATGGGAAAATAACCTACCGCCAGCAAACTTTCAAAACCATCCAGAAGAATTTGGATAGCCTGCAACAGAAAATGAGAAAAAAAAAAATATATATATATATAGGGGTAAAATGATGGTTGAAGGCTTTCATAGAAAGTGCTCAATACTCGAAAGTAGAGCGGTGTATAGTGTTGGTTTGAGAAAAATACAAACTACATAGGTTTCCCTACAGGAAATGAGTGGGCAACCACGAAACAGACCTGTAGGGAAACCTATGTAGTTTGTATTTTTCTCAATCCAACACTATATATAGGGGTATGTATGGTATTTGGAAATACTGTCAACGGATTGATGAATGCGCAACGACTGGAAATTTCCTTTGCGGTGGTCAAACGATATCAAGATTTGTTGTACAAAGTGTAGAACTGACATCTACAAAATGATTTGTGAGACAATTTGTTTTGTTGAGCGGAAAAACATGCAACACTGCTCTTGAATTTGTTTTGCAATAAGTTGCCGGACTAGTTGGGTGATTTCGTTGCTTGTTTCACCCCACCAGATACCATGAGGTAATAGTATAGAGATTATAAGAAAGATGTGACTATTAAATTCAGTCGTTTTAATGCAAGTATCTCTTGCTATGTAGTTCTGTTGTACTTAATTGATGCATGGGCAAGCTGGTGTAAATTAGTCCAATTCACAGTACCTTTTGATCTTGTATCTTGAGCTGTTCACACAAGGGTGGGATCACATCACAATGCAGAAGGTATTTCACCTGAAACACCATCATCCCATTACAACTAGCCTGTGAGCATGTAGCTATTTGAAGTACAGTGGAACATGGACTTATACGATAACCTCTATTTTACGATGGCGTTCCTTTCTCCCGGCGGAAATACAGTGAAATGTATAAGAAATTACCTCGATCTTACGATATTGGATACAACAATATTCTCGATTTCACGATACAAATCTGTTCTCCCAAGCGTAATTTTAACCTCCATACAACGATATTACTGATTCTTACTATCAACAAAGACAGGACAACAAAAGAAACCTCACACGTACAGTACAATTAATCGATTTTTAGACACGTTAATTCTTGTTCAAGCCTCATTGGCAACTAAAGCCATTGCCTTGCGAGCGATTTGATTGGAGGCATATTTATATACTGCCGACACTAAAGGTGCGTGTTTTATCATGTTTTCGCCGTGAAGAAAGCCACAGTATTTAGGAAGAGCGAACATAACGTAACGAAGAAACGACCAAGCAATGCGTGCTTCAAGATAATGATCATTGACAAATAAAGATTGATGTCATCGGGAAAGATGTTGGTTTATTCCACGCGATCACTCAAACTCGAAACTATTCTTTGTTTACACTGATAAGTACTATAACCTGTAATTCAAACTCTAAGTTAATAACCATGAAGCGAGAAGTCGAGGAGAATATATGCCGAACATATAGGAAGTATATATTTCGATGCTATGATTTGCAATAAATTCGGGCAAATTCGACTCACGGCAAAACTTCTACATATTGTTTGTTCCTCTTGCATTTTCAGGGTTGCTCACCTTTGAATAACTATTCAAAACTTTGAGCCGCATATCGACGATTTTAACGCGATTTTAACGATAGAAGAGGTTTCTTAAAAGTTTGAAACAATTTGTAGACTTTCTATTTTAGCGCAGCGCTAAAATAGAGCCTCGATCTGATGTAGGCTTGGTTGCTTATGGCCCTTTAAATGCAGATTACAGTCTTACCGACAGTAGCTGTACAATCTTACACAGAGTATTGTTACAATATTATTATTTTGTAAAAGTTCATTATTAACCCGACCTCGCTACAACGATATTTTCAATGGCTTTTCCTTTATATCGTAAAATCGAGGACCTCTTTGCAACGATACATTTTCTTTCTCCCGAGGCATATCGTATATCCAGGTTCCACTGAGTATATAAAATTCCAAGATTTTTGTGAAGGCACATCTTGGCAAGGCCTCTTGATAGGATCATATCAAAACAGTTTTTCTCAATCTTTTAAGGGGGGACTTGTTGTTGTCTATAAGTACCTGGTCTGGGTTGGCACCAGAACAGTAGTTTGTGATGACCCAAATAGCTTCCTTCCTGGCCTTGAAGTCACCCTGAGAGATAAGAGTTTTTGAATTTTGAAGTTCAATTTTTAGAGAAGAAAAAACAATTAAAATATGTAAACCATTAAATACACTAGGCAAATGAACAGACAGATGACGTCATAGATAGAAAAGAAAGACTACAAACGAGCTGTAGAAAAACTAGGTGGCTTGCATAAGAAACAGGGAAATAAATGTTTATTGTCTCTGTAGAAACAGTAGTTTGCTGATGATTCAAGCATTAGCCATTCATCGGAGCAAAAGACCACAAGCATAGCTTACCCTTCTGAGAATGTCCACTATAAGGGGGACAAGACCACTGTCCATGACAGCCTACAGGGCAAAGAAAAAGAAAGATAAGCTCTGTGCCTCGACATATGATTGAGCCCCAGAGTTCATGATTTCTGCAGCTGAACAGGCAGCAAATTTAAAACATTTTATAGACTTTTTAAGACGTAGAATTTCATTTTTTTATACCATCATGAACTTGCACAAATCACACTATCAGTAAGAGCCCAGAAAAATTGCTAAAAACATTTTTGCTAGAAATTCTAAAATTATCAAGACCATTATCAAGTTTTTTAAAAAATGTGAACCTTTCCAAGGCCTAAAAAATGCGCCATATATGCTAATGCGCCAACACACTGGGCCAGGTGTTATTCCACAAAAGTTTATCTCAAAGAACAGATCAGAAACTAAGGTTCGTAAATATCCACAACAGGCCTTAGCTATGTACCCTATATGCTCGATAATAATGTACCTGGATCTGCTGTGCTGTTCCTGCAGTTACATTTGAGATGGCCCATGCTGCCTCCTACAGATACAAAAGAAATGCACAGTTACTGTATGGTTCCTGTATGGCAACTGTATGGCAACTGTATGGCAACTGTATGGTTACTTAAAGCCGCATTGTCACCAGTTTACTTCCAGTCGATTAAGTAACAATATCCGATGATTTTTAACGGAAAACGCGAAAAATATTTCAAAATATTGAAAGCAGTGTGTCTATTGGAAGTTTCTTTGAGGATGTGATTGATAATTTAGAGCGGATGGCCTGTTAAATATCTCGGATTTTAATAGATTCTTTTGTCTTTTAACCGTTGAGGTTTCCGTTGGACCTCCGGAAGTAAACTGGTGACAATGCGGCTTTAAGGTTACTGTATGGTACTGTACCAACACGAAGTCAGCCAAGAGATGATGTTGTACATTGATATTCCAATGCCAGGAACTCTCGATACAGTAACATAACCAACCACGATGTTTGTTGTTAGATATCAAGTATGTACTAAGGACAACAAATGCTTGGATCCTTGGGTAGTGTTGTAAGTAATCTATTTAGCTGTTTTCTACCTTAATAATGTTGGACTTCTTGTGAGTTAGAAGAGCTCTGAAGTAGAACAGAGCTCCTGTGTCTATCACAGCCTGAAAGCAATAAGAATATTAATTATACTGCACAATTACCAATATAACATATTCAATTGCACATTACATCAAGTTTACCCATAAGGAAAGTAAATATAATAAATAAAAAACAAAAAAAAAACAAATTCTGCATTCTAATTGGTGTTTAATATTTCAGACCTCAGTGACAGTAAATGTTTTCAATACAGCCCTTAAATAATCTGACACTGACCTGAGTTTGGTCATCACGACCTGTAACTATGTTTCCAATTGCCCTCAGAGCAGGAGTCTTAGAGAAGAGAGTCAGTCAGTTATCTTATCAACAACACACAATACAATGATCTTGAAAGATATTGAATGACAACTAAAAAATGGTAAATTTTGACAATTGTACTCCCACAATCATGTCCATTCACAACATCAAAACAGGCATTGTTTGAGGTCATATTAAATTGCATCTCCTAAAATCATTCCAGCACGCTGTTCACTTTATGACCCGATCCCCCACATAACATTAGAATGGTGAATGGCTGTATAAGTTCCTCTAATATCAACTTGACAAACAAAGTCCATACTCACCAGCACGTTGACTTCAGGATATCCTAGGAGTTCTACAAGCTTTGGTACGACACCAGAATCCAGGACCAGCTGAATCCTCTCATTCACCCCATCAGTGAGGTACGACAACGCCCAACAGGTATCAGCCAAAACCTAAACAGCAGAGAGGCAGAGGTTACAGAGAACCTAAACAGCAGAGGCAGAGGTTACAGAGAACCTAAACAGCAGAGGCAAAGATACAGAGAACCTAAACAGCAGAGGCAGAGGTTACAGAGAACCTAAACAGCAGAGAGGCAAAGTTACAGAGAACCTAAACAGCAGAGGCAAAGATACAGAGAACCTAAACAGCAGAGGCAGAGGTTACAGAGAACCTAAACAGCAGAGAGGCAAAGTTACAGAGAACCTAAACAGCAGAGAGGCAAAGTTACAGAGAACCTAAACAGCAGAGAGGCAAAGTTACAGAGAACCTAAACAGCAGAGAGGCAACGTTACAGAGAACCTAAACAGCAGAGAGGCAACGTTACAGAGAACCAAAACAGCAGAGGCAAAGTTACAGAGGACCTAAACAGCAGAGAGGCAAAGTTACAGAGAACCTAAACAGCAGAGAGGCAAAGTTACAGAGAACCGAAACAGCAGAGGCAAAGTTACAGAGAACCTAAACAGCAGAGAGGCAGAGGTTACAGAGAACCTAAACAGCAGAGAGGCAAAGTTACAGAGAGCCTAAACAGCAGAGAGGCAAAGTTACGGAGAACCTAAACAGCAGAGAGGCAAAGTTACAGAGAACCTAAACAGCAGAGAGGCAAAGTTACAGAGAACCTAAACAGCAGAGAGGCAACGTTACAGAGAACCAAAACAGCAGAGGCAAAGTTACAGAGGACCTAAACAGCAGAGAGGCAAAGTTACAGAGAACCTAAACAGCAGAGAGGCAAAGTTACAGAGAACCTAAACAGCAGAGAGGCAAAGTTACAGAGAACCGAAACAGCAGAGGCAAAGTTACAGAGAACCTAAACAGCAGAGAGGCAAAGTTACAGAGAACCGAAACAGCAGAGGCAAAGTTACAGAGAACTGAAACAGCAGAGAGGCAAAGTTACAGAGAACTGAAACAGCAGAGAGGCAAAGTTACAGAGAACCGAAACAGCAGAGAGGCATAGTGACAGAGAACCGAAACAGCAGAGAGGCATAGTGACAGAGAACCGAAACAGCAGAGAGGCATAGTGACAGAGAACCGAAACAGCAGAGGCAAAGTTACAGAGAACCGAAACAGCAGAGGCAAAGTTACAGAGAACCGAAACAGCAGAGAGGCAAAGTTACAGAGAACCGAAACAGCAGAGAGGCAAAGTTACAGAGAACCGAAACAGCAGAGAGGCAAAGTTACAGAGAACCGAAACAGCAGAGAGGCAAAGTTACAGAGGACCTAAACAGCAGAGAGGCAAAGTTACAGAGGACCTAAACAGCAGAGAGGCAAAGTTACAGAGGACCTAAACAGCAGAGAGGCAAAGTTACAGAGAACCTAAACAGCAGAGGCAAAGTTACAGAGAACCTAAACAGCAGAGAGGCAAAGTTACAGAGAACCTAAACAGCAGAGAGGCAAAGTTACAGAGAACCTAAACAGCAGAGAGGCAAAGTTACACAGAACCTAAACAGCAGAGGCAAAGTTACACAGAACCTAAACAGCAGAGGCAAAGTTACAGAGAACCTAAACAGCAGAGGCAAAGTTACACAGAACCTAAACAGCAGAGGCAAAGTTACACAGAACCGAAACAGCAATGAGGCACAGTTACAGAGAACCTAAACAGCAGAGAGGCAAAGTTACAGAGAACCTAAACAGCAGAGAGGCAAAGTTACAGAGAACCTAAACAGAAGAGAGGCAAAGTTACAGAGAACCTAAACAGCAGAGAGGCAAAGTTACAGAGAACCGAAACAGCAGAGGCAAAGTTACAGAGAACCTAAACAGCAGAGAGGCAAAGTTACAGAGAACCTAAACAGCAGAGAGGCAAAGTTACAGAGAACCTAAACAGCAGAGAGGCAAAGTTACAGAGAACCTAAACAGCAGAGAGGCAAAGTTACAGAGAACCGAAACAGCAGAGGCAAAGTTACAGAGAACCGAAACAGCAGAGAGGCAAAGTTACAGAGAACCTAAACAGCAGAGAGGCAAAGTTACAGAGAACCTAAGCAGCAGAGGCAAAGTTACAGAGAACCTAAACAGCAGAGAGGCAAAGTTACACAGAACCTAAACAGCAGAGGCAAAGTTACAGAGGACCTAAACAGCAGAGGCAAAGTTACAGTAGAAAGAACCTAAAAAAATTGTCTCAAAGCTACTTTCCATGTATTCACGCCTCTAGACTTGCCCCAAGTCTCTTTGTGGGGCAGGGAAAGGAGGACTTGTTCCGTTTGCAAGATTTCCATTTTAATTTGCATATTTTGCCGTGAAAAATAAAATACAATATATGCGCACGCTCGTTTTAAATGACGCTATTTTTAAGCTTGAGCGTGAAAGTAATGAAACTTGAAAACGTTTTTGCTTCCAAATATTTCCAGTCTCTATTTCTTTTCTCTGCAGTCACCAGGAAAGATTGAAAATTTAGTTGTCTTTACACTAATGGTTTTGATCTGAATTTGATATCTTAAAAGAGAACGAAAGAGCTGCAAGATTTCTACAAGATTTCTAAAAGCAACAAAATAGCGACCATGACGTTTACTGTGGCGTCGGCATCTTTTTCGTGCTACGATTGGATGTTTATGAGACACGTCACCAACCTAAATTTAGATCTGTAAAAATTGGCAGGAAGCGAACTAGAAAAGTCTGTTGTACAGCAGAAGCCAATTTCTAAAAAGCTGGTCAGCAGACTTTGAGAAAGTCTCCTACAACTGCTTGTCCAGTAAGCACAGGTACAATTTGAAACTGGAGTGACAATAAGCTCCCAACAAGTGATTTTCACAATCAAAAGGGACCCTGGTCTACAAATTTGCGGTAATCCGAGAAATTTGACATATGTACCCTTGATGCATACCTCTTTATCATCACTGAGGATAAGGCGGGCAATCGCCGGCAGAACCTGTTGCACCGCTGTAACATCTGGAGGAGGGTTCTTGTTACGGCAGAGATTGGACAGCGTCCAGGTCACATTTCGCAGGAACTGAATCTGGTATCAACAATTAAAAGCGAGTTTGAAAATAGCAGAAGCCTGAATAGATTGGTGATGATCATTTTCTATCTAATTTTTGCACTGAATCCACTAACAGCTATTATTTTCTAAACAGCTGTCCAGGCTGTAATGCCTTGGTATATCAGGCTGGTAGACAGACTCATCAAGTAAATAGGGATGACTGCTATAATAATCCTAATGATGAATGCTGAGGTGGACTCACTGATGTGGAGGGCTTGATCAGGGCAAGAAGAGGGCCAAGTGCGCCGCAGGCAATCACAGTATTTCTCATCAGAGGTCCATCGCCAGCGATGTTCCCCAGGGCCCACACAGCTTGCTCTGCTACATTGTCATGTACAGAAGACAGGAGCTTCACAAACATGGGCACTGCCCCTAAGAATAGCAAACAAAACAAGCGTCATGGATCTAAAATACATTAGCCTGCTTCATTATCATAACATATGAAAAACACTTGACAAACATGGGCACTGCCCCTAAGAATAGCAAGCAAAACAGCTTGGTTAACATGGGGACAAGACAAGAGAGAGAAAAGGACAAAAGACTGCTTATGAAAAGCAGTAGTCTGCAGTCTGCTACATTATCAGATAACATAGGCTCAACAAAATAGGTATTAAAACTATCCTGTCCATGATTATACCTCCTTCCTGGACAGCCTTGGTCTGTTCCGATGTTCCTGAGGCAATGTTCGTAAGGGCCCAGGCTGCCTCGAATTGTAGCAAGGGACTGTGGAACAAAAATATGGTAGCACTATGAGAACTCACAAAAATACTGTATCTCTGAAAAAGCAAAGCAAAGCTTTGGTTAGATTCCTGGGCTGCGCATATGGGAGGCAGGAGAGCTTTAAGCCTTTGCTTCCCTGACAAGACTTTTCCATACATTCCCTGTAATTTAGCCTTCACTGTGATGCATCTTTTATCCTCTAAGCCTCCTTTACCAAGATATGCTGCACAGCCACTGGCATTGTAGACAAAAGTACTTACAGATCAAATCTGTCCAACAGTTTGACAAGCATTGGAATGAGGCCAGCACTGTGGAGTAATAAAAATACATTTTAATTCCCCACAAGTGACAAGGATGGCTATGAACCACACAAAATGAAGGGTAGAAATACATGACAACAATGAGGCCAGCACTGTTCACACAAGAAACTTTGAGTAAATTTGATTCTGATAAGGTGATTTCTCCAGCCTTGCGACCAATTTGGCATTACCCTGCACACAATAAATTGGGTTGTGAAGGGCTTAACCAGCATCAAATATTAAATTTCTAGCCAGGAAAGCAGGAACTAGGTTACCAAGAACAAAATCTTTGCATCTAAGAATGGGTAATAAATGAGGATGGGGAGAGAAAAGGAAACAGCAGTACATATAAAAGACAGTAATTATGAGATAACCTGTGCAGTCTAGGGGTTTAACTAGATCCTGAGTCATACACAATAACTTATTCACATCATCAACAGGTGGACAATTATACACTTACTTAATCACATCATCAATTGGCGGGCTTTTCTCTTTTGAAAGCATCTTCCTTACTGACTGGACGCTAGTGAACATCAAATTATCGTCTCCTGACTGCAGGTTCTGAAATAATAAAAAGCAGAAAATAATTGTTCACAACGGGCTTTATCAGTAATGTTTAACCCATTGACTCCTGGCTTTTTTTTTTAGCTGAATTTACAAAAAACATACTAAAAACAGATACCTCCCCTCTATTTTGAGTTTTATACAGCCCGTCAAAGTCAAACACAGCTTCACCTAGTCAGCAGTATCCAAGCTTTCCAGCAGTGCTTTGCGGTCTCAGGACATCATGAAGTCTTTTGGGGCATAATTGAGTGCTTTGCTTATGGATATTTGCAAGCAAAGGTGGATTCATGATGATTTTTTCTTGTTTGGCTTTGCCCGGATGAGAAAATAATTTTTCTAATGAATCACCACAGCTCTCCTAAATGCTGTCTTTTCTGAAACCAAATTGATTCCAAAATTGTTTACACTGCTATTCTGGGTGTGTATGACCTGGAATTGATTTGTTTGGCTTCGTGGTGAAAAGACTTATAAAGAACCATCTGACTTTGGGGAGAGGAGTGTTGACTGGCCCTCCCCTCGTGAATTTTCCCCTGGATCTCCCAGAATGCTTTGCAATACATAAAGACATCTTCGTGGTTGTACAAGCCTTCAAGGAGTGGACATTGTGTTTTGAGGCCATGGAAAAGTACCTGGAGGATCAGAATAAAGGTATCTATTTGTGTCTTGAGCTGTGTTTGCTGATCTCTCTCCCTTGTGTGGTATTTTGAGCGTTTTATTGAGAGGGGTGATTCTGCTTTTCTCTCCTTGTTTGATTTAAGATTTGTCAAAGAACCTGTGCTATTATTTGGCTTAAGAGTAGATGCCAACACCTTGGTTGGATGCATATCTGCAAGACCATTTATCCCTTAGACTGATGCCTGAGTATCTTCATCTTGTTGTGTTTATTTTGCATTTATGAATTTTTTGAGTTGTGGGTACTTCCCAAAGCCGGTACAGGCCGGTTGAGGGGTCAATGTGTTAAGCAGAAAAAAAAAATACTAGAGTAAATTTAAGAACTAATTAAAAAATATTTAAGTTATCAGCCAAGTTCAAACCATTGAACAAAACTTGAATGGAAATATAAACCTCTTTTATTTTTCTTACACAATATGGGGTCTTTAATCATACAAAAACTGCAGCAATGTAAACGGTAAACTATAAATGATCTTATTAATTGCCAGGGCGTTTTTTAAAATTTCGATGATCCGAAAGGGGGTGTTCAATAGATAGGAGATGTTTATTAGAGAGGGGCGTTCTTTACAAACTATAACAATATATAACAAACCCAAGTGCAGTGGGGTTCTAGTCTCAGTCAGGATCACATTAAATTATAGCCTGCATAGCAAGCGTTGTTTGGCATTGAGCAAACGTCACCCAGAAGAAGCCAAGCCAAGCCATGCTTTATAGAAGTGCATCAACTGTAAAAATGTAGCTATTAATTGTGTATCAATTTCATGTACTTACCCCTACAACTACTGGTAATGGAAGAATCTGAATCTGGAAAAAAGAGAAAAAAACTAACTTAGAAAATGGTACTGCGTTAACGATTCATTCTTTATAGAATTTTGAGACAAAGCTTGCAGGCCAAAGAACGATATTAAAAAATGTGAGGCTCCACTCAAGGATAAGATATTTATAATTAAGCATTTTGAGTAATTGTTTTATTGCATATTCCTTTTTTATAGGGCTGTACTGGAATGAGAAGCCAGATATCCAACTAATGGAGTGTAAGTATCACCATAGCTGTATACTGCAATAAAGAAAAATAGTATTATGTATGCTCAAGTTTAGAAAAATATAGAAACAAAGAGAGGTGCACATGAAATAGTCTATCCTATTTTAGGGCCATAATTCAGAAAACTTTAAGCGGTTATTAAGGTATACCCTTGATAAATAAAGTGTATTGTATTGTGTTATGTGCAAAGTATTTAACTATATTCCATAAT
Organism: Nematostella vectensis; assembly: GCF_932526225.1. Lineage (NCBI taxonomy): Eukaryota > Metazoa > Cnidaria > Anthozoa > Actiniaria > Edwardsiidae > Nematostella > Nematostella vectensis. The sequence continues at coordinate 12,922,404 of NC_064047.1, forward strand.
CAGGGTGATAAATACACTATTTTATTCCAACTTACTGGCACAGAGTGTTGATTGTTGTGCTCTTTGAGGGGACTGGTGGAGTCAACATCTGTTATATTTCTTCGTTTTAGCACATTCTCATCTCTCTTTGACTAAAAAAAACATATAAAAAATATGTGCATACTGTTTAAGTTAATTGATTATGGTCTATGATGTACAAATTGTACAATCAAGTAAAGTACAAAATCACATTTTGTTAGGTTCGTGAAAAAAACGAAACAATACAAGTGACCCAATGGTTTACTTGACAATAAAAATATGAGAACATTTTGACTTTGTGATGTTTCTATCGGCAAAAAAATTATCTACCTTTGTTTTGCGTTAATAGCATCGTGGAACTTTTTAGATCAAAAGCAGAACCAATAAGCATTAATCCAACAAATATTATCTTTCTTGCTCAATGAACTTAGATGAAGAAAGCATGGCTTCGAATTACATGCGACATACCGCTAAAACTATACAGAAACTGAACTCTCAAGCAAAATGCTACCACTTTACAAACCTTTCTCAGCTGCACAGAGACTTCATTGCGCCTTCTTCGCATCTCCTTTAGGAACAAAGCAAAGAAAATAGAGTGAAAACAGTCCTTTTATTTGCAGGATAACAAAGTGAAAGTGACAACTTTGAAGCACGCTCAAAAGTGCTCCAGTTTTCGCTCACCGAAGAGTCTTTCCCCTTGTTTTTGAATGCTTGAATTCGACTAATGTTCTCTGCCATCTTTCGTACTATATATTTCTACAAAGTTACGGCAAAAGTCGCGAGAAACTACGTTGAAATTCAGAAGACTATGAAGCACTTACGAGATTCGTTTCGAGTGATAGCACACTCTGCGAGAATGTACGATTTGAACGTGTACCTTCACATTCTGATTGGCGGGTTGACCAAATCAACCAATCAGATCGCGAGCTACTGAACGGTCCTTGATTCTGATTGGCCAGTTGACTTTACTATAAGCACGTGCCGAGGCACTATTATAGTAATTACTCTGGAGCCCATACAGTATAAAGCACAATTTAAGAAAGTCGAGCACCAAATATGAAAAAAATGCAATTATGTAACGAAGAAGGGTTGCAGAGAGCTAAAATAAAAAATCATGCCTTTTTATATCACAAATCATATTTATTATCATAATTTTCGAGAGGGACATAAAGGTTCATTATTTTGCATCCAAGTCCTTCTCGCCCCAGACCCTAAGTGCATATTGTTGCGCTTGGCAACGACAACAAATCTTCAAAATGGCGGCGACAAATTTATATGAAACCCTCCGATAACTAGGGCCCTAGATTACTCAATTCCATCTCAAATACAGAGGAAAATGTCGAAATCTCGAAGAGGAAAGAGTGCATCAACTAACGAAATAAGCCGCTGGGAGCAAGAACTCCTTCAAGCGCCATTTAACGAGGTATTCATAGTGACTTTTCTATAAGAATGTTGTTTTGACGTACTTAAATTCTCAAAGTTTTCCCCCTGTAGAGAATGGGTTTTCTGTAGTCGATCTTAGAACCAACTAATTCACGTTTTTATTTGATATTCTTCAGGATTCCTGGAAGTCTTCTGTTGTATTTACTGCCCCAAACAGCGTAGATGACAACATTTTCCTGGACATTCTGTCTGATGTAATAGCTACTGGACTAAGAAAACTGTTTAGTGTGATCACGTATGACGGACTTATTAAAGATGTGAGTATATTGATCATTTTTCAGATCTTTAATAATGTAAAGCGACAGTAGAATGTCCCCAATGTCACTTATATAAACCACACTTGCATCCTGGCCGCTATGCACAATTGTCTAGTAAACCCCTATTCTGTTCTACATTTCCAGGCCAGAGATTACCGCTATGCACAATAGTCTAGTAAACCCCAATTCTGTTCTACATTTCCAGGCCAGAGATTACCGCTATGCACAATAGTCTAGTAAACCCCAATTCTGTTCTACATTTCCAGGCCAGAGAATACGGAAAACCACAGACAGGTGGAGGGAAAGGGAAGGGGGCAGCGTCCTCTAAGCCGCCACCCTTTCATGAGGTGTGTGAGCCGGTCAAGGCGCTTGTCGACCAAGGAGAACCTATCCCTCCTGCTCTGATGGCAAAGCTATTGAAATTCAAGCTGTTGCACATTAAGCAAAAGGATTTTGATAGACGAGAAGAGGAGAGGAAGGTGAGATATCATTACTTACTTCAGTAGATAATCAATCAGACTTCAAGGGGGTATGGCATACGTAGTTGTATGCCATGATGCTTGCATGGATTGCAGTGCAATTTACAATACTATAAGCAATTAAGGAAAAGCATGTATATGAATTAAATTCTAAGCTTTAAAAGTGGACAATACCACAAAAGATGCTGATCACTCTAGTTGATACTGTAGCACCAGCATACAAAGTTGTACATACTGTACACCTCAAACAGCCTCAGCCGCCATTTTGTCATGCTAGCAAAGTACCAAGTGTGAAAAAGTACCCATTTCCATCAGCTGATTTGGGGAAGCTAATGAGTTATTTTTTATTGAATTTGGCAAATTAAGTATGAAACTTTGTTTTTAGATGGTTATTTCAAGATTTTAGCACGTCTGCCTTCCAATATTGAAGAAAATCATTACAAAAAAGTGGCTAAGAAGGGCACTTTAATACTTTATTATGTAAAGGGTATACATAATAAACTTTTTCTTACATTGGATATAACTTCTATTCTTGGTAAAGGCTGCCAAGGCAGCAGAGTCAGGTAAAAAGGATGACAAAGGAGGCAAAAAGTCCCACAGTCCCTCAGGGAAGAGATCCAAATCCCCAGGAAAGGTCAAGAAAGGGAAAAAGGGAGAGTCAGACATGCCACCATCTCCCAAGAAGGAGAGCAAGTTAAAGAAGAGAGGGGATGTAGAAGATACATTCAAAACCATTGGTGAGTCCAGGGGGGACTTAACTTTTCAAAGCAGGGCTGTCCAAGGGAAATTGCTTGCCCCATGGCAAGGAGATACTGCGAGAACTGATGTACTTTTCATTTTTAATAATTCAGTAATTTATGCAATAAATTCATGCAAAACCTCCAAATGAAACATATTTAATTTCCTTGCATTTTCAAAAGAAAAAACGAAGTTGATTATCTAAACCTTTACTAAACAGAGAGAAAACAAGAATATAGAGGTATATGTATAATACTTTTTAGGGGGAGGGGGAGGGGACACAGACCCCATTTTATATAAAAAAATGTCATCTTTTTGTTACAACCCTGAAATAACTCTTCTGAGTCACAATGAGGTATTTTCACATCTTCTCTCAATTTAAACAAAGGATAACATTAAACAGTAATGAGTTTCACTGTTTTCATCGTTCAGATGATGAGCCTGATGAGAATGGGAGTCCTCAGCATTACGTGATCATCCATGGCGTTCTTATGGCACCTGTTCTACAACACCTGTCAGACATCGGCATCAGCGTTGATGCCATCATCCGTGTGAAAGCCGAGAGTTATAAGAGATTTAAGGCAAAGCCTGTTAAGGATGACGCAGACAAGCTAGCTGAGGTACTGTACCCACAAATAGGGGCCTTATGCAAGGACGGCAGCGACGGCATGCTGTGCGCGCTTGCGCATATTCCAAAACGGCCGCTGACAGCATGTGTAGAACATGAAAATAGGGAAATGCCGTTCTAGAATTTCCATCTCGGACAACACACCGTTTTTAAGCAAATCTTGAGCTCATGTGCCATTCTTGATGATGTCACTGTCGTCTTTGCGTAAGGTTTCTAATATACCAAGAATACAACAGAAGCTTGCACTATTTTCTTTAGTGTCTTCTTGGTACTTTGGACTAACTCAAAGAGTACCTCAAAATAATCTTAAAGTTCCTAGCCTGCTTGCAGGCGTTTAACTGGTGTTTATCGCTAACCGCTGTTGTTGTCACCACGTTGTTCTGTTCTGGCCGCACACAAGCTGGAAAGGAGGTGGCCTGAACAAAACAACAATAACGAAAAACGCTGGGCAAATGCCTGGCTACAAAAGTCCATGTAGCTATCAACTCATGAAATAAAGCACAAAACACATTTAAATGGATTTTTTACACTAAACGCACAAGATTTTCAATTAGCCCCTGTACCATCTGCCCAATCAATAATTTATCAAATATTCATTATTTCATATGGGTTAACAGGTGCCTGAGGGAGAAGCTGTTGATGCAGCGCTGCATGCAGAAGATGCTGCTGCAAAGAGGAAGGAAGCAGAAAAGTTGCTGGAGACCTTTTGGGCGGAGTCTGACAGTATTGTTCTCAAGGCGCCGTCAGGGCATAGACTTAAGGATATTGCCAAATATGAGGTTGTGGTCAAAGACAGGACAGTGCCAGAAGAGGGTTTAAATACCCTGGATGGGGACAAAAGGGTGAGCATATAGAGACAGGGCGATAGAACAGACAGACAGACAGACAGACAGACAGACAGACAGACAGACAGACAGACAGACAGACAGACAGGCAGACAGACAGACAGACATATGCATTGGCAGAGAGACTGTTAATGCAAAGACAAGTATGTGATGTAGGCAGACACACATGGGGGTTGGGGTAAAGGGCTGGATGGAGAAAATGACACACATGGGGGTTGGGGTAAAAGGCTGGATGGAGAAAATGACACCCTGACAGAAAGTCATACAGTAAGAAAGATGGACGGAAGGAGGGAAAAATTATATGCATTGAAAGGCAGACAGTGTAGAACAGACAGACAATCTAAAGACAAGTATATGGGCCAATGGATGAACAAAGGACAGACAGATGCATTATACATACATAGATGGACAGAAAGACAAGTCAGCTGAATGGACAGACAATACAACAACAATCACAGGCAGGCAGATGGACACAGCATCAAAAACAGCATATATCTGTGTTGACATTAAATATTTCTCTTGCAGACTGAATTTGGTACTGTGATATTTGAAGATGTGGCCGTCACTTGTTATGACATGTTGGACCATTACCTACAGTACAAGCAGTACCTTGACGCAATGAAGCTCCTACACATACGCACCCTCCCTCCAACCCCATCCTCTGGCCTGCAGGCATCCTCAGTTACAGACATCCCATCGGCGAAGAACCTCGCCACGACCACACCAGGTACGGTCCACGATAACCATACCATACAAGGTACAGTCCACAATAGCCATAACAACACAAGGTACGGTCCACAATAGCCATAACCATGCAAGGTACAGTCCACAATAGCCATAACCATACAAGGTACAGTCCACAATAGCCATAACCATACAAGGTACAGTCCATAATAGCCATAACCATACAAGGTACAGTCCATAATAGCCATAACCATACAAGGTACAGTCCACAATAGCCTGTAACCATACAAGGTACAGTCCATAATAGCCATAACCATACAAGGTACAGTCCACGATAGCCATAACCATACAGGGTACAGTCCACAATAGCCATAACCATGCAAGGTACAGTCCATAATAGCCATAACCATACAAGGTACAGTCCACAATAGCCATAACCATACAAGTTACAGTCCACAATAGCCATAACCATGCAAGGTACAGTCCACAATAGCCATAACCATACAAGGTACAGTCCACAATAGCCATAACCATACAAGGTACAGTCCATAATAGCCATAACCATACATGGTACAGTCCACAATAGCCATAACCATACATGGTACAGTCCATAATAGCCATAACCATACAAGGTACAGTCCATAATAGCCATAACCATACAAGGTACAGTCCACAATAGCCATAACCATACAAGGTACAGTCCACAATAGCCATAACCATACAAGGTACAGTCCATAATAGCCATAACCATACAAGGTACAGTCCACAATAGCCATAACCATACAAGGTACAGTCCATAATAGCCATAACCATACAAGGTACAGTCCACAATAGCCATAACCATACAAGGTACAGTCCATAATAGCCATAACCATACAAGGTACAGTCCATAATAGCCATAACCATACAGGGTACAGTCCACAATAGCCATAACCATACATGGTACAGTCCATAATAGCCATAACCATACAAGGTACAGTCCATAATAGCCATAACCATACAAGGTACAGTCCACAATAGCCATAACCATACAAGGTACAGTCCACAATAGCCATAACCATACAAGGTACAGTCCACAATAGCCATAACCATACAAGGTACAGTCCACAATAGCCATAACCATACAAGGTACAGTCCATAATAGCCATAACAACACAAGGTACGGTCCACAATAGCCATAACCATACAAGGTACAGTCCACAATAGCCATAACCATGCAAGGTACAGTCCATAATAGCCATAACCATACAAGGTACAGTCCACAATAGCCATAACCATACAAGGTACAGTCCATAATAGCCATAACCACACAAGGTACAGTCCACAATAGCCATAACCATGCAAGGTACAGTCCACAATAGCCATAACCATACAAGGTACAGTCCACAATAGCCATAACCATACAAGGTACGGTCCATAATAGCCATAACCATACAAGGTACAGTCCACAATAGCCATAACCATACAAGGTACAGTCCACAAAGCCATAACCATACAAGGTACAGTCCACAATAGCCATAACCATACAAGGTACAGTCCACAATAGCCATAACCATACAAGGTACAGTCCACAATAGCCATAACCATACAGGGTACAGTCCATAATAGCCATAACCATACAAGGTACAGTCCACAATAGCCATAACCATACAAGGTACAGTCCACAATAGCCATAACCATACAAGGTACAGTCCACAATAGCCATAACCATACAAGGTACGGTCCATAATAGCCATAACCATACAAGGTACAGTCCACAATAGCCATAACCATACAAGGTAACGTCCACAAAGCCATAACCATACAAGGTACAGTCCACAATAGCCATAACCATACAAGGTACAGTCCACAATAGCCATAACCATACAAGGTACAGTCCACAATAGCCATAACCATACAAGGTACAGTCCATAATAGCCATAACCATACTAGGTACAGTCCACAATAGCCATAACCATACAAGGTACAGTCCATAATAGCCATAACCATACAAGGTACAGTCCATAATAGCCATAACCATACAGGGTACAGTCCACAATAGCCATAACCATACATGGTACAGTCCATAATAGCCATAACCATACAAGGTACAGTCCATAATAGCCATAACCATACAAGGTACAGTCCACAATAGCCATAACCATACAAGGTATAGTCCACAATAGCCATAACCATACAAGGTACAGTCCACAATAGCCATAACCATACAAGGTACAGTCCACAATAGCCATAACCATACAAGGTACAGTCCATAATAGCCATAACAACACAAGGTACGGTCCACAATAGCCATAACCATACAAGGTACAGTCCATAATAGCCATAACCATACAAGGTACAGTCCATAATAGCCATAACCATACAAGGTACAGTCCACGATAACCATACCATACAAGGTACAGTCCACAATAGCCATAACCATACAAGGTACGGTCCATAATAGCCATAACCATACAAGGTACAGTCCATAATAGCCATAACCATACAAGGTACAGTCCACAATAGCCATAACCATACAAGGTACAGTCCATAATAGCCATAACCATACAAGGTACAGTCCACAATAGCCATAACCATACAAGGTACAGTCCATAATAGCCATAACCACACAAGGTACAGTCCACAATAGCCATAACCATGCAAGGTACAGTCCACAATAGCCATAACCATACAAGGTACAGTCCACAATAGCCATAACCATACAAGGTACGGTCCATAATAGCCATAACCATACAAGGTACAGTCCACAATAGCCATAACCATACAAGGTACAGTCCACAAAGCCATAACCATACAAGGTACAGTCCACAATAGCCATAACCATACAAGGTACAGTCCACAATAGCCATAACCATACAAGGTACAGTCCACAATAGCCATAACCATACAGGGTACAGTCCATAATAGCCATAACCATACAAGGTACAGTCCACAATAGCCATAACCATACAAGGTACAGTCCACAATAGCCATAACCATACAAGGTACAGTCCATAATAGCCATAACCATACAAGGTACAGTCCACAATAGCCATAACCATACAAGGTACAGTCCACAATAGCCATAACCATACAGGGTACAGTCCATAATAGCCATAACCATACAAGGTACAGTCCACAATAGCCATAACCATACAAGGTACAGTCCACAATAGCCATAACCATACAAGGTACAGTCCACAATAGCCATAACCATACAAGGTACAGTCCATAATAGCCATAACCATACAAGTTACAGTCCACAATAGCCATAACCATACAAGGTACAGTCCACAATAGCCATAACCATACAAGGTACGGTCCATAATAGCCATAACCATACAAGGTGCAGTCCACAATAGCCATAACCACACAAGGTACAGTCCACAATAGCCATAACCATACAAGGTACAGTCCACAATAGCCATAACCATACAAGGTACAGTCCACAATAGCCATAACCATACAAGGTACAGTCCACAATAGCCATAACCATACAAGGTACAGTCCACAATAGCCATAACCATACAAGGTACAGTCCACAATAGCCATAACCATACAAGGTACAGTCCACAATAGCCTGTAACCATACAAGGTACAGTCCACAATAGCCATAACCATACAAGGTACAGTCCATAATAGCCATAACCATACAAGGTACAGTCCACAATAGCCATAACCATACAAGGTACAGTCCATAATAGCCATAACCATACAAGGTACAGTCCACAATAGCCATAACCATACAAGGTACAGTCCACAATAGCCATAACCATACAAGGTACAGTCCACAATAGCCATAACCATACAAGGTACAGTCCACAATAGCCTGTAACCATACAAGGTACAGTCCACAATAGCCATAACCATACAAGGTACAGTCCATAATAGCCATAACCATACAAGGTACAGTCCACAATAGCCATAACCATACAAGGTACAGTCCATAATAGCCATCACAAGGTACAGTCCACAATAGCCATAACCATGCAAGGTACAGTCCACAATAGCCATAACCATACAAGGTACAGTCCATAATAGCCATAACCATACAAGGTACAGTCCACAATAGCCATAGCCATGCAAGGTACAGTCCACAATAGCCATAACCATACAAGGTACAGTCCACGATAACCATACAAGGTACAGTCCACAATAGCCATAACCATGCAAGGTACAGTCCACGATAGCCATAACCATACAAGGTACAGTCCACAATAGCCATAACCATACAAGGTACAGTCCATAATAGCCATAACCATACAAGGTACAGTCCATAATAGCCATAACCATACAAGGTACAGTCCACAATAGCCATAACCACACAAGGTACGGTCCACGATAACCATACAAGGTACAGTCCACAATAGCCATAACCATACAAGGTACAGTCCATAATAGCCATAACCATACAAGGTACAGTCCATAATAGCCATAACCATACAAGGTACAGTCCACAATAGCCATAATCTTACAAGGTACAGTCCACGATAGCCATAACCATACAAGGTACAGTCCATATAGCCATAACCATACAAGGTACAGCCCATAATAGCCATAACCATACAAGGTACAGTCCACAATAGCCATAACCATACAAGGTACAGTCCACAATAGCCATAACCATACAAGGTACAGTCCATAATAGCCATAACCACACAAGGTACAGTCCACAATAGCCATAACCATACAAGGTACAGTCCACAATAGCCATAACCATGCAAGGTACAGTCCACAATAGCCATAACCATACAAGGTACAGTCCATAATAGCCATAACCATACAAGGTACAGTCCACAATAGCCATAGCCATGCAAGGTACAGTCCACAATAGCCATAACCATACAAGGTACATTCCACGATAACCATACAAGGTACAGTCCACAATAGCCATAACCATGCAAGGTACAGTCCACGATAGCCATAACCATACAAGGTACAGTCCACAATAGCCATAACCATGCAAGGTACAGTCCATAATAGCCATAACCATACAGGGTACAGTCCACAATAGCCATAACCATACAAGGTACAGTCCACAATAGCCATAACCATGCAAGGTACAGTCCACGATAACCATACAAGGTACAGTCCACAATAGCCATAACCATACAAGGTGCAGTCCATAATAGCCATAACCATACAAGGTACAGTCCATAATAGCCATAACCATACAAGGTACAGTCCACAATAGCCATAATCTTACAAGGTACAGTCCACGATAGCCATAACCATACAAGGTACAGTCCATAATAGCCATAACCATACAAGGTACAGCCCATAATAGCCATAACCACACAAGGTACAGTCCACGATAGCCATAACCATACAAGGTACAGTCCACGATAGCCATAACCATACAAGGTACAGTCCACAATAGCCATAACCATGCAAGGTACAGTCCACGATAGCCATAACCATACAAGGTACAGTCCACAATAGCCATAACCACACAAGGTATGGTCCACGATAACCATACAAGGTACAGTCCACAATAGCCATAACCATACAAGGTACAGTCCATAATAGCCATAACCATACAAGGTACAGTCCACAATAGCCATAACCATGCAAGGTACAGTCCACAATAGCCATAACCATACAAGGTACAGTCCATAATAGCCATAACCATACAAGGTACAGTCCACAATAGCACCGTGTACAGCCCACATATAGGTACATGACCACACAAGGTACAGTACACAGACCATAACAGCTTAAACCACAGAAGGTACAGTCCACAAATACACAACCTCAACCACACAAGGTACAGTCAAGAAATACAAAACCACATCCACTCAAGGTACCGTAGAGTCCACAAACCATAACCACAACCACACAAGGAACTGTACAGTCCACAAATATACAACCACAACCACAAAAGCAGCCTGACAGGGGGTTGTATACATAAGTCTAGAGTGTAGGCAACAAAACACAGCCTCGTGCACACTCTAGTATGATCACATCTACTTTGTTTGAGTCAAACTCTAAAGGGGAGATTAAAAAGTTCATTTCTGGTCAAGACATGGTGCCAACACAAAGCATGGTATGCAGTTAACTTGCATGAGGCAGCTGTGTGTTAAATGGTGTCGTGGATCTATAAGCACCTATTATTAGAGCCATCCTTATCAATTAATGGGACAGACATACTGTATCTCAAGTTTTTATAAACTTCATCACCCTGGATCCTCCACCTGTTTATCTGACTTTCAGTTATCTGACTTTAAGCTACAGTGGCTTTAGTGTGAGGTACAAATTAGGAATTCCTAATTTGTACCTCACTAAACCTCTGTAGCTTACAACTGGTTAATGTTATTTCATATGATATGATACTGTACGTTGAAAGATCTAAGCTGCTGCTTAAATTTTAGAAGGAGCAGCCCCTGTTTCTATTGAACCTGACAAGAGATACTACAACCACCTCATGGAGGGTGTCCCGCCTGACAGCCAGAGTGTCCCCCTGATCCTGAACTGTCTACTGGAGCAGGTACAAGATATTTTGTCCACCATAGCACTACACAAGGGCCATAGCTACAGTTTAAGAGGCGGCATTAGAGGGAAGAGGGGCAGCAGAGTTGATAAAAAGTGTCCCCCTGCTCCTTTAATGCCTACTGGAGCAGGTACAAGATTGGTCAACCATATTACTCCTTGATACACAAGGCCATACTGTACCTGTACCTATTAAGGAGGGAATGGGAAAGCAGAGTTTTTGGAGAGTGTCACCCTGACAGCCAGAGTTCCCAGTGATCCTGAACTGCCTACTGGAGCATGTACAATATTTACCAACAATAGCACTCTCATACATACACTGAATGCTCTTCTCTTACCATCACTACAAAATGCTAGTCACTTCCTTTAACCACTCCTTGTGCCCTTGCATTGCTAGGTGTGTGCTATTGTAGATGAGAACAACCCTCTAGACAAAGAGGATCCCCCACGGGAGGATGGGATGAGTCACCTTCTAGCGTCCTACATCATGGGCAAAGCAGGCAAACTTGCACTCAAAGATGATGAGAAGCAGGTATGGCCAAGTCAGACAAGTGAAAGTTGCCCCATCAACTTTTGGCCCCAAATAAGAATACTGTGTTGCATTGTGACTTCCAAGAAGCTAGAAAATGTGGATTGTTGGATGGGGCTGCAAAGCAAAGTTTAACGGTGTACTGACATTGAGGTTGCTCAGTAACGGCGTTGCTACGCTGGTGGCGAATGTCTGACATGACGAATATCGTTCCTTTGAAGTGTAAATACCACTATTGGAATTTGTTTTTAAACTTCATTTAAATTTCATCATGCGAGATATCAGTGTGTCCGAGCAGGCCAAATGTGCATGCGCGGGCTTTGTTTCACTTCCGGTTCTGCGTTTTCTAAAAAAAGGTTTTTTTGTCGCCAAGTCATTTCAAAAGTTTCAAAACACAATATTTTTTCTGTATTCCTTTTTATTAAATTCTCCCACGTATAGCCAAGAATGGATTTAGTGTTAATCTAATAGAAACCAAAATTATATCAAATACAATAATCTGGGTTTCAGGACCTTTGAAAAATGATACAAAAACAATTACTCAATCATATCTCCATCCCTCAAGATTCATAAAACCTATTTAATATTTGTTTTCGAGCAATTTTATTATTATTTTATTTTATTATTTTATAATAATATTTGCTTTTATCTGTATCACGTTATGACGTCACGGCGTAACGTCATCATAATAGTCAGCACACTTGTGGTGGTCAACTTGGCAAATACCAGATCCTTATGACTTTCTACGAGGCTTTTATGCTATATTCAATTTTCCTTAACAACAGATGTCAGTACACCCTTAAAAGAACCCCCCCCCAAAAAAAAAATATTGCTTTGTTTAAGTGTGGAGTATGGCATGGTATCTCACTTCAGCTTCTACTAAAAAAAATCCCAAAATAATGGGTGAGATATCTGTTTAGGTCACTGTTAGTCCATTTTAATGAACATTATTAAAATAATGTTATATCTTTAAGGCTAAGCACCAGGTCCCACACCCAAACATCCCTTTCCGCTGCCATGTGGTTCCGTCTGAACTGACAGTTATTAGTATGGTTCAGTTACATGTGAAGTGTATTTGTTTACTAATACTAGGTATTAGGTAACATTTTCTTACATTGAAGTCTCAAGCTACAAACACGTCTGCCAATCAAACACTTAATAGGTTGGTTTGATCATGGCTTTTTAATAGCGGATGTTGTTCGTTTGAGCAAAAATTTAATTAAAATTGGCCACCAAGTGAACACATTTCATTGACGAAGGAGTATTTGCAATTTAAACGTTGAGACATAAGCCGTGTAGTAATACAAAAAAAGAATGTATGAAGTTTCTTAACCAAAATTCGTATTTTATAGTCTATCCTAGAGCCCATGGCAGCAGACAAAAAGCCTCAGCCCTCAGCCTCGCCAAGCATGCTTTACCATGGTGACCAGCTGACGTCACGCTTGCACCATCTGACGTCAGTAAACGGCCTCGACCCCATGCAAGCCGAGCTCAGCATGCTGCAACACTTCTCTCAAAACAAACTCATGGAACTCCCGCCAAGAAAAGAGCGGGAAACGGCCGAACGGGCCGCTCGCGCTAATGAGCTACGTCACTTCTGTGCCCCGGATGTAGATTCTGGTTTGTTGGAGCATGCACTTAAGCATTATGCGTTTGAAGGAATGCTACTGAAGGTAGCCAATGAGGAGGGAGAGATCATCGACCCTCGACATCTAGACGAGGCTTTTCTGTCATACTCAAATCCATGGGATTATCCGTACACGAGGCTAGAGGAGTTTAGAAAGGTGAGAGATCCATCTATAGAGATACGTGTTTCACTTATAGGCAAACGTTACCGTAAAAGCTCAATTAATCACTATCTCTTTTAAGGTACTTTTTTATTATGGAAGCTAGTGGAGACTAAGTTGGAATCGGAGACGTAAAACGCTTTTTTCGATTTTGGAAATCAGAACGCCTTTTTCTTCCTCCTCTGTCTACGTCACTTCCGTTTGTTAAGTAGGCCCCCCTCTAGAGCCAAATGTTTCAAATAAGCCCCTTCTCTCTATTAGGTCCCCCACACCACTATCTTTCTCTAACGTAACACGTTTTCAATTGTACAAGTGATTCTTGATATACTAGACAGGTGAAGATCTGTAGCAATGATCAAGGATAGCTAAAACTTTCCACTCTTACTCAAAGTCCCTTTCTATGTACAGGTGAAATTCTGTAGCGATGACTCAGGACAACTGAAGATCTCCGCTTTAGACTCGAGCGAGACACCACTGACGTCATTCCGTAACCTTGACGACTGGTGCTTCATGGAGCATCTGGATCACAATACTTTACTTCAGGTAAAGGCAAATGTATAGGTTAACCCTTCAGGTAAAGGCAAATGTATAGGTTAACCCTTCAGGTAAAGGCAAAGGTGTGGGTTAACCCTTCAGGTAAAGTCAAGGGTGTGGGTTAACCCTTCAGGTAAAGGCAAATGCATAGGTTAACCCTTAAGGTAAAGGCAAATGTATAGGTTAACCCTTCAGGTAAATGCAATGGTGTAGGTTAACCCTTCAGGTAAAGGCAAGGGTGTAAGTTAACCCTTCAGGTAAAGGCAAGGGTGTGGGTTAACCCTTCAGGTAAAGGCAAGGGTGTGGGTTAGCCCGTCAGGTAAAGGCAAGGGTGTAGGTTAACCCTTCAGGTAAAGGCAAGGGCGTGGGTTAACCCTTCAGGTAAAGTCAAGGGTGTGGGTTAACCCTTCAGGTAAAGGCAAGGGCGTGGGTTAACCCTTCAGGTAAAGGCAAGGGTGTGGGTTAACCCGTCAGGTAAAGGCAAATGTATAGGTTAACCCTTCAGGTAAAGGCAAAGGCGTGGGTTAACCCTTCAGGTAAAGGCAAATGTATAGGTTAACCCGTCAGGTAAAAGCAAATGTATAGGTTAACCCTTCAGGTAAAGGCAAGGGCGTCGGTTAACCCTTCAGGTAAAGGCAAATGTATAGATTAACCCTTCAGGTAAAGAAAAGGTGTAGGTTAACCCTTCGGGTAAAGTCAAGGGTGTGGGTTTAACCCTTCAGGTAAAGGCAAGGGTGTGGGTTAACCCTTCAGGTAAAGGCAAGGGCGTGGGTTAACCCTTCAGGTAAAGGCAAGGGCGTGGGTTAACCCTTCAGGTAAAGGCAAGGGCGTGCGTTAACCCTTCAGGTAAAGGCAAGTTTTCGCTTCAGAGTCATTTTACTTCACAGTTATGGTGATAAGAGTTCATTTTCCATACCTGTTTTGTGTCTAACCTAAATGAACATTGTCCAGGTGTTGAAAGAGGCCCAGTTCACCCTACCCTACCTGGACACCTACTACCACAAGCGCGACCACACCCTTCTTCTGGCCCTTCACAACCCAGTCGGACAGGACGGTCGCAGCAGCTCTTCCTGGAATAGCAAGCTGCACTCGAATGTCGGATTCAGAAATTACCTGGACCACGTGGTTAGCTCTATCGACTCGTGGGTACAAGAGAAGGAGAGAGCTAAGAGAGAAGCTACAAGGACACCCACCCCTCCCCCACCGACTATTGATGAGCCGACACCCCCCTTGAAGGTGGAATGAAAATGTTATTACGAGATAAATGAGTCAACCTCTTCTCTATTTCTGAACCATTGCTTTCTTTTCTTTTTCTTTATCGTCTCCGACACGTCTCTTCTGCCTTTATCTTTTTTCCTCTACTTAACTCTTTGTTGTCCTCTTTCCAACTCTCTTTGACTCCTGAGCTCTCTTCTCCATGTGTATAAGTAAAGACTACTATTCGTATTTCTACGTACATCCTCAATAACTTTGATATTTGTAGCCGTATACACCTATTTCACGTTGGACGTTGGACCCAGAGAATCCATGTGTCGTAGCCCGACGTACTTTATTGTTATCAAATAAATAAGCAAATACGCGTAAAAACAAGAACAAATGCAAGTTTGGATAGCTTTAGCATTTTGTGCCTGTAAACTACATGGCTTTCAAAGTCCAGGATTTTACATGTTACCCATGAACCACGAGCCAATGTTACCTGCGATACATGGATTCTCCGAGTGCAAAACTTTATTTTAAGGGCTTATAAAGAGAAACACTACATAGAATTTAAATATATAAATGTGATATCCACCAGGTTGGAAGTCGGTACGGGCTGATGACCCGGTCTGAGATGAATGCTCTGAAGGCTGAGGAGGAGGAGAAGACCAAGAAAGGCAAAGGAAGGAAAAGCGCACGTGGGAGCCGATCACCCAAGCGCAGCACCAAGTCGCGAGAGAAGGAAGGGGAGTCACCGGACAAGAAGGGTAAATGAGCCTTTAAAGAGCCTCTCTTAGCCGCCATGTATTTTCGTTCTAGCAAAATACCAAGTGTGATCAAGAGACCATGGTCTTTTGGTGTGATAAAGCATCCAATTTGTCGTCCTAGCAAATTATTATTATATATTATTTCCATCGGCTGATTTAAGGGGCTTATTGCGATTTATATTTATTTTAGATGGTTACTCATAAATCTTCTCATAATTTGTTTCCAACATTGTGTAAAAACAATAGCCATCGGTTAATTGATCCCTTTTTCGTTTAACTCCAATAGACAAAAAGCGCGAGGGCTCGGCGGGCAGCCGCCCCAAGTCAGGTCGGACTCCATCTGCCCGTGGGTCCTTATCCGTCAAGAGCGCGGCAAGCAAGGGGGACAAGCCCAGGGGCCGTACTCGCTCGCGGATGAGTGACCCTGAGCCTGAACCTGAGGTCCCATTAGAAGACATTACCATCGAGGAACACTTCGATTTCATTGGCTATGACGTGGGGGACAATCTGATACACGCTTCTGGGTCCCTGTCTACTTTGTTTCCTTGCGATGGTGGCCAGATTCGCGTTGATAAGACCTCGTACGTGCAAGGGCCTCAAAATGTCAGGGTCTCTGTGTACAAGGATGGGAACATTTTCGTGCTGCATTTCCTCGAGCCTACAGAGGAGATTCTAACGATCGAGCAGATCGAGGGCTCGCAGATCACCGAAAAGCCAGAAGAAACCGCAACAGATGTCGCCAGTGTTGATATAAAAGAAGAGGGGATTGAAAAGAGTGAGACCGAAGGCAATGAGAAGGAAACCAAGGAGGAACCGAAACCAAAGGGGCCCAAACCATTCTCTGATTTTAGTTCCTTTGTGGCCCAGTTCAGTGATGGCATGACCCTGACCCATAGCGGGTATGGGCCCTCAGGGCGCCTTCATGGTAAGGTTGGTAAGGAACCTGATAGTCTGGCTGGGCCTGTACCTACCGACCCAAGTGCCACGACTCATGGCACTCCAAGCCCACAGCCAGCCAAAGTGGGGTCCCCAAAGGCGAGGAAAAAGGCAGACGAGGATGCGAAAAGGTACGTTAGGCACTAGCACGTTTGGGCAAACGTTGACATTCGAGTTTCTCCCAAAATCGATATCTCGCGCAAGGGTCTGAACATTAACCCTTTTAAAGCGCTGACCAATGCCCATTTAGAGGAGCTGGCCTATTGCCCTAGGGCTGGTTCTGTGTTAGGCTGGTCTCGCCTTAGTATAGATAATGGCTGAATATTGGTCTATGAAAACAACGTTTATCTTCACAGGAGCATAAACAATGCGAATGCGAAACCTAGGTTTGTTTATTATTACGCTTACAGCCTCATTTCTTTGATTTCTTTTATTTGATACCTATGATGTACTGCGAATTACTAAACATGGATTCTGCGAGCGCAACCTTATCTGAAATAGGTGTATATTTGAAAATGAATTAAAGTGCAAATGATACATTTTCTTTCTAGACTTGAAGAGCTGCAACAACAACAACAAGAAGAAGAGCGTGCGCGTCTTGTAGAGGAAGCCAATCAGAGAGCAGCAGAAGAACGCCAGAAGAAGCCCTTCCAGAACCTTTACATCACGTGTCCTGATGGCCTTCACCTCGAGTACTTCAACGATGGGACCTACGACAGTATTGGCGACAGGGGTGGGGTCGGGGTGCGACAAAGGTACCCTGTCAGGGGAGGGGGTAAGCAGCATTGCGATGAGGCAAGGCTGAAACCTGCTATGGAGGAGCAGTCGCGGACTGTGCTTACTGATGGGACTATCATCAAGGTGAGATTTGAATGGATAAGAGATGTAATTAACTAGAGCGATTTGTGGTTACGAAAGACAAGCTGGGCAGCCTGAGCCCAAAGCCGCATTGTCACCAGTTTACTTACTTCCGGTCGATAATGTAACAATATCTGATGATTTTTAACGCAAAACGCGAAAAATATTGCAAAATTATGAAAGCAGTATGTCTATTGGAAGTTTCTTTGAGGATGTGATTGATAATTTAGAACGGATGGCCTGCTAAATAGCGCGGATTCTAATAGATTCTCTTGTCTTTAAACGGTTGAGGTTCCCGTCGGATCTCCGGAAGTAAACTGGTGACAATGCGGCTTTAAATCAGAAAGGAGGTGAGGTGAGGTCAAATGTGAGGTCAAAGGTAAGGTTAGGTTAGGTAAGGCGAGGCGAGGCGAGGCAAGGCGAGGTGAGACTGGGTGAGGTAAGGTAAGATGAGGTGAGGTGATGTAAGGTAAGGTGAAAAGGTTAAGCAAACGCGAAAATATTGCAAGGATTTGTACAAAGTTTGAGAGTAAACATGGAATTGTACCCGACAAAATGTGTCCTTTATCTTGTTCTACAGTTGATGACGGACGGTAGTGTGCAAGTCCTATTCCCCGATGGAGCCCTGGCGAAATGTCCCTCACTCCCTATAAAAACACAAGAACCTGTTAGCAAACCCAACAGCGCTAGCGGCCCTAGACCACAGGAATCCCAGCAGCCCAAGAAATTAATACGGCCACAGGGATCCCAGAAATCGGTGGAGGAACCGATGCCAGTGATAAGTGTACCTGAAAAAATAATTAAATGGACCGCTACAGGGAACGATGGAAGGAGGATCATGACACAGCCTGATGGTGAGGTAGAGGTGGTTGATCCAGTGCTGATGTCTAGTGTGACATGTCCAGAATCTGGACAGGTGGGTGTGTCCGAAAAGACAATTGTGATGTAGTTACTATGAGTTAGCCCATCACTAGAGTGTGATTAAATGTCATTTAACATGTGTTAGCTAGGTTCTGCGCACGCGTGAGGACAATGTTGTCACGGTGGAAAGGCCTGATGGGACGTTCATCGTCGAACACGCTGATGGGTCACGTATCACTACATTTTACCGACAACAACAGCAAACACAAGCTCCAGATAACGAGCTTGGATCACAGGTAGTTACGACGTCATTGTTGTGGGCTGTATTAAAGAGGGTCTCAAATTGTAATAAGTTCTGGGTTTCAGGTGTTAGATATAAAGAAATGCTCGCATGTGAATGAGTAATTGGGGGATGTGTTTATGATGTTTTCAATAACAGAACAGGGTTAAAAGTTAATGATTATTTAAGGTGTGGTTGTTATGTTGTTTATGATTAAAAAGGCCTGATTAAAAGGCCTCCGTTGGTGGTTTAATAATACTTTCTTAGGATGTTTTGTGTTTCCCTCTTACCTTCTTGGGAGGGGACAGGGGGTTTGTTTCACCGCTGTTATTTGAGACACTTATCTTGAATCGTTTCATAAAAAGTGATTGTCTTTCAATACTGAGGTCACTTTCGTATTTATGCAGGCTCAGTATAGCACGGTCAGCGGTAAGTTCGTGAAAGTAGAGTGCCCAGGTTTCTCCACCCTTGTGTTCGAGTGCAAGACGGGCTCATGTCAGACGTTGTTTGGTAACGGCGTGGAAATGAAAACAGCGGCGGATGGCGAGACCGTCATCGACAGACTGGACGGCTCAAGGCTTCACCTCGACGCTAAAGGTATGGTGGAGTCGAAAACGACATATAGGAGGGTGTCATCTTGAAATTAAACCGAGACTTGCTTATTTTCATGTCAGCGAGTCAATCTTGAGGTGTCGGCTGTACCACTATTACAGACCAGACGCACGAAAAAGAATCGCTAGATAAATTAACTGGTTGCTCTTATTAGGTGTGATGTCTTTTGTTCCCCGCGAACTTGCCGATAAAATCGTCTTCCCGCCAGCAAAAGCAACAAGCAAGCCTTCAGATACGCCTTCAGATACGCCTTCAGACACGCCAGCGGGTGTGTATGTCATGCGCACTAACCGGCAAAATTGCTGCGAGCTGCAGGACACTAAAGGTTCCCGCTTTTGCGTCATCTCGAACGGTAACGTGACGGTGGAAAGAGACTGCGCTAAAAAACCCGAATCACGTGACGCGCAGACTGTCACTAGTGAAGAAGACAAGCCAGCCTCACTAGAAAGTACAGTGGTAACCGCGCCTTTGACATCACTAGTTCCCAGGTATTTCATTATCCACGCGGACGGGACTGGGTCGGAGCTCCTCCGCGAGTGTGACGTCAGGGATTTCTTATCCCAGGCGGAAAAGGACCCTGCCACTGCCCTGCTGAGGGCCCCAGTGGAGGGACATCCGGAAGTTACTGGGATCACCGTCATGCGACCTTACTCCGGTGAGTAGGATGATGATGATATTGATGGTTGGTGATGGCGCTAGGGGATTATGATAGTGATGGCGGTGGCGGTGGCGGTGGCGGTGGCGGTGGCGGTGGCGGTGGCGGTGGTGATGAAAGTGATGGTTGTAGGAGGCGATAAAGGTATATGAAAGTGGTGGTGGTGTTTGTAGTGATTGTGATGGTAATATTTATGTCAACGTGTGTGACGATGGTTTTGAAGATCATTCATACGTTGATGGATGTAGGTAATGTTTAAGGTGTTGAGGTAGTAATGGTCATAGTGTGATCGTTTAAATAGTTGTGGTGATGATGACGATTCTGATGGCAATGTAATAACTATTAACCGTCCTTCCCCCCTTCCTCCCAGGCGGTATCAGCAAGATATGGCTTCGGCAAAAGGATGAAGATACCATCATTCCACGCGCTCTGCGTGAGCGAGATTTCAAAAGCCTGCCTTCCCACGAGGATAAGACTCCGGGGCCCAAGTTCGGTACTAATGTCGGTAAGGAGAAAATGTTGCTACATTATAGAAATAGATGAAAAGTTCTTAGAAATTGTGTTCGTAGAAGACTTGTTCGTTAGGGGGTTTTACCCTCAACAGGAAGTTAGAGTATTTTTTTTGCTATGGTCGATATGAAATTAAGAATTTTCAGGATAATCCTAAAAATATAATAATCTAAATTCTCACTACCTGACCAGTTTGTTTGTGACTGAAATAGCATGAAGTATTATCGTGTTTATCACAAAAATATTCTAAACTGACCGCTTGTTCACTTTGTCAGTGACCGATGTAGGTGAGAAGAATTTTGAGGTTAATTGCACTGTTGAGTAAAAGGAATGAACTGTTCTTTTAGGGGCTGGTGTGAGCGTTGGGACAGTCCCAAAACAAGAAGCACAACCGCTGATCACGTGCCCGCGGGCTCTTGAGTTCCGCCAGCTCATCCAGTACAGACCGCTGACACTACATGACCGTCAGCTCATCGTAAAAGCAATAGAAAACTACAGCGAGTATGTGGAGAAGCGAGAGAAGAGACTGGACTCTATTCTACCACAGGACCCCCGCGAGGAGAGCGAGAAACTTGCGGCGGAACAGTTGGAGCTTAAAGTGAGTACATGTAATGATCATCATCATTTTATTTTACTTTATATTTAAAGGGGGACAAGATTAAAGCCACCTTATTTTTAGGGCACGTGACGAACTGGTAGACCTTTTTCTTTTTTTTTTCGCAAGTGCATGGACGCATAGTACTGGAAGGGAAATAATTCCTGGAAAATTAAAGCTATTTTCAGATTTGTATCGGCTTTTAGAACTAAGGTTTTCCTGAATATCTGTTTTTGGTATAAAATAATAAATTCGTTATTCGGTCTGGTGTGACATCGTCGAAAAATGTCAATACCCATCCATTATTTTATTATATACTTTAGAATAGAATTGAGTCCTTTTTCTTATTTTTGGATGGATTGAATTTTTAAGTGACCTGAGAAAATTTAGTTTGCCGCTTTATTTAACTTCATATTTTGCAAAAGGTTTTGTAGGCAAACATGGTCACACAAGTAAAACACAGGTCTGCGCGTAAGCCATAAGTGGTCCTTTTTTGGACCAATATCTGAACAATCACGTGATTTATGTTTACTATGCGCCCGGTTACCGCTAAAACTGCTGTGGAAATTCAACCTGTGCAATTAAATAACGTTTAAAATCGTGTTTTGTGTTGAAGATGGCAGAAGCCCAAACTTCTACGGACCCTCCCCTCCCCCCTGCTAAAGACACAACAGAAATCAATGATGACGTGCAGGACACCGCAAACCAGCTAACCAACCAGATCGCAGGTTCAGAAGTCAGCAAGGCTTACGTAGATGCCATTACTCCCGAACCAGTACCCAAGCCGCCACCTCCGAGATGGAAGAGACCTGGTACCGAGTGGGAGAGAGATAAGATTGAGCTGGCCGAATTGGAGTATGGGAAACACGCGCTCAGATACCAGGAGGTGCCGAACTATTTCGAAACAGCACAGGGTTAGTGGATGTAACGATTTGATAACACAGCAGGTGTTTTGCCAAAAGACTTAAACAGCACAGGGTTAGTGAATGTAACGATTTGATAACACAGCAGGTGTTTTGCCAAAAGACTTAAACAGCACAGGGTTAGTGAATGTAACGATTTGATAACACAGCAGGTGTTTTGCCAGAAGACTTAAACAGCACAGGGTTAGTGAATGTAACGATTTGATAACACAGCAGGTGTTTTGCTAAAAGACTTAAACAGCACAGGGTTAGTGAATGTAACGATTTGATAACACAGCAGGTGTTTTGCCAGAAGACTTAAACAGCACAGGGTTAGTGAATGTAACGATTTGATAACACAGCAGGTGTTTTGCTAAAAGACTTAAACAGCACAGGGTTAGTGAATGTAACGATTTGATAACACAGCAGGTGTTTTGCTAAAAGACTTAAACAGCACAGGGTTAGTGAATGTAACGATTTGATAACACAGCAGGTGTTTTGCTAAAAGACTTGAACAGCACAGGGTTAGTGAATGTAACGATTTGATAACACAGCAGGTGTTTTGCCAGAAGACTTAAACAGCACAGGGTTAGTGAATGTAACGATTTGATAACACAGCAGGTGTTTTGCCAGAAGACTTGAACAGCACAGGGTTAGTGAATGTAACGATTTGATAACACAGCAGGTGTTTTGCTAAAAGACTTAAACAGCACAGGGTTAGTGAATGTAACGATTTGATAACACAGCAGGTGTTTTGCCAGAAGACTTAAACAGCACAGGGTTAGTGAATGTAACGATTTGATAACACAGCAGGTGTTTTGCCAGAAGACTTAAACAGCACAGGGTTAGTGAATGTAACGATTTGATAACACAGCAGGTGTTTTGCCAGAAGACTTAAACAGCACAGGGTTAGTGAATGTAACGATTTGATAACACAGCAGGTGTTTTGCTAAAAGACTTAAACAGCACAGGGTTAGTGAATGTAACGATTTGATAACACAGCAGGTGTTTTGCCAGAAGACTTAAACAGCACAGGGTTAGTGAATGTAACGATTTGATAACACAGCAGGTGTTTTGCCAGAAGACTTAAACAGCACAGGGTTAGTGAATGTAACGATTTGATAACACAGCAGGTGTTTTGCTAAAAGACTTAAACAGCACAGGGTTAGTGAATGTAACGATTTGATAACACAGCAGGTGTTTTGCCAGAAGACTTAAACAGCACAGGGTTAGTGAATGTAACGATTTGATAACACAGCAGGTGTTTTGCTAAAAGACTTAAACAGCACAGGGTTAGTGAATGTAACGATTTGATAACACAGCAGGTGTTTTGCCAGAAGACTTAAACAGCACAGGGTTAGTGAATGTAACGATTTGATAACACAGCAGGTGTTTTGCTAAAAGACTTAAACAGCACAGGGTTAGTGAATGTAACGATTTGATAACACAGCAGGTGTTTTGCCAGAAGACTTAAACAGCACAGGGTTAGTGAATGTAACGATTTGATAACACAGCAGGTGTTTTGCCAGAAGACTTAAACAGCACAGGGTTAGTGAATGTAACGATTTGATAACACAGCAGGTGTTTTGCTAAAAGACTTAAACAGCACAGGGTTAGTGAATGTAACGATTTGATAACACAGCAGGTGTTTTGCCAGAAGACTTAAACAGCACAGGGTTAGTGAATGTAACGATTTGATAACACAGCAGGTGTTTTGCTAAAAGACTTAAACAGCACAGGGTTAGTGAATGTAACGATTTGATAACACAGCAGGTGTTTTGCCAGAAGACTTAAACAGCACAGGGTTAGTGAATGTAACGATTTGATAACACAGCAGGTGTTTTGCTAAAAGACTTAAACAGCACAGGGTTAGTGAATGTAACGATTTGATAACACAGCAGGTGTTTTGCCAGAAGACTTAAACAGCACAGGGTTAGTGAATGTAACGATTTGATAACACAGCAGGTGTTTTGCTAAAAGACTTAAACAGCCTCTGCCAGCCGCCATTTTGTCATCCTAGCAAAGTCATCCTTGTAAGCCTGCAAAAGCATCCATTTCCATCGGCTGATCTCGGAAAGCCAATGCGATATTTTCGATGGAATATGGTAAATAAAGCATAAAACTTTGTTTTCAGATTGTTATTTCGAAATTTTGACATATTTTGTGCCTTCCAATATCAAGTGAAAACAATAACAAAGGTATAGCTGACAGCGGTCCTTTAATAGTGCGATGCACGCTACCGTGGCTACATTACAAAGCTAGACAATTACTGTACGAGCACAACATTTTTATTGACCCGAACTTCAACAAGGAGGGTTCAGTCGTGCTCTTGAGCATTCCCTTGCCTGATTGGCTAGTGAAGATCATGTCAATCATTGAGTATTCCCTTGCCTGATTGGCTAGTGAAGATCATGTCAATCATTGAGCATTCCCTTGCCTGATTGGCTAGTGAAGATCATGTCAATCATTGAGCATTTCCTTGCCTGGTTGGCTTGTGAAGATCATGTCAATCATTGAGCATTCCCTTGCCTGATTGGCTAGTGAAGATCATGTCAATCATTGAGCATTCCCTTGCCTGATTGGCTAGTGAAGATCATGTCAATCATTGAGCATTCCCTTGCCTGATTGGCTAGTGAAGATCATGTCAATCATTGAGCATTCCCTTGCCTGATTGGCTAGTGAAGATCATGTCAATCATTGAGCATTCCCTTGCCTGATTGGCTAGTGAAGATCATGTCAATCATTGAGCATTCCCTTGCCTGATTGGCTAGTGAAGATCATGTCAATCATTGAGCATTCCCTTGCCTGATTGGCTAGTGAAGATCATGTCAAGCATTGAGCATTTCCTTGCCTGATTGGCTAGTGAAGATCATGTCAATCATTGAGCATTCCCTTGCCTGATTGGCTAGTGAAGATCATGTCAATCATTGAGCATTCCCTTGCCTGATTGGCTAGTGAAGATCATGTCAATCATTGAGCATTCCCTTGCCTGATTGGCTAGTGAAGATCATGTCAATCATTGAGCATTCCCTTGCCTGATTGGCTAGTGAAGATCATTTCAATCATTGAGCATTCCCTTGCCTTATTGGCTAGTGAAGATCATGTCAATTATTGAGCATTCCTTTGCCTAATTGGCTAGTGAAGATCATGTCAACATTGAGCATTTTCTTGCCTGGTTGGCTAGTGAATATCATGTCAATCAAAGAGCACGTTTCTTGCATCTTTTACTTACCAAAACGCGCGCTACAGTGGTAACGTTTTAACAGTTAGCCAATCAGTATTCGATGATTACAGTTTTTATTGACACGAACTTCATAACCAGGAAGAGTTGTGGTCTGATGTAAAACATTCCTTGTCACTCTGGTTGGCTAGTGAAGTTCATTTCAAATCGATAGTACGTTTCTAGCATCCTTCCATCCATTGGTTTGAATTGGTTTACTCACAAAGATGTCAAGATGGCTAGGCTAGCTCGCGATGCACTGTGAATTAGAGCTTCGTGATGAACCACTTTCGAACAAACTGATAGGTTTTAAGATTTCTACTTGGCGCAGGTGGTACACGTCAAAACGATTATCGTCTCCTGCAAAAGAATGACATTTTCCCAAGTTTTTTTTTTTAACTTTGTCTATTCCGACTTATTATTGCTGCATGGCAACTTTTAAAAATCCTAATTAGAAACACCTTTGTTATTATTTGCATTCAATATTTTGTTATTGCATATGGAAATATACATCTAAAAGATTTGAATTTCATATGAATTCCAATCGATGATAGACTCTTTCGCATCGCCTTGTGTGTTCGCAGGTCAAGAGTTTCTTCGCCACACATACACCAACGTACCAGACATGGACGCGCTGACCGCATCCTTAGCACAGCAATCCCGACACCCTCCCCCTGGGAAAGCAAGCATTCCGGACACACCTGTCTCTGATAAGGCATCTGGTAAGAGATATGATAGTCTCCTGCGCAGCCGTCCCTAGTGTCAGTCTTGAATCACTAAGGACGGCTGCACAGGAGACTAGCGATACCAGTGATTTTGATTATTTGCGATGAGGAAAAGTTTTGCTCGAATATGCCAAAGAACAATCAAAGTAATTTGACGATGTTAAAGTGATGACGATGTTTATGATGATGATTATAATGATGATGATGAGAAAGACGATGATGATTAGAATGTTTATGATGATAATGATGGTAGTATAGTAGTGGTACTGTGCGGCACATAATGTGCTTCTTGCGGCCTCTCAACACCACTGTTCTTCATCCCCTCTTTACCTCAGACAAGAATCCTGAAGTAACAGAGCCTTCTTCATATGTCAACACCGAGATGGCGTCCCCTGCAGCAGCCGGTAGCAGCAGCATCACACCAAGCAATCTACGCCCTACTAACCCCACCCCTGTCCACGCTACAGACGGTGGCACCCCCACCCCTCTCAGGTGAGCAAAGACCACTTCCTTGCAATCC
Source organism: Nematostella vectensis (assembly GCF_932526225.1). Classification (NCBI taxonomy): domain Eukaryota; kingdom Metazoa; phylum Cnidaria; class Anthozoa; order Actiniaria; family Edwardsiidae; genus Nematostella; species Nematostella vectensis. The sequence goes on from NC_064047.1 coordinate 12,949,452, forward strand.
GTGTAATAGGGAACTAGAGCTTTAAGATCACGTGACCTTTTGATTGGCAAATTCAAGGCACAATAAACAAAGAAATGACTACGCCCGTCACGCCAAAGAACGAAGAAAAAAAATGAAAATAAACACTTTCTAAAAGAAAATATCTGGCTTTAGTCGTAAGCGCTAAATAAGTTACTTTTGTTGCTCTTGTTTTGCCGATAAAAGCCTGAGCGCGCGCTAGTTGTCACCAAAAATGTCACGTGATCTCCAAACGCAAATCCTCTTTGGTCAGTTTTATTTGTCAAGAATCGTCGAGTTTGACTCTTGTGTCGCATTCATCAGACCAACCAACCCGACGCCTGCCCATGCAGCCAGCAAGCCGTCCAACCCGCGACCTAGCAACCCCACACCAAAACATGCTATGGGAGAGGGGGTAAGCGACAATTCAGCTGAACCACCATCCCCAGGGGAGTCCCCACAGTGGCGCAACAACCTGGAGTCCGTACAGGAAGTAACCGCAAACGAACAGGATGATGGGATAGCTAATGCTGTGCCTCGATCTGAGGAGGATGATGAGCCAATCAGCGATACACGTAAGAACTGGTTTGGACATGTATTGTTACACTGTGTTCATATCATCGTTTTTTATCGTAGCATAATGATGATGTGTGTAGCTTGCGTGCACTAAGTTTATGTCATCGTTTGTCATCATAGACTATGATGTCTGTACCTTGTGTACACTAAGTTTCCATCATCGTTTGTCATCATAGACTATGATGTCTGTACCTTGTGTACACTAAGTTTCCATCATCGTTTGTCATCATAGACTATGATGTCTGTATCTTGTGTACACTAAGTTTTCATCATCGTTTGTCATCATAGACTATGATGTCTGTACCTTGTGTACACTAAGTTTTCATCATCGTTTGTCATCATAGACTATTATGTCTGTACCTTGTGTACTCTAAGTTTTCATCATCGTTTGTCATCATAGATTATGATGTCTGAACCTTGTGTACACTAAGTTTATATCATCGTTTTTTATCGTAGATTATGATGATGTCTTTAGCTTGCGTACACTAAGTTTTATCATCGTCTTACATCATAGACTATGATGTCTGTACCTTGTGTACACTAAGTTTTATCGTCATTTTTCTTCGTACAGCGGGAGAGCCCAAGTTCGGCCCTCGCAGTCTTTATATTGACGTCTCCGGCGAAGTCCGTAAAGATGCTGTTCGTCTTCCCACTTCTATTCTCAGCTCCAGGCCCGGCGCGCTTCCGAACACACAGGTAACCTGAACATTTCTCACGCTTCAAAGGTCAAACGAAAAACCAAACAAGTTCGGCACGCTTTTTTGTTGAAACCTTGTTGAAAGCTTGGCGCAGCAGCTCCAGGTTGTTTTCAATTCCTGTTTGCAACCCTGTTGATAAGACCACTTCCTACTGTTGGCCCAATATTAAATAGCTCATTTCTTACAAAACCTTTCTGATTGGAGCCTTTCAATCCAGCTTTTAATAATTTTTTTTAACTTATTATCAATTCCAATACTCCCACCAGGTTCATTTTAAAGCTAATTTCAGCTGACTTTATTTCTGGGACTTTTCCAGTTTATGGAAATCGAAGACCCAGTTCGTCGCCGAGTTCACACAGTCTCTGTTGCTGGGGGCAACCAGTTGAGTGATGGGCGCATGGAGAATCTGCGTGGGTTTGAACTCCTCCCCCCTAAGGTGTCTTTTGGCACGCTGAAGGAGGGATGCACCTACATCAACACTGTGCTCCTGAAGAATGTCGGGATCGATAGCTGCCGATTTAAGGTCAAGCAACCGCCACCAAGCACTGGACTGAGGGTGTTATACAACCCAGGACCGGTAAGCACAGGACTGAGGGTGTTATACAACCCGGGACCGGTAAGCACTAGACTGAGGGTGTTATACAACCCGGGACTGGTAAGCACTAGACTGAGGGTGTTATACAACCCGGGACCGGTAAGCACTGGACTGAGGGTGTTATACAACCCGGGACCGGTAAGCACTAGACTGAGGGTGTTATACAACCCGGGACCGGTAAGCAATGGACTGAGGGTGTTATACAACCCGGGACCGGTAAGCACAGGGCTGAGGGTGTTATACAACCCGGGACCGGTAAGCACAGGACTGAGGGTGTTATACAACCCGGGACTGGTAAGCACTAGACTGAGGGTGTTATACAACCCGGGACCGGTAAGCACTAGACTGAGGGTGTTATACAACCCGGGACCGGTAAGCAATGGACTGAGGGTGTTATACAACCCGGGACCGGTAAGCACAGGACTGAGGGTGTTATACAACCCGGGACCGGTAAGCACAGGACTGAGGGTGTTATACAACCCGGGACCGGTAAGCACAGGACTGAGGGTGTTATACAACCCGGGACCGGTAAGCACTGGACTGAGGGTGTTATACAACCCGGGACCGGTAAGCACTAGACTGAGGGTGTTATACAACCCGGGACCGGTAAGCACTAGACTGAGGGTGTTATACAACCCGGGACCGGTAAGCACTGGACTGAGGGTGTTATACAACCCGGGACCGGTAAGCACTAGACTGAGGGTGTTATACAACCCGGGACCGGTAAGCACTAGACTGAGGGTGTTATACAACCCGGGACCGGTAAGCACTGGACTGAGGGTGTTATACAACCCGGGACCGGTAAGCACTAGACTGAGGGTGTTATACAACCCGGGACCGGTAAGCACTGGACTGAGGGTGTTATACAACCCGGGACCGGTAAGCACTGGACTGAGGGTGTTATACAACCCGGGACCGGTAAGCACTGGACTGAGGGTGTTATACAACCCGGGACCGGTAAGCACTAGACTGAGGGTGTTATACAACCCGGGACCGGTAAGCACTGGACTGAGGGTGTTATACAACCCGGGACCGGTAAGCACAGGACTGAGGGTGTTATACAACCCGGGACCGGTAAGCACTAGACTGAGGGTGTTATACAACCCGGGACCGGTAAGCACTGGACTGAGGGTGTTATACAACCCGGGACCGGTAAGCACTGGACTGAGGGTGTTATACAACCCGGGACCGGTAAGCACTGGACTGAGGGTGTTATACAACCCGGGACCGGTAAGCACTAGACTAAGGGTGTTATACAACCCGGGACCGGTAAGCACTGGACTGAGGGTGTTATACAACCCGGGACCGGTAAGCACAGGACTGAGGGTGTTATACAACCCGGGACCGGTAAGCACTAGACTGAGGGTGTTATACAACCCGGGACCGGTAAGCACTGGACTGAGGGTGTTATACAACCCGGGACCGGTAAGCACTGGACTGAGGGTGTTATACAACCCGGGACCGGTAAGCACTGGACTGAGGGTGTTATACAACCCGGGACCGGTAAGCACTGGACTGAGGGTGTTATACAACCCGGGACCGGTAAGCACTAGACTGAGGGTGTTATACAACCCGGGACCGGTAAGCACTGGACTGAGGGTGTTATACAACCCGGGACCGGTAAGCACAGGACTGAGGGTGTTATACAACCCGGGACCGGTAAGCACTAGACTGAGGGTGTTATACAACCCGGGACCGGTAAGCACTGGACTGAGGGTGTTATACAACCCGGGACCGGTAAGCACTGGACTGAGGGTGTTATACAACCCGGGACCGGTAAGCACTAGACTGAGGGTGTTATACAACCCGGGACCGGTAAGCACAGGACTGAGGGTGTTATACAACCCGGGACCGGTAATCACTGGACTGAGGGTGTTATACAACCCGGGACCGGTAAGCACTGGACTGAGGGTGTTATACAACCCGGGACCGGTAAGCACAGGACTGAGGGTGTTATACAACCCGGGACCGGTAAGCACTGGACTGAGGGTGTTATACAACCCGGGACCAGTAAGCACAGGACTGAGGGTGTTATACAACCCGGGAGCGGTAAGCACTGGACTGAGGGTGTTATACAACCCGGGACTGGTAAGCACTGGACTGAAGGTGTTTAACAATGTCCCACTTAGGCCTTATCCATCTTTGATCAATTCTCGCGTGTAACCAAGGCCTTATCCATCTTTGTTCAATTCTCGCGTGTAACCAAGGCCTTCCATCCATCTTTGTTCAATTCTCGTGTCTAACCAAGGCCTTATTCATCTCAGGTTGCCGCCGGTATGAGCGCCAAGCTGGACGTGGAGATCTTCGCTGTGGCTGTCGGCGTGTCCGGTGAGTCTGGAGTTGGCCATGTCGGACACCACGTGGAGATAGTGACGGAGACAGACGCTCTTTATCTACCTGTTTATGCAAATATCCTTTTTGACATGCCCATGACTGTCACGTGAACATCACGTGAGACACGACTAGCGCTTGGAATAGAAAGCTTTTAATTATATCATACGACGTTCGTTCGTGTTCCTAGGACTCGTGATCAGAGCCTGCGGTAGAGGCTGCTTATTCATATGTCACGTGAGCTTTACGTGCGCTCTTGTTCCTAGGATAGGCCGTTTCGGTCAACTAATTTTCGTGTCAACTTCACAAATAATGAGGGAGGAGCCACCACAACAAACAATCGCCCCAACACTAACAGCGAAATGATAGCACCAATAAACACAATAAACTGCTTTTCTCAACAACCTCATAGAAACTTATCGGTGTAGCATCCTTAACGCTTTCTACCCATATTGACATCATTTGAATACGAAAACCGCTTCGGCAATGAGGACAGCGGTATTTCCAAGGGAACCAAGCGCGTGCCTAATAGACCTCCTTCCCGAGATCCAACACGGCCACGTAAAGCGGAGGACTACGAGCTGATTGGTGCAGATTCATGAGTACGTATTAACGTAACAAAAGAACGCCCCAACCCCACCCCCAACCCCCAAATACAGGAATTTTACCTTTCAAGCGGCACTCGACTGAGATTTGTTGCGTACTTGGTTGATGTTTGTCCATTGCGCGCTGTGTGGTCTTTCGTTCTTCTACTAGAGAAAGACGCGCGCGAAAATGAGATGCATAAACTATCCCTGGGTGAACAGCGCCATCATTACTGATGAAAACAGTATTACGATAGAGTATTTAACTTTGGTTTGGTTTGGTTTACATGTTTCAGGCATGCAAAGAGGGATTGAGGATTTGCCGATCACCGTGTAGATAATTCAAAATATTTTACTTTTTCTAAAGCGTAAAATGACTTGTAAAAAATGTAGAAACATCTTGTAAAGTATTGAACAGTTTTACTGCGTGTAATTAAAATATTTCTTTATTACTACCATTTGCCTTATTTATGTTGCATGTTTATCCTTAATCAGTAGAATCGTAGTTATGTGCGACTTGCCTTAACTGGTCACGTGATGACTGCGCCCGTCACCCCAGAGAACGGCCAAAAAATAAGACCTTTTAATGGAAATAAACCCTTCTTCAGTTTTTGACAAAGAAACTCTCTGGCTTATACGTAAGCGCTAGATCATTTGCTTATTGTTGTTGCTATTTTGCCGCTAAAAGCCAGAGCGATCGCTAGTTTGCCACCCAAAACGTCGCCTATAGACCGTTGTAACGATGTTGCGCGCGCGTCCAAAATTGCCACAGATTGGCGGGCCACTGTTAATCTAAAATGCGGACAAAGGGGATGTGACTTCAAAACTCCGCGTAAGTAGCATTTTCTATCGCTTTGTCTGTAAACTTCCTACACAATTTTTGATCAGCTGTGGCCGCCCAGTCTGTGTCATTTTGTATGAGCGCGCAACATCGTGAAAACGGTCTATTTGCTGGCGCTCAGTAGCCCCCCCCCCCCTCCCCCCGCCACCACAACCCCTTTCCCTAATAAAAAGAACGTATTACTTTTATTTGGCTTTGTGAAGCTTATCCATTATTTTCTCAAAGATGAGAGTCTCTCTACAGTACATTGCTCCAGCCTTATGGTCCCTCCCTAAATAGTCGGGTCGCTTAGCGCACAAAAAGAGCTCAATCTATACACAGCGGACAAAAGCACCAAACTTGGTATAAATATAGCCTAGAGGATGGTTATCAATATTGAGACCGGTGCCCACCGGTACCATTTGCGGATCCATAAATAAAGAGCAATTCTTTTTTTTAGAAATCTGGTGTTGCGGTTACCCTGTGGTAAGATTTTCATACCTTTTCAAGTCACAAAAAAGATCAAAATGCACATATTTGAAAAGATTTCTATCATTTCAGCTGTATTCTATCGAATTCCGAGCCAAAAACATATAAATAGCTAAGAAAAGCTACATTTGAAGAAGGAAAACCTACTGGAACCCAGGCCCCACGCGGCTTTATTTACATCCCTTTTGCTAACAAGCAAATATGACTGATTTTTATTAATTAAATAAGCACAAATGTGGTGCACATGAATTTTCCCAGAAATGTTCTTTCAATGAGTTCTCTAAGTATTATATTAAGGGCTATAGAGCTTTAATTTAACCAGCGCGGCTGTAATTAATAGGCACGTCAGCAGGAAAAAATATGCTACCGATGAGGGAGATTTTCCATAGCCTATTGTGCGTTGATAAATTATACCATGACAACTTGGATCATTTGTTTATCTTTTCGCTACTGCCCTATGTTATTTTAAAATCAAAGTATCACAATTGTTTCCGAGGCGAGAGCCTCGCTCTACCCCATGCTAGTTATGTGCCAAAGCGGGGGAGCCGGCAGACGCCCTTGACTTCCAACCACTCGGTCGTATGAAGCCGAAAACCCTAGCTAATAGCGTTCCATGATTTTTATTTTCATTTTGTAAAAAAAAAGGATATCGAACTAATATAGATCGGCAGTGGTGGCTTGCGTCTACAGGTATTCCGCTCAAAACCTTCTGATCATAAGAATAATTCTGGCTTACGTGAGGTTTTGGGCTAAACGTGTCCTCTCTTAAGGTTGACGCTAGTATCGTCAACACTTGAGTATTTGAACACTTGTTTATAGCACCGTCGTTTCTCCGACACCTCGAAGAAAACGTCCCTGAGAAAGGAAAAATTCTCTGTTTGGAAAGATATCCCATGCGTACGCGCATCATTCTGAAAAGTCTCTTTCAGTTTGTTTCAGAATAATTCTCTTCCCTTACAATAACGGTCCGCCGATCACTGATCCGCACCTTAGGGAAAGCCTCTAAAACTCTGTCCTTTAGTAGAAAACGGTTAAAGGATTTCTCATTCCCAAAATCTCCCAAGCGTGTCTCATGTACATTGTGGAGCTCGGACATCAGAAAAAGGAACGTACCATTTTCAACAGCCTCGACTTATATATTCTGTTAATATATTCTATAAGCCTGACAAAAGCTCTATACTTTTTTATCATCCTCTCTCGCTTCCTGGAGACCTTTCCTTTTCTTATGCTCCACGGCCCTTTCCATCCCCGAGGCCATCATTGAGACATCTTTAGGATAATAAAATAGTCCTCTAATGCTCGAAGTCCTCTAATGCTAATGCTTACAAAGCACCCTTTTAAATCCAAGTGCGGCGATTCGTTGGAGGTTGGTTGCTATCCTGCTAAAAGCATGCGATGCGTTCAACCTCATCACTATGATGCACACGTAGGGAGCAATAAGCACTGTTTTTTTCGTAGTGCCTCTGCTGGTCAGCTTTTTTTTAAGTGCTTTCGAGCATTAATACCGCAAATTTGTGACAATTCCTGTGCTATTTTGCGCTATTTGCGCGACATAGAGTTTCTACAGATGTTTCTTCTGGGGGCAGAACATCCAAATCATAAAATATTCTCAAGAAAAGAATAACAACCTAATAATTTTGATTAAGGAGGCATATCTAAAGCATCTTATTGGTATTTGGTGTCTAGTTGGCAGACACTTACAAAGCCCCCTTTTAAATCCAATTAAATCCATCTTCACCTCTTTTTATTTAGCCAACGTCAAAATACCCAATAATTGCGATTAATCGCAGATTTAGAAGAAATAAATTTAAAATCAAGACAAAATTTCGTATTTAGTAGGTTATAGACATTGTACGTCCTTGATACATAAAGAATGAGATTTTTTTACCTAAAATACGCGATTTTACGAGGTACTTACAGCATATACAGTGCCAATATAAGCCGCCATCTTGGATAACCGTGAGGGGGATTGGGTCTAGCTTTGAAAACGTTTTCTCTTAAATAAATCATTTTAATGCAGCCGACGACAGTTTTATATTGAAATATTAACAAATACTGTTATATTTCCCCTACCAAAAAAAAAAACAATCAGATATTTCGCCTTAGTTTTGGAAATACAGATCTTTTAAATTTCACCACAGGGAGCCCGTGATAGACGCTTTTTTCTAATTTTTATTCCGTTATTACACAAAATCCTCAAGTGGTACCGGTGGGCACCGGTCTCAATATTAATAAGCATCCTCTTGGCTATCTTTATGCCAAGTTTGGTGCTTTTGTCCGCTATGTATAGATTGAAACAAGCGACCGGACTAAAAGGGTACTTTTTCTCCCCAGGTCAAAGCGGTCTTTTTCTTTCTCCTTTTTCTCCCCAGGTCAAAGCGGTCTTTTTCTTCCTCCTTTTTCTCCCCAGGTCAAAGCGGTCTTTTTCTTCCTCCTTTTTCTCCCCAGGCCCAAGCGGTCTTTTTGTTCCTCCTTTTTCTCCCCAGGTCAAAGCGGTTTTTTTGTTCCTCCTTTTTCTCCCCAGGTCAAAGCGATCTTTTTCTTCCTCCTTTTTCTCCCCAGGTCAAAGCGGTCTTTTTGTTCCTCCTTTTTCTCCCCAGGTCAATGCGGTTTTTTTGTTCCTCCTTTTTCTCCCCAGGTCAAAGCGATCTTTTTCTTCCTCCTTTTTCTCCCCAGGTCAAAGCGGTCTTTTTGTTCCTCCTTTTTCTCCCCAGGTCAAAGCGATCTTTTTCTTCCTCCTTTTTCTCCCCAGGTCAAAGCGGTCTTTTTGTTCTTCCTTTTTCTCCCCAGGTCAATGCGGTTTTTTTGTTCCTCCTTTTTCTCCCCAGGTCAAAGCGGTCTTTTTTTTCCCCCTTTTTCTCCCCAGGTCAAAGCGGTCTTTTTCTTCCCCCTTTTTCTCCCCAGGTCAAAGCGGTCTTTTTCTTCCCCCTTTTTCTCCCAAGGTCAAAGCGGTCTTTTTCTTCCCCCTTTTTCTCCCCAGGTCAAAGCGGTCTTTTTCTTCCTCCTTTTTCTCCCCAGGTCAAAGCGGTCTTTTTCTTCCCCCTTTTTCTCCCCAGGTCAAAGCGGTCTTTTTCTTCCCCCTTTTTCTCCCCAGGTCAAAGCGGTGTTTTTCTTCCTCCTTTTTCTACCCAGGTCAAAAGCGGTCGTTTTCTTCCTCTTTTTTCTCCCCACATATCAACATATTCCCCATTGATAGTGTCCTTCGTTTGTATTGCCTTATTTGGGCATGGATGCCCATATTTAGAAGAGCTAAAGTTTCCCCACTTGCAGATCTCCAGAAAACATGGAGAAAAGCTGTTTCCTGTCAATTTGAGACTCGCGGCAAAGATTTGACAAGAAAAACTTGATCGCTTGGTCAAATCTTTATCTCACTAATCTTGAAAAGCCCCTAGACACAGGCCTCCAAGAGATTGACCGAGCGGGTTTTAAGGTCACCCAAATTTTGATATGGGTGAAAGCGGTCTTTTTCTTCCTCCTTTCTCTCCCCAGGTCAAAGCGGTCTTTTTCTTCCTCCTTTTTCTCCCCAGGTCAAAGCGGTCTTTTTCTCCCTCCTTTTTCTCCCCAGGTCAAAGCGGTCTTTTTCTTCCCCCTTTTTCTCCCCAGGTCAAAGCGGTCTTTTTCTTCCTCCTTTTTCTCCCCAGGTCAAAACGGTCTTTTTCTTCCTCCTTTTTCTCCCCAGGTCAAAGCGGTCTTTTTCTTCCCCCTTTTTCTCCCCAGGTCAAAGCGGTCTTTTTCTTCCCCCTTTTTCTCCCCAGGTCAAAGCGGTCTTTTTCTTCCTCCTTTTTCTCCCCAGGTCAAAGCGGTCTTTTTCTTCCCCCTTTTTCTCCCCAGGTCAAAGCGGTCTTTTTCTTCCCCCTTTTTCTCCCCAGGTCAAAGCGGTCTTTTTCTTCCCCCTTTTTCTCCCCGGGTCAAAGCGGTCTTTTTCTTCCTCCTTTTTCTCCCCAGGTCAAAGCGGTCTTTTTGTTCCTCCTTTTTCTCCCCAGGTCAAAGCGGTCTTTTTGTTCCTCCTTTTTCTCCCCAGGTCAAAGCGGTCTTTTTCTTCCTCCTTTTTCTCCCCAGGTCAAAGCGGTCTTTTTCTTTCTCCTTTTTCTCCCCAGGTCAAAGCGGTCTTTTTGTTCCTCCTTTTTCTCCCCAGGTCAAAGCGGTCTTTTTGTTCCTCCTTTTTCTCCCCAGGTCAAAGCGGTCTTTTTCTTCCTCCTTTTTCTCCCCAGGTCAAAGCGGTCTTTTTCTTCCTCCTTTTTCTCCCCAGGTCAAAGCGGTCTTTTTCTACCTCCTTTTGTTCCCCAGGCCCAAGCGGTTTTTTTCTTCCTCCTTTTTCTCCCCAGGTCAAAGCGGTCTTTTTCTTCCTCCTTTTTCTCCCCTGGTCAAAGCGGTCTTTTTCTTCCTCCTTTTTCTCCCCAGGTCAAAGCGGTCTTTTTCTTCCTCCTTTTTCTCCCCAGGTCAAAGCGGTCTTTTTGTTCCTCCTTTTTCTCCCCAGGTCAAAGCGGTCTTTTTGTTCCTCCTTTTTCTCCCCAGGTCAAAGCGGTCTTTTTCTTCCCCCTTTTTCTCCCCAGGTCAAAGCGGTCTTTTTCTTCCCCCTTTTTCTCCCCAGGTCAAAGCGGTCTTTTTGTTCCTCCTTTTTCTCCCCAGGTCAAAGCGGTCTTTTTGTTCCTCCTTTTTCTCCCCAGGTCAAAGCGGTCGTTTTCTTCCTCCTTTTTCTCCCCAGGTCAAAGCGGTCTTTTTGTTCCTCCTTTTTCTCCCCAGGTCAAAGCGGTCTTTTTGTTCCTCCTTTTTCTCCCCAGGTCCAAGCGGTCTTTTTCTTCCCCCTTTTTCTTCCCAGGTCAAAGCGATCTTTTTGTTCCTCCTTTTTCTCCCCAGGTCAAAGCGGTCGTTTTCTTCCTCCATTTTCTCCCCAGGTCAAAGCGGTCTTTTTGTTCCTCCTTTTTCTCCCCAGGTCAAAGCGGTCGTTTTCTTCCTCCTTTTTCTCCCCAGGTCAAAGCGGTCTTTTTGTTCCTCCTTTTTCTCCCCAGGTCAAAGCGGTCTTTTTCTTCCCCCTTTTTCTCCCCAGGTCAAAGCGGTCTTTTTCTTCCCCCTTTTTCTCCCCAGGTCAAAGCGATCTTTTTGTTCCTCCTTTTTCTCCCCAGGTCAAAGCGGTCGTTTTCTTCCTCCTTTTTCTCCCCAGGTCAAAGCGGTCTTTTTGTTCCTCTTTTTTCTCCCCAGGTCAAAGCGGTCTTTTTCTTCCTCCTTTTTCTCCCCAGGTCAAAGCGGTCTTTTTCTTCCTCCTTTTTCTCCCCAGGTCAAAGCGGTCTTTTTGTTCCTCCTTTTTCTCCCCAGGTCAAAGCGGTCTTTTTGTTCCTCCTTTTTCTCCCCAGGTCAAAGCGGTCTTTTTGTTCCTCCTTTTTCTCCCCAGGTCAAAGCGGTCTTTTTCTTCCTCCTTTTTCTCCCCAGGTCAAAGCGGTCTTTTTCTTCCTCCTTTTTCTCCCCAGGTCAAAGCGGTCTTTTTCTTCCTCCTTTTTCTCCCCAGGTCAAAGCGGTCTTTTTCTTTCTCCTTTTTCTCCCCAGGTCAAAGCGGTCTTTTTCTTCCTCCTTTTTCTCCCCAGGTCAAAGCGGTCTTTTTGTTCCTCCTTTTTCTCCCCAGGCCTAAGCGGTCTTTTTCTTCCTCCTTTTTCTCCCCAGGTCAAAGCGGTCTTTTTCTTCCCCCTTTTTCTCCCCAGGTCAAAGCGGTCTTTTTGTTCCTCCTTTTTCTCCCCAGGTCAAAGCGGTCTTTTTCTTCCCCCTTTTTCTCCCCAGGTCAAAGCGGTCTTTTTCTTCCCCCTTTTTCTCCCCAGGTCAAAGCGGTCTTTTTGTTCCTCCTTTTTCTCACCAGGTCAAAGCGGTCTTTTTCTTCCTCCTTTTTCTCCCCAGGTCAAAGCGGTCTTTTTCTTCCCCCTTTTTCTCCCCAGGTCAAAGCGGTCTTTTTCTTCCCCCTTTTTCTCCCCAGGTCAAAGCGGTCTTTTTCTTCCTCCTTTCTCTCCCTAGGTCAAAGCGGTCTTTTTCTTCCCCCTTTTTCTCCCCAGGTCAAAGCGGTCTTTTTGTTCCTCCTTTTTCTCCCCAGGTCAAAGCGGTCTTTTTGTTCCTCCTTTTTCTCCCCAGGTCAAAGCGGTCTTTTTGTTCCTCCTTTTTCTCCCCAGGTCAAAGCGGTCTTTTTGTTCCTCCTTTTTCTCCCCAGGTCAAAGCGGTCTTTTTCTTCCCCCTTTTTCTCCCCAGGTCAAAGCGGTCTTTTTCTTCCCCCTTTTTCTCCCCAGGTCAAAGCGGTCTTTTTGTTCCTCCTTTTTCTCCCCAGGTCAAAGCGGTCTTTTTGTTCCTCCTTTTTCTCCCCAGGTCAAAGCGGTCGTTTTCTTCCTCCTTTTTCTCCCCAGGTCAAAGCGGTCTTTTTGTTCCTCCTTTTTCTCCCCAGGTCAAAGCGGTCTTTTTGTTCCTCCTTTTTCTCCCCAGGTCCAAGCGGTCTTTTTCTTCCCCCTTTTTCTTCCCAGGTCAAAGCGATCTTTTTGTTCCTCCTTTTTCTCCCCAGGTCAAAGCGGTCGTTTTCTTCCTCCATTTTCTCCCCAGGTCAAAGCGGTCTTTTTGTTCCTCCTTTTTCTCCCCAGGTCAAAGCGGTCGTTTTCTTCCTCCTTTTTCTCCCCAGGTCAAAGCGGTCTTTTTGTTCCTCCTTTTTCTCCCCAGGTCAAAGCGGTCTTTTTCTTCCCCCTTTTTCTCCCCAGGTCAAAGCGGTCTTTTTCTTCCCCCTTTTTCTCCCCAGGTCAAAGCGATCTTTTTGTTCCTCCTTTTTCTCCCCAGGTCAAAGCGGTCGTTTTCTTCCTCCTTTTTCTCCCCAGGTCAAAGCGGTCTTTTTGTTCCTCTTTTTTCTCCCCAGGTCAAAGCGGTCTTTTTGTTCCTCCTTTTTCTCCCCAGGTCAAAGCGGTCTTTTTCTTCCTCCTTTTTCTCCCCAGGTCAAAGCGGTCTTTTTGTTCCTCCTTTTTCTCCCCAGGTCAAAGCGGTCTTTTTCTTCCCCCTTTTTCTCCCCAGGTCAAAGCGGTCTTTTTCTTCCCCCTTTTTCTCCCCAGGTTAAAGCGGTCTTTTTGTTCCTCCTTTTTCTCCCCAGGTCAAAGCGGTCTTTTTGTTCCTCCTTTTTCTCCCCAGGTCAAAGCGGTCGTTTTCTTCCTCCTTTTTCTCCCCAGGTCAAAGCGGTCTTTTTGTTCCTCCTTTTTCTCCCCAGGTCAAAGCGGTCTTTTTGTTCCTCCTTTTTCTCCCCAGGTCAAAGCGGTCTTTTTCTTCCTCCTTTTTCTCCCCAGGTCAAAGCGGTCTTTTTCTTCCTCCTTTTTCTCCCCAGGTCAAAGCGGTCTTTTTCTTTCTCCTTTTTCTCCCCAGGTCAAAGCGGTCTTTTTGTTCCTCCTTTTTCTCCCCAGGTCAAAGCGGTCTTTTTGTTCCTCCTTTTTCTCCCCAGGTCAAAGCGGTCTTTTTCTTCCTCCTTTTTCTCCCCAGGTCAAAGCGGTCTTTTTCTTCCTCCTTTTTCTCCCCAGGTCAAAGCGGTCTTTTTCTACCTCCTTTTGTTCCCCAGGCCCAAGCGGTTTTTTTCTTCCTCCTTTTTCTCCCCAGGTCAAAGCGGTCTTTTTCTTCCTCCTTTTTCTCCCCTGGTCAAAGCGGTCTTTTTCTTCCTCCTTTTTCTCCCCAGGTCAAAGCGGTCTTTTTCTTCCTCCTTTTTCTCCCCAGGTCAAAGCGGTCTTTTTGTTCCTCCTTTTTCTCCCCAGGTCAAAGCGGTCTTTTTGTTCCTCCTTTTTTTCCCCAGGTCAAAGCGGTCTTTTTCTTCCCCCTTTTTCTCCCCAGGTCAAAGCGGTCTTTTTCTTCCCCCTTTTTCTCCCCAGGTCAAAGCGGTCTTTTTGTTCCTCCTTTTTCTCCCCAGGTCAAAGCGGTCTTTTTGTTCCTCCTTTTTCTCCCCAGGTCAAAGCGGTCGTTTTCTTCCTCCTTTTTCTCCCCAGGTCAAAGCGGTCTTTTTGTTCCTCCTTTTTCTCCCCAGGTCAAAGCGGTCTTTTTGTTCCTCCTTTTTCTCCCCAGGTCCAAGCGGTCTTTTTCTTCCCCCTTTTTCTTCCCAGGTCAAAGCGATCTTTTTGTTCCTCCTTTTTCTCCCCAGGTCAAAGCGGTCGTTTTCTTCCTCCATTTTCTCCCCAGGTCAAAGCGGTCGTTTTCTTCCTCCATTTTCTCCCCAGGTCAAAGCGGTCGTTTTCTTCCTCCTTTTTCTCCCCAGGTCAAAGCGGTCTTTTTGTTCCTCCTTTTTCTCCCCAGGTCAAAGCGGTCTTTTTCTTCCCCCTTTTTCTCCCCAGGTCAAAGCGGTCTTTTTCTTCCCCCTTTTTCTCCCCAGGTCAAAGCGATCTTTTTGTTCCTCCTTTTTCTCCCCAGGTCAAAGCGGTCGTTTTCTTCCTCCTTTTTCTCCCCAGGTCAAAGCGGTCTTTTTGTTCCTCTTTTTTCTCCCCAGGTCAAAGCGGTCTTTTTCTTCCTCCTTTTTCTCCCCAGGTCAAAGCGGTCTTTTTCTTCCTCCTTTTTCTCCCCAGGTCAAAGCGGTCTTTTTGTTCCTCCTTTTTCTCCCCAGGTCAAAGCGGTCTTTTTGTTCCTCCTTTTTCTCCCCAGGTCAAAGCGGTCTTTTTGTTCCTCCTTTTTCTCCCCAGGTCAAAGCGGTCTTTTTCTTCCTCCTTTTTCTCCCCAGGTCAAAGCGGTCTTTTTCTTCCTCCTTTTTCTCCCCAGGTCAAAGCGGTCTTTTTCTTCCTCCTTTTTCTCCCCAGGTCAAAGCGGTCTTTTTCTTTCTCCTTTTTCTCCCCAGGTCAAAGCGGTCTTTTTCTTCCTCCTTTTTCTCCCCAGGTCAAAGCGGTCTTTTTGTTCCTCCTTTTTCTCCCCAGGCCTAAGCGGTCTTTTTCTTCCTCCTTTTTCTCCCCAGGTCAAAGCGGTCTTTTTCTTCCCCCTTTTTCTCCCCAGGTCAAAGCGGTCTTTTTGTTCCTCCTTTTTCTCCCCAGGTCAAAGCGGTCTTTTTCTTCCCCCTTTTTCTCCCCAGGTCAAAGCGGTCTTTTTCTTCCCCCTTTTTCTCCCCAGGTCAAAGCGGTCTTTTTGTTCCTCCTTTTTCTCACCAGGTCAAAGCGGTCTTTTTCTTCCTCCTTTTTCTCCCCAGGTCAAAGCGGTCTTTTTCTTCCCCCTTTTTCTCCCCAGGTCAAAGCGGTCTTTTTCTTCCCCCTTTTTCTCCCCAGGTCAAAGCGGTCTTTTTCTTCCTCCTTTCTCTCCCTAGGTCAAAGCGGTCTTTTTCTTCCCCCTTTTTCTCCCCAGGTCAAAGCGGTCTTTTTGTTCCTCCTTTTTCTCCCCAGGTCAAAGCGGTCTTTTTGTTCCTCCTTTTTCTCCCCAGGTCAAAGCGGTCTTTTTGTTCCTCCTTTTTCTCCCCAGGTCAAAGCGGTCTTTTTGTTCCTCCTTTTTCTCCCCAGGTCAAAGCGGTCTTTTTCTTCCCCCTTTTTCTCCCCAGGTCAAAGCGGTCTTTTTCTTCCCCCTTTTTCTCCCCAGGTCAAAGCGGTCTTTTTGTTCCTCCTTTTTCTCCCCAGGTCAAAGCGGTCTTTTTGTTCCTCCTTTTTCTCCCCAGGTCAAAGCGGTCGTTTTCTTCCTCCTTTTTCTCCCCAGGTCAAAGCGGTCTTTTTGTTCCTCCTTTTTCTCCCCAGGTCAAAGCGGTCTTTTTGTTCCTCCTTTTTCTCCCCAGGTCCAAGCGGTCTTTTTCTTCCCCCTTTTTCTTCCCAGGTCAAAGCGATCTTTTTGTTCCTCCTTTTTCTCCCCAGGTCA
This sequence comes from Nematostella vectensis, assembly GCF_932526225.1. Taxonomy (NCBI): domain Eukaryota; kingdom Metazoa; phylum Cnidaria; class Anthozoa; order Actiniaria; family Edwardsiidae; genus Nematostella; species Nematostella vectensis. The sequence continues at coordinate 12,965,343 of NC_064047.1, forward strand.
AAGCGGTCGTTTTCTTCCTCCATTTTCTCCCCAGGTCAAAGCGGTCTTTTTGTTCCTCCTTTTTCTCCCCAGGTCAAAGCGGTCTTTTTGTTCCTCCTTTTTCTCCCCAGGTCAAAGCGGTCTTTTTGTTCCTCCTTTTTCTCCCCAGGTCAAAGCGGTCTTTTTCTTCCCCCTTTTTCTCCCCAGGTCAAAGCGGTCTTTTTCTTCCCCCTTTTTCTCCCCAGGTCAAAGCGATCTTTTTGTTCCTCCTTTTTCTCCCCAGGTCAAAGCGGTCGTTTTCTTCCTCCTTTTTCTCCCCAGGTCAAAGCGGTCTTTTTGTTCCTCTTTTTTCTCCCCAGGTCAAAGCGGTCTTTTTGTTCCTCCTTTTTCTCCCCAGGTCAAAGCGGTCTTTTTCTTCCTCCTTTTTCTCCCCAGGTCAAAGCGGTCTTTTTGTTCCTCCTTTTTCTCCCCAGGTCAAAGCGGTCTTTTTCTTCCCCCTTTTTCTCCCCAGGTCAAAGCGGTCTTTTTCTTCCCCCTTTTTCTCCCCAGGTCAAAGCGGTCTTTTTGTTCCTCCTTTTTCTCCCCAGGTCAAAGCGGTCTTTTTGTTCCTCCTTTTTCTCCCCAGGTCAAAGCGGTCGTTTTCTTCCTCCTTTTTCTCCCCAGGTCAAAGCGGTCTTTTTGTTCCTCCTTTTTCTCCCCAGGTCAAAGCGGTCTTTTTGTTCCTCCTTTTTCTCCCCAGGTCCAAGCGGTCTTTTTCTTCCCCCTTTTTCTTCCCAGGTCAAAGCGATCTTTTTGTTCCTCCTTTTTCTCCCCAGGTCAAAGCGGTCGTTTTCTTCCTCCATTTTCTCCCCAGGTCAAAGCGGTCTTTTTGTTCCTCCTTTTTCTCCCCAGGTCAAAGCGGTCGTTTTCTTCCTCCTTTTTCTCCCCAGGTCAAAGCGGTCTTTTTGTTCCTCCTTTTTCTCCCCAGGTCAAAGCGGTCTTTTTCTTCCCCCTTTTTCTCCCCAGGTCAAAGCGGTCTTTTTCTTCCCCCTTTTTCTCCCCAGGTCAAAGCGATCTTTTTGTTCCTCCTTTTTCTCCCCAGGTCAAAGCGGTCGTTTTCTTCCTCCTTTTTCTCCCCAGGTCAAAGCGGTCTTTTTGTTCCTCTTTTTTCTCCCCAGGTCAAAGCGGTCTTTTTGTTCCTCCTTTTTCTCCCCAGGTCAAAGCGGTCTTTTTCTTCCTCCTTTTTCTCCCCAGGTCAAAGCGGTCTTTTTGTTCCTCCTTTTTCTCCCCAGGTCAAAGCGGTCTTTTTGTTCCTCCTTTTTCTCCCCAGGTCAAAGCGGTCTTTTTGTTCCTCCTTTTTCTCCCCAGGTCAAAGCGGTCTTTTTCTTCCTCCTTTTTCTCCCCAGGTCAAAGCGGTCTTTTTGTTCCTCCTTTTTCTCCCCAGGTCAAAGCGGTCTTTTTGTTCCTCCTTTTTCTCCCCAGGTCAAAGCGGTCTTTTTCTTCCCCCTTTTTCTCCCCAGGTCAAAGCGGTCTTTTTCTTCCCCCTTTTTCTCCCCAGGTCAAAGCGGTCTTTTTCTTCCCCCTTTTTCTCCCCAGGTCAAAGCGGTCTTTTTGTTCCTCCTTTTTCTCACCAGGTCAAAGCGGTCTTTTTGTTCCTCCTTTTTCTCCCCAGGTCAAAGCGGTCTTTTTCTTCCTCCTTTTTCTCCCCAGGTCAAAGCGGTCTTTTTCTTCCCCCTTTTTCTCCCCAGGTCAAAGCGGTCTTTTTCTTCCCCCTTTTTCTCCCCAGGTCAAAGCGGTCTTTTTCTTCCCCCTTTTTCTCCCCAGGTCAAAGCGGTCTTTTTGTTCCTCCTTTTTCTCACCAGGTCAAAGCGGTCTTTTTGTTCCTCCTTTTTCTCCCCAGGTCAAAGCGGTCATTTTCTTCCTCCTTTTTCTCCCCAGGTCAAAGCGGTCTTTTTCTTCCTCCTTTCTCTCCCCAGGTCAAAGCGGTCTTTTTCTTTCTCCTTTTTCTCCCCAGGCCCAAGCGGTCTTTTTCTTCCCCCTTTTTCTCCCCAGGTCAAAGCGGTCTTTTTGTTCCTCCTTTTTCTCACCAGGTCAAAGCGGTCTTTTTGTTCCTCCTTTTTCTCCCCAGGTCAAAGCGGTCTTTTTCTTCCTCCTTTTTCTCCCCAGGTCAAAGCGGTCTTTTTCTTCCCCCTTTTTCTCCCCAGGTCAAAGCGGTCTTTTTCTTCCCCCTTTTTCTCCCCAGGTCAAAGCGGTCTTTTTCTTCCCCCTTTTTCTCCCCAGGTCAAAGCGGTCTTTTTGTTCCTCCTTTTTCTCACCAGGTCAAAGCGGTCTTTTTGTTCCTCCTTTTTCTCCCCAGGTCAAAGCGGTCATTTTCTTCCTCCTTTTTCTCCCCAGGTCAAAGCGGTCTTTTTCTTCCTCCTTTCTCTCCCCAGGTCAAAGCGGTCTTTTTCTTTCTCCTTTTTCTCCCCAGGCCCAAGCGGTCTTTTTCTTCCTCCTTTTTCTCCCCAGGTCAAAGCGGTCTTTTTCTTCCTCCTTTTTCCCCCCAGGTCAAAGCGGTCTTTTTCTTCCTCCTTTTTCTCCCCAGGCCCAAGCGGTCTTTTTGTTCCTCCTTTTTCTCCCCAGGTCAAAGCGGTCGTTTTCTTCCTCCTTTTTCTCCCCAGGTCAAAGCGGTCTTTTTCTTCCTCCTTTTTCTGCCCAGGTCAAAGCGGTCTTTTTCTTCCCCCTTTTTCTCCCCAGGTCAAAGCGGTCTTTTTCTTCCCCCTTTTTCTCCCCAGGTCAAAGCGGTCTTTTTCTTCCCCCTTTTTCTCCCCAGGTCAAAGCTGTCTTTTTGTTCCTCCTTTTTCTCACCAGGTCAAAGCGGTCTTTTTCTTCCTCCTTTTTCTCCCCAGGTCAAAGCGGTCTTTTTGTTCCTCCTTTTTCTCCCCAGGTCAAAGCGGTCTTTTTGTTCCTCCTTTTTCTCCCCAGGTCAAAGCGGTCTTTTTCTTCCTCCTTTTTCTCCCCAGGTCAAAGCGGTCTTTTTCTTCCCCCTTTTTCTCCCCAGGTCAAAGCGGTCTTTTTCTTCCCCCTTTTTCTCCCCAGGTCAAAGCGGTCTTTTTCTTCCCCCTTTTTCTCCCCAGGTCAAAGCGGTCTTTTTGTTCCTCCTTTTTCTCACCAGGTCAAAGCGGTCTTTTTGTTCCTCCTTTTTCTCCCCAGGTCAAAGCGGTCATTTTCTTCCTCCTTTTTCTCCCCAGGTCAAAGCGGTCTTTTTCTTCCTCCTTTCTCTCCCCAGGTCAAAGCGGTCTTTTTCTTTCTCCTTTTTCTCCCCAGGCCCAAGCGGTCTTTTTCTTCCTCCTTTTTCTCCCCAGGTCAAAGCGGTCTTTTTCTTCCTCCTTTTTCCCCCCAGGTCAAAGCGGTCTTTTTCTTCCTCCTTTTTCTCCCCAGGTCAAAGCGGTCTTTTTGTTCCTCCTTTTTCTCCCCAGGTCAAAGCGGTCATTTTCTTCCTCCTTTTTCTCCCCAGGTCAAAGCGGTCTTTTTCTTCCTCCTTTTTCTGCCCAGGTCAAAGCGGTCTTTTTCTTCCCCCTTTTTCTCCCCAGGTCAAAGCGGTCTTTTTGTTCCCCCTTTTTCTCCCCAGGTCAAAGCGGTCTTTTTCTTCCCCCTTTTTTCTCCCCAGGTCAAAGCGGTCTTTTTGTTCCTCCTTTTTCTCACCAGGTCAAAGCGGTCTTTTTGTTCCTCCTTTTTCTCCCCAGGTCAAAGCGGTCTTTTTCTTCCTCCTTTTTCTCCCCAGGTCAAAGCGGTCTTTTTCTTCCTCCTTTTTCCCCCCAGGTCAAAGCGGTCTTTTTCTTCCTCCTTTTTCTCCCCAGGCCCAAGCAGTCTTTTTGTTCCTCCTTTTTCTCCCCAGGTCAAAGCGGTCGTTTTCTTCCTCCTTTTTCTCCCCAGGTCAAAGCGGTCTTTTTCTTCCTCCTTTTTCTCCCCAGGTCAAAGCGGTCTTTTTCTTCCCCCTTTTTCTCCCCAGGTCAAAGCGGTCTTTTTCTTCCCCCTTTTTCTCCCCAGGTCAAAGCGGTCTTTTTGTTCCTCCTTTTTCTCACCAGGTCAAAGCGGTCTTTTTGTTCCTCCTTTTTCTCCCCAGGTCAAAGCGGTCTTTTTCTTCCTCCTTTTTCTCCCCAGGTCAAAGCGGTCTTTTTCTTCCTCCTTTTTCCCCCCAGGTCAAAGCGGTCTTTTTCTTCCTCCTTTTTCTCCCCAGGCCCAAGCGGTCTTTTTGTTCCTCCTTTTTCTCCCCAGGTCAAAGCGGTCGTTTTCTTCCTCCTTTTTCTCCCCAGGTCAAAGCGGTCTTTTTCTTCCTCCTTTTTCTGCCCAGGTCAAAGCGGTCTTTTTCTTCCCCCTTTTTCTCCCCAGGTCAAAGCGGTCTTTTTCTTCCCCCTTTTTCTCCCCAGGTCAAAGCGGTCTTTTTGTTCCTCCTTTTTCTCACCAGGTCAAAGCGGTCTTTTTGTTCCTCCTTTTTCTCCCCAGGTCAAAGCGGTCTTTTTCTTCCTCCTTTTTCTCCCCAGGTCAAAGCGGTCTTTTTCTTCCTCCTTTTTCCCCCCAGGTCAAAGCGGTCTTTTTCTTCCTCCTTTTTCTCCCCAGGCCCAAGCGGTCTTTTTGTTCCTCCTTTTTCTCCCCAGGTCAAAGCGGTCTTTTTCTTCCTCCTTTTTCTCCCCAGGTCAAAGCGGTCTTTTTCTTCCCCCTTTTTCTCCCCAGGTCAAAGCGGTCTTTTTCTTCCCCCTTTTTCTCCCCAGGTCAAAGCGGTCTTTTTCTTCCTCCTTTTTCTCACCAGGTCAAAGCGGTCTTTTTGTTCCTCCTTTTTCTCCCCAGGTCAAAGCGGTCTTTTTCTTCCTCCTTTTTCTCCCCAGGTCAAAGCGGTCTTTTTCTTCCTCCTTTTTCTCCCCAGGCCCAAGCGGTCTTTTTCTTCCTCCTTTTTCTCCCCAGGCCCAAGCGGTCTTTTTCTTCCTCCTATTTCTCCCCAGATCAAAGCGGTCTTTTTCTTCCCCCTTTTTCTCCCCAGGCCCAAGCGGTCTGAGTGACTCAGTTCCAGTACTGCGCGGTTAAACAGACATTCCCGGGGAACTGTATAATAGCAGACAAATCCGCCATTGGTGCAATGCTTTAAATGTTATACTAAGGCATCTGTGAAACATTCACGTGTAGCATAACATTTTATCCCCCTCTCAGGAGCGTTGCGAGGGAATATTTTCAAGTAACTCTCGATGGTCACTTTTAGACGCACCCCCCTCCCCCTCCCCCAACACACTCGTCAAAGTATATGAAGTTCGTACGTGTGTGTCGTGGTAAAGGGTGCTACAACCTTACTTTTTATCATTTTTATCATAGAAAGATCGTGCACCCTAAAATGTATATCGTCTTCTCCTTCACACAATTCCTCTCGTTTCCCTCTACGTCAAATTAGCGACTACCAAGCTCACATAGCTTTCCTCAAACGATTCAACACTACGATTGACTATTGTTTTTCTTTGTCGAGCATGCGCATACGTTTTTCAGGGCTGTCCTCTCATTTGCCGAGAAAACTGACTGCCCTCATATTAAAGCAAAGGTAATTTTCTCGTCTGGATAAAAGACAATTGTAAATTGAAAAGATGACATGTTTTGTCATCTCATTAAATAATCAGTAAAAGACAATTAATTTTCTAACCAATACCTTATTAAACTGTTCTATAGTCTAGCTTAACCTGCTTCTAAAGAAGGAAAAGGCTTGAAAAATTAATCAACACACCACTGTAACTTAATGAAAAGCTTAGTAGACGACTCTCAAGTCTGTCTAATCTTATCATGGATGGCCTACGGTGAAGTACAACCTGAAAGCTGTTCATACACAAAATGTAAAGCTTTAGTATTTAATCAAAAAACGTGCTTGGATAAATATGCAACGCTTTGAGAGCAGACGATTGGGCTCGGAGCAGGCTATATATGTTTTCGACTTATAAGCACTTTCTTCAGTGTTCGCTGGAGTTCAGAAGGAGAGGTCTTTCAGGATCGCACGAAAATTCGAGTTTTGGACTGTTTGTGCGCCACAATACCACTTTGCAAAGCTTAAAGAGCTTTGATAAAGACACGCGGTGGCATAACTGACTATTAATTAAGAGGATTTGTTTTTTATACGCACAAATGTACCATCCATAAATTGGTCATGTTTAGAGGTGAGTTTATTGAGTTCTGGGACGTGAGCGCAATATGGGAACGTTTTGAGCTTTAACTTCTCGACATTTTTATTTATATATGTGAAAGCGATAGATATTTATTCCATGACATCCATATTCCCATCACATCTCTATTACAAGCAGAGCAGTCCGACAGGGCCTTGTTCATGTTTCGCGCTCATTCAATCTCAAGGCTCTGCCACAATTTTTAGCCTTGCAACTTGCTTGATGTTTTGTACGTGTGAAATCCACTTTTGCAACTTGTTTTTCATTTCTCAAAGTTTCACGGTAAAGTAGACGCGCTTCTACCTTCTGCAACACATTTAAGTAAGTCTTCAAGTCGCAGCGAAAACTTTACGTGTGACATGGAGTGTGCGTGTTATTTTTGGCGAAACAAATTGCAACCAAAACGTGTGATAAAGACCCTATAAATTTTGCATTTGTTTACCTTTCAATGGAAAACTTTTTGCAAGATAACTCCCCGTTTTCGATGTTATCTTGTTATCATTTATCGGCAAGAAGGTTGTTGAGAGACATATTGCTGTTTGTTGCAGCTGCTTTCTAGATGAGTATAGCAACAAAACACGGCCATCCCCCACCATAGCAAGGCTTGCATGATCAAATCACTCCAACCCTCCCCCATCATCATAACATGGCTTGCATGACCAAATCCCCCAACACCACTCCCTCATAACACAGCCCGGCAACCAAAATCTCCCCATCACCTCCCCATCAGTAACAAATAGAATATACATGCTTTAACGAAAACATTTCCCCACAACGATTATATACCTTATTAGTATAAATCCACTCACATACTGTCACGAATCTCGCAATTTGTTAGCTCCCGTCTCACTATCTATTAAGCCATAGATAGTGAGTAGCGAAAAAGCCGGCGTTTTCGCGCCAAAAGCGGTTATTTATTACTAAAAATTATTAAAATCGTATTTTTTAGAAGGTAGTTTGTGAGTGGATTTATACTAAAAACAGTTAGACTACTCGTTCTCGTTTCTACGAGATAGCAGTTGACTATCTATTGACTCATAGAAAACTCGAACTCGTAGTCTAATTGTTAAATATGCTTTCCAGGACTTTAACGACATCTCATGCAATATCCTCAAATCTAACCCAATCTAATCTTTATATGTTTTCAATTATTATAGCCGCACGTATGTTAAGTGTATATTGATCTTAATTTAAAATAAGTTATGTTTTCAAGCCGATTTTCTTTGATTACATGTCGCGCTTCAGAACATTTCATTTTCTGTCCTGAAAAACGGTCTGACCAGCCATGTTGATGAAGTTTCAATGGCGTGTGTGCAATATGAGTGTGTCAAACCATCACTCGCAAAGACGTCTTGTCAATTGGGAGCTTATCAATTTCTATTGTCTCCTTTATCCAAGTTGACCTAGCTTGGCAGTCGTAGCTAAATTGCGCACAGAACTAATAAGAAAAGTAATGCCATTATCTCTGCAAATTGTTTAGTCGGACATTTATGCCTTTTTCATTTGTCGTAGCATACAAGCAGGCGTCTTTTTTAAGCAGAATGCACACGTGCGATTTCAAGACCTACGTTTTTTAATTTGTTAATACTGATTTTCCCGCTTTTTCTATATACAAACACTACATTGTGAACAATTTTCAGTGCCCCCCCCCCCCCCCCTCCCACCCCCACCCCCTTCCCCCCTCGAGACGCTGTGGGTCTGAGGACGATATTTTCTCGGAACTGTATTTTATAGTCAACAAAAGCCACGTTTTCGCTAACGATATTGCACGAAGGATATTCGGAAAAGTAGCACTCAAGCGGGTGTGAGCTCTCATTATTCGGGTCATCCCTTTTTGAAGGATAGTCATATGACTGCGTACCACCCCTCCCCCCCCCTTCTTCCCCTTTCCTCGGCAAATCCTGGGTACAACGCGCCTACACTTGCTTTGGCTGAAGTCGTTAATAATTCCCCCCACCCACCAACACCACCGATCATAGCCCGTATAATCTATCATTTTGAAATCCCAGATTCGCTCATGCGAGGGGGGAAATCATTTCTACATGCCCGCGCACTTCCCGCGCTATCATGTTGCGCTCACTCGGCCCCAGTCCCGCGCATGTAGCTTACTAGTATTCGGTCAAAGGTGAAATTCACATCAAGTAAAATCGTATCGGATTCGTATCAATTGAGTTCCACATAAAACTAAAATGCTCGGTCCCTGCAGGCTTACGTGATATCACATCACAGACTTCGATGTCTTCACAAAAATATGAGGGAGTCTTGAGACTACAAGCACATCGACACAAACCAACAGAAGGTACCATCTCATATCAGAGGATGTTTTTCTAACATGTTCCACACATATTCCAGCTATACACAACAGAGTGCCAACTTTAAACTTTGTATTTATCAAAGAAACGAATCGCGAGTTTGCATCTCATTACTATGCAGTCAAACTTGTCGTAGTGAACAGGAACCAGCTTATTTTGTTAGTAAGATGTTTGCTTTTTATCTATAGGCATATGGTGGATCAGACAGATTTATAGCTTGTGCTTATTGTGATCCGGAGAACCAGGGATCATTGCGGCCGCTCAAAGCATGGATAAGAGGGATAGGGGGGTAGGGTGGAGGTTTGGGAGGGACGAGAGAGCTGGAATTTAAAATGTTGTCCTATTTTCCGCCTTGTTTGTGTGATTTCAGTCGCATGAGCCCCCCCCCCCCCCCCCCCCCCCCCCCCCACCACCACCACCACCACCCCCATTTTTAGATATTTGGCTTAAAAATAACAAGAAATATATGTAAATCCACGGAAACAAACGATGAATGCGCCTCCCCTCCCTTTGAAACCCTTGCTTCACATGCAACTGACATCCCTTTTAGAGACACAGAACGCTCCTCGCAGTTCACAAACATGTGTGTGAGTTTGTTTGTAGACATAAATGTGGACTTAAAAAGCTCACCAGCATACACACATTGGCATCAGTCGGGCCAAGACGGGACGCTAGCACAGTCTATTACCCGTCCTAATAAGGACGAAACAGCTGTCCATGGTTGCCGAACTGCACGGGTAATAGACTGTGCTAACGTCCCGTCTTGGCCCGACTGATGCCAATGTGTGTATGCTAGTGTGCTTTTAAAGTCCACATTTTTGTTTGTAGGCACAGTCACTAAAGGCTGATGGAGTATATCAGGCAGAGTGTACTTCACGTCTGGCTTGAACTCTCGTTTCGCAAGAGTTCCGGCTTAACGTCTTTATTTGAAAAGACGGAGGGATTTACAGTCCGCAATTTTGAGAGCCAGGTTTTTGTCCCTGAGCTACCGCGGCTCTCTCTAATCTGAGGCTCTCAGGAAAATAGCAGGATATTTGAGTTATTTGTGCAACATGTTGCATTGTGTTGTGTTGCCTGGTAGGATTTTGATGGCCTGTTTACACTCTTACCGTCTTATAGATTATTTTATTAGTGCCGTAGCAGGCCTCGAAATATTTAGGGGGGGGCACCATACAAAAAAAGAAAATATATTAGGGGTACAACATAAACAATTGCTATGTGTTTCCAAAATCGCTGACAGTTTTTTCATTGTTTTCTACAAATGTTTAAGTAGCGGTGCAGAAAAGGTGCGCTCTAACAAGAAAAATGGCGACCAGAAGCCTTGCACTAAGAAATCACGTAATTGTTGGTTGGCAACTTGCGCGCGCTCCGGTTTTTTGGCGGCAAAATAGCAACACGAAAAAGCAACTTATTAGTAAACATTTTGTGAGTCTTCGAAATAAAGATGCAACACTATCAGGACCGTACCAGGGGGCATGTGCCCCCCAATATCTTGAAAAAATAATAAGGAAATGAGCAGTAAGGGCGTGGCCGTACCCCCAATATTTCTTTTATGTTTCTGTATTGTGCCCCTCCCCCCCCCCCCCCAAAAAAAAAAATATTTCAAAGCCTGTGCCAGCTACGGCACTGACTATCGAGCATAATTTAACTGTAATTTAAGCGTGATAGGAAGTTCTTGAGGTAATCTGTGAGTTAAGTACTCCCGGAGTACCGCATATGGCTATGAGTAACATGCTTTGTCGGTGTGTTTACGAGGAGTGCCGTAGGCCGTCATAGTGCTCTAATACAAGTCGAATGTAAACGTCGAGAAAACGCACGCAGGGCGCTCTATTATCAAAGCACGTGCAAGCTAGGACAGGAACTTATAGAATAAGAGTTCTTGAGAGAGAACATATAAAACGAACGCTAGAAGACAGAGAGAATCAATTATCTCTTTTCTCATTGAGTATGCTGGAAGTGAATGAAGTTCGTACAGTATGAAGATACGAAAAGGGTAATATTTTAAATATCAAAGTGAGGGCTAGGCCTAATCTATCTAATCCAGAGGACGCCTGTAAAACGGCCAAGACGTAATTTTCGAGAAGGTTGGTTTTATTTATTGACTTTCTCCACTCTCGCTCTTCCCTGCTAGCGGAGGCCTCTTTTCTCTGTATTTCGCTGGGCTGGCGTAGAGAAAATAGGCCTCTGCTAGCAGGAAATCTCTCTTCCTTGGCACACTCGAAATGCTCTTTCTTTAGTAATAACCTCTATTCAAAGCGGTGGATAAAAGAGAACTCAAACTCCCGATAGATGACAACATCCATAGGGCTAGAGAGTTATAGTAATTAAGTATGTTATTCCAGTTGATTAGTATTTGCAAGTGTCTAGGGCCTAGACTAGTGTATAATCCAACATTAAAGATGAGGGTTTCCCACTAACAGATTAGGAAAGCCCGCATCTTTGTTCTTCTTTTATTTTTTCACCTTGTTATTCAAGGTAGTATTGGAACAAATTAATCTGAAGATATCTCGAAATCATTTTCGCTTTCTTACTTTTGGTATTTTGCAACGATGACAAAAAAGCGACTGATAGACATTTATTGGGAATATCAGCAATTAAAACTAATAATCACTTTTCCCATTGCAGAGCACATCGGATGCTAGCAGACATCCATTAACAAGCATTAAAGAGGAACAAAGAGCAGGTCATCTTTTAACAGACAGAATCTCGGAAAATCGAAAGAACCAAACCGTCTTCATCAGCTAGAGCTACTACAAGTGAGAAACAAGCGACTTTTAAGTGAAGAGAATGCAAGATACCCCAGATTCCCCTGGGAATACTACGGGGACAACAGTCCAGAAAGTGTTTACCTACAACGGCTTTCCCATTCCTTTTGTGATTTTTATGATATTTGCGCTCGCAATAACGCTTCTGTTAGCACTTGTTGGCAACTTGCTCATAATTCTCGCTATTTGGAAAAATGTCAGTGGCAAAATGAGGTCCACCAGAAACCTTCTTATTCTAAATATGGCGATTTCCGACTTACTCTCCTCGGTTTTCAACATCCCTGATCAGATTCGCTGGCTCATACTTGGCTATCAAGTTCTCGTTGATGGGAGAGTTGGTGTGATTATATGCCTTTTGAAAGACTTCATCAACACGATTGCCATCGATGTCTCCTTGTTTTCGCTCGCTTTCATAACCATTGATCGATATTTCGGAGTGTTTTTCCCGATGAGGAAGTACTTTACTAGAACTCTCATATTGACCATTATTGCTCTCTCGTGGTTAATACCTACGGTTTTCTACACTCCCAAATTCGCCATCTTCAATATTGTATCTGATGCTGAAGGACAACGACTATGTGTGATGAACGTCGTTAGTGTTTTCAAAGACGTTCCACAATATCTACACTACATGTTAGCACACTTTGCTATAGTTCAAGTTCTACCTGTCGTTCTAATGATGGTATTGTATCCAAGTATTGCATGGAAGTTATGGAGCAGAAAAATCCCGGGAATAACGCATGAACGAACTCGATCAAGAACGATTGCAAACAACAAGAAAATCACTATGATGTTTGCAATTATTATTCTCTCGTCTATTTTTTGCTACACGCCGTTGTATGTGTCATTTTACGATTGTATCTACGGCCGACCAATCGCTATTTGCGAATGGAAATATTTTAACTACTACACATCGATCGCCGCATTGCTATTCTTTATTCCTTTGTGCATAAATTGCTTTATTTATGCCAAGTTTTGTGAGAGTTTCAAGCGAGCATTTAAGGACATAGTCAAGAGTTTCGGTAGTGGACCATTTTGCTGTGAGAAGCGGCTTTTTCGTTCGAAATCAGCCTACGAGATGTCCGAGTTAAGAAATATCTCGGTAAGACGCCGAAGACTTGACGAGGATTTGCCGAGAACCGAAGGAACAATCGGATCATACCGACTGAATTGCGGATTTAACCCCGAGGGAACGTAGAGGTGGAAATCTCTTTCCAGATTTCGTGGAAGCAAATGTCCGATATCGAAGACTCAACGATTATTCAAAGGAATAATCTGGTCATATAGGCTGAATCGCAAAAAAAAAAATCACTCTAAGGAGCGTGGAAGTGGACATAGCAAAAGTGTTTCAGATTTCTGGAAAATTCTGGTACATTGCAATGAATGTGACTTGATAGTATAGTGATTATAGAGATAATAGTGATTTAGCACGTTCACATAGACGCAGCAAAGACATCGCAGTCTCGACAAGAATGGGACAAGAACCGAAGGGACAGCACATTTTTGCCTCATTTCGGGGACACTTCGTTATACGACGAAGATTTGACGAAATGAACTATCAGGTCGACCGAGCGAGGAGACCGTCTTGGAGAAATATAGCGCTACGGAACTTGAGCAAAACTACCCACTACACATGGACTAAGGAAAGAGGAGGGAGGGGTGGGGGTCCCATAACCTTCAGAACCACGTGTATCCGCACTCTATCATGGCAACCTTGTACTCAAGAATCACGTGATGGGGTGGTAGACTCGCACGCGCGTTTCGGCTTTTGGCGGCAAAATCGCAAAAACAAAAAGCAACTTATTAAACAATATCGAATCAGCCAGAAATGTCAGCAAGGGCTTGATTTCTTTTTTTTATAGAAACTTAATATTTAAAAATGAATTTGGACAGTTATTGTAGGTTTCACGCAAATAGAATTTGGTACACGTGTAACACAGCTTTGTAGAAATAACAAAAATACTGCATAATATAAAGGAACAAAAAGCCCGATTTTTCTTATTTTCTCTACGTAGCTAGACATGGCGAATAACCACATCTCCACCAACACGCCTCTTTTCGTAGTTAGGCATGGCGAATAACCACATCACCACCAACACGCCTCTTTTCGTAGTTAGGCATGGTTGTATCTAAGGAGCGCGCGCCGACTTTTACACGGCCATTTGTCTTTATTCTTCTCGTTCTTTGTGTCGAGTTGCGGATATTGTTTATTTGCCCAATCAAATTGCAGCTTGTAAGAGCTGCGTACTGACCCACCATACGACCGTGATGTCGTCCTGACCCACCATACGACCGTGATGTCGTCCTGACCCACCATACGACCGTGATGTGTTCGTGATCTGCCTTGGATCCTAAATTATTAGCAATTAAAAAATCGGAACTCTTTTTTTCGTAAATAGATAAGATTTTTCCCTGTTCTTGGAAAATAGACTTTGGACATTATTTCTACAGTAGCAAACATTGTTAGTTGGGTTCAAAAGGCAAACGGCAGCGTTCTCAATAGACCGTGAAACTCCATACGGCATCGTCGTGTCTTCGACGGACCAACCGATTTCTCTCCCCGCTAATCAAGCACATAGTTCCATGCCCCAAGTCATGTCACTCGTTACGTCATGTAGGGGAAATGGAAATGCAGCACGTTTTCCACAGACTTGTCGTGTGACTACGTCCTCTGTTGTCACTGATTCAAGTAGGATCTCTGAAAATCTAGGGAAATTCTCGAGAGGTCTTGGAAATTCTTTCCGTGAAAACGTCATGTACATCCGAATTATAAAACGAAGGAAACGAAGTCGTGTCATATCAATATTTGGCTCTTTTTTTCTGGCTGTGATTGTTGTTTGTTTATAAACCACATCAATCTCGCACAATTGCACCATGAGAATAAAACCGATTATGTCGGGCCATGGAAAAGTGGGCGTAGGTTGAATCTGCTGTTGTTTGCACCCAGGTCTGGGTGTGAGCAAACCAGAAAGAAGAACACAGTGTATACAAATTTAGGTTCTTTATTTTTTTCACATCAATCATTTTCGATCACGACAAAGTAGACCAGCACAAGGCTCGGGTTCCTAGCTTTTGACTGTGCGAGGTCTAAAAACCGAGTCCTGGCAATATAATTACATACAACTAAAATAATGCCTCTAATACTTTAAAAGTCATAATGAATTAAATCATTCCAGAGACAAAAAAAAGTACATTCTGATAGACTCAGGGGGGGGGGATGATTGAATTATTAAGATTTTCTTTAAGCGAAAGTAAACAACGCCAGCATTGCCTAATATCGAGAGACCGAGAAAGTAGTAAAACGGGGACGAGACAAGTGGGATTTTGAACGCGTCGCCAGCACACAACAACACTGGCGCTGTTTACGTCACACGCTGTTGAAATGTCCATCTGAAACTATAACCCACCATGCTTTGCAGGCTTAGAGAGCACAATTAGATTGATAGCAAAGTTAAAGCCGCATTGTCACCAGTTTACTTCCGGAGGTCCGACGGAAACCTTAACCGTTAAAAGACAAAAGAATCTATTAAAATCCGAGATATTTAACAGGCCATCCGCTCTAAATTATCAATCATATCCTCAAAGAAACTTCCAATAGACACACTTCTTCCAATATTTTGAAATATTTTTCGCGTTTTCCGTTTAAAAATCATCGGATATTGTTAGGTAATCCACCGGAAGTAAACTGGTGACAATGCGGCTTTAATCACTTCTGCAGTAATCGTAACACCAATGTAAAAATCATCGAACAAGCAATCACTAAGCCTGCATTGCGTTATGGGTTAGGAACTATATAACTTGACAAAAATCACTTTCAAAACCTAAAAAATCAAACAGGTGCAATCATATCCACTCTACTAACAGCCGTTTGTAGATAAAGCACCGAGTATTAAATCCATCAAATAATATATTACATTTCATAGCTATAGACAATCATCTTTTTTCATAATAAAGAAATATATTCCTGGCAATTGGATACAAAACGTAATCTTAACACGCGTCCTTAAACTTTTTTTTTTATACAGTAAGCGAATCAGTTGTCAATCAGACCATACAAGGCATAGGTACTTATGAAGACCTTATAAGGGAATAAGGGTATTTACGGTTAGATGTGCCGTTAGATTTCTTAGTTTAATGAGAGTTACAAGCAATAAAGACGTGAAAAGTAGTCAGCAAATATATAACAACTAAAATAATTCATCTATGCGAGTAAAAACATAGAAGCCAATACCAATTCTATGCAAAAACAGGAGAAAACCCCAATAATGGTTTTATAGGCATCTAGCAATATATTTCCAGTCCTGAAGTTACAACAAAAATAATTATAAATTATTCCATCGCGAGGGACTGACCAAATTTCGCACCATACACTTAGTGGATTTTGGCGGGAAAACAAGCATCAACACATCTAACACCCATGCGCCATCTCCCGCCATTTCACAACCTTGTTCTAGTGCTAATTCCCAGTCCCCTGGGTGAAAGTAATCATACATGGTCTAGATCGAAGTGTAGTTATGAAGTCATTGTTACTGATGTAGCCTAAATGCCGTTTCTAGTCTAGTTATGATGGTCACATAGCAGGATTAGTTTGTGTAGAGCTAAGTCAGACTCTGTCACGGCAACGCTTGGGTTAAGCTCCTGTTGTTAGCCATTTTATGCTGGATGGAGGAACACATTACATGAATTAGAAATTACTCTATGCTTACCGGTGTTCAATTAAAGTTGGTATTATAGTGTGTTATTTTGAACTAATTAGATGAGAAAAAGCAGTGCAATTACGAAAGACATTTTGAGTAAACAACAGGAAAAGTCAAGTTCTCAAATGACAATACTGTACATAAAAAAGCCGTGTTGCCTGTCAAGGCGACAAATAATTCAGGAAAATAGAAGTTTAATTTAAATTTAAAAAACAGAGGAGAAGCAAAAGGGTGTAAAGTGCTGAGTATAATGACAAAAAAGATGAAACGTAAAAACATGCGTTAACTTTCTTAGCACGGGTTAGCTTAGACGGTCTTTAGAAAAGCAAAAGTTCACTGACATTGCTTGCAAGAAGAGGATGATATATATACCTCAAGTCACGTGATTGACATTTTAATTAAATTATATGGAAAACAAATCAATGTATAATAACGTCTAAATTGCACTAAGATTGTGTTTCACACAACACTTTTTTAAAACCAATTCTCACTAAGAGTGCAGGTATAAAAAATATATGTCAAAAATAAAAAAAAGGATATGCTTACAAAATAGAACATTTAGTACAATAGAATTTACACAAGAATTTCATTTTAGTGAGTTTGTGTCTATCTTTTAAAATATTGTATATATCATATATTATATAATTTGAGATTTTTTTATATAAAATGTAAAAATGTATATTTTGTATATAAAATCTTTCTGGAGTAAGGAATAGAACTACTGCAAGCCAGCTAGCCATTGCTGGAAATTCTAAGAAAAAATAGGAGAACCATTTTAGAATACACAATTCCCGATTGTACATACACCATGTTCAATGTTTCCAATCTTCAAATCCTATGAACTTACCATATTTAGAAAAAACGCAAAATTTCATTTATATTTTCACAATGGCTTAGGCAGGAAAAACTGAATAAACAAATGGCACAAACACCAATGATGCATAAATAGATTTCTTTTTCAAGAAATATGTCCACCAGTGCAATGCATTATGGTTAGGGCCATATATAGCATACCTAGGAGGCACCCTTTCTATTTGTCACTCTTGTTATAAAGCTGTTTATACCTTATCTCTGATAGGGATGCTCTCTGATTGGTCGACGTGGCTTGACAGCACCTGAGGTCAAAGTCAATGGTTAGTTACCAGGGGATTACTAAGATATGAATACAACAACAGTGACTGCAGTACTACGAGCACAAGGTGACTTCATGTTACCCCCAGATCTCCCTTTTAAAGAAAACATTGGAAATGCTGATTTAGAAGAGTAAGTACACAGCTGCTTTGTCTCCTATTATCTTTGCTCTACAAAGGAGTTCTTTTGTCTCTATTCTTCTCGTTCTTTGTGTCGAGGTGCGGATATTGTTCATTTGCCCAATCAAATTGCAGCTTGTAAGAGCTGCATACTGACCCATTTAGAAAGCATGATTTAGTTGTATGCGAACTGCCTACAACATTAGCCCAGAATTACACACAACAGAGTTGTGGCTGATTTACACTATACAACTCAAGTTGGAGGATGGTAACCGTGATTTCAATTTCTTTTAAACAAAGCTCAAGTAGTTATATAGATAATACTGACCATTTTTCTGTGTGGCATGTTAGTTGACAACTGAACACAGGAGAACTTTTTTGGATTTCTTTCTTGAATCAAATCATAAATGGTCTAATCTACTAGGGTCTGTCTAGGGTTTAGATGTCTCATTCTCCAAAGACTAAAAGTACTACTAAGTACTAAATAAGTACTACTGCACAAAAGGTGTCCCAATTTAGTTTGGGTTAGTTTTTTATTTACTTTGTCACAGCAACACCTTACCATACGATACCACATCACCTAAATGCTATACGAACCAGCACAAGTAAGTATCAAGCATACCAGTGTCATATTTACCTGAGCAATACATACCAAGTATTGATGGCTCTAATGCTGCATGATAATCTAACAATGTGCCTGGGCGTGTCGCAGCATAGGGGAACTCAAGACCTGTGAGGGGTGAAGGGTATGCTCCAGGAACTGAAACCATAAATAAAGAAAACAAGTCAGCCATAAGAGAGGAGATAAGGCCATATTAGAATTACAATAAATGGGGTAATAATTAACTTGATAATTTCTAGTTATTATAAAGTAATCTAAAAGTTCTCAATTAAAAAAATGTAATTAAATATCAACACTTGTTACAAGTTATTTCTTAGCAGAAGGGCTATGTATGTATTCTACATTACATACTATGGATATATATAAGCTACAAGTATGTCTTTAAGGAAAAAACTTGCATGTGAAAGAAAAAAGAAAATTAAGTTATGACAATACAAATAACAATATACAAGTGCCTATAGAAAAATTGTGAGCATTAGAGTTTACATTTTCAAGTTTGATCTTTTGAATTCCAATGCAGACACAAAACAGGCAGAGTTGTGTAAAAAAGGCCTCAAGCAGACAGCATATATATATTAGATTCAAGTCCCTACTATAAATTACACAAATGAAAAGTTGAGGCTGTTAAGTACAGTTTTCAGTGTAATAGCTTACACATCAGATAACGAAGTTAGAGTTTTAAGGAAAATTTGTTGTTTGTATATCCAGATATTTAGACAGAAATTTAGAGTTTTGGGAGGTTTTTGATATATCAACATATTCAGGTACAAAGTCAGAATTAGTTATTGTTTATCACCATATTCAGGCAGAAAGTACAGTAAGAGTTTTTGGTTAAAGTTATTGTACTGCATTTCACCATATTCAGATATTACGTAAAGTAAGAGTTTTTGGTTAAGGTTTTCGTAAATCAACATATTCAGGTAAAATGTAAAGTTAGAGTTTTTGGTTAAAGTTATTGTATATCAACATATACAGGTAGAAAGTTAAAAGTTTTTGGTTAAGGTTGTTGTATATCAACTCTGTGAAGCTCACTCACATGCGGCTCCCCATATACGAGAAGGCACATGAAGGCCTATGGGAAAAACACCAAAGGCACTATTACTACAATGGGATCTTGTTCAAGTACTAACTCCATTATTTACATACGCAAATATAGCAGGACATTGAAACACTGACATGTGTGTAAACAAATAAGACAATTTTCTCTGTATTGTAAACAAAAGACTTGGTGTCTTTAAAAAGATATGTAAGTAGTCATGCATGTTGTAAGCTGTTAAAATAAATTTGTGAACTTCGAGAAATACAAGTCAAATTAAACTCCATAGGCATCCCTGTACAGTTCTCAACAACTTAAAAATTGTAAGTTTTTACCGTGGTACAAATGTATCGATTTGATTTAAAAAAAAACTGTATATTTAAGGTTCAACCCTTAAAATGTCCTGTTACACAATTTTTGGACTGCTCAAAGTTCCATTAAATTAAATAACCAGGCCATGTGTCATGCTACATCAGAAAGCCTCTTTCAGCTGACACTTGGTCATCCTAGCAAAGTACTACCAAGTGTAAGAAGGCACATTCCCATCTGTTTATTTGGGGAAGCTTTTAGATATTACCAATTTAATTTGGTAAATAAAGCATGAGTTTTTATTTTCGCGTTATTTTGAGATTTTTTTCTCATAATTTGTCTTCCAATACGGGTTGAAAACAATAACAAAGGTGTGGCTGAACAGGGCTGTTTGAGTGTGAAAAAAAAACAAGAATTATTATTCTTCTACACAGCAGTCTCATTGAAATTATATGGCTGCCTTTTTTATAATCTATACTTTATGCATGATCATCTAAGCACTTTTTGTACACCTTAACTTTCCAAATTTACCAATTTTACAAGCTTTTCTTCATTACATAAGTTGTAAATTAATAAAAAATGGTGAAGTTTTGTAGGATACAGTAGATTAAATTTCAGGGCAATAGGCAACATGCACTAAGAAATCACATAACTTTTACGGGGGCAAACTCGCACTTTTGGCAGCAAAATAACAGCAAAAAGCAACCTTGCATAATTAATGCAAGGAAAGGGGTTAATATTTGTTGTCGCTTTGTGGCGTGATAACTGGAGGCGCTCGCTTCTGCGTTACTTTGGTGTGAGTTTACCATTCAAAAAGTCAAGTTACCTAGTTAATGAGATTCATCTCCTTACAAAACTAAATTGTACATCCGATTTGTATACATTGTGTTGTGGTTCTACGTTCTACAACATAAATCTAAGGCACTCTTAACACACCTGGAGGTCTTGCCGCAAGCTGGTACCCTGCTAGGCCTGGATGTATTGGCATGCCGAGCAGCCCACCAGGTAGGATTGGTGATCCTGGCAGTGAAGAAACTGGAATTGTATTCAAAGATGCTTAGAACAACCAAAATTACTGCATAAAGCTTTGCAGGAGTATTATCAACCTGCATGTTTTTTCACTTTTTTTGCTATTCTCACTTCCCTGCATTTCTTTTCTACTGGTTCGTTCCTAATTCAACTACATATCCTTGCAATCACAATTAGAATTGGCAATCACAATAGCTCACCTGCTGTCACACCCGGGACACCTGATTCGCGCAGCGTTCCATTAAGAAGAGCTAAGTCCTTGAGTTGCTTCTTTTTTATCTCATCCTCTCCTTCCTCCTATTGCACCCAAACAAATCAGTAATTATATACTGTATATATAATGCCTACACATTACCTAACAATTAAAATGCATATCCAAGGTCCCTGATAAAGTGATCCTTTGAATTATGCACTACAGATCATGTTACTTAAATAACATAAGCATTCTTTTCCTCCCCTCCCCTCCCCTCCCCTCCCCTCCCCTCAATGCATTTACTGGCAATGACTTGTTTGATTCCTTGGCCCAAAATGATCAATACAAAAGGCCCAAATAGTCGTGTTTGTAAACCAAAAGAATAAATACAAAACAGCGAAAACAGGCATTCGACTTTTTGTGTTAAATACAACTTCTTCGGGGCAGACTGACAAAGTCTTATTAAAGCAAAACCTTGGCAAAGTCGAGTGACAGTTTTTAATGTTATTTGAAAATGATCTATATAATCCAAGAAACAAACAGCTGTGCTACAGGAAGAACATAGATACTTACCACGGGCCTAAGGAGTGACTGTACCCTTTCAACAGCCTTCTCTAGGCGGGTGTGGCAGCGCTCCTCTGTATCCTCGCATGATATTAACACATGCAGGTCTTCATCCAGATGTTCGTAGTTAGGTTGGCCACGTTTTTCCTCTTCCTAGAAAACAAACATTACGCTACATACAGAGAAATATGTATCACAGATGAAACGTTTTTTTCTCTGTGATGATGTACTCGAGAGCAGAAATTAAACTTCTCAGTTATTCAGAGGAGAAGATGGAGGATGATAGGGCATTTTAGACAAAAAAAAAGTCACCAAGGTAGCCCTCTCGGGGACACCTGGAGGGACTAAAAAAGGAGAGGAAGGCCTTTGACCACCTGGTGAAAAACGGTAGAGGGAGAAAGGAACAGTGCCGGATGGAAGACGGGATAAGGCAAAGGCTGCTGCTGCCACCAGAACAGACTGGAAGCATTCTGTGGAGCCCTTATGTGGCATAAAGAAGATATGTTACAAGTAACAGATGAGGAGGCTGATACTCTTGATATGACGGGTGTAGCAGAAAATACTTGAGCATTGTTTTGTGTAAAAAACAACAAAAGAAAACACCTGTCTTGCAGTGCATTGAGTTGAAAACAAACACAGCAGCTTAATAATTTAACAAATATTTCTCATGTCAGTTGCATAAAAATGGCAATTGGATGCAAAGGGTGAGTTTTCTTTTTTAGGAACTTACGAGTTTTTTGTCTTTCATCGAGCCCTTTCCTCTTACAAGCAGCTTACACCCTGTTGTACTTTCAATTTCTCTTAGCGTCATTCCCCTTGGACCAATTACTCTGCCTACAAAGTTGAACTGCAAAATAAATAAAAAATGAGCAATCAATTACTATATTCACTCATTCCTTTTTTACATAATAAGCCATGATAAAAATACATTATCATGGTAAAAATACAAATGAGTCTGGATGCAGGGGTAAAATAACATTTTCTATCTTCTTTCAAAGATTTGACTGTTCTTTTATTGAGAGCTGTATCTCAAAAGACTGTTCAATGAAATACTTTTATTCTTACTGTATTTATTTTTCAGGGTAAACACAGATAAAAAAATAAATAGTATTTAAATAGTGCTATGCATTTATATAGTGCTACAGTATGTCCAGCCACCCTTCTTAATAAAAAAGGCTTCTAGAAGGCTCAAATGTTTGGCAAGTCAAATTCAGGGCAGAGAAACAGAAAGATTCTCCCCATGTCTCAACCAGGAGGTGAAAGGCCCTATAGACTTTGAAGAGCTAGCCCCCAGGGCCATCTGTGAAGCCAGGGGGAACCAGAGGATTACCTTGGGGAACTCCTTCACTGGTGCATAAACTTTCTCCACTAACTTCACCCTGGGTCCAGACGGAGCAGGCAGTGATAGATCAGCAATTGATGTTGTCCCGTTATCCACACCGTTTGTCGCACCATGGAATAGTTCATTTCTTACTTTGTTGATTTCTGTGAATGGAAAATTAATTCTAAGAAATACATCCTTATCCCACGAGTGACCTGAAAAGCAAATTGGATAAAAGAAGTGAAACATTTTTATTCTATGGAAGTCCTAAAAAGCAAATTGTGTCAAAAGGAAAGAGATCCCACACTAGTACTTTATCAGACACTTCAATTTTGAAACTTATCTTGTGACGTATCTTTCCTGTCATTATTTTGCCCATATTTGATAGTAATTATAGACATTACATGTATAAAACACATGGAAGGTAAATAAATACATTTTCATGTGCCCAAGTGGGAGCCCCCTAAACCTCTATGAATTTGCTACTTGGCACACTATATTTTCCTTACAGTAGTTCATATTTGACTGTGAATTTCACCAATTTTACCATATTTTCCTCATATTAGAATGTGAGAGTGAGTTATTCCCTTCAAAATCTTCAGGCATTTCAATATAATCTTGCAAAGGTGACTTGACATGAACTTAATTGAAATCACAGAGGAAGTGCTTGAACATTACTGACTCAATACAGCATAAGGACTACATCATTTGGTCTTCCAGGGACTTTTTCCTGTGATGCAGCAAATACTGCTCCTTACAATAAGTAGAAATTGAAAAAAAAAATGAAAATCAAAATTGTAAATATCCAGCAAAAAAACAACCACCCTGAAGAGTTATATCTAACCATTTTTATGGAAAAAACTGTCTAAACAATTGCAGGGAAGTAATACAGTATCTAACAAAAAACAATCAATGTAAACAGGTAATGAGAGTTTTTTATCTCACATTTTACAATAATTTCCATACCAATTCAAGTTTGAAGAAATACGCTGTAATGAGGTCTAATAAACTCTAAGAAAAGCTCACATCTAAAGAGCTCTAATATAAGGAGAAAACTGGCACCACTAGTATTTAACCTGAATATCCATAGTGGGGAAGGTATAACCTTTAAATATGGTTTCTGGAAGCAAAACACTCAATAAATCTTCTTGTGTTTCAGAGGAAATAACAGGTAGAAGAGTTCCCTTTTTTTCATTTATGTAGTTGTTCAATAAAAAATGACCTTCAAATTTGGAGAATAGAAAAAACATCTTTGGAAATTCATTTGTTCTTTTTTCATCCAAAATAACCTGAAACCCCACCAGATGGTGGTTCCAAAAAAGGAGCTTCCTTCAAACTGCTTTTTTTCCAGGACCATGAGTGGTTGAATAATACAAAGGCACTTTTTTAAATGAATAACTTCAGTGACTATTATATTTTTTTTGTTAGATGACACTATAGGGGACTGTGGATTTTAAGTTATTTGTAAAGGAAACAATCCCATTCTGTTAAAATGGCATTATCTAGGGAAGAACCTGGATGCATATTAAAGAGGGACTTCACGATTTATCCACCTAACAAGAAAGAGCACATAGACTAGGAAATAAAAGTGGAAATAAGCAAAACTTTTAGTTCACTCTTTAATTCAAAACCAAATATGTAAGTCATAAAAACAAGAAATGACAACAGTGACTATACTGTTTGAATTCACTTAAAGTTTTCATTCTATGACTAGAAGTTTTACATAATTTAGTGATATCATTTTGGATAAGTTTGTGCCAGAGGGTATTACAGAAAGTCTGCTCCAGATTTTGCTACAGTAGGCCTTGATAAACCAGCAACATGACTACAATTCTATAAGTAGTTGTATTGGAAATTTTCTATTTAACTTTTCCCATTACATTCTGAACACTGAATGCAATCTAACCCCTAGTTCCATTTCTGTGGTTGTCAAACACATGTAAAACTATTGCTGATACAATCACCTAAGATAAGCAGAATTTGAATTTCCCTTATTTATTTCAGGTTCAATAAGAGATAAGTGTACAACCAATACAAGTTGTTTGATTTTGACATGATTATGCTAAACTCTGATCAATGTCTCAAACAATGCCTCATTGGATTTCTGAGATATCCCCATATTATTCTATTTGAGAAAATGCTTTATTTTTTCAGAAAGAATGACCCATCCAAATTCAAGGGCTAATTTCCTAGATATAACTATCTTGAAAAGCTTGCCAACAAAATGACTAAGAGATTCTATATAAGCAAAATGGAAACAAGCAATACAAGGATTTACCCGAAAGCAGGATTCAATTTTAGAACAATCTCTTGTGCTATTTTTGGTATTGAATATTTAATCTTGTTATGGGGTTAACTAGGTCTCAGTCTGTAGAATGATCACCACTAAAATGCAACATGAAACTACATAACAATGTCTTGCAAAATATATAAGAGGCAAATAAAATTTACTTTTCTGAATTATTAGAATTCAATTACAAACCCTAAAAATATGATTTTAAGGAAGACAAGTTTTATAAACACATTAAGAATTTATTTTTTGGAAAAGGGGATTTGTTGAATACTTGAGTTATCTTTTTAAAAAATTCAAATCATTGACAAATTTGATCTTGGGTGAGGAGAATTATCAATATAAGAAAGTCAAGACTTACAAAGCAATACTGGTTAATATAGTGTCTAATTATTTAAAACATACTAATAAAAAAGAAAATATCGGAAAGGAATTCTGATAAATGATATGTTTCTAAAAAAAATAATAAACACATGTTTAATCAGTATAAGAACTTTTCTATTCGCATAGTCTAAGCAAACATGACATATTCAATAAAAAAATAATTGTATACAAATAACATAGGAAAAACGGTAAGTTTTTGGAATTCAATCTTTTACACAAGACTAAACAATATCATCTATTTTGTAGTAATTTTATCCACCACAACCAACATAGTTCAGTTGTTTTTGGTGTTACAAGTAACAGGTAAGTGTAAGTATGGGACATTTAATAAAATATTTATCCTGTTGTAGTGCTGACGATGGTTGATGTGGGATTGTCATGAACCTTTTGGAACAGATGCAATCATGTGTATTCGGTTCTAAATCTGTGAATTTCTTTTCAATCCCTAAAGCAAAAATACTTCCACGACAATTTAATTATTGCTATTATGACTGGTGACAATCAAATATTCACACATGGAATATTAATTTATTTTCGTTCTCTCCAAGATAAAATTCAGAAAACTGAACTTACTATCGTGGCAAAAACGATAATGAAAAATGAGGCATTTAGAATTCCGAGCGGTCCAAGGTGTTTCAAAAATCCATTGTTTCACCTAAAATACGAGAACTATTAAACTTTCATAACACCACAAGCATCAATAGATAAAACATCTGATCGACCACTGGTACGAATTAAAACTGACTTTTAGTTTTAGCGAAGGGGGAGATGTGATAGCGCGGGTGACCAATGCAAAGTTTGTTTTAACAAAAAATACACTTCGAAACCATAATAATAGGCAAAACTACATTCTACCAGACGAGGCAGTGTTGTTTTTTGGTGTCCAATTGAGGATAAGGATTTGTTCCAAGTTCCCTTTGGTCATTCTTTGAATAACTCTGGGGTATATCGGTGACAGGCTACCTGCCGAGGCTAGCAAAATACCCGGTTCGTGTTACATAAACCTTGTTTTTCAACCCAGCCTACAACCTGGGGTTTATAAAATGACTTTCACAATAATAAACATGCTGACTACACTCTAGGTCAAACCCTCAATATCAAAGTCTTGTTCTAGGCGAGATCCGGAAAAATAAATCGCCAAGAAATCGCGATCATAATATTCCACGGGTCTTGCAAAATTCTCAAAAGAAATTGGACACGTCGAGATATCGAGTGACTGAAATATTCAATTAAATTCTATAAAATCCTTGTATTGTAAATTCCAACATTATACACCTTTTAAGAATACGAGATAGGTTTTCAACACTTGGCCAAATGAATAAGGCTGTCCTTAGGATAAATAATTTGCCGTAAATACGGTCAAGAAACCGCAAAGCGAGCTACAATTTGTGAAAATTGCCCACATAAAATTTGACAAGACGTGTTCCTGTTGATTTCTCGCTCCGGTGAAAGGAACGGACGCGTGTCGATCTCCACGCCAGAGAAACTGTTCGATTGAACGCGACGAATCGGTTTGCTAAAGCGAACAATAGCCATCAAATTGCGTTTATTTGCACAAGGACAGACAAGCAAGCAAAATAGACTCACGAAGAATAGCTTTTCAACGCGAGAAAATGTAATTATGCAAGAATAAAAGCCGCAAGTTTTGCTGCTCGAAACCAGAGAAAACCAGCGAAACCTCGGCTTGAAATGCTCGCAGACTTAAAAGCATCTTAAGATCTCTTGAAGTTGAAAGTCTCAGCGGTTGGATATGGGCTGTTAGCTTTCTACTAAACGCGCTTTAGACATGGTTGGTTGACAAAGGATGAAATATTCATGGTTCCCGCAGAGAGAGTAGAATCAAGCACGCTTTCAGAAGAATACCAGTTTAATCATACGAAACGTAAATAAGAATTTTACGATCTTGTATTCTGAGGTTACAAATACATAGGGAGTCTTTTTTTTATCAAAATAAACGAGTATCATGCTAAAAATCTGACCCAAACAGTAAGGCGAATGGACGAGAGAACGTAATCTGACCCTCAAGGATTAAACGTTCAAGAATTTAAGTTACTACTGAACTTGGTTTCTATTTACAAATCATAGAATCGTAAAGTTATTAAAAACCAACCTGCTTCTCAAAGCTTCCCTCTGGACTTCAGTGGTCGTTCAGAAGTTAAACTAAACTTGTTCATACAGGAGCATTGCAAAACAACTGGCTCCACGAAGGTTTGAAGACGGGACAGGCCACTTGAAGAAGACGGCACTCAAATTTCAACTTGCCTTTCGCAAGATTTTACAACGAAAACCCAGCCCAAAGATGCATTAGAAATTACCTTGAATCGTTACTTCAGCAATGCTGCGTATTATTTATGTTGAATTGGCGATTATTTATCATAAACTGCTATTATTATTACAACATTATAGTCGCATCGTGTGAATAAGTTACTTCTGACTTTACCTTGATCGAGTAGCCGTTCTGCGTGAAGAAAAATCTTGGGCATTTTCGAGACGGTTGTTTTGTCATTCAATAGTTCGTTAAGGTATTCAGAAGTACTAGGAATACTCATGATGAGGTTAGGGTTAGTAAAAAAGAAAGCACATTCAAACCCGCAACCCCGAACGCAGTCGAGTGAACAGTGAACAACACACACCGACCTGAGAACGAGACATGTGCATAGAGGAGAGGGACTGGGACTATCATTTGCATGAGTTGCAAAGGGGCTGGGGAAAGAGTGGAGTTGGGTGGAGTGGAAAGAATGAAAGAATCGAGTTTTTTTTTTTTTTTTCTTGATCGAGGAGTTCCAGAAAATAGAGGGGGGGGGGGAGGTTGAGCGCAGATCGATCTTTGTTTAAAGCCGTGAAGACAACAAAAATTTTTTGAACCTTTTGACAAGTATAATAAGCTCGTTTTGTGTTTTTATGATATAGCTTCTAAACCTGATTCTAAGATAGTAAAATAAAAAGAAAATAATAATGCAATAAAAATAAAAACCGCCGACACGCATGCTCGCGACCAGAAACGAAATACAGTCGTTTGACAAAAGGTTGTCGTTTGACAAAACGTTGTCGTGAACCGGCTTTGCGACTACGCGAGAAGCCCGCATGTAAGCATGGGTAAAAACCACTGAAGCGACTGGCTGCATATATTAGCCGCCGCTACCTACCGCGTTAAGTTTATGAAGTGGCTAATATATGCAGCTAGGCATTTTAGTGGTTTTTACCCATGCTTACATGCAGGCTTGTCGCGTAGTCGCGAAGCCGGTTCACGAAATACTTTTGTCAAACGACTGTATTTTTATGGCTTAAAGGACGGACCGGAAAAGTGAAAGGAGAGAGAGGGGGGGGGGACTAAAAAATCACGACAATAAACGATAAAAATAAATAAAATAAAATACATTCAGCCCAAACAAGACAGAAAAAAATGCTTACAACGATTTACCTTTCCCAACCCCCGAACACACTCCCCGAACACACACTCACACAATTTTCTCTCCTTTTTCCTTTGGTGGTAAAAGTTACATTACCAACAGAAATACTCAAACTCGGCTACTCGAATTTTCCGCTAACGTCGTCTGTTTTTCATTTTCCTTGGCCTTATTCAATCCCGATAACTCAGAATTTGCTCCCATGACTTGTCATCAAATCAAGAAAATGGTTCCTGTTTTAATGGACTGTCGCCCAGATCTCGATTGTCATGGAGAAAATTGCTCAACGATCTAGGCGACAGGGAACAATCACGTCATGTTTGATCATTTCATGTGGCGGGGCGTTGCAGTTGCAGTTTGCGCATCTGTCCCTAATGGCTCGAATATCTTTGGACATCCCGGACCAGTACACTATGGAACAGGCGTGTTGCTCCATCGCTGAAGTTCCCTGGTGGGCGGCGTGGATGAGTTGTAACCTGGGATACCAGACCCTCCAGACTGGACGACACAAGTCTGGAGGCCCTGGTACCCAGGGTACGTGGAGGTGCTAAAGGATATTTTCACTGAAGGACAAGAGGACCACTAACACGGTCGTGGTACAACAATACACCTTCAATGCAGACTTCGTGTTCCATGAGGTGCAATATCTTGTGCGAGGAAAGACCATGAGGTGGCTCCAAGCTCCTGTGCGTCGTGGCGGATAGAAGTCATGTGAGCGGTCTTCGTAAAGTCAGGTGTGGTCGGCAAAGCCGACGAGGGGTGTCTTGACGTGGCGTCAGGGGCGTGATTGCTCTTGCCTGAGAGATGCACGATCTCAACTCGCCATGGAATGGTGCGCTGCCTCAGCCTTAACAGGCGTGAATTGGTAATTCACCAAGTGTGCGGTCGCCAAATATCTTCACAAGCGACTCGTGGTCGGTGACCATGACGAGGTTATCACACCCTTTGGTGACGTCTGCCCAAGGCTTTGGGTTAGCGCCAGTGCTTCCCCTTCGATTGTTCCGAGGAGAGGAGCCGTGACCCGGATATGGCGTTTCTTCGTCCCTCCGGGCAGCAGTACGCCAGAGGAGCAGCGACATGTTGCTCGTAGCAGAGAATGGCCTACCCTCGCCTGGAACAGTCGGGGCGCAGGCAAGTGCGCTTTCTCGTATCATAGATTTCCGCGCCTACGCGGATGGCTTGGACGATCGCTTGTTTGGAAACTTTGAAGGCTTCCCCCCCCCCCCCCCCAGATCTGGAGACCATGCCAACTGATAAATGGCTTGAATGGGACTATTGTGTCGCGCAATTTTCAACGAGGTTAACTTGATTCCAAACCAGCTTCTAATGTCTGTTGTGGACTTGGGTGTGGGAAAGTTTGGAATGACGTCCAAGTATTACGGCAGATGGTCGATGATTGACACCCAAAAGGCGGCGATATCTACAATCCTTTCTGCGAACTGAAACTTTTCGGTATTGAGGAACGATGCCAGACCTGTCTACGTTGTGCGAAGAGTTCAATTGTTCTACACCAGTAAGATTGTTGTAATGCAAGGTGTCTCTCCCACAACGTTTTCTTGCGCTCGAAGTCAGACAGAATAGCAAACTTGTATCCGGAGATGAAGAACCCCGGGGATGATGAGCCCTCGTGTAGCGCGAGTGGCCATAGGGGACAATAAAGGTGAGCAGGTGACGGTCTGAGTCACGCAGGGGCACACTATAGTCGCCGTTCCACGAGTCTGGCACACTGTCTTCTATGTGTTCTTTGGGTCGTGCCAGGTGGAAGACTATGAAGCGAAGGTCTCGCGTAGGCAGAACTTGTTGAGTGGGGAAAAATCTACCGTTGTTCCGATGAGGCCATATTCTTTACAAGTGACCACCATGCGAGGGCAAGTATGCTTCCGGTGTTACCACTGTAACATGCATCTCGACGGTTGGGTCTTGCATGGTAGCGTCCGATGAGGGCACGTGTTGAGAGGCGGACAGTTCAAGTAGACAGCTCTTCGTGTGTTTTGGTACGTTGGGGTACGACGTTCCGTAGGGAGTGGCTTGGGAGCTTACATAAACGTCTGGCATAAGTCCGTATAGACCTAAAAATGTGGCTGACTCTCACTTTCTTCTGACCCGGTTGGCGGTGAAAACGATAACTTATGAGGACTTAGGCCTCAAATAGAGTGGGAGAGAAATTATGCCCACAGTAAAGTGATTTATACAAGTTGGGGAAACTAAGAAATTATGCCCAAAGTAAAACGATTCGTACTAGTAGGGCAAACTAAGAAATTATGCCTGATGTAAAAAGATTTGTACAAGTAGGGCAAACTAAGAAATTATGCCTAAAGTAAAAAGATTTGTACAAGTAGCAGGGGAAACTAAGAAATTATGCCATAAGTAAAGTGATTTATACTTGTAGGGGTAACAAAGAAATTATGCGCAAGCTAAATGGATTTGTATAAATAGAGGAAATGTATACGATGTTATGGCAGCGCAAGCTTGATAGGTGAGGGGGCGTGGCCTTGCTAATTAATGATATTAGAAGGTAATCGCGTTAGTTTTCCACCATTTAATGAGCACGTATCTCGCTATACTGACCACCGCCACAGTTCTTCTTTGGGGAGTCCACCTTCACCGTTCGGCCACTATCGCAGAGCTCGTCCAGTACTCAGAGCCCAACACGGCTTTAGTAGACTCAGCGTACAAGAACGACGTAGCGGACCTCGGCGAATGCAACCACAAGTGCGAAGAAGATGAGAAGTGTCTCAGCGTCAACTACTGGAAGGTAAATAAGAAGTGTGACTTAAACAACGCGACAAAGGTCATGTACCCAGAACAAGAGAATAAAGACAGGACCGCCATCTACGCCAACATTCGTGCGGGTAAGTGCTCTAGACACGATAAGATTTTGTTTGACAAAGATTCACTAAACCACCACTAGAGAACAAGAGTCCTCACCCCTAAACTTAATCTCGCATTCATTTTCATTCTTTTCTTTTTGGTATCTTCACTTAACAAGTAATAGAAAACTCTAAAAATAAATTCCATTTTTGCTAGATGCGCAATTAATGTCTCTCTTGAATAAATATGTCTATTAGACGCACCCTTGTATAATTTGTCTGATATGATGTCTAATGCTACTTAAAATGTCACTTCCTCGGACTCTAAACATGCACTTATTTTTTTACGCAATATTGTTTTCAAAAACAGCGCGCGCTCGTGAGAATGTCGCCATTGTTTATTGCGAATGCAGCTACTTGTATCTCTGACTCACCTGTAATCCAGTCTATACTGCGAAAGGTTGAATTAAACTCATTATTATCATCATCATCATCATCATCATCATCACCAATACAATCAATCAATCAATCAATCATGAATCAATGCAATACAATAAACTACAATTAATCAAATGTAATTAGCATATTTAACAGTAACGAACTCGTTGAAACGACTCGTATTAGTAGGCCTCTGATACGATTTAGATTTAGACCTGAGATTATAACCTGGATCATGCGTAATGCGACGCCCCTTAATGATAGGAAAAAGAGGATTTTCTGGTTTGATTCTGGAAACGAATCGCTGGCATGCGATATTTCTTCGCTCGTGCAACAATATTAAATGACCGATCTGATAAGTGACCGGTAGACTGTTATTAGCTCTATGGCATCTGCTAAATTTTGCAGATTTGTTTCCTGAAGTTAAATAATCATTTGACTGCCAGGTTGAGATATTAATATGACGGTAAAAATTGTAACCACACAACGTTCTTCAGCAATAACTAAGAAGGCATAAAGACGGAAACCGGTTCAGCTCGCACATAGGTTTTCTCGTGTAATTTGGTTGACATCTCGATCTACGTCACGAATGACTGGACCCGGGCCTTTCAGTCCACGGCCTTTTTTTTCGAAGGTTGACCAAAATACCTCAATATTACAGATTTGAGTTATTCGCGCGAACGCGTGTTTTATAGGGTCCAGACGAATCAAATACCATTCGGAAGAAGAAAATATAAAGAATTAACAAAGTCTATCAACTCTGAAAGGTTATATGGACTTTAACCCGGAGGTATAGCCTTCGGTCTCGTCCATAAGAATGTACTTGTTTGAATTTACCGTTGTTTGCGAGACTCCTATCCGCGGAGATAGGGGACGGGGTGAAGAAATATTTAAGTTCCAGAAAAGTCACTGTTTCTAAAAGAAACGGATCTGTTTCGCAAAATATCTATTCCGCAGCCAGTTTTTTTTTTTTTTTTTTTTTTTTTGCTGCCTGAAAATACTCTCGGTTTCTGGGAAGAAATCGTCCCGAATGGTTCTGCTGGCAAATTTGTGGAGTTAAACTAGTTGTGCTGGGAATTTTTGGGGGGGTGCAGGAGCGGATGCTTGTGAAAAAATCGTCCTGATCGGGTATACGGGAAATTGTGCTAAAGCCACATGCAAACTGCGACAGCATCTGCCAGCATTTTAGTCGCTTTACTGACTATAGGACACAGGAAATGTTAAAATGGGCAATGGACTTTCTGACATTTCCTTTGTCTTGTGGTCAGTCAGTCGAGCAAAAATTCGTCAGCAACATGCTGGTGGGTGTTGGCGCAGTTTGCAGGGGGCTTAAAATGCCTAACCTCTGCTGGCTGGGAAAAAAAATGAAGGGTCTTTCCTGGGAAAAAAGGAACAAATATTTTTTCCCAGCAACTTTTAAATTGATATTTTCGGCATCAGAACATCTTCAAACGACAAAATATGTCATTTTAACGTGTTTTTGGAAGGGGGGTTCATTATATGCCCTTGTTTCTGTGTCGTCACTCGGAAGAAAAGGAACTGGAGGCACAAAGAGGAAAAATAATATTGTATTTTTGAAGGGAATTCATGTGTATATTTGCAGACTGAGAATATTTGACTTCCCCTAGACCATGCATGCTATAAAGGGGACTTATCAAGGCATTAGATTGAATATAGTTTTTGAAAAGTTT
Organism: Nematostella vectensis; assembly: GCF_932526225.1. Taxonomy (NCBI): domain Eukaryota; kingdom Metazoa; phylum Cnidaria; class Anthozoa; order Actiniaria; family Edwardsiidae; genus Nematostella; species Nematostella vectensis. The sequence goes on from NC_064047.1 coordinate 12,998,592, forward strand.
TTCATTTCCTTGACAGGCAATTCTTGTCTGACAAAGAAGGACCCACAGGAAAAAGAAGGTAAATTGAATGTAATTTAATAATGCCCACTTTCCCTCCCTTTGGCTACCTAAACAAGTAAATGAAAACATCGAAAAACCGGTGGAAAGATTGCTTAACGAATTTAACGGGTTTTATAAAAGCCTCTATAAGTGGAACCATTTGTAGGATTCTGGTTGGTAGTGTTTCTGTAGAAGGGCTCACACCCGCTAAATCTGACTAACAGGACTGATGAAAGTTTGTTTATTGCAGCGAAAAACTGCCTCGATGTGCTGAAAGCCGGAGGAAAGAGCAACGGTTTGTACACAGTGAAGCCATCAGCGGACGGCGATGCGTTCAAGGTGAGGAACCAGGGTACAGAACAATGTGTACACAGGGAGACCACCAGGGTAAGAGTACAGATAGTGTATACACAGGGAGACCACCAGGGTAAGAGTACAGATAGTGTATACACAGGTAGACCAATCAGGGTAAGGAATAGAGCGGTGTATACACAGGGAAACCATCAGGGTAAGGAATAGAGCGGTGTATACACAGGGAGACCATCAGGGTAAGGGCCAGAGCGGTGTATACACAGGGAGACCATCAGGGTGAGGAATAGAGCGGTGTAGTACACAGGTAGACCATCTGGGTAAGGAAATAGGGCGGGGTGTACACAAGGAGACCATCAGGGTAAGGGTAAGAGCGGTGTGTACACAGGGAGACCATCAGCGTAAGAGAACAGAGCGGTGTGTACACAGGGAGTCTATCAGGGTAAGAAACAGAGAGGTATGAACACAAAGAGCAGACCATCAGGGTAAGGGAACAGAGCGGTGTATACACAGGGAGACTGCAGGGAACAGAGAGGTGTATACACAGGGAGACTGTAGGGAACAGAGAGGTGTGTACACAGGGAGACTGTAGGGAACAGAGAGGTGTGTACACAGGGAGACTGTAGGGAACAGAGAGGTGTGTACACAGGGAGACTCTAGGGAACAGAGAGGTGTGTACACAGGGAGACTCTAGGGAACAGAGCGGTGTATACACAGGGAGACTGTAGGGAACAGAGAGGTGTGTACACAGGGAGACTCTAGGGAACAGAGAGGTGTGTACACAGGGAGACTCTAGGGAACAGAGCGGTGTGTACACAGGGAGACTGTAGGGAACAGAGAGGTGTGTACACAGGGAGACTGTAGGGAACAGAGAGGTGTGTACACAGGGAGACTCTAGGGAACAGAGAGGTGTGTACACAGGGAGACTCTAGGGAACAGAGCGGTGTGTAATGTAATAACTGTAGTCTAGGAAGCCATACTACGAGTCAGCATTCCAAACTAGATTTTCTAAGGATCCAACCGCTGCCCACAGTGTAATAACCCGGCCTTTTTTAATAGAGATAACCGTATTTCAAAATCTTAGTACTTCTCACCGAATTCAACCTTAATACCAGGTTGAATGACCCTACTAAAAACTACATCTAGCTATTTACATAACTAAGTGAAGCAAGCGTGTATACACCTCTGTTTTCTTACCCTGATGGTCTCCCTGTTTATACACCGCTCTGTTCTGATGCAAATATCTGTGAATCACGTGAAAATATCTAAGGAATTTCCCTTGGTGTTAGTTTAACGGAAAATGTCTCGTAACACTACTCATAACACTACCCCCCTCCAAAAAGAATATCCGTCTCGGATATAAACTATTACAAAATCACATAATGTAGTCTCTAAATCTTAAAGGGACAGTTCTTGTCCTTGATGGGCGAGGTCTGCGTGATTCCACACCATCGTCTTCTATAGTTTTGTCTCTAACATCTCTATCAGATACTCCATCATTCCCGTCAGCATCTCCCGTGTCTTCATCAGCTGTGTCGATATCTCCAGCCAGACCGAACCATGTAGGCGCTGCCCTTCCCTCATACCGCCACAGCTTATTGCGATGTACAACCTTTGGCTTGCTTCTTCTACTTTTTGTATTCTATAGGTAACGTCATTTAGCCTTCCGGTGACGATATAAGGTCCATCCCATGTCTTACTTAGAGAAGGGGACTTGCCCTTAGTTCGGCGAGGATTGTGGTACCACACGGGATCTCCAGGTTCAAAGCCTCCGGTGTTAGCGCGGAGACCATACCGATCCTTCATGGTTTCTGCTTACTCCCTGAGATTATCCCTTGCGTCAGCAGGCACTACTTCTAGTCTGTCACTAAGTTCCACTCTCATTCCTCATTGGTCGTTGAAACTTTAGGTCTATAGGTAAACGCAACTCTCGACCGAACATCATACAAGCTGGTGTGTACCCGGTAGCCTCATGGACTGTAGAACGATATGCCAGTAGTGCGAGCGGAACGTCCCGATCCCAAGTTTGCTGATTCGCAGACGTAAACTTGGCGAGATAATCTTTAAGAGTCCCCTTATACTTTTCGACCATGCCGTCTGACTCTGGATGTGCAGGAGTGGTCCTTGTGTTGTTGATTCCTAGTGGTTTACAGACTTCAAGGAACACTTTTGACTCGACATTCCTCCCTTGATCAGAGTGAAGTTCCAATGGTACGCCATAGCGAGAGATGTAATGAGCCACAAGAACCTCTGCAACTGTCACAGCCTCCTGGTTTGGTATTGGCTAGGCTTCTGGACACTTAGAGAAGAAGTCCATTACGACAAGCAAATACCGATTCACTTGTTCCGTTTTTGGTAGTGGCCCAGTAATATCGAACGCGATACGTTCTCCCGGCTCACCAACACGGTAGATTTGAAGTGGAGCCCTTGGTCTCCTCTCAAGGCCTTTCCTCGCAGCACAAACTTCACATCTTCTACACCACTCCCAAACATCCCTGTCACACCCTGTCCAGTAAAAACGTTGAAGAATTATTTTCAATGTCTTTTTCTTTCCGAAATGCCCTGCCGTTACCGAATCATGCAGGGAAAACATCACCTTTTCATTCTTACTCTTAGGTACAACGAGAAGCAATGTGATCTGACTTCCGACATCACTTTTCCACTTCCGATAGAGCACACCATCCTTTAACACCAAACTGCCCCACAGGGCACAGTAGGCCTTTAACTCTGCAGAGGATGAATCGGTGGACACGCCCTCTGAACTGATACAATGTCCAAGGTATTTGACTCTTTTTTTAACAGAAGACACTTCTTCGGATTAAGCTTCAAATTTGCTTTCCTCAACCCTTTAAAGACCTTTGCAGTGTTCTCAATGTGTGACTCTAATGCTGGTTAATGGACAATGATGTCTTCAATGTATACCAAACAAGTGTCCCACTATAATCCCAACGTAAAAGCAGTTTTCTCCTTATCCTTTGGATCCATCTCAACTTGCCAATATCCACTTTTCAAGTCGTAAGTCGAAAAGTATCTAGAATTTGAAAAACAGTCCAACATGTCATCAATCACTGGAAGAGGATACGAATCCTTTCTCATGACGTCGTTCGACTTTGGGTAATCGACACAAAATCTTGTATTGCCATCCTTCTTCTTCGTTAGCACTATAGGTGAAGACCATGGACTATCTGAACTCTCGATTACACCGCGTCAATAGCTTTGAGTCCCTCTTCCCTTTTAGCTGCCGGAAGTCGTCTTGGGGCTTGCTTTATCGGAGTTGTATTTCCGGTGTCAATCCTATGCTGAACCAAGCCTGTACGTCCCAAATTTTTAGATCCCGTAGAAAACAAATCCATATTCTGAAACAAGAATTGCGTAATCTTGTGTCCGTCTTTAGCATTCAACCCACCTATAGATTCTTATATTAGCTTTCTTATAACATCCGGGACAGTGTCTGAAAGTTCGACATCTCGAGCCTTTCTTTCGGTAGTCCTCCTCACAAGAAAACTCTCCACCTCTTCTAAGTCAGCAATAGCAGCATCGACCTGAATCTCCACCTCGTAATCCGTGATGTTCATTATCCTTACTGGTACGCGATCTTTTCTAACATCAACAAGCGCAGCTGCTACGAGAATCCCTTTAAACTGCGGTTTATTATTTACTGAATTCCATAACAACAATGAGCCCCCAAGGTTCTGATGATTGACTTCCCGAGACAATCCCAGGATGAACTATCTCACAATTAGCAGGTATCCTTACTGCCCCGTCCAGTACAACTCGACCCAAGTTCTTATTTCTCGATTGTTTTCTTCTACACCATGAAGCTGCACTTGCTCGCCAGCTAAACACAAACAAGCTTCGGCAAAGTTCACACTGCAGTTGTTGGACACCAGAAAATCAAGCCCAAGAATACACTCATCCACGATATCCGCAACCTACACTTGGTGTTTTATTTTAGAACTTCCGATCTTCAGGTACCTTCTGCTCCTCACAGGCGCGGTCTCTCCAGTAACTGACACTTCACACGGGACAGCTCTTTCCCCGTCCGTTGCATAACATCCGGCCGAATAATAATTATTCGTAGGAGGGGGCAACAAGGTAGGGTGCTGTAGCTATGGTAGCTGGTGTTACCAACTTCTGCCTTGTGCGTCCCTCCCGTCTAAGATAAGGACATTACCTTCTAAGGTGTCCGAGTTCTCGACAATTCCAACATTCCTGCTCTTTCGCCGATGGCTTTGCTCCTGAAATTTTGCTGAATATCTCTTTAACCGATGTTTCAATCCGATGCATTATCTGCAGCAGTTGTTCGTCTAAGCCTTCTTTCCTCCTTTCTTTTCTCTCATATTGAAACTTTACTTCCCTAATTAATCCATGTCTTTGCTCTGAAGCCAGTGTAAACGATTCCAGCTCAAGTGCAGCCGTTAGTGCTTCCCTCATTGTCCCTGGTCGTGCCTGTCGTATTTTCAGTCTCAATTTCTCGTTATGCAGAGCATCAATAAATTGATCCTTACTCAGGACATCCTGGACTTCATGTCCAGCCCCCGGGTATGCTAACCGCCGAAGCCGCTAACTGTGGTAGTGTCTCTCCTTTTCTCCTCTGCCTGTTGCGAAACCTCACACGTGACAGTTTTGTCTGGTGAGTCGAACCAAATTCCGCCAGAGCCGACACCAACTGTTTGTAGTTATTTCGTTCCACATCTGCCATGGCACCGAAAACATTCAAGGCTGTCCACGTAGGCTTGTTGCCAAATAAACGGCCTTCTGACTGTCGCTCCAACGGTTAAGCTTTGCTGTTAACTCGAACTGGGCATGATATGGCTCCCAGGAACCATTTCCGTCAAAAGTCGCAGGCTTTTGCACCGGTCTCTTTTCTCTCTCATTGACAGAATCTTCAAAAATTCCAGGCCTCGACAGACTTGTCTCCAAACGTTCTCCTTCCAACTCTTCTTTTAGCTCATTCTTTAATGCACCATAAGATATCGCCATCAGCTTTGCGTGATCTTGAGCGAGTAGGTTTTTCCATTCTTCAGAGCGATCGGAAATCTGGGCCTCCAATGCTTGTATTTTCGTATAAAATTCCCTTTCTATCTCCAACTGTCGCCGCTCGAGTTCTCCACATCTCTCACTCAGCACTGAGCTTAAGGCGTCAACTTTCTTGTCGATTTCTTGCACTCTTTCTATGTGACTGCATAGCAAGGTTTTCATATCCAAAATCGCCGATTGAATTGACTCTAAATTCGCTTGTTCACCGTTTTCAGCGTTTTCTTCTCTTCTCGAAGCTATACTACGAGTCAGCATTCCAAACAAGAGTTTTTAAGGATTCCACAGCTGCCAACAGTGTAATAACGCGGCCCTCTTTAATAGAGATTTCAATCTTGTTACTTCTCACCAAATTCAACTCGAAACCACGTAGGGACAGGTCTTGGATGGAACAAATGCCCGACAGTTTTCAATTTATTCAAATAACCAAGTAAATTGTCTTCCTAGTGAGTTCAATGTATTCTATATTTGTTGAGAAAGGGCATAGCTGAATTGAGCTTTGTTTTCGGTATTGAATGCTTTCCGTTGTCTGTGTCCACTATAACATCGTATTTTTAGTGACACTGGGTTTTTCTAAATATGGTGCTTAATGTCTACAAGCTCTCAAACGGGTCGACGCTCAAGCTACAGCTTCTAACCAGTTGAAGAACCCGCTACAGCGGCTTGGGGACCATAGTATAATATAGGAGCTTGAAGGTTCTCAACCCGCTGTAACGGGTTGACGCTCAACCTGCTACACGGGTTTGCTTCTAACCGGTTGGTCAACCCGCTACAGCGGCTTGGGGACCATAGTATACTATAGGAGCTTGAAGGTTCTCAACCCGCTGTAACGGGTTGACGCTCAACCTGCTACACCGGGTTTGCTTCTAACCGGTTGGTCAACCCGCTACAGCGGCTTGGGGACCATAGTATACTATAGGAGCTTGAAGGTTCTCAACCCGCTGTAACGGATTGACGCTCAACCTGCTACACCGGGTTGGCTTCTAACCGGTTGGTCAACCCGTTACAGCGGCTTGAGGAGCATAGTATACTATAGGAGCTTGAAGGTTCTCAACCCGCTGTAACGGGTTGACGCTCAACCTGCTACAGCGGCTTGCATTTTTTTGCCATTTTTGTGGTACCAGTATACAGAGGCTCCACTTTGTATTTCACGGTATCTAGTGTTTCCGTTGTAGATTGATATATGCAGTGGACATATTACCGAGTACCTAGTGAGTCAGGGACAACAGGGCCCACACAGCATCAAGTGTGTCCGTATTAAGGGGGCTAAACAATGTACTGCATATATTTTGGGGTTCCAGAATGACCACCATGCGTAGGTTAAACTATGCATACGTTTATGTGTACCTAGTGTGCCCAGTATATAGAGGCTCGGATAATGCATCTAACGACTCAACTTTTCTTTCCACGCGATCAGCAACAACACGTTGTACAGTTTCCCGAGAGCAAAAGGGGGCCGGGAAAAAGTATTTCCTAGACTTCCTGTTCCTACTCTTTCTTTCCCACACCTTCGCTCGTCCTCAGCCCCCCTCCCCCTAAAAAAGAGAATAAAAAAAAAACAGTAATGAAATACGAAAGCGAGATCACTTTTACATTAAAATAAGAGAAAAAGAGTTTTTTCTTTACATTTTCGGTCTGCAAAATGCCTATGATTCCGAGCATTGCTTTTTTGAGAAAAGTCTAATCATGCCAGTTTTGAGCGATTATGCTAGAAATTGTCCCTACTTGCCAGGCTCGTGATCATGACGGGTTTCCTGTCCGTTCCGACTAGCGTCGTCCTGGGCACCATGCCTCGCAAACAAGAAAAAAGCACATGGCGAAAAAAGCGATTTGAAGTTTTCTATCTCTGCGGCATTTGCAAGTTTTTCACCAGCAAGAGTTTGATTCCAAGAGGACAGCATCATATGTAAGTCTTGGGACATGCACATAAACATCAATTCGAAGACATTTCGTGATGGTGACATCGAAAATGATGAAGAAAAACAAATGCAATCTTGAAAAATTTAATAAGTTATCTTAAGCAACGCCCTTTTTTTTCTAGCCTCCCTCGCAGGCGTTCTTAGGCAGGCGTTATTCTTATGAAAAGGAGGGATCGGGGTAGTATAACTACGAAAGCCGAGAAGGGCCATCAGATTTGCGAGATAATAATTTCTGAGATGATAATTTGAGATGCTAATTTTAGAGTTTATAATTTCGGGTAAAGAATTCTGCCTGGTTACTGAGCATGCAGCACTCGATCAACACAACAATTCCCCCCACAGCTACGTTCGGTCCTGAAGAGTTCTTCAAGTTTTCCCATATTCTGCCCTTACTAAGGTTTGTTTATGTCCATAATTCATATTAAAAAAATATAATATATCCACGTAAGTCAAAAGCGCCACGAAGTCATCGGTGGAAAGCTGGATGTGCTCTTTTTCATGCCGGAGCTATACAATACAGAAAACTATCTACGGTATGTAGACTTAGAAGACGTGCAAGCATGCAAGCGCATGTATACTGAATCCTGTGAAGACTACAGCGGAAATATGGAGGAGCTGGTACAACTCATAAAGCCAAACTACACCCACCATCTAACGCAGCTGAGGCTCTGGAATTATTTTCAGAAATAACACAGAAACTTAAAGAGTTTCACCAAATTTAATATAGCAGATGATTAAGGAGACCGAGTATTCATGTAACATGAAGACCATATTCATCCCGTTTCAGAAATGTAATTGTTTTGTTTATACAGAGACAAGATAATGTTGTTGTTTTATTTAAGTGGCTTTTGATGTCTTGTATTATATTCTATCCAAGGGCGGATCCAGGATTCCCAAAGGAGGAGGGGGGGGCACCGACGGAAAGTAAAAGTGTGTAAATCAGTTCCCATACAATACCACGGAGGGCATCAATATTTCCCGTGGAATCACACAACATCCAAAAGTTATGCTAATATTACGCATTGCTATTTTTACGGGACATCGAAATACTGCGGCATACCTATAAAAATTCCACACAATCATGTATTATGTAAATGAGATATGAGTGTCACAGACACAAGGTCAATCAATCAATTTTATTTATCACCTTTATGTAACTCTTTTAATTTTCATGTTTCTCCCCGTGATCATCTCATATCCTCTATCGTTATTGCTTGAATGTAAAATTCCTAATTAAAGGTCCCGTTACTCAGTAAAATTATCAAAAAAACAACATAATCGTGTTCTTGTCAGAAATGTGATCCAACATCTTGCCACTACTGGACATAGTAGTCTGTGGGTTGTGAATCATAGGTGGGCAAAAATGTCCGCCGCAGTTGGTCGTTCCGCCACCGTGTAACCCCATGCAATTCCTTAGCATTTAAAGAAGCTGGGCATGCACGTGACTAAAGGCTTAGAGACCTGGCCGAAACTGTTATCTGAAATTATCTTCTCTGAAATTATCTTCTTTAAAATAATCATCTCTGAAATTATCATCTCTGAAATTAGCATCTCTGAAATTATTATCTCTGAAATCTGATGGCCCTACTCGGCTTTCGTATATAACAACTGCTGTAAAGCTACGATGATAATATAACTACTTTGTTTGTTTTTTAGTCAAACTTTATATTTGCGAAATTACAGTATTAAGCTTATATAGTTTGTACTGTTATTTTTATTTTAGATATTTTGGGGAGCTGAAGCCCCTAGACCATGCTTGACATTGTGTCTTCTCTTGGAATTGGTGGGGGGAGGGGTGGGGGATGAATTTTTATTTTCTATGCAGGTACTAAGAAATAGACCATGGAAATACAAATGTATTATTCATCAAAAGTAACAACCAAGAATTTATAACCATTTTTAATTTTTTTTATTAAACAATAGCAAACTTCTCCATCTAAAATTCTCTCTTTACAAATATTTACACCCGAAAAACACAGCCATGAAAATCTCTCTTAGTGTTTTTTTACCCCCCTTCATTAAAAACATGAAAGGATAGCAAAATGGTTTTAGTGAACTATTGTCTGTCAAAGGTTTTTTTTGGGAGTTGTTGGAGTGCACTTTAATATGAGAATCAAGATGACAATGACATACCTGTCAACCTCCGAAAATCTCAAGGCTTGAGAATTTTTTTGGAGGAGGGGTGGGGTATATTCATTTGTTTGGGGGGAGGGGTGGGTTTAACCTTGCAGGCGTTTGCCGTATAGAAAGCTCTCGCGAACAAATCCACTTATAGATCTCACAAGGGTATTAGATAAATTGCGCTACGCAAGGTAATTGTTGTTTCAAATACTTTCATAGAAAATAGGCAAAATGCCGATTTTCTATGGAATAATTTTTCTTAAGCGATAAAAATCGCTAAAAAGCGGGAGATTTGGTGCTCAACGCGGGAAAGCAGGAGAAGGGGTCCAAAGTCTTAAGACTCCCACCTAATGCGGGAGAGTTGACAGGTATGCAATGACACTGACAACACTACTTGACCCCCTTCATTCACCCCTTAGTTTACTAGTCAAAATAGCTTCTATTCAGTCGAGACAGGTAGATAAAACATCCTTTTGGTTCCTAGACTTCTACCTCAAACGTTGCACAGTGGACGTTATGTGACATAACCACATTGCTTTGTGTATATAATTATGGACAAATTAATGTTATTGATTAATTCACCCCTTTGTTATTAATTAAAATTGAAAATACATCTGTTAGTTAGCAGAAAAAACCTAAAATGCCGACTTAGGGTTAAAATTTCATAACTTTTTAACTATATTTTATTGGAATCATCTCTGTCACTTGCCTGAATTAGCCGGTGGAAATATCTGTGAGAGTCGGTATTATGCGGCAGTGTAAAAGGGCAGGGCGTGATGGGCCTTCTTTAAGGATCGGGTGTTGTATTATTCAAACTGGCTTTTATTCAGTTAATGACAGCTGGACATCACCTGGGGTACATCCCTGGGAGGCAGCATATGACATTTTATATGCATGATCTTGTAGCCAGTCTACTTTAAGCGTGCTTTGAAATTGCTTTCAAATACACATTTACCTTTTTTCTAATAAGGTTGCAATGTAATAATCATATGTTTTTATTCGTCAAGGGTTACATGAAAATCATCAATAGGTATAGCAATAAGCAATAAAAATTGTTTCCAATGTTGGATCAATTTCAACATGGATTAGAATAACTCTAATTTGTCCATATTCCTATATCCATTAGGAAATGCCAGTTACGCCACATGGGTGTAGCTGCTATGCCCCAGGTAAAGTGGTAGCAGTCATAGATAGGTGAGGGGGGTGGGGGAGTACTAGTGTAGAAGTGATTGGTAGGTGAAGCATTTTTTGTGTATTATTTTTCTGGGTATAAAATTTAGAGTTTGTTATTATAATCATTATTTTTTCTAGGAAGGGGGTGAAAATATTTATTTATAATTCTCTGAGATGGGGGGGGGGTATAAAACCTTCAACTCAATCAGACAGACATGTTTATAGTTGAGCGCTTCCTTTTGGGGTTTGTTTGTTAGGCTTTGGGGGATAGATGGTTAGTTTCTAGTGATAAGCAAGAAACCATTGAAATAAAAATTAAAAGTATTCCTTGAAGGTAACAACCCACATAATTTATTATGAAATATGTAATACGCCTGTAATCTAACAAGCTCCACTTTCTCACCTAGCAAATGTCATCGTATTGTTATCTTGTTTGCTATTTGTTTTCCTAGAATACAATTCTCTTTTTTTACCAACATCTACCTCCAAAAACTTAGACATGAAAAGCTTTCTAAGTGGCTTTTAAGCTCCCCTTATTCAAACACAAAATAACAGAAGAAGGCATTCATGGAACTGTTGTCTCTTGCTATTGTCACTTGTTTGAAAGTTGTTGAAGTGTACTTGGATTTAAGATTAATCAAGATTGTCTTGTGGACCACCACACTGACAGTCTCATCTGACCTAAACCTTACTTGAACATTCACCCCTTAGTCTACTAGTCAAAATAGCTTCTATTCATTTCAGGTCGGTTGGACATCGCTTGGGTTCCTAGAATCTGAAAGTATGAACTTGCCCAATCTCAAACATTGCAATGTGAATGGTTTGTAAGACACATCATATAGTGTTTCCTTGGGCATGGAATTAAGGATCAAGTAGTTTTTATTAAGTCCAAATAGCTTCTTGGAGGTCGGTTAGACATCGCCCGCGGTACATCCTTGTGAAACAACATGTGTATTTTTATATGCATGATCTTGTAGCCAGTCTGGTTTGACTCAAGCGTGCTGTGTAACAAGCTTATCAATTATACGCATTCGCCTTTTGCTATTAAGGTTGCATTACGAGAATAATAAATTTATAAACATGTCAAGAAGGGCGATATTGAAATACTAATTATAATAGTTTTTAATACTAGGTTCGTTTTATTGCATAAATTTGTAAATATTTATTTCCAGAAGGTTACAACACACAAAATAGATTTATGCAGATTTGTTATATCAGAAGTCTAGGAACCACAGGGCTACCGGAATTGTAAACTATGTATAAGGCTCGGGGAAAAAAAGTCTAATATCGAAGAGCGATACATAAATCGATGGGGATTCAAGGGGCTCTGAATACGGTCATTTCCTAGCCCTTGAAATGAAAGCTCCACTCTTACAAGGGATAACAGTTAGCTAACAGTGTGTTAATGTAATGCAACAATAATTTGGGTTTTCTATGATACCAATAAGGCTAAATTCACCTACACTTAGCGAATTATTAATAACATATACGAAACACTCATCGTAGGGAAAAAAACGGAAAAAGAAAGTTATTATTTTTATAAAAAGTGCCCAAAACGTGTCAACTAAAAATGAATTTATTGTGTTAATCCGTGAGAGAAATAAATTCCTCTGTCGCTTTGCCGTGTCATAGCAACTAAAATAGACGGAAAGGCTAGAGTCCATATTGTGTAATGCCAAGAAACAATGTTTGCATCTTATGTTGAATCCTCTTACGCTATGTTTAAAACCACTATTTTTCCTATACCGACTTCAAGCAAATCTGCACTGCTCCAGTGACTTCAATTTTCCTATTTTCATAGGGATATTATAAATTAATGAAATAAAAACGGGTACATAGTAAAGAAAGCAGTTTCTTGTATTTCATGTTGTTGTTATCCGTGTTTTCTTTAAATTGTTATTATTTTGAAAGTCACAAATGAGGTGTTGTTCACTGAGTCGTGTTCATTCAAGACAAACGCCCACTCGTAAGAATAAATGAATAATTGATCGAACTTTCAGCCGCACTTTTTTTGCCGGTTTGACCAACGTACCACGCACACTTGTATTTACTCTGGAAGACTCGACCACCAAATGTGCAACTAGAAAAAATATCCATCATTGTAAAACTTTTGTCATTTGCCTTTCTGTTTTTTTAACATTTGCCCCTGGGTCCTTATTGTTCTTGACAAATAACCATAAAAAATATTTTCTATATTGGATTTCGGATATTTATGAACAACTCACTATTCCGACAAGAGATTCGTGAATCGAATTCAAAGTAATTGTTGCTTGAAAGTTGGACTGGCGTCTTTATTAGACAGATATGTTTTGCCGTAGATACACGAAGGACAAAGTAGTACAATTTGATCCTATCACCGCGTATCACTATTTTACCAAAGTATGGGTTCACACAATTATTACGGCTATCACACACCTAAGAATCTCCCAAGAACAAGCTTTATATATCTATTCTTCTCGGTATAAAAGGATCACGTTTTGGATGTGTTTTATTTTACGGCGCAGTAGTTTTAGTTTTCTTCTCTTGAGGGATTTTTACGGTTGCAAGATTAATGGGGTCTGGGGGTCGCTATCTGATTGGTTGCCTAGTCGTTAGTGACACTTGAGTGACACAGGAATTAAAGCTCTAGTGCGTTTGATATGCAGCATGTTGCACTTCGATGGCTTTTAAAAAAACCTCCACAAATTAGCATTTTGGGCTTCAACTCGGTTTCTTTTTGGTTATACGACATAACAACACCCAAAATTGTCTGCAATGACACTCTTCAATAAAAATAAGACTGTTTTTGACTCGATTTTACAACTACAAAGGACACAACAACAACAATTTACGAAAAATAATCTATTTCCTCTCTCCGTACTTTTACATCATTGCAGTCATTAAAACTACCGCTGGAGCTCCAAGCTATTTTCAGTGTTTTCAGTGTTCATGATCCATTTAAAATATAATTTTATTATTTTTGTGAGTTTATATTTTGATTGCGCCACGAATGGCCGTAAATAAAGGCATATCGTGTTACGTTGGCTGGCGAACGCTAAATTCACTCACACTAAATACAACGCCGCGGACGTACATTGACCCATAATTCTTCGGATTTAAGGGTTACAGTTTCAAATATATATATTTTAGATCACCTTTTAAATGTTAAATGATTGATATGTCCCGCTCCTACGGGTGGTCGTACAACCAAATCTCACTCAAAATAAGCGTAAGTTTTTGTTACGGGAACAATTCCGTCGTCGAGTAATTCTTATATCTACAAAATACATTGACGGCAAGCCGTTAGAGACGCGCCGTAATTCGTGGATTTATCTACATGAATTTGATCGCAAAATAACCTTTTTTACGGTTTCTATCGGCAGTCTGAATGCCTAGTAACACGGTACTAGGTTAGTGGTGTAACCACGACTGCAGCTTCCGTCCTCTTCTTGTGTGAAGTACTGTCCACCTTGAGAGGCGAAACGCCCGTAGTTTCCATCGGCGTAGGTAGCACTGTTCCCACAGTACCTCCTCGCAAGGGTTGAGATCAGTCGGAGAGTTTGCCGGCGCTCATGTCCCATCAGGCAAACAGTAGAGTTTGCCACAATTGTGTACAGAATGCTTAGGTAGTCGTATTTGGTGTCGTTCTCGCCGATGAAATGATTCGCCAAGTAGCTTTCTAGCTTCTGTCTTTGCGACTCCAAGTCCCCAAAATCAATAAAGAAGCGACTGCACATGTATCTCTCGAGCAGTCTTAATTCGTCCATGTTCTCAGGGCGATAATTCCTGACCAGAAGGTTGCAATATTTAAGCAGTCCGCCTCCGCGAATTTCCTCGGGGTTCCGGGTCGCTATCAACTGGTTGTCTAAGTGAAATAAGGCAACTTTAATATCCCCGTACACCGACTCTGCCACTACTGTGGGAAAGAAATTCGGCTTCATGGGTACGCAGGAAAGTTTGTAAAAGCCAAGAAGAGAGTCGAGATTGACTTGGAAAGAATCGACGGAGAATTCAAACTGTCTTCGCATGGTGTCCACAAATTTTAGTTCAATGTTTTTGCCATCGTTGTTCGAGAGCGAAATAAGAGACCATCGATCGTTGTCATTCGAAACTTTTACCATTTTCTGAACGTAGGCTTCCTTCAAAGTACAGCTAGACATCTTTTCCTTGGAGACACCGTTGGGAAGAAAGTTCAGAAGGGACGATAATACCACGCTTTTGATTTGTTGTAGATGCGTGTGGGACTTGATCTCGACGCCGAAGATCAAGTCAATGTCGTTGTACGCAGTGTTACTATCCCTGCTCAAGATATAACTGGCTGTGCTACCATTCAGTCGAATGTCTCGGATTCTGAGGTTTTCGTCTTTCAAGCCAGAAGAGACCACATTGATCAATTCTCGTAAATGAACATCGAGAGTTGGGAAGTTACCCCGACCATGTACTTGTACGACTTGGTTGAGTACGTTGTCGAGCCGGTGGACCTGCTCGTATGTCAAGACTTGGGATTTACTTTCAAACTCCATGCTTGTAGAGTTGTTCTTGAATAGTTTCGGCGACTGAATACGTTAAAAGAAAAATAAGTCGAGTCTTATGCGAATGATGTGCACGGAGAGTATGTTCTTAACAGATGAAAGTCGACAGAGTGACTTGTGATGGTCGCGCAGAAATCTTTATTCGTTCGTATTTGATGTCGTTTCTCCGATTGGTTAAAGTAACAATGCTGTATCATTACCTAGCAACCGGTGCCTTCCAGCTGTCACGGAGTAATGACATAACACGTTTTTCAGCCAATCAGAAGCGTTCATTGCCCACTACCCGCCCCCACACTGCTAACACACTCTCGCTAGAGGGTAAAAAACTTTTTTCCCTTTAAATTTCTTTTATGATTTCCCACATTTCCGGCAACTAATTCAAAGAAACCGTCTTTTTCGACACGGTCCGCTCTAATAAAAGGACAGTTTGGTTATGAAATTTGACACCATTTCTAAATTTTATCTGTCCATACAAGTTGGCAGTGGGTATTATTTTCTAGAGTGGGATCATTGATAAATAAAATCAATTCCCCCTTACTTCCGTGCATTTAGCTTCCCAATACAAGAAATCTTTTTTATCAAAAAGACCCCCGTAAAACAGCAATAATCCTAGAGGCTAAAGATGTATTTTTCCCATTGTTTGTAAAGCTGTTTTGAATATAAGGGAGGTAGGACGAAAGCGAGTGCACGGATCACCTCGAAGTAAACAAGGCTGTGACGTCAATCAGATATTTCGCAAGTAAAACCCACGGACGAAGACGGGGATGCCCGAATAACAAACGAGTCTCATTAGCCGAGTGGAAACCGAATAACTTAGAATGAAAAGTGCCTTCTAGACCACCCACACGCCTCGTTCGAGACAAAACATGCCGAATAATACTTAACCATACCGAAACCGAGAAACCTCTTCGTTCACATACGCGGAAACCATGAAAACTAAACGTAAATATTTTTTGTCCCATTTTTAAGTTGGAAATTTGGGCTATTTTAGAAGTGGGGTATATATGAAGGGAATAGGTATTTTTTTAGTATTAAATTTTACGAGTTTGTATGGTACAAACAACGCACTGCTGATAATATGTCAGTTTTTAAAGGGAAATAGCCGGCGGTTTCCCAAAAGGATCCGAATTAGACTATACAAAAACTTTTGTAATTCGTATTTTCAGAAACGAGCTCAATAGTAGAGTAAATATAACTATTGTATTGAAGTCGAGTTTCGAAATCGGTTGTAAGGGGAATCTAAAAAAATAAATATTCGTTAATTTCTCGGCTATTAATGAATATATTATCAACATGCATATTGTGTTTTAGGACTATTTCTTTGAATTTCCCTGAGATATCGTGTGGCGAGGAAAAATTGATGAGCCAGCGTTTTCAGGTTGTTATCACTTGTGACGTCAAATGACGTTATGAGAGGTTCTCTATATAAACAGTAAAATAACACTGCTATTTCATTGGTTAATCTTTGAGGAGACTTCCGTTGGCGTTCAGGCGCTAAAAATAGAACTAATTCAACTTTAATAACAGGGTTTTGATCTGGTTTTAGCATGGACAGAGTGTAACCGGTATGAGCTCTTTGTGTCGGGTTAATTGATTGTGTGAAATCTTTCACAGCTTTTTTCAGTTTTGCTTTATTAAGCGACGCGTTAACGATCGAAATTAATATTTAAAAGCAAACAATACTTCGAAAACGATAAAAAAAAGTGATTCACCACACCAACAGCCTTCGTAGTATGGTACCCAGTCCTCTATTTCTGGCCAACGCAAAACAATGTTGTAATCAATTCCGAATAATTGCCTACCCGGAGTTTAGCGGTCTGTACCTTGGGTACCAGAGGCTCGAGCTTCACTTCGACAACACGAGCTTCGAAGCGGCGACAGTAAAGGGCGCATAGTAAACGAACGCAGCTCGAGACTCTGGTGCCCAGGGTAAGAGGCATGTAAAGGCCTAAATTGCACTAATTCCCGGACATGAGTTTCTCCGCCAATTGTACCATCGAACATCATTTCTGCGCAATAACATTTACATCTCAGGTCGTAAAGTGCCTAAGATGCAATCGTGTGATGCAATCTACTTGCTGACCCTGGAGTCACGTGATCGGATCCAAACCTCAATCCCCATAAGAAAAGAACATAAACGTTTAGTAAACGCATGGAATACGAATGGATAACAAAAATTTCTTGTTGAACTTGAACGATTTCGACGTTCCAGAACTTAAAAAAAGAATGTGTGGAAATTAAAATCCACAAATACACCTATTTCAAAAAATGTTGTCAGTGCAAATGGCAAAATATGGGCATTGAGAAATGGCAGTGCTACGACCGAAAGGACCCGTGGAACCCAAAATATTTGTTCCAAATTCAGAAAAATATAAATAAAACATACGGCCATCCATTTATTATAATTAATATGTGGTTCGATGTCGCTTGCGTTTATTATCACCTTTATTTTTACAAATAATTGCTACCGATAAACACCTTTCGGTCGTAAAACTGCCATTAGGCAATTACCATACGCCGTTTGCACTGACAACCTTTATTGAAATAAGTGTATACCTGTCCTGCATCATGGTCCTGCATGACGTGGTGCGCCACGTGAAATACCTGTCTTAATAA
This sequence comes from Nematostella vectensis, assembly GCF_932526225.1. Taxonomy (NCBI): domain Eukaryota; kingdom Metazoa; phylum Cnidaria; class Anthozoa; order Actiniaria; family Edwardsiidae; genus Nematostella; species Nematostella vectensis. The sequence continues at coordinate 13,016,317 of NC_064047.1, forward strand.
CCACAATATCGGTGTGAACATAATGGTATTAAGTTCTGGATGTATCTTTTTCATTAAAAGGAAATTGGAAGAGAATTGTGTTTTGTAAACACAGATTTATGATTGATTGTTGTGTTATAATTTGCAAATCAGAAGTGAAAAGTTGATCCCCGAGCCTAAAATCACGCACTCTATGCATTTCAATGTCCCAGAAACGGTTGATTGGAACCAGCGTACTCTATGGAAGATTAGTGCGCCACCCTTAAGCATATAGTGGCCCACCCATATAGTAGTGCTTCTCCAAAATTAATGCAATGGAAGCAAATCTTGAAAAAATATCTCAAAGACATTGCTGAAATTTCTAAATTACAATTTCTAATACCAAACCATAAACATGTTCATGAGGTAGAGAGGAAACAGCAAATAATATCAATTGCATAAACAAATTGTCAATGTGGAGCGGATAAAGGAAAATAAATGAAACTCTACGTTGAAAAAGATGTGACTCTGCTTGCTTAAAAATAATATAACGAAAATGATATAACTAATAAATAAATATAAATAAATAATTTATCAATAGTAACTTGATTGAGCACTTTCCTAACCGTTCCCCATTATCTTATTAGATATAAAACTGCTTTCTTTACAGATTTATTGTTTAAAAAGTACAAGTTTGTTGTTAGTTTTAAAGTACCTTGCTCTACCTCTCCCTTCATAGAAGTTCTACAAATGTACATTTGTATCAAAGCTACATTCTGACAAGGTTTGTCCTTGGAAGAACAAGTCTTGAATGAAACAGCATTCCAAAGATAGAATAAATAATAGTTAGACACAGTTTAGATGCCACACTGTAGTTTTCACGCATCACGTAATGATTTTCCATCCCAACGGAAATTTAAAATCCACAAATATACCTCCAGATATATGAATTACATACACCTTGGTGCAAACTAGTGCTACTCCGAAATTAATGCAATGGGGGAAAAAGGAATTGGCTTGGGAAGCTAATCTTAAAAAAATCCTTGTATACTACTGAAAGGGCTGAATGAAAATGTATAATTTCAAACCAAACCTATTCATCATTTTATCTTGGTTGTAGAGGGGAAGCAGCAAAAAATATCAACTACTACTAACTATAATGTCAGCAAAAATTAAATAATGGAGCTCTGTTTTAAACGCTTGGTAAAAAAATATAACGGTAATGCAATAACTTGTCCTAACATTTCCCCTTTTTTATTATCTTTAGGTTGATAGGCTAAATTCTGATAATAAACCACGTACCCGAATAGGCACGTTTTGGCTAGCGCGTCGGGGAGAGTTTGCGTCCCTAGTGGTAGCTAGCGTTTCGGCGGAAATAGAGAGCGAGCGATGACCGCGCACGCACGGGCTAGTAGCTCAGATAACGCAACGTCACTTGATTGACCGGGTTTCCTATTCAAACAATAAGAGTGCGTCGCAAACAAAAGGCACATTTCAGCCAAATGAGAGGAAAAATCGTGGCTTCTTAACAGAATTTATCCTAATAAACACTGATCCTACCCTTCTTGCATATGTTTACAACAAAGTCACAACGTAGCGTGATTACATACTGTGAGCTTGGGATACCTGTGGCTCTTTGCAAAATAAACATTCCAATATTACATTGACCTTATTCACGTAAGCCCTGTTCTCCAGACAGACGAGTTTTTGAGAGTTGTTTACAAGTGCTCTACCGAGAACACCCAACATTGACCTTATTTGGCCATGCCCTCAAATATTGAGTTTTTCCTGTTTGTCTCGGTTTTGTTTTTCACTTCACTGATTTTCCTGTTTGGATGAAATCGTGAAGGCAGTCGAAAGAGGTCACATTTACGTAGATTGCACGGATAAATTGTTCTTTTCATTGCCAAATTAGTAAAACATTTAGCGCACACCTTTAGACACATTCACAAGTTGAATTGATATGGAGAAAAAACAAGTTTTGAAATTTCATACGTTTTGCTAAAAGTTTTAAAATTCAATCTGGCAATCATGAAGGCAAATGTTATGGCCGCGGACGAATTTAAGAAATAAGTGGAAACCTGTATACTTGTAATATGGCGTTCTATGAGTTCTTGTCGCTGCAACAACACAGTAGGAGAGACCGCTGACGCCCTCGGGCTCGGCCAACCGGAACCTCGCTTATCCTATTTTAGGTAAAAAAGAGTTGTTCTAAAAATCCTTCATATCATTGTTCTGTCTAACCGTTCCAAATATATCCTTAATTCTTTCGTTGGTGGGAATTTTTAGCAAAGTACTGCGTCCTGATTAGTTTGTCTTTGGGGTGGGGGGGGGGGGGGGGCTCTAACCATGTGGTGCCGTAAAAAAGACAGTTGTTGTTCTTAAATCGTCTTAACTAATTCATCATGTCAAGTTACACAGGATTTTTTTATGAGAATTCAAACGAAGCGCTTATTGAACAAATACCACCCTTTTTTAGGAACAAGCAACATAACTCCTACAGTGTATAAAAATATATTTCTACTGATCAAATCCTTAAACATAACAAAAAGCAATGCAGTGAGCTCTGTGCTCCCTCTTAAGCTCCACTTACGGACACCATTTAAAGGATATTACTTAGGTTCTGAAAGGTATCCGCAAGTACACAGTTGTCTGTATTCTAGGCCCGATCATGGCACTTTTAGCCACCGTACTAGACTTTTAAAAGAATTCCTCCCCTCCCCCCACCAAAAAAAAAGAAAAGAACTCAAACTCCATGGTTCCTGCTAATCGAACCCCGAAAATCATTAAAGTTCTTAAAACCTTTCACTTATATCAATCTAGCCAAAACAAAGCATAGATAAACTTTCAAATTCTGAAAAGCGAATTGAATTTGATTAAAATTTTCCAGGCCGCGCGAAAGGAGATTGAATCGAGTGAATAATTCCAAGTTTTGGCGGGAAAATCTGAAACAACGTATTTTCCTTAAATCTGTTAAAATTCAGAGACGGCAATACCACAGAATATTGGCGAATTGTTTTCTATTGCAATGCTACCCACAATAAAGCGAAGAATAATTTAAAGTCGAGAATTGTATGCGAAAAAAGAAAATATCGTTTTTTTGTAGGCTTCAAAAACAGCGCTCGCTCGTGAGAATGTCGCCATTCTTGATTGCGAATGCGGCGCGCTCGAACAATGCAAAAACAATTCAAAGACTTAAAATATCTGCTAAATTTTGCAGATTTGTTTCCTGAAGTTAATAATCCTTTGACTACCAGGTTGAGATATAAAGATGGCGTTAAAAGTTGTAACCACACAACGTTCTTCAGCAATAACTAAGAAGACATGAAGACGGGAACCGGTTTAGCGCGCGCATATGTTTTCTCATGGTTGACATCTCGATCTACGTCGCAAATGGCTGGACCCGGGCCTTTCAGTTCACGGCCTTTTTGCCGAAGGTTGACCAAAATACCTCAATATTACAGATTTGAGTTATTCGCGCGAACGCGTCTTTTATAGGGTTCATAAGAACCACATACCATTTGGAAGATGAAAATATAAAGAATTGACAACGTCTATCGACTCTGAAAGGTTATATGGACTTTAATCAATTTTAACATTTTTGTTTCGATATACAAGATCTATTGAACTATACTATTTGCAGTGATTAATTCCCGCAACTCGACTCAGGAGGATGGAGGGAAGGGTACTGTGAAGGCTATCTCGACTGGACTTTTAAAGGAAAGGGTACTGTGAAGGTTATCTCGGCTGGACTTTTAAAGGGAAGGGTACTGTGAAGGTTATCTTGACTGGACTTTTAAAGGAAAGGGTACTGTGAAGATTATGTTGACTGGACTTGTAAAGGGGAGGGTACTGTGTAGGCTATCTCGACTGGACTTTTAAAGGAAAGGGTACTGTGAAGGTTTTCTCGACTGGACTTTTCAAGGGAAGGGTACTGTGAAGGTTATCTCGACTGGACTTTTCAAGGGAAGGGTACTGTGTAGGTTATCTCGAATGGACTTGTTAAGGGAAGGGAACTGTTTAGGTTATCTCGAATAGACTTGTAATGGGGAGGGTACTGTGAAGAGCTTGGTAGGGATGCCGTGAGGTGTTATGGTCTGGGAAACAATCACCAACCACAGGAAACCCAAAACAACCGTCAGGGACTAGGCAATAATTTGGAATATTCTAGAATGGATTTCTTTTGTCTTTTTGTTCTTTCTTGTTCTTTTGACCAATTAAATCGAAGCTTTAAATTAACTACGCACTGACCCGGACTTGGCAGACAAATGCCTTCTTAATCTCAAACGTGGAGGATCCCAGTACTCAAGCCTGCACCTCACGAATTTCAAGATCAGAACAACGAAGAGGTTATAGCGGAGCTATCGCGGCCGCAGGCCGCGCGCGGAGCTCCATAGGTATAGAGAAATTGTATATAACTATGCGACTCAGTTTTTTTGGTCATTGCGCGGGTACCCTGTGGTGTCGCCCGCCTGCCTGTGGAGCCAGCACAATTTGCAATAACTTAGCAAAACGCCATCTCAGTGAAATAATTATACAAGGATATATTTTAGCACTATCCGAGAATGCTACATTCTAATAAAACCCCGAAAGTTGCATCAAAACTTACAATTATTTAGTTTTTAGTGTTTTTGTATTTACACTCACTGGAACCCTGCGTCAAATTTTTTCCGCGTTTTGCTATTCTAACTCGCGGCCGACACCGTGAATTGATAAAGTTTTTGCATTTCTTTCGTCGTGGCTAAAGCCAAGAAAGAAATTCGACACATCTTAACACTTTTAATATATAGATTTAGGCACTGCCTAAAAGCGGAGGCATATTATAATACGTTTATATGTATCTATATATGTAATGTGTGAATGAAGCCGTTTTATTCTCTTTAACATTTAAAACCATATCAGCACACAACGCGTTTCTATACATTAGCATATCGTTTTTGCCAGTGAATGTGCTCCATACTTGCCATCACTGCCCAAATTCCCTTTCTTCCTTTCACATTGCACTACTACTAGAATTTTTTTATTTTTATTGGATAAACAGTTTTATCGACCTTCTTTACTGTTTTTTTTTTTGGCGAATACTCTTTGAATTGACACTTTGTCTTGGGTGGATCGTACAAAACACTGACCCTCGATGAGGAGGTCCATGGACCTTCTAGACCCCCATATTGAAGCACCGTCCTCGGGCCACCTCGGGCACCGTCCTCGGGCCAACACTCTTCCTCCTATTTATCAATGATATTGCTGATTCTCTAGATTCACAGATGCGGTTATTCGCGGAAGATGCCATTGTCTATCGCCAGGTTGACTCGGTCGATGATCATCAAGTCCTTCAACATGACCTCGACAATCTCTCTGATTGGTCTGATACCTGGCAGATGGCCTTTAACGTCTCCAAATGCCATCTGTTATCCGTCACTAACAAACGCAACCCAAGCCTGCATGAATATGAGATTAACTCTCAAATACTATCTTCTGTTGACTCCCATGATTATCTGGGCGTGCGCTGTTCTCGCGACCTACGATGGGGGAGCCACTGCTCTAAGATCGCAAGCAGTGCTAGCAGTACACTAGGTATAATCAGGAGAACCCTTAAACCATGCTCAAGAGAGGTTAAAGAACGTGCCTATATGACATTAGTCAGGCCTAAACTTGAATATGCCGCCGCTGTGTGGAATCCGTACACCACCAAGGATGTTTCCCTCCTCGAGCAGGTACAAAAAAGCGCCGCGCGATTTGTAACTTCCAACTACAATTATAAAGCCAGCACTACAGAAATGGTTGAGTCTCTAGGTTGGGACACTCTGGAAACAAGACGCCTCATGCTGCAACTATCAATGTTTTTTAAGATCAAAAACAACATAGTCAAAATCCCATTCCCGACAAGCATCCAAGAGAACACAAGAACATCCAGAAGGACAGATATAAGCTATAGACAGTTGCAAGCAAACGTAAATGCGTTTGGCATGTCCTTCATACCAAGAACAATAAGAACTTGGAACTTGGTATCTGGCGACATTGCGGCCCTGCCATCCTTACAGCTCTTTCAGGCCGCCGCCTTGCCTGCGTTAAGATCCAAGCAGGCCCCTGGCTATATGCGCCGCCTCTAGCCAGGGTACACCATCCCCCCTTTGCGTTAGCGAAAGCTATAAAAGGTTATAAACTTTAAGACTTTAAGATCATGGTTTCAAGGGTATGTACACCTGGTATTTTTGTGTTAAAACATAAAATAGGGCTCGGTGTGGCATTACAAAAAGATGCAGTTTGTTAAAAAAAGGGAAGCTATATTTTCATTTCACATCACTTACATGTGCAGTGCTAAATTATCTTTGAAATAATTGCATGAAAGGTCAAATAGTACGTTACTGTTGTTTTTTGCAAATATCATCTCAGATTCCTAAGTATTAAGATGTATTCATATCAGCTATTTGAAAAGTAGATTGCTCACAAAACCCTGTGCAGTTAATTAGTTCAAATTGAAACTATTTTTTTTACTAGAAAACCCATTTGGTCCATTTGCAATAAGGACCAAATATAAACTAAAACCGCTATAATATAAAGACGCACAAACGATGGGTAGAAGGACAAAGGATGGGTTTGGAAAAAGAAGGTAAGACGTCAATTTTATAAACTTCGTTGGAGCTATGAAAAACTCTTGTGTTGATATATTTCTAGCACTCAAACAGTTAAAGCCATGATGGGATGTTGATTTTTATTATACTAGTCCGACTATTAATTCAGCTAGTTCGTTCATACATTATCCCATAAAAAGTGCATCAAGCAGTTTTCTATAAACGGCTTCACTCACACATGACATATATACATACATACATATATAGGTATTTTAATATGGCTTAAATTGATTGCATGCTGGCTCTGCTTTTAGGCAGTGCCTAAATCTATATATGTCACATGTGTTCACTCTAACTCAGTCAGGAACATTAAGTAATCATGTGATAAATATTAAATTGAATGCTCGCTTATCAGAGCTGTTTATCACTATCCTTACTTACATTTGTCAAATTCGATAAAAGCACAGTCAGAGTGAACGCAGTATATAACATTGAAGTATCATAGTACGAAGGAAAAATCTGCAATACAGAATGGAGAAATGGTCCGTAACATTTGACATCCTCCCTCTACGAAATTTAAAAGGAATCTGACTCCCAATTATCCTTTCTCTAAGATAATCCTTGAATAGGAATTACTAACATTGTTCAGGGCATATTGAAAAGGTTTTGTGTTTATCAATGAAAGGCCCATGCGGCTGGCCTGGCGCTGCATGTCTTTGTATTGATTTGTAAGATTTCTTGGTAGGACATCAATTCATTATAAACCCCCAGTTCTGTAGGTTGAAGCTGGGGTGTGGTAGTTCGTCCCGTTTTCCTGCAAAATAAATAAAAAAAATTGTTAGAATTGGTCAAACTAAATCAGAACTTGAAAAAAGAAGCGGAGATGGTGTGGGCTGACATTTCAACCATTGAGGCTACGATTACCATGGCACACGTGAGCAAAATAAGCAACAAGCGTTATAAAAAAGCTCTGTCAGATAAACACATGTCTGTTAGTTATGTTCATCTCATAAGTTTCTAGTTGATCTGGATATTATATATTTCAAGCCTTCATATCTCATTACCTTTATACCTCATTACCTTCATACCACATCACCTTCATACCTCATTACCTTCATACCGCATTACCTTCATACCGCATTACCTTTATACCACATTACCTTTATACCTCATTCCCTTCATATCGGATTACCTTCATACAACATTACCTTCATACCGCATTACCTTCATACCGCATTACCCTCATACCACATTACCCTCATACCACATTACCTTTATACCGCATTACCTTCTTGCTTCATTACCTTCATGCCACATTACCTTCATACCGCATTACCTTCATACCACATTACCCTCATACCGCATTACCCTCATACCGCATTACCTTTATACCTCATTACCTTCATACCACATTACCTTTATACCTCATTCCCTTCATACCGCATTACTTTCATACTTCATTACCTTCATACCACACTACCTTCATACCACATTACCTTCATACCGCATTACCTTCATACCACGTTACCCTCATACCGCATTAACCTCATACCTCATTCCCTTCATACCGCATTACCTTTATACCGCATTACCTTCATACCACATTACCTTTATACCACATTACCTTCATACCGCATTACCTTTATACCACATTACCTTCATACAGCATTCCCGTAAGTATGATGGTATGTCTAGTTAATTCGGTTTAATCCAGTTATACCACATTACCTTCATATCACAGGACTTATGACGACATGTCTAGTCGTTCCAGGTTAATCCAATCATTTACCACATTACCTTCATATATTTTCCAGGGCGTATGTTGGTAAGTCCAGTTGGTCTGGGTTAACCCAGTCATACCACATTACCTTCATATCATATTCAAGGACGTATGCTGGTATGTCTAGTTGGTCCGGGTTAATCCAGTCATAAAGGTATTGAACGCCTGACAGGAAATGGACCTTTTCTTTGACGGAAGATGCGGTAAAGGTTGTGAAAAACCACGTGACTATTCGTGCCCAGACCGTAGGGTGTACAATGTAGAACGCCTTGAGGTTTCGCCGGTATCTGCGGGTAAAACAAGTAAGTTAAAGCGACGTGCACTTATAGGGGTTAAAATACAAGGAGTTTACTAAACATCCATCATATTTTGGCCTTGAGTGTACTCACTCGTTGTCAACTATATGGTAAAAATCCTTGAGTGTACTCACTTTTTGTCGACTATTTGATAAAGTTCCTCGAGTGTACTCACTTGTTGTCGACTATATGATACAGCTCCTTGAGGAAGGACATGGGTGGCTGGTTCTCTTCGGTGCTGTGTGTATGGAAGTAGACAACGACATAATCCCTGTTGACTATTCTATCCAGAACACTGATAAAATATGCTACGGCCTGTGGATGGATAATAGAAAGGATAGATAGAGCTATGTTCACAATGAAAAAAGTTGCTGGGGCCTGTGGACAGAAAGTAGAAAAGAATGATAAAGCCAACAAAATTTGCTACAGCCTGTGGACGAATAATGGAAAGGAAAGATAAAGCCAGTTCCTCATTTTAAATTTAAGTAACAGCAAAAAAATGTATGGCCTACATCAATGTTTTATATTCCAATATATTGAACAAATGGTCTTAAAAGGGGAGCTATGCAATGACGTATTTATTCAATCGTTCATGTTTCATTCTCGCTACGGATCTGTGTAACTGGCGGTTTTGCTAGTGTATCGGAATGATTTCGCCCGTGGAAAAGGGTCAACGAGGGGGGAATAATGGCACAGTTTTAATTGAATTCATAGATTGATTTACTTGGAAAACATTGACAAAAACACTAACCTTTCCAAGGTCTGTATTCTGTGCTGTAAAATGTCTTGCTACAAATACAACAACTGGCCTACCTAAAAAATCCACACCTGGGCAGAGCAGAGGTGTGAGTGAAGTGTATATATACCATTAAAAGTGATACCATGATTATTTTTTTATAAGAAACATTTATAGTTAATATGAATTACTATTATTATAAGACTTATCGGGGCATTGGAAAGGAGGGGACGGAATTCGGCATGGAGTCAGTGAGAATCAACATTTTTGGAAACGGAAGGAGAAAGTGGGGAGGAAAACACCGAGCAGCATGTTCTAAAATTAAAAGAGACGTGTGCACTGCTGGAGAAGGATGCATAGCTGGCCCACGGAAAATCCATGACACAGTCCTTTTCAGGAGTAGAGAGGCCCAAGGTGAGCGAGAGGAATCTAATATGCACGTGTTTCTAAAAACGTCAGTGCAGACAGCGAAAAGCGATGGGCAAATTGTAGTTTCACATCCAAAGGGCACCATGCGTCTCATTGTATTTTAACCGAATGCACGAGAACATGCAAGCCCTGGCAGGCATCGTGGATTTTATTTATAAGCACTCCTCGGTCTTGAAACGGCTATTTGCCAATCGCCGTTTGAACTGACGTTGTTTTTAAACTAGGTGTGTATGGTATATATGTAAGAAACATATTAAGATAAGGTGACAGACCTGATTGGTATAAAATTTTCTGTCTAGAAAAGTCTGCGAAATTTTCTGTGCGAGCTCTGCGAAGCCATCTTTGATACCTGTTAAAAATAATTGGTTCAACACTAATACTGTATTCCATGAGTTCAACACTAATACTTTATTCCATGAGTTCCAGATAGAGATATAGTATTTGTGCAACACTTGGGCTTCGAGAGGGCACTAAAGATTATCGGTGCTAAAAGGAGGGGAGGGGGGAAGGTGGAGCAAACAATTCATATCCCTTAAAATACAAAGGCTCGCCCCAACCCCTTCCCAAACGGTTAAACACAGGAATCCCGGAAAAGGCAGAACACTAGGGACTAGGCTGGACTAGAGCCTTACAGCCGTGGGTTTCTTACTATCATCGGACAGAATGGAGCGCCGGATTTGAATAAGTGCCTCAGAACCGTTATTTACAAAGTAACCGGGAAAAACGCGAGATCGGAACCCACACCCTCTGTTGCTTTACCACACTCATGTCATCATCTGAGCGATGCGCCCGTTGATGCCCCTAACTTGTACTTATAGACGGTTTTTACTATACTCACCCCTTCGTTGCTCTACCACACTCATCTCATCATCTGAGCGATGCGCCCGTTGATGACACTAACTTGTACTTATACACGGTTTTTACTATACTCACACCCTCTGTTGCTCTACGACCTTCATCCCGTCGTCTGAGCGATGCGCCCGTTGCTTGGTCATCTGGTCATGGTCGCCTGCCATGACGGCGAACGCGTGCTTCCCAACATGCAGTTCGGTCATATCTAGATGCCCCTCGGCCTCTTCTGCCTCTTCGACATCCTCGCCGTGTTGCAGTGACGGTGGCTTGGGCACGATTCTGATCTGTCGCTCAGGGATGATAGGCTCGCCCTCTTCATTTCCTTAAAAATGGGTTGTATTTCCATAACGCAAGTATCATATATAACGCAAGCATCTTATATAGTATGTATACACTTTTTTTTAATAAAAACGCCCAGCCTGGAATTTCATGAAATTTTAAGAACATGCTAAGAACATGCCGAGGCTGAGATAGCAGATGATGCGTTCTAAAATGCAGAATCAAATTGTGCTCATAGTAACAACCTTATTATTGCTATTGATCATTAGTGTAATTCTCTTCCTAATAATTCATTGGGTATTATATTCTTTATATACAATAAAATTTAAGAACATCGTTAAGAACATATCCCCTAAAATGTCCAAAAAAAACCGGACCATTATGGCCATTATTAAACGGAAAATTAGAAGTTATTATATATGTTTAAAAAAGGAGTGTATAGGCATAGTGTGCTTCAAAGCATCTAACAAAAGGTCATTAGAGATGTTCCAGGCGGTTAGGACACATGAATGTTGGTTTGTAAGCACTCGTCACTCCATATGGTCCCGATGGCCCCGCGACCCCGGAGGTTCTGTTATTCCGGTGAATGAAGTGTGTTTTGGGAGATGGCTTTACGTCCTTATTTGAGAAGATGAGGGATTCAAAGTCGCCGATGTGAGTTTATACTGTATTCACAGATATAGCTGTCAACTCAGCCGCATTGGGCGGGTGTCACAAGATTTTGGACCTCGTCACAAGCCTAATTGGCTCTCTTGGGTAAATTTTACCCGATTTCACAAGATTTCCAAGTTGGGTTGACAGCTACATAAGCACAGATGAACTTGTTCTCGGAGATGTTTGATGTGAGAGATGGGGCTGATAGTCGGTTCCCCCAACCAAACACTAGATCGAAATCTGGATCTAATCATAAGGCTGGCGAAAACGGCGATGGACATGCAATTAAATATGAGAGAGAACATCCTTTTAAAAAATTAAAACGGTGGATATTTGTACAGCTTCTGGTAAAGGTATCAAAGTAACTCGACAATATAGTAACAAAATTCCTGTAACAAGTAAGACTTCCTGGACATACCGATGTCATCTGGCATCAGCGTTAATGCATGTGCTTCCTCGAACTTGTCCCGAGGGAAGTAGATCGGCATAACCTTTGCATATACTACTGCCTCTGCACCTTCCACTACGAACGCCACAGTATCAACCGCAGACCCGTACTTTTCCAGGAATCTACGTACAGTCCCTGGAAAAAAAATTGAATTTTGAATTTGATTATTTCAAAGTCTTAATGATTACAATAGCTGTGGGGTGGTGCAGACCTTCTCTCTGGACAACCCCAATCTGCCACAGCCCCAATCCGCCACAGCCCCAATCCGCCACAGCCCCAATCCGCCACAGCCCCAATCCGCCACAGCCCCAATCGGCCACAGCCCCAATCGGCCACAGCCCCAATCCGCCACAGCCCCAATCCGCCACAACCCCAATCCGCCACAACCCCAATCCGCCACAACCCCAATCCGCCACAACCCCAATCCGCCACAACCCCAATCCGCCACAACCCCAATCCGCCACAACCCCAATCCGCCACAACCCCAATCCGCCACAACCCCAATCCGCCACAACCCCAATCCGCCACAACCCCAATCCGCCACAACCCCAATCCGCCACAACTCCAATTTGCCACAACCCCAATATGCCACAACCCCAATCTACCACAACCCCAATCTGCCACAGCCCCAATCTGCCACAACCCCAATCTGCCACAACCCCAATCTGCCACAACCCCAATCTGCCACAACCCCAATATGCCACAACCCCAATCTGCCACAACCCCAATTTGCCACAACCCCAATCTACCACAACCCCAATTTGCCACAACCCCAATATGCCACAACCCCAATCCGCCACAACCCCAATCTGCCACAACCCCAATCTGCCACAACCCCAATCCGCCACAACCCCAATCTGCCACAACCCCAATCCGCCACAACCCCAATCTGCCACAACCCCAATCTGCCACAACCCCAACCTGCCACAACCCCAATCTGCCACAACCCCAATCTGCCACAACCCCAATCTGCCACAACCCCAATCTGCCACAACCCCAATCCGCCACAACCCCAATCCGCCACAACCCCAATTTGCCACAACCCCAATATGCCACAACCCCAATCTACCACAACCCCAATCTGCCACAGCCCCAATCTGCCACAACCCCAATCCGCCACAACCCCAATCTGCCACAACCCCAATCTGCCACAGCCCCAATCCGCCACAACCCCAATCTGTCACAACCCCAATCTGCCACAACCCCAATCTGTCACAACCCCAATCTGTCACAACCCCAATCTGTCACAACCCCAATCCGCCACAACCCCAATCCGCCACAACCCCAATCTGCCACAACCCCAATCCGCCAAAACCCCAATCCGCCAAAACCCCAATCTGCCACAACCCCAATCTGCCACAACCCCAATATGCCACAACCCCAATCCGCCACAACCCCAATCTGCCACAACCCCAATTTGCCACAACCCCAATATGCCACAACCCCAATCTACCACAACCCCAACCTGCCACAACCCCAATATGCCACAACCCCAATCTGCCACAACCCCAATCTGCCACAACCCCAATCTGCCACAACCCCAATCCGCCACAACCCCAATATGCCACAACCCCAATCTACCACAACCCCAATTTGCCACAACCCCAATATGCCACAACCCCAATCCGCCACAACCCCAATCTGCCACAGCCCCAATCTGCCACAGCCCCAATCTGCCACAACCCCAATCCGCCACAACCCCAATATGCCACAACCCCAATATGCCACAACCCCAATCCGCCACAACCCCAATCCGCCACAACCCCAATCCGCCACAACCCCAATATGCCACAACCCCAATCTACCACAACCCCAATTTGCCACAGCCCCAATCTACCACAACCCCAATATGCCACAACCCCAATATGCCACAACCCCAATATGTCACAACCCCAATCTGCCACAACCCCAATTTGCCACAAACCCAATATGCCACAACCCCAATTTGCCACAACCCCAATATGCCACAACCCCAATTTGCCACAACCCCAATCTGCCACAACCCCAATCTGCCACAACCCCAATCTGCCACAACCCCAATCTGCCACAACCCCAAAAAGCCTTTATTATATATATAGTACAGCCACCATTCTGTGGACTTACTGTACATATACGTGTATGGACTTACTCAGCGCAATGTGAGCCCCATCCTCCGGAGGGTAGCCTCGTTTTGTAGTGTTGACAACACACACACCAATGGTAGATATTTTATTTTCCCTGCAGTCAAAGCAATGAAGAATTAGTAAATCTATATAGATGTACATCATTACAGAAGGCATTTATTGTATATCTCGATCGAAGGCTCGTTATGTTTGTGATTCTTAATAGAAAATAAGCTTCTGAGCTGGTGTGCTTGGTAGGTACAGTTTCATTAGTGAGTCATGGCCGCATCGGTTTGTGTGCCATGGAGTAGTTAGAATCAGGTAACAGCTCAATTTTTGCAACATACTAACTTGATAGAACAGAGGTTCCTAGAAAACAGGTTAACACTAACATGGGGATGAATGTCCTTTTTATTCAATCAAATGTCAAGATGTCCATATCTATCCCTGGGTTAGTGCTAACCTGCCTTCTAGTAACCTGGCCCCTGGAGCCTGTAAATCTAAATAAACAGATCGTCCACAGTGCAGCTTACCTGACGAGCCGCATGGTATTTCTGTAGCATGAGAAGAGAGCACTCTCTGCTGCCGTCTTGTATTTAGTGTTATAACGAGGACCAACAGTATGGATAACATATCTGGAATAAAAATTAATGCTAATGTATTAGCACAACTTGACAAAATAAAAAGTAAATGTTTATTAGTGTCTCTAAGCACTTCCAATACAACTGAATTATCCCTGTTAGTATACACCTGGCTATTTCAATTAAGCTCGACTAGAAGAAAATGGAAAACGATGAATGCCAAACACCACTAGTTAGGGAAAACAAGTCTTGTATCTGTTAATGACATTCAGTGAGGCTAAATTAAGTTTGTAGCCAGGCCTTTGTAATGAATGAACGAATTTTTAATACAAGAAAACATTATTATTTGCCAAACTTTGTTCCATTTTCCATTCTCTTATTGTCAAACTTTATTGAAATAGGTGTATAGCAGGCCAGTACCCAGGGGGGTGCAGGTGGTGGGAACGCACCCCCCACAACCGCCTAAGGTCCACTTTTGGTTCTAAATAGACACTATAGCTAGATCGCTCTGGTGTGTAGCCAAACCCGACAATAAACGTCCAGTGGAGGTATCCAAAGGCTTAAAAAAACCTTTATTGTTTTTTCAGGGGTGGTCAAAATTTTATCAGAGAACTCCCTCCTTCCCCCCCCCCCCCCCTCGAAAAAATTAGGTCCACTTTCTCGGATTTTGCACCTCCCAAAGAAAAATCCTGGGTACAGGCCTGTATAGATAGAAACTACTCCACACAGCTTACAATCACGAGTGCTACTGTGGTGTAAACACTGTCACTGAAGATGGTACATAAATGATGGCCCAGTGGTTCTTGTACATCCCCCAATACAGGTAAATGAGGTGTGTCGAGAGACAAAACCCTTGGACTTAGTGTTCTTATCAAGGAGAAAAAAGATTAACTTTCTGCAGAGATAGCAAGGATTTAACACCCCCGAAGAAACTGATTTGCTTTTAGATGCTAATCCAATTCATCCGACATGTCAATCACGCCCGTACGAATAGCCAATCAGGAAAGAGATGATGCAATAACAGCCACATGGTCCCACAAATGTCCCACAAAAAGTCGGCAATCGACGCCAAAAAAGATTGGTTTGAGATATTTTTTGCGAATTTGGACAAGCAAATAAGCATTATTAGGTCAGCGTAGAAAGTGCTAGTCCTGTTTTCTTTGACCGGCCACTTTTAGTGTCGAGTTAGGACTCAAATTGCAGAAAAACACGTACAATTTCTACGAAGAAAATAATAAAAAGCAAACAAACCACATACAAGAACAGTGTAAGTCCTACCATTGAACTTGTGTTTGATATTATCCTAGGTCACTTTAATTTCATATAAGAATGAGACTGTCGTTTGTATTTTTGCTATAAATCTTGACGTTTGCCAATAAAACTTGTAGTTAAAAGTCAGGCGTAAACAGTGAATTTGGCATTCTCTTCTACTTTTCCCCGCACTTAAATCACTGCAAGTTGACAAAAATAGCTTAGAAAGCACATAAACACATAGTACCTACCGAAAAGAACACAGCTTTATCTTATCGTATCCAAGTTTTCGTATTTCAAGCTGGATTCGTGACGTTTCTATTCAACAACTAAACTTGTGGTTATCTATTTCTATGCTTTTCTACAAGATTTTCACCAAGCTTCGACAACAAGACAAGTTTCCATCATGTGTTAGGTTACTGTGTTTTATTTCCCACGGCACAGGAAAACCCCTATAAACGTCTATATTTTAGATAAACCCGAGCAGGATTCACAGACCTCATCCGACCTGTTGTATAATTTGTGGGACTTTTGTGGGACATTTGGGTTGCACTTCGCTGGCTTCTATTTGCTACTTTCTGATTGGAGATTCGTGTGCGCGTCAGATCTATGAATACCAGTTCATTTGTCTTGTGTTTTTTTATTTGTCATTGAGGGTTTCACTTAAAAGAATGGCATACTGTAACATTTCAATAGTAATCATAGGCTAACCTGTTCCATTAAATTCCTGCCAATAAAAGTAAATTTATTGAAGAATAAAGCTACTCACCTTGCAGGGAGATTGTATCCTTCAGATATTTTAGCCTCTCCAGTGCGACAGCCTTTTAAAAAAGTTTTTTTTTTCAATTCATTTTTTTTTGTATACTACTGCACATGCACAATTTTAACTTTCAACTTATCAGTGCAACAAAGTGGCTAATATATACAGCTAAGTGCTTCGGTGATTTTTACCAATGCTTACATGTGGGCTTGTTGGTGCGTAGTTGCAAAGACAGTTAAAGACAATCTTTTGTCAAACGACTGTACAGTATATATGTACTGTACCTAGAAGCTGTTGTTTTCACTCTTTGTACCGCCCACTCTCATATATATACACGCACCCAGTAGCTGTTGTCTGCACTAGTTGTACCCCCCTTTACATCTATGCATTGCACCTAGTAGCTATCTCCACTCTTTGTACTCCCCCACCCTCTCATCAATGAACCTCACCCAGTAGCTGTTGTCTGCATTCCTGCATTAGTTCAGGCCCGGCAGCTCTATGCACCCTCTCGCTCAGGGCTCCCCTGTCACTCAGGGACTCATTGGTTGTGTTCACAATGGCATCAGCGGCCAGCTTGGTAATATCCCCATTCCTGCATGCAACAAAAACTCTCAGTATATTAAGGCTTAAATTCAAGCCATTTAAAGCATAATATTTACATAGGTTATTTTTACGGCATAATTTATTGGTAAAAATATATGGTTCTGAGTAGACTGTATGGTCCGCAAATAAACCAATTATGGCATGTGTACCATGATAGCTGTATTTACAAACTGTCTAAAGCCGCATTGTGTTTACTTCCGGGGAGCCGACGAAACCTCAACTAACAAGAGACAAAGAATCTATTAAATCTTTGCTATTTTACACACTGCTTTTACAATTTTGAAATATTTTTCGAGTTTTCCATTAAAAATCATCGGAGATTGTTATGTATTTGATTGGAACTGGTGACAACGTGGCTTAAACATTACTTTATTGTAAACATTCTCTTAAGCTATGAGCACAGCACATGGTTCACATCTCTGATACAGTATCAGCAGATAATTAAACATTTTAATTCCAGTTAATACAAGAGTTGATTTCTTATCTAACCTATCTAACTATCCCCCAAACGCTCCTAGCAGCCCTAAATGTTGACATTTATCTGCATGCATATAAAAGTTTATTATATACTTAAGCTTATTCAATGGAGTATAAACACCAAAACAAATGCCTTTAAATTGACAAACACCATTTTGGTTATAAGACGTGATACCATATGAAATTGTAAGACTGTTCTCTCTTTTTGCAAACTGACACACGCAACCCAGTGTATTTTAAATGTAACGACATAAAATCTTATTTCCGCTGTGCATTAACTTACTTTCGATTGGGTCACGTGCATTTATAACAACACAGTGCAAAGAGCAATCAAGAGACTCAAAAAGTAAAAAATCTGACACAATGTTAATTGCCATTACAAACTGTCATTGGTTGAGATCCTGACCGACAGTAACAGATCATAGTCAATCCTTACCAAAGAACAACTTTTGCGTTGATTTCTTCGTCTACAGGAAATGGCGATAGGAAACTTGAGCTCTGGCTTTCATTGGAGCCGGGTTCGTAGTTAGGAACTGGTGTCGTAGACCATTTTGGAAGCGAATTGATGTCCACAAGGTTCGCAGTAGCTCCTAGGGGGTCCATATGGAAGAGTACAAGTAATTAGCGATAAATGTCGATGTGGTTTATGATGGAATTCATAAGTCTATTTCTGGTAAGAGAGTTCGCAGATTTTGCAAAATCGGTGAGCCCGTGAGTGTTTTGTGATGGCATGCGGTATATCGTTAGAGCCCGGGCTTTCTCTTCTCTCAAATAAATATATTAAAAATTAAAAACAAAGCAGCATTAAAAGAATCTACATCTACATCTACATCTACATTGTTAATCCACAAAGGGGTTACCATCACTGTGGATATAAATTAATTGTATAAATAAATACATTAATTAATTAATTAACTAAAATAAATAAAAAACAAAATTAAAAAATTAAAAAATAAAAATAAATAAATAAATAAATAAATAAAAAATAAAAAACATAAAATAAAATAATAATAGAAATAATAATAATAATAATAATAATAATAATAATAATAATAATAATAATAATAATAATAATAATAATAATAATAATAATAATAATAAATAAATAATAATACAAATAATAATAAGGCAGAATAAAAATAATAATAAGGCAGAATAAAAAAAGGTGAAATAAAGTAAAAAGATAAAAATCGTTTAAACAGCATTATTGGTATTAATATAATTTTATTAATTTAATTTTATTTTATTCGTTCTCTAAAAATATCTGCACTAGTGGAATCCAGGGTAAGGCGGGACAGCTTGTTCCATTCTTTTATTGTCCTACAGAAAAACGAGTTCTTATAAGCTTCTGTTCTTGGACATAACTCAATAAATTTATCTGGATGAGAGCTGCGTAATTGGCGGGTGCGTCTATCAATATTGTCTGGTATCTTAAGTGCTGATTTTTTTTAACAGCCTTGTAAAATAATGTAAGCCTGGCATCCTGGCGCCTTTTAGAGAGAGGGGGCCACTCCAAATCGTTTAGGATGTTTGTGACTGTGCCAGGAGTCCTATCCCAGCAATTTTTAACAAAACGACCCGCCCTCCTTTGAACCTTCTCAATCTGTTTGACGTGTTTCTTCAACCATGGATCCCAGGCAGAGCTGGCATACTCTAAGTGTGGAAGAACGAGCGATTTATAAGCAGCTTCCTTAATGTTCGCTGGGCAGTTGCTTAGGTTGCGCCTAAGAAAACCTAAGGTCTGGTTGGCTTTGGACACTTTGTTGTTTATATGCCAGCTCCAGTCAAGTGTGTTCGAGAGCTCGACGCCTAGGTATGGATGGTGTTCGACTGGTTTAAGGATGTGGTTCATTAATGTGTAGTTAAATACTATAGGTTCCCTATTTCTCGTGACTCTCATGACAAAACATTTTGTTGGGTTAAAGGACATGAGCCATTTCTCTGCCCATTTCTCGATGGAGGTAAGATCAGACTGGAGCTGATGTGCATCAGAAGTTGCCTCGATGACACTGTATAAAAGAGTATCATCAGCAAACAATCTTATGGTAGAAGATTTACAATCATTGCCGATGTCATTTATGTAGAGTAAAAACATCAGTGGGCCGAGAACGGTCCCCTGGGGCACACCAGATGACACACTTATAGGGGCAGATGAGACTCCATCAACAAGAACGGATTGTTCCCTATGTGTTAACCAGGTTGTAAGCCAGGTCTTTAGGAGACCCCGAATTCCATAAAAATCGAGCTTGGAAATAAGCCGCTGGTGGGGAACAATATCAAAGGCTTTACTAAAATCCATGATGATCAGATCAGTTTGTCTGCCGAGATCTAGAGCTTTCCCCACATCCTCTAGGGTGGTTAGAATACAGAAATAGACAATATTTTTTGTTTTTAAAAAAACATGAGCTTATGAGGTTTACTTAATCATAAGCGAGACGCTAGCAAGAGAACATATTTATGCTTTGACACTTCGAATCGCTTACTTTGTTATCTTCACATTAAAAAACCCGAGCCTGAAATAAGGCTTACATCGAATAAATATGGGTGTCTACAAAACGAAGACCTAAAACCTAATACCTAAAACCTGTGACCCCAAAAGCTTCGACCCCTAAAGCTACGACCCCCCAAAAATTTCAGTTATTATGTAGTCTACCTTGTTTCCCAAATGGCTATACAGCGCGAAAGTTTCATATGGAATCAGTGATCCTAATGAGGTAATTCAGCGAATTTTGTGTTGTTTTCACGGAGGAAGTATCCTCATGTGCACGCCAATGAACTATTTTTAACCGTCGTTTATCTGTCCAATTAAAAATTGTAGCTGCACACATTTTTCAGACAGGCTCCTTTGCCCGAAAAATTATCCCAAAAACTCTCACGGTAACCTAACAGACCCGACAATTACCGGTAATTTAGAAAAGGTTTCGAACTCCCTGGCGAGGAAGAGTGTTTATCAAAACAAAGCTTTTGCGTAGCGCGCCGATACGGGTTCCCGACAAGTAAATTATAATTTCCAAAGTTTATGAATAGATTGGCTAAATAGTTATTGAAATCCTAGTTTTGTCGATGTCTGTAGACAACTTGCACCCCAACAATTGCTGTGGCATCGACATTTTTCGAAAAAAAGACAAAGAACAAATAAAGTCTCATGTTGTAGAAAAACTAATAATTTCGCAAAGCTGTTTATATTTTTAGGCGCACTGTGACAGCTAAATGTCAAATCATTTGACAGAGATTGGCCCACTTTTTACCGGGCAGTAGAATGGTTTTCTCTGTGATGAAAACTTTCTACAACTCGACACAACTAGAACATGAAGCGATTTCCCGTAAGTTAGCGGGCAATTAAGATTTTGGAAGAAACACCCGAAAATGTTTACCGGGTGACATTCCGGTTTCTGAGTTCCTGGAAACACAAGTAGTTCTCTTTTTCAAAAAAAAAAAATTGAATAAGCTTATTATCTCATAAGGAGCACTGATTCCACATGAAACTTCCACGCTGTGTAGCCCTTTTGGGAAACAAGGTAGGCTAAATAATAACGGCAAAATTTTGGGGGTCGTTGCTTTTGGGGTCGTAGCTTTTGGGGTCACAGGTTTTAGGTCTTCGTTTTGTAGACACCCGAGTAAATATCAACAACAAAACATTATTAAATCTCAAATATTCTACCTCCTCCGTCCCCCCCTTCCCTGCTAGCGGGGGGGGACTAGGGGGTTTCAGAGAAACTAGTGGGAGGCGTGGATCGCCCCTCCGGGCCTCCCAGCCCCGTCTCCTGTCTTAGGCCTGGGAGACGCGAATCGCCCCTCCGGGACTCCCAGCCCCGTCTCTAAATATCAAGCGTATGGTGTTTCACGTACGTAAACAATCGGCGATTGCTAATGTAGGCCGAATCGATTTCACGTACATAAGCTTTTGGCGACTGCTAATGTAGGCAAAATAGATTTCGCGTACATGAATAATCAATTAGGGCTGCAGGTGTTTCGCGTGCATGAATAACTAATTAGGGCTGCATACATGAATAATTAGGGTGTAGGCCGGGCGCGTGCAAGCCCAAGGACTTGCGCGTACACGGCTTTTTGGGGCAAATAGCGACGGGGCCGCGAAAACGAGGAGGGCCGCCAACCTACGGAGCGCGGAATAACCGTTTTTCGGCTGTAAATTCAAAGCCGCCGGAAAAACCTGAGTTCTACTCGAACACCTCGCTCCCGAACTCCTCGCGAATTTTTCGCAGTCTCTTTTTCATCCTTTCGCGTGCCACCAGGGAGGGCCCTTTCCCGCTTTTTTTATCACGCGGTGCGAGGCCGTGTCGAGCTCTGATAGCGGCCTTGAGCGCGCTGTATCTCTCTTGTTCCTGAAGTATTAGCCGAAACTCTTCATCTGAGATACACCCGTCTTGCAGAGCCTTAGAAGCCAGCTCGCTGATCGAGTTTTAATTACTATCCGCTAAAACCACCGTGTCTTCGTGTTTAGCCACCTTGCTCGTAAGACCCCTAGAGACCACCCCCGCGCCCGCCGCTACGACACCGATCAGCCCAGCGACCCCTGCCAGCGGAGCGCCGATCAGAACCCCTATCCCGCTCAAAGGGACTCCCAGCCCGGCGCTGGAAAGCGCCCCAGCAGCGATGCCGGACGCCAAGACACAGCATGGGTAACGGCAAAGGCGCGCTTATACTTCTTCCGCACCAGTCGATAATGCGTTATCTCATTGTCTAGACCTGCCTGAATGTCACATATTTTCTGGAGTAGGAAACTTTGCGCGTCGCCGCCGATGATTGGCTTAGCGGTAGGCCTCATGTGCGTTTGCGCGTCACCGCCGGTGCTCGCCGGAGCGGTAGGCGTTTGCGTCGCTGTTCGCCATGCCTGTTATGTCGGGCCTAGGTTAGCTCTAATACGAGGCGAACAGGCTTGCCCTTAAAGTCCACCCGTCTACCGTGGTCATCCCTGATCCATATTCGGATACTCGAGACAAACTCAGAGGAAGACGCTGCGACGCAAATGGGGATGTCGGGCCCATAGACGACTTTCTCATGCGGCCTCCCGCGGGTTTCTAGGCAAGCGAGAACGTTTGAAGGCTCGTCTAAGGCGAGGCACTGCGAGCGGTCTACGATGTCACAGAAGATGTAGAAGGCCTCTATTTTAGGCAAAGTCACCTTAAGTGGGGGGGTGCCCCCAAGGGCAGTGCGAGGCCCCGCTCCCCCATCTGATCGTCTTTAGCCTCTAGGCCAAATAGTGCGCAAAGCTCGGCGTTCAGGAACACAATGCCTGTGGACACGAGCACGATCTTCCCGGTGAGGGGATCCGGCTTCGCGGTCAGAATCTTGCTTTCAGCGTGGTTGATCGTTTCCACGATGGACTCGGCCGTGTGGTGCCCGGCTGGCAGAGTAGCGATGGGCGGGAGGGAGGCTATAGTCGTTATCTGCTGCTCCCGCTCGAGATTATACCAGCTGTTAAACAGCGAGCACTGCCGGAGCGCCACAAAGCGTGGGCGCCTTATCGGCTGCTCGAAGAAGAGCGTCAGTTCACCTCCGGTGAACTCAGCGTGTAGAACCACCATTGTGTTGAACATAGCCCGCCTTCGTTTTTAATAGGGCTGAGCATGGATTGGGAAGGCTGGCAGATGCTGAACGAGGTCCCCCGAAGGAAGGAGGAGGAGACGAAGAAGGCGGCAGTTGCGGCGGGAGCCTCTAAAGCCGAACATGTCAAACACGCTATAGCCGAACAAGTCAAAAAACCGGTTTCCCTAGGTTTCCCTAGGTCTCTGACCCTCGCACAAAAGCTGCTCTACGCCGTGCCCGCGACCCCCGTGGAGAGCACGGCCTCAGACATCACCCCACTACTCACGCAGCTGAAGATACACGTCGCTGAGGACAAATCATTCACGACTAGGGTCCGAGACGTATTCAAAGAGACACTAGTCACGCACAAGTCCGCCAAGGAGTCTCGCCGGTGGCTATCGGAGCCTTCCTATGGGTACTGGCCACAGCCACTCAACTTTGCGGTCTGGTGCGCAACCGCCGGATGTGGGGTGTCCCTAACTGACCCCACTTTCGCCACGCTCCCCTCTGTCATCAGGGGGTTTCTAAGGTTTCACGTCTACTTTACCACCCGGAGGATACTCTACGAGCTCGGCGTCCCCCTGCCTGGCGACAGCCCGTTCACGCAAAAAGGTAACCCCTACAAGAAGGCCGCTTTCGATCGTCTATGCATAGAGTTCGGTTTGCCGCGTAAGCCGGACTTCCGATAGAAAGGCGTGCGGAACCACGGGCTAGGCGACGTGTTTGTGTTCTACCCGGGGGAGGGGTATTGCAACGTGCACGTGATCCGCGGCTACGACACGGCGGCGGACGAGTACCCGAGCCACCTCAATCTGTTTAGCGACGAAGGTGGGACGTACAATAGTGGGAAGCAGGTGGGTTACATACGCAACGACGACCACGGGGGCGTGCAATATAGCTGGTTTGCGCCTCCCAAAGGCGAGGGGCTGACAAAAGCAGGGCTAGGGAGACTCGACCGCTCGGTCGAGGAGTTCGTCTACACAGTGCTTGGCGCGCAGGTAAACGTCCGTTCCTCCATCGCAGGGGCCGGTGGGCCGGTCATGGAGGCGTAGGCGGAGTTCACGGAGCTGCTCGAAGACGCGATCATAGAAAACGACATCGCTCAAAGCGTGCAAAGGTACCAGTTAGCCGTGCAGGAGGCCAAGGTGAGACTGAGTCTTGCGGGCTCACCAGGAGTGTGGCTGATGCCGAGCGATCTGGTGATAAACACGCAAAGCGTCGTGGGCTACAACAATGAGCTGCAGAAAGCCACGGACTCCATGGAGCTCGGCGCAAATGCGATCAACACCGAGACAAAGCCAGTCGGTGCTCATAACATGGCCGGTGGGAATCTTAGGGTGCAACACGCGACTGACCACGTGCCGTCCCGGCGGCAAAGCGCCCCTGCGAAAGTGCACGCGGAGGGCGCGGCCCCTACCCTGTCGGGCGAGAAAAGTGACCACACCGCCCTCAAGGTGGGGTTGTCGGCGGTCGCGGTGGCCGCGGCGTATTACTTGTTTCGATGACTGCTTTGCATTCGACGAACCAAGAACGCGGCTACGGCTAGAATGAGCAGCCACGCATTTTCGTCAAGGAATTTCACCGCTTCTCCTGCGGCCTTAAACACGAAGTTCGCGATGCTGCCTACTAGCCCGGGGAGAAGCTCGCCCAGCTTTTTCCCGATGGCCTTAAGCCCGTTACCGACCCCTCTGGCCACGGAGGAGAGCGACTTGCCGAGCGACGTCACAATGGCCGCGATCGTCGTCGCTACGGCCAACCCGATAGCGGTGACGGTAAAGCCGTACTTTTTGAAGATGGCTTTGATGCGCTCTCTTAGCGGCTTCAGGTTCTCGAGCTCTCGGTTTTCGCGTTCTAGTTCGTCAATCTCGGACAGCCTCTCCTCGTTGCGCTCACGGGCCTCTTGGCGGCGACTCTCTGACGTGTTAGGGTCGTCGATGGTCTCCCTGTCTGTGGCTACCACCCCTTGCAGCTCTTGGACTCGTTCTGTGTTCTCCTGGATGACCGCGTCTATCTCTGCCACGGACCCCATCGCCAGCTTGAAGCCTTTCAGCTTTGCAACGCCCCGTCGAACGCTCCCATCCTCGTTGAACAGCTGTTGTGGTTCAGTCCAACCCCCGCCTCTGGGTTTGCGAACCTGTATTAGCGTCTTTTCCCTCCGGTCTGACTGGAACCGTAGCAGATTCTCGTTAAGGTCTGGGTATTCCTCCCTGAGGGACTGGAGACCGAGTCCTGTCGCTGCATTCTCTGTGATGAACGAGGTTTCAGCGCTTGCCGTTCCGGCGGTTTGCGTTGTGCTTCGCGTAGCCATGCTATGCGCAGCATGCATACGCGATGACGTGCTCGTCATTCGGATCGACTTCCCATCGTCGGGGTCGAACGGGATAAGGGGCGTCGTCTCGTCGTCCCCCGCCCCGCGATCGGCGGACGCGCCCGGCAAGGTATCGTCAATGTCAACGTCAACGTCACCCATGATGCGTGCGCATAACTCGTGCTACGCTATGTTAGACACGTCTAACAGTCCGCACCATAGCCACGCGACTTCGTACTTTATGTGTATATAGTACATGAGTGTACACACATACGATGTCAGTCAGCGATAAACTCGACCCCCAGCGAACACCCAGAATTCCTCTGGGGTTGAAAGCCGAGAGAACTGTTCAACGACGGCCTCCCCAGGCGAGACGCTATATGTGGCGGTCCCAAAGCTATCGGAAGGCGTCACGCTCGTGCCTGGCTCCTTGAGGGTCGGTCTCGATCTCCTCGTGACAGGCCATGCGAATAATACCGTCGTGAACAACGTCGGCCGAAATCTCGTGAGCCGCCTGAAAATCACGTTTGCAGGAGAAACGCTCCAGGACACCAACCGCTACGACGTCTTCAAGACGTATGAGGAGCTTTACCTGTCCAAGGTCGAGAGAGAGGACCGCCTGGAGCAGGGCATACAGTCAGAAAACATGCGCAAGCTTCGCTCCAAGGATGGCGATAAAGCGACCAGTAACGCCAAGGAGAACGCTCTAAGCGCCGCCCACGGGACGAGGTACACCATCCCGCTAGACCATTCTCTCCTGACGGACCACGGCGTGCTGTACCCAAGGGCGCTCTCCGAGGCGCTGCTCTTCGAGATCACGTTCGCAGCGGATGACCAGGTAGCAGTCGAAACCGATGCCACCAAATTATCCTATGGCATCAAAAATCTAGAGCTGGAGTACGAAAGCCTGAGGGACGACAACCTCGCCCGGTCTGCAGCCGCCGCCTACCACAACGGCACAACGTTCTTCTACGAGCAAGTGAACCTTCACAAGACCTTCGTGATTAGCAAAGGGACGGACAGCATAATCAACGAGAGTGTCAACCTGCCGCGAAGGTCTATGAGTGGTCTGCTGCTCCTCTTTGTGGAGCCATACACGGCAGGGACTCGCGACTCTGAAAAGTTCGTGTACCCCGACATAAAGAGCGTTCGCGTTACAATCGACGGCATGCCAAACAAAGTCTTCAGCCAGGGCCTGCGCCCCCACGGATTTCTGGAGGGAGGCGAAAAGGCGGTTCGTCCGCCCCTCCCCGGGGGGACACAGCGGAGCGCCCGCGGCCCCGGCAATCGGCCCCGAGTCGTTCTATGGCGATAACAAGTTTGCTCTGTGGATCGACCTTCGGACGACAGCGCCATCCATGGGGGTGGTCTCCGATTGGTCAATACCCGCGACGGTGTGTACCTCGAGATAAAACGCACGGCAGGCGGCTCGGGTAGCGTAAACTGTCACGTGTTTGTGGTGACCGACGCCCAAATGAACCTTATGAACGGAAAGCTAGAGTCCATACAATACTGAGCACATACGCCGGAGCGGTATGGACCCGAAAAACGTCCTATTTAACGCTCTCATCGTGGGCCCGACGTCATGCCGGAAGACCCAATTCGTTGTGGACCGACTGCGCGGCCCTTTCCGGGGCAAGTTTGACTACATCGTACTCGTGTGCCCTACCTTTGTCTACAACAAAACATACGACGGCTTCGGCGAGGGCGACAATCGTCTGTTTGTCATCGCACCTGAGGCGGGTCAGATCGACGTACTGCTGAGGTTTGTCTCCACTCTCTTCGAAGGCACTAATACGCTAATCATACTCGACGACTGTGCGGCCTCGAAAGACGTAAAGAGGCGCTCTGACCAGCTCGTCAACTTGGCGTTCAGCGCGCGCCACGTGGGTATTAGCGTGTGGGTGATCACGCAGCAGCTCACCAGCATCACGAAGCCGTTCGGCGAGAAAATCGCGGCCCTGGTGGTCTTCTATACCCCGAGCAAGGCGGACATGAAAGCTATCCTGCATGACTACGGCGCGGAGCTCTCACAAGAGAAGATGAAAGAGTACATGAAGGACCTCAAGACGAAAGAGTTCTCGAAGTTAGAGTTTTGCTTGCGTCACCCTTATACCATCGCCCTAGTTGAACGGTAACGACCGCCCTAGGGCATAACGTATATGCACCTTAGCCACGGCATGACGAGCGACGAATACTTTGAGAGTCTTGGGGGACGCCGCAGGCCTCCCGGCCGTCGAGTCGTTGGACTGCTCGACGCATCCTGCCGGGACGGCAACCGGAGGTGAGCAAACTGAGATAGCAGACGCGAGGGAGAAACTCGCGATTCTCGTAGCCTCGAGGAAGTCGAGAGAAATGGTAGGCAAGGCCCTGACTCACGACGACGTCAAACGCATGAGCGCCGAGGAGGTGAGGAAGTACGAGAGGCGATACGAGACCGCTATAGCCAGCCGGACTACAGACGCCCTGGCAGACAGCTTTCTGAAGCTTACGACCAAGCTAGTTGGCATGGCGCTGCCGATAGACAGTGTGGTCGATCTTCACAATGACCTAGTGTCCGACTACATCGTCAACAACGAGCTCCGCACATTGTGCGGAAGCCTGGCTCTACGCTGCGGCCGTTTGATGGCTTTAGCCGCCGGGGCGTTACACATAGCGCGTCATGTGGACACCGCCGGAACGGCAAGCGCTGACGCGCGGAGCCAACGCGAGGTAGCAGCCGCGGGCAGTGTCGAGCCCGCCATCCCAGAGTAGACGCTCATTTGAAAGCTCGCCTCTTCTCCTACCACTTGATACCAAGTACTTGGTTCCAAGTAGTTGACACCGCGTGTTCGCACGTCGACGCAGATGGAGGAACCTCAAGGAAGTACTAGTGCCCAGCCTGACGAACAACTTGCTCAAGAACTTGCCCAAGAACCTGGCAAACAGCATCAAGAACCTGCACGTACGCCTGTGGCTGCAGCGGCGCGCGACGCGCGAATCACGAGCCCCGAACCCCCCGCGACCCGACCTCACCCTGGACGAGTCGAAGCCGGAAGGCGCTTGGCAAAGTGGAACCGAATCAATAGAGCGAAGAAAGAGGCGCTTCGTGTCGTAGCTGCGCAGCAGCTGCCGTTGGCCCCGGGGCTGAGCGAGCCGCAGAGCTTGCGCGCCGACGATGCCGCCTCCGGAACGGCAAGCGCTGGCATGCCTTCGGCACACACACCTGCCCCGGAGAGCAACTCGGCCTGGTCGGCCAGCTCGGTCATCGGGCTCGCTGGTCTTGTAGTGTCATTGATCGGCCTCTAAACACGTAGGCGGGAGCTAGCTGCCGCGTTCACGCGCACACCAGCTGTTAACCAGCGAGCTACCGATCCGCACGCAGCGGCCGACGGCGGGACTCCGCCCGCAATCCCGCCGCTGGCGGCCGCACAGCAGACCAAGGAGCGCGCTCCGGCGACAGCGCTTCGCGCTCCCGGGTCTCGGCTGTTATCCATGGAGTAAGCAGACATTTAGACACGAGGGCCCCACCCATATCCGCACGATGTCGACGACGCAGCAGAGCAAGATTACAAAGATCATCACCGACGCCGCAGTCATAACCGGCCTCGTCGCCGGTATCGGCTGGGTTGGGCGCAAGGTCTTACGCGAGGACTTCACCAAAGATCCCTCCGCGAACGCCATGAACTACGCAAAAATGACTGCCGCCGTCGCAGGTGCTGTTGCTTTGAAGGGTTACCTTGAGGACCAGAAGATCCTGCCCATGTAGTAGCGTAGGCCGTGTATTAGACTCGTGCGCGCCTTGCGAATACACGTCGTCTCCCGCGAACTCGCTGGCATCTATGCAGAGGGACCTCTCACATGGCCTAAAGTCCTCATGGTTGATGACGGCACGGAGTTCAAGGGCGCTACCACGAAGCTCCTAACAGACCACGGGGTGGAGGTCCGACGGGCTGAGCCAGGGCACCACAGGAGCCAAGCTTTCGCCGAGTCTTTCCATCACGTCGTCTCGGACATGAACGCAACGAAAACTCGCATGACTGGCCTTGCGCCTGAGGACGCCATAAAGCTGAGGCGCGTGCCTCTCAAAGCCGAAAAGCCTCCCCTAGAGGTCCACTTAGATGTCGGAACGGAGGTGTACATCGCCGTAAACGAGGAAGACCTTCAGGACAAGGGCCGACGGCGAGCGACGGACCCGTGGTGGACAAGCAAGGCGTACCCAATACTAAAGAGGGTCATGGAGCCCGGACAGCCAGTGTTGTATTACACGGCGTACTCTAAGCACGGCTTCACGCGATCGCAGTTGCGTAGCGTGACGCCAGCGAGATCAAAAAAATCTTCTGGTCGCCCTAGCGCCACGCTAGCGCCACCCTAGCGTGATCAGCGCTTGTGCCTTCTATTGCAGCTGAGGCACGTGAGTCTGACATTCCACTTGTAGTGACCCTGACTGTCGTCCCGCCGGTCGATACTGAAGCATTGGGGATGACTCTTGGTGTACCCTTGAAGCAGAAGCTGGGTGCCACAGAGCGTGCACTTCTTTTCCGCGTCAGCAATCATGCCGAGTACGTGGTCTACCGTCAGAACGTGGTGCGGCCCCGTGAACTTCGTGCGACCCTTTTGCCTGTCGTCTATAGCGTATCGCTTGATTCGCGCTATAATGAGCTCTTCACTGGGCGTAGCCTGCAGTCCTGTGGGAACCAAGGCACCTGGGGTGTCATCGGGGGGGGATCACGCGGACTATCTGGTCGGTGAGCCGCACGCGGGAGATGCCGGTGTACACAGCATTCGTGATCCAGCCCTCTAAGCTGTGGTCTTTGATAAACAGACGCCTTGGAGTCTGGATGGTCTTGCCCTGCACCCGGTGGACTGTCCCCCAGCCCGCGTATTTCCACTCGAGGGGAAGCCCGTTAAGGACCACGCCGAGAGGGACCTCGACTACCGTGCCTTTGTACGCGTCGACCTTCTCACCCCTTTTGCCTGGCACGGGCACCGGCCGCCCTTGCTTGCGATAACGATGCGCGACGCTAGGATCGGGGTCAAAGCGGATGGTTGCTGGCAGTCGGGGATGGTTTTTCCTGTGGTGCTCTACCAATCGCTGCTGGACAAGGGCCCCCATCTTGTTGGTCGAGCACACCCACATATCGCTTGGGTCGGCCTGCTCGATCGCCGCGTCGAACGCCACCCCATCCCACTCCTCTCGAAACACCTCAAGCTGTTGGGAGTCTGGCTGACACCAAATCCGGCCCTTTATGTCGTGGAGCCTGGAGGAGGGGGCAGCAGAGCCGCAGTCGCATGTACTGTACGGCTTTCCGCAGTCCTCACACAGGCAGCGGTAGTCGGACTCGAACCAGCGGATGTTCCCTTGTGCCCACTCCTTGAGCATATTGCGAGGCCCCTCTTTATCTCCCCAGGGCGGGACCTGCCCATAGTCGCCACAACACACTACCTGACACGGCCGCGTGGCGAGATACCCTAGGATGGCGCGTAGCACCTTAGTCTGCACCTTACAGCACTCGTCAATGATGATTACTTCTGCGAGACGGTCGAGTTTGTGCTTCAGCTCGAAAGGTTTCCACTCCTCTATCGGCTTCTCTGCTGGTATGCAGAGGTAGTGGTGGTAGGTTTGAGCGCGCACCGCGAGGCGCGGGTTGTTGCGATGGTCGTGGGCGAGGTCGTTCTCGGGGGTGAGCACCACAACGTTACGGCCACGGAACATGCTCACCGCCCACTCGGTCTTCCCCGATCCTCCCTGGCCGGCTAGATACATCCTCGCAGAGGTTGAGGCCACCAGATCGCACGGCAGACTCGGCGCAGTGCTTGGCTCCCTAGCCAAGCACCCCGACCTCTTCGGACCCCAAGCCGCTTCGGGCCGCGACTCGTACCCAGACCTCTTGTGGCGCCACTCTCCATACCTCGGATTTCGCTCCACGAGCTTCACACCACTGGGCACCGCCTTTGCGTATATGGCATCTGTGCACACTCGGAGGACGTCTTCGCGAGGGAACCGCCTCAACATGCGTCGCAACGCTATGTTTGTGTACGCCAAGACGAAGGCCCTGATATGGTACCATTGTGAGCGCCTGACTCCGTCTTTGTATTGGATCAGATGAGCCCCGTCGGCATGCTCGAAGTTAAGTAAGTTGTCGGTGCCCGCAAGGAGGTTCGTCAGATACGCGGCTTCTTCACGGTCGCAGACTATGATCGAGGACTCGTCGCCATGGCGAGCGCAATTGCCTACGAAACGGACAGCGAGATCTCGACCCTGCGAATCTTCGCCGCCGGGGCCGGAGTGGGAGAACTTGATGGAGTCCTTTTTTCCGACGCTATACAACACCTCCCTCGCCGCGGCCATGGCGAGGTCACCCGAGTTTAGCAGGTCCTTGAGCTCTGGCGTGGTGATCCAGCCCTCGTTTTGTTCCAAGTGCTGCCCTACCCTCCCGGAAGTGTAGGGGTGGCAGGCCTCAGAGAACCCCCACTCGGTCAACTGAATGGCCCCGGTCAGTTGAAGAACCTCGCTCAATGGCCGTCCCGCAACATCCGCGATACGACACACGTTCGTAGGGAAGCCGTATTTCCGTACCAGATCAATGGCGTCCGAGGCGCCGCCGAAGACACTGTCCTCGCATCCTAGGTGCGCCGCACGCATGTCGATGTGAGCATGAGGCTGCGCCCCTAAGTTTTCCCTGCTATTCCACACTTTGGACTCAACCTGCGCCGCTCGCCAGACGTCCCTGTATTTAGGAGGCGTTGGCCTGATGTTTTCTCTTTGGGTCCACTTCTTGAAGCGATACCCTATTGCGTCACCCATCGAGTGCGTAGCCTCGATGTACTCTTGGTAGGCTGGGTGAAGCGGATGAGCACCTCCCGCACCTTCGCCTCGTGCGTTTTTGCGGCGGCACTGGTAGCGCGAGGCGCTGCCTCTCCCTGACATAACGAACGAAGCTCCAAGGGATGGTGATCCTCGTCTTAGTCCCGTACTTCCCCGAGTCCCACAGGACGTTACCCAGGGCGTCCACGGCTACTAGCTTTACCTCGAGCTTCCTTTCCATCTCAAAGAGGTCTTCTTTGGTGCATCCCGTGGTGGCCAGCTTCTTGTCAAATCGCTCGAGGATCTTGCCCCGTGTCTTGGTTAGACCAAGAGAGCGCGAGGTGCCGCGATTCCTCAAGAAGTCGGCAACATAGCTCACAACACAGTTAACGAAGGCGTCACTCCCCTCTCGCACAAACATTGGCCCAGGCTCACCATTTTGCTCAGGTAAAGGGCGAAGCTCGTATCTCACGTAGACGAGGTACTCTCGCCCCTTCTCCCAAATACCCGCATCGATGTCTTCCAGGGCGCCGACTGCGATTTGGCCCCCCCCTTTTGACTAACAACCCACCGATCTTGTGCTCCGAGCGCCCTTCCTCCTCTGTGATTGGCGCCAATGGCTCTGCGGGGGCCTTACCAACGACCGTGAAGAGTCTGTAACGCCGGTCGGGGTCTACCATCTCGAGCACCAGCGGAAGCACTGCGTTCGCCCGCAGAGACTCTCGCTCGTGCGAGACCCACCACACCGAGCCGTCGTCATTAATATCAGGCCCCCGCACAACCGGCTTTAGAGCAATCACACCTGTTCCACCAAGATCTCGCATCTCCTGGTAAACACTGGCGCTTACGTCTCGGCCCCGTAGAGTGGCATCCACGCTTGGGAACCGAAGATGGGCGCCGCCGACGAAGAGAGAGTATTACGGCTCGGGGTCTAAGCTCTCCGGGCCCTCCTGCCGCCGTCCCGGCTGCAGAGGGTCGAACTCGCGCCAGACCTCCTCCGTCCACACCTTCTCCGGTACGAGCGGCTTAAGCAGCCTGTGTTTGACATCGTCGGGGATGTCCTCGTCCAGGATGTTTTGGACCAGCCCTGTCAGTACGGCGGGCGCCTCTTTTTCGCGCATGCTATCGAGAATCTCCTCTATGTAGGCGTCCATGCTCGGGCACACCTTGAGCCACCCAGTCTCTAACTGAGAGTTGGGGTATGCCCTGCGCCACCCAGTCTCTAATTGACCGCACCGCGGGCTGCGATGTCAGATAGGACGAGTGCGAACCGCTTCCGAGCGCGCCTCTCGATGCCGCGCATCCTCTGCCCTTTACGATTCGCTCCGCAGGGGCGGCACAGCCGCGTCTCCGACTGAGTCCCTATGCCGCAGACCCTGCACGGCACGGGGAGGGGGCTGCCCTTACGGAGCCTTTGGAGGTGCACCTTGCAGTAGGTGTCCAAGCACCTCCGGCCGCACGTGTTTGCGCGGCCGATCCCTAGCCACCCGCAGTAATCTTTTCCGCGCTCCATCCTTCGAACGCTCGGTATACCACAGGACAGACGAATGTCTAAATTGCAAGGCCAACGCCTAATTAATTATTCATGAGCGCGAAACACCTTCAGCCCTAATTATTCATGCACGCGAAACACCTGCAGCCCTAATTGATTATTCATGTACGCGAAATCTATTTTGCCTACATTAGCTTTTGCCGATTGTTTATGTACGTGAAATCGATTTGGCCTACATTAGCTTTTGCCGATTGTTTATGTACGTGAAACCGTTTTGGCCTACATTAGCAGTCGCCAAAAGCTTATGTACGTGAAATCGATTCGGCCTACATTAGCAATCGCCGATTGTTTACGTACGTGAAACACCATACGCTTGATATTTAGAGACGGAGCTGGGAGTCCCGGAGGGGCGATTCGCGTCTCCCAGGCCTAAGACAGGAGACGGGGCTGGGAGGCCCGGAGGGGCGATCCACGCCTCCCACTAGTTTCTCTGAAACCTCCTAGTCCCCCCCCCGCTAGCAGAGGCCTCTTTTCTCTGTATTTCGCTGGGCTGGCGTCCGCGAGGAAAAGATACCAGCCCAGCGAAATACAGAGAAAAGAGGCCTCTGCTAACAGGGAACCCCCCCCCCCACCCCCCCCTTTTTACGCTGCCGAAGCTTCTAGTTACCAGTCTTTCTCGATCTCACGGTCAGCGTCGCAGTCCAAGATGGCGGACTTTCTTGCAGTTCGCCGTATCCAGAGAGTGGTGTTGTACGAAACGAAAGCGGTAAACAAGCACCTCCAATATCCTTTATCACACTTGTAACGTTTTACTTAGCTCATCTTACTTCTTTCAGAGGTACTACCTTGTTGGATCTAACAACGCGCAGACAAGATTTCGAGTGCTTAAAATCGACCGCACAGAACCGCGAGACCTGGTTATGTCGGATGACAAGGTACAATCAGAAGTCTGGCAGCTTTAGTGGTTATTCATGGCTAGATATTTATTTGCAGCATGCCTTTATTCAGTATTTGTTCCCATTATTGAATATTTCTTTCACTTAGACACTTTCCAAGCAGGAAGTATGATAATGCAGAAGAAACGTCGCATTATGTACTGAGTAGTACTGTCCCCTATCCCAGTTGTTATATAGCAGGCATTTGGGGAATTCACGTTTGCTCTCTTGTAGACTTAATGCAGTTTAAGCTTGCTTGCTTGTTGCCAGAGAAGTACTCACAGAAGAAGGAAAGTTTATAGCTCAGTAAAAAGTAGCCCAGGAAGGAGAGGAAATAATAGAATCATACCAAGTTGCTGTGATGATATAGATGTGATGCTTGGTAATATCAAAATTAAAAGAAAACTGATATCGCCTTTACCACCGGTGTTGATATCATATTTATCAACACACGTGGTGATAACCAATGAGCTTTCAGTATTTTTGTGGGCTGAATCTGAAGGATTGTTTATAATAAATAGAACAGTGGATACAATTTAATATTTATCTTCTTGTGACAATATTATCTATCTGTTTGCTCTTTTGTGCTGTGCTCACTTGTTGAGATAATTTAACTCTCAAAGATAAAATGGCCTTAGTCATGGATTTTAGACGCAAAGCCCAATTGCACAAAGAAGAAAATAAGGTAAATCTAGAAGTGATGGAAGGGTGGGAATTTTTATCAACTTAGAGCATGCAATGTTCACATTTCAGATGGAGTACACTCAGCGCCAAATCAAAGAGCTGCTTTCCACAATAAATGCTGGCAACACTTTGAGGTCAAACAAGCCATATGAAACAGCAAGCAAAGGACTGTCACGAAGCATGTCAGCTTATGGCATTCTTGGTAAGATGGATACATAGATATGACGCCACCTGCCTGTAGCCAGGATTTTGAGCAGTGGGGTTTGTTCACCCTTTTAGGCTCGTAAGAGCTCAAAGTGGTACTTTATTTTTCTTCATGAGAACAAACGTTGAAGGCGAGTGGGTGGCTCCTCCGAACCCCTCAACCCCGCTGGCTACGGTCCTGTGCAACATGATAGTGTGAAGTGAATAAATAGGCATTCCAGTGTGTCCATTGTATTATTGGTATTTACTTACAGTAAGATCAATGCAACACTCGTCTCAACAAGGATTTTTAATCAAACATTTTCTTCCTTTTACATGCTAAATATGGCTTTTTGGTCAATGCAAATTTAGGTAAAGAATGTGTATACTGTAAGGTATACTGTAAGCCACTTTGGTTGTGTGTTTGGCAGATCTGCCAATCTTATTATTTGAGAGGTCTCCCCCTAGCAATCCACCCCCACCCCTCCCTCCCTCCAAACAAACTAGTATTTTCATATTTCTGTCATTTCTCAGGTTTTGTGAGGTTCTTAGAAGGCTATTATATTGTTCTAATCACAGAAAGAAGAAAGTAAGTTAAAAGCATCTAGATAAAGTACATGATTGGTAACAAGTTTGTTTGGCTAATCTAATTTTGGGCAAAGGAGTCATTTATTAATTTGATCATCTTTTTTGTTTATTCATTTACTCATTTATTCATTTATTGTTTTTTTTTGTTTGTCAATATTTATTAACCATTGGATCGCTTGTGTCCGAAATATTTAGACAAGCTCAGATTGGAGCTCACACCATTTACAAAGTCGAGGACACTAAACTTGTGCCTATACCTAATGAGAGTATAGTACAGAAAATCCAGCATCCAGACGAATCAAGGCAAGAAAAGAAGTATTATTGTGGTGAAAGGGTTATGGTAGCAGTGATAGTGTTGTGATGGCAGTGGTGATACTGTTAGCGGTGAAGATGATTGTTGTGTTAAAGAAAAAGTGATAATGATGATGATGATGGATGTGATAATTGTAGTAATAATGATGGTGATTATGATGATTACTGTAAGATGATGACACAGTGATGCTAATTATAGTGAAGATTTGGTTGCTATGACAATGGAAGTGATGTTGATGGTTGTGATCATAGTGATAAGGCTGGTTGCGGTAATAGTGATAATGACAAGGTTATGATAGTGATGGTGATGGCAATAGGGTTGGTTGTGGTGATAGTGATAATGACAAGGTTATGATAGTGATGGTGATGGCAATAGGGTTGGTTGTGATGATAGTGATAATGACAATGGTTATGATAGTGATGGTGATGGCTATAGGGCTGGTTGTGGTGATAGTGATAATGAAAATGGTTATGATAGTGATAGTGATGGTGATAGGGCTGGATGTGATAATGGCAATGGTTATTTTAGTGATAGTGATGGTGATAGGGTTGGTTGTGGTGATAGTGATAATGACAATGGTTATGATAGTGGTGGTGATGGCTATAGGGTTGGTTGTGGTGATAGTGATAATGACAATGGTTATGATAGTGATGGCTATAGGGTTGGTTGTTGTGGTAGTGGTGATGGCGATGGTTATGATAGTGATGGTGATGGCAGTAGGGTTGGTTGTGGTGATAGTGATGATGACAATAGTAATGATGTCCAGCATCAAGATGATTTAAGGTGGAATGTGATAGTGATGATAACTGATAGATACCATAGTGTTAGTATGGACATACTGCAAATCTGAGCGAATAAAGCTCTACCATAGCTTTCTATGTTGTTTCAGATATGTGAAGATCTTTCAGAATGTGGACTTGTCTAGCAACTTCTATTTTAGGTATGCATTGTATTGACTTTGTATACAAACATTAAAATGTACTTTGCTGCCTTGCTTGTTTTATGGTTAACCCATTTTTTCCTGGAGATTTTTTCCTATTAAATTTACAAAAAATATAATGATGACCAAATCAAATCAGAAGTCCGAGGATAAACCACTGGAGGAAGGGAAGTCCTAGTCACTGAGCCATTCCTACTCTCTCGTAATATCATAGTCTTCACTTGCAGCTATAGCTACGATCTCACGCATACCTTACAACACAACATGGCTCCATTGATTGGACCTAAAGACAAGTCTGACAAGGCTTGCAAGGGATCATGGGAAGCCTGGGGGAGTATTAAATGCAACAGCTGTGCTGAACCGGATCTCAAAGACACTCAAAATAAGACAAATAAAAATGCTGATAGAGAAACTTTAGAAGTAAGGAGGGACGTGGATGGGCAGCAAGACCAAGACGACAAAGGTGGTCAGATCACATCAACCCTGAAATTATCTGAGGAAAGTAAACCTGAAGAGAAGGAAGTTGATGTGAGTGACAGAGATTTGGCCAAAAAACAACAAAAACAAGATCACAGCTCTAAAGAATCGACACAGAGAGATCCTGAAGGGAGAGAAAAACCTAAGCAGGAAAATAATGGAGCTGTTAAGGATGACAAGGATGCATGTGCGGCTTGTGAGAAGCTGCGGAGTGAGTCCCTGAGTAGACCGAATACCTCCCACAGGAACGTGAGGATCAGCAAGCCGTGCTACAAATTCACTTGGAATAAATACCTGTTGCACGGTTTTGAGGGTGTGGTTCACCTGGACTGGGTGCTGTATGTCATCAATGGTTTTCTTGGCCAATCAGGTAACACAGTACTACGTACAATACCTGGGTGTGGTATGTCATCAATGGTGTCTTGGCCAATCAGGTAACACACAATACTATTTACAATAATGGGTTTAAG
Organism: Nematostella vectensis; assembly: GCF_932526225.1. Classification (NCBI taxonomy): domain Eukaryota; kingdom Metazoa; phylum Cnidaria; class Anthozoa; order Actiniaria; family Edwardsiidae; genus Nematostella; species Nematostella vectensis. Next base: position 13,054,819 of record NC_064047.1, read on the forward strand.
AGTGTGGCTCATATGGCTTGTACATCATCATTGTACATACTGTACAGACAGTGGTATGTAAAATATGTGTTAAATGGGTTAGAGGGGGCGGTTGGTATAGATGGGTGTTGTATGCCATCAGTAAATCCTTTTGCCATTCAGGTAACCTCAAGGGTGATGTGGTACCTTATCAATTCCAAAGCCCACCCCAAGCCCAGTACTTTTGCTCAGATCAATGGCTAATGCTTGAAACGCCAGTGAAGCTAAACTGTTTTCACAAAGGCATAAAACTTCAACCTTGTGTTGATTAATTTTCCTGATTCCCCTACGACTACGCAGACCACCTAGTCATTCATTACAGCTTGTCTGAATTTTTTCTAGTCTTCCAAAGCTTACCCAAGCCTTATGGTACAGTAATTATCCCTACAACTCCACAAAATCAATAACCATGGCTATTGCAGTAGTAGCATACTCATGCTTCCTTGGAAAACAGATCTCAAGGGTTTCCAAAAATAATAATTTAGTAATGGGAAGGGAAGCCCTTTTAGCCCCCCCCCCACTAAACATGTACTGTACTGATATTCCTTCTGAAAACAAAACCATTCATCAAGTTTTGCTGGCATTTTGTTCAATATGCAAGAATGCAAACTTTTTTCAAGGCTTTGATCTTTGTTATATAGTATTAAAGGCATGAAAGGGGCACTATAAAAAACAAAAAAAGTGAAAAAATAAAAACAGCATGAAATCTTTCTGGTTACATCAACCAAGGTGTGAATAGAAAGGAACCAATTTCCTATAAAATAGTATATATGGGGAGGTTTTAGCCGATTTACTATCTGCGGTTTCAAGGTTTGGGTCAATGTACAGCCTGTAACAAAACCTAAAAATACTATTTTCAATCCATTTCCTTCCACTTAATGGGAGATGTTCAAACCACAATATTTTATTTTCCCGAAAGATCAGAGGTTAAACAACCTGAATGGTTATTGGTTATCCTGCATAATTTTGGCTGTTTATGAGCTTTTCTAAATAAAACTGAAATAATTCTTATAGCGTGCCCCTTTAAATTTTGAGCACAAAATTATTGCATAGGTGATGTGTTATATGTGTTGCAGGTCAATAAGGTCATGCATTCGTTTCATAATATTTGTAGATATCTGTGTGTATGGCCAGCCTATTTACGTAACCCTCATAGCTCGGCGGTCTGCGAGGTTTGCAGGGACGAGATTCCTGAAAAGAGGCACTAATGAGGAGGTATGTCTGGTGACACAGTCATTTGTTGTTGTCTGACAACTATCTGGGGAACATTGGTGGGGCAGTTGGCAGAGCATTGATCTGTTGAACCTGTGCATCTCATTGCTGGGTTCTAGGTTAATTTCCCAGTTCCAACATGAATTGAGACTTTACTTAACATCTGAATGCTTGGAAGATCAGCCTCCATTTTCACAGACATGCTAAAGGGATCCAGATTGATGATGTAGGTCACAGTAGTTAACATTTACCCCGTGGTAAGGCCCTTTTCTACTAGTCACTTTATTATGACTACTTCTTCTCGAGGTACACAAAAGATAGTTACGACTCCTGCAAAGAATTCAAATAAATGCTCTCGATTTCATGAAAGCCACAATGTTGGTATAAACACATTAGTTAACATAACTAACTATCTTTCTCCTAAATTATACTTTGATTGACAGGGCTTCGTAGCGAATGAGGTGGAGACAGAACAGATAGTCCATGATGCATCAGTGCTGTCTTTTCACAGTGGGCGCTTCACTTCATATGTCCAGATCAGGGGTTCTGTTCCTACCTTTTGGTCACAGGTAAAAGGTGTACCGAATACCTGTAGCTGCCATGCTATGTTAATGGTAGGCTGGCAAAGCACTTTATCATTGGTAGCTTGGCAACTAAATGCATTAGGGTGGGCTGACAAAGCAATGAATCATGGGTAGGCTTGCAAAGCAATGTATCATGGGTAGCCTGGCAAAGCATTACATCATGGTTAGTCTGCAAAGCAATGTATCATGGGTAGTCTGGCAAAGCATTGCATCATGGGTAATCTGGCAATGCAATGCATCATTGGTTATCTGGCAAAGTATTGCATTATGGGTAGTCTGGCAAAGCATTGCATCATGGGTAGTCTGGCAAAGCAATGCATCATGGGTAGTCTGCAAAGCAATGTATCATGGGTAGTCTGGCACAGCATTGCATCATGGGTAGTCTGGCAAAGCATTACATCATGGGTAGTCTACAAAGCAATGTATCATGGGTAGTCTGGCAAAGCATTGCATCATGGGTAGTCTGGCATAGCAATGCGTCATGGGTGGACTGGCAAAGCATTGCATCATGGGTAGTCTGGCAAAGCATTACATTATGGGGTAGTCTGGCAAAGCATTGCATCATGGGTAGTCTGGCACAGCATTGCATCATAGGTAGTCTGGCAAAGCATTGCATCATGGGTAGTCTGGCAAAGCATTGCATCATGGGTAGTCTGGCAAAGCATTACATTATGAGTAGTCTGGCAAAGCATTGCATCATGGGTAGTCTGGCAAAGCATTACATCATGGGTAGTCTGGCATAGCAATGCGTCATGGGTGGACTGGCAAAGCATTGCACCATGGGTAGTCTGGCATAGCAATGCATTTATAGGTGGGGAATCAAATCATTGTGTCCTAGGTAGAGTCACCTGGTTTATTTATTTATTTTTTGTCATTCTAAGGATATGAAGCAAGTCATGGTCCCTAAGCCGCAAATAATGGGTTTGTACCACTTCTTAATAGTCTCATTTTTCTTTGCACAATAGAAGTCAAATAAGGTCTGCCATGACAGCAGTTTCATTCCAGACAATTTAATTCCAGCTTATTACATGATTGACACCTTTTCCATTGTTCTTGCAAGTCCTTTATTTCCCTTAAATACCAATGAATAATTTACAATCTTAAAAAAACAGGGAGGGCTTGATGTATGTATCAGCAGGGAAAAAGTGGGGTCTAATATGAACTCATTAGATATGAATGAGGTTAATAACTAGAATACTAATGATGAGGAGTAGGTTAAAAACTAGATATTAACCGTAATTACTAATGAAGGACCATCTTATTAAACCTTGAGTAGAAATGAGCAAAAAAACACCACATTTTTGCCACAGATTTGATAACAAGAACGATCGAATATTAACAATGCATCGATTCAATTGTCATGAAGGTTTATGTGAAATTTTGGAAAATTATTCCACCAGCAAAGTTAGGCTGTGGTATGGCTATCTGAGGTGTATACTAACTCGTTTCGCTTGTTTATTGTTGTCAACATTACAGTTCTTGAAAATAGATATTTGGCTTAGTTAAAATAAGTCGCTCTTTTTTGCTGTCAGTGAGCTACATTCTCGCAGCCTGCTCACACTGAATCTCTGTGTTAAGAAAATTTTGCAATTTAACTCCACCTTTGGGAATTGAGTCTGTGCATAGAGCAGCCGTGATATGTCTTAATGTTAATATTGATTGTGTACAGTATTGATCTAATGAGCTTTTCAAATTTGTGCAATCAACCACCAACTCTCCTGGGCTTTCTTGCAGATCAATAATAACCTGAACCTTGTTTGTTTGTTTAAAAAAAAACTCATTTTAGATTCCTTTCATCATTAAGTTGTTGAGTCCATCTCCCTTTGCAGTTGACAGAGCTGACCCATACTGCAATGCAGCCGCACAACATGTGAACAGACTTCTGGGGAGGTTTGGTGCACCGCTGGTCATATTGAACCTGGTCAAGGTATGCCGGCAGAGCATTGTGCTGATGTTGTAATTTCACTTTGCAAATAGCTCAGCAAATGCTGATATTGTGGCCTCAATATGGAGTTTGATTCCTGTTTAAATCCCGGTAAATTAGTTAAAGAGCACACAAATTATTGTACATAAGGGCTGAAAAACAATGCAAGATCTTATTTACTTCAATCAAGTTTTTAAACTATTTTGGCTTTTTCCAAATTAATGCTAAAGTGAATCTTCAACTGCTTGTATTGCACCTTTTGAAGTTTATCTTTTTATAAAAGAAAAGGCTTGCTCAACTAATTTGTGCATTTTTAGAGACGGGAGAAGAAGCGACATGAGCAGATACTTAGCGAGGAACTGCAGACGGCTGTTGAATATCTTAATCAATTCCTGCCTCCAGAACACAACATACAGTACATTCCATGGGACATGGCCAGACATAATAAGAGGTAAAGTCACCCCATAATATAACATACAGTACATTCCATGGGACAAGACATAATAAGAGGTAAAGTCACCCCATAATACAACATACAGTACATGACATGGGACATGGTAAGACATAATAAGAGGTAAAGTCACCCCATAATACAACATACAGTACATGACAAGGAACATGGCCAGACATAATAAGAGGTAAAGTCACCCCATAATACAACATACAGTACATGACAAGGAACATGGTAAGACATAATAAGAGGTAAAGTCACCCCATAATACAACATACAGTACATGACATGGGACATGGTAAGACATAATAAGAGGTAAAGTCAACCCATTAATACAACATACAGTACATGACAAGGGACATGGTAAGACATAATAGGAGGTAAAGTCACCCCATAATACAACATACAGTACATGACAAGGGACATGGTAAGACATAATAAGAGGTAAAGTCACCCCATAATACAACATACAGTACATGACAAGGAACATGGCCAGACATAATAAGAGGTAAAGCCATCCCATAATACAACAAACAGTACATGACATGGGACATGGTAAGACATAATAGGAGGTAAAGTCACCCCATAATACAACATACAGTACATGACATGGGACATGGTAAGACATAATAAGAGGTAAAGTCGCCCCATAATACAACATACAGTACATGACATGGGACATGGTAAGACATAATAAGAGGAAAAGTCATCCCATAATACAACAAACAGTACATTCCGTGGGACATGCCCAGACATAATAAGAGTAAAGCCACCCCATAATACAACAAACAGTACATTCCGTGGGACATGGCCAGACATAATAAGAGGTAAAGTCACCCCATAATACAACATACAGTACATGACAAGGGACATGGTAAGACATAATAGGAGGTAAAGTCACCCCATAATACAACATACAGTACATGACATGGGACATGGTAAGACGTAATAAGAGGTAAAGTCACCCCATAATACAATATACAGTACATGACATGGGACATGGCCAGACATAATAAGAGGTAAAGTCACCCCATAATACAACATACAGTACATGACATGGGACATGGTAAGACATAATAGGAGGTAAAGTCACCCCATAATACAATATAGAGTACATGACAAGGGACATGGTAAGACATAATAAGAGGTAAAGTCACCCCATAATACAACATACAGTACATGACACAGGACATGGCCAGACATAATAAGAGGTAAAGTCACCCCATAATACAACATACAGTACATGACATGGGACATGGTAAGACATAATAAGAGGTAAAGTCACCCCATAATACAACATACAGTACATGACACAGGACATGGCCAGACATAATAAGAGGTAAAGCCACCCCATAATTCAACATACAGTACATGACGTAGGGCATGGCCAGACATAATAAGAGGTAAAGTCAACCCATAATACAACATACAGTACATGACAAGGGACATGGTAAGACATAATAGGAGGTAAAGTCACCCCATAATACAACATACAGTACATGACATGGGACATGGTAAGACGTAATAAGAGGTAAAGTCACCCCATAATACAATATACAGTACATGACAAGGGACATGGTAAGACATAATAAGAGGTAAAGTCACCCCATAATACAACATACAGTACATGACACAGAACATGGCCAGACATAATAAGAGGTAAAGCCACCCCATTAATACAACATACAGTACATGACATGGGACATAGCCAGACATAGTAATAAGAGGTAAAGTCACCCCATAATACAACATACAGTACATGACAAGGAACATGGCCAGACATAATAAGAGGTAAAGTCACCCCATAATACAACATACAGTACATGACACAGGACATGGCCAGACATAATAAGAGGTAAAGTCACCCCATAATACAACATACAGTACATGACGTGGGACATGGCCAGACATAATAAGAGGTAAAGTCACCCCGTAATACAACATACAGTACATGACATGGGACATGGTAAGACATAATAAGAGGTAAAGTCACCCCATAATACAACATACAGTACATGACGTGGGACATGGCCAGACATAATAAGAGGTAAAGTCACCCCGTAATACAACATACAGTACATGACATGGGACATGGTAAGACATAATAAGAGGTAAAGTCACCCCATAATACAATATACAGTACATGACGTGGGACATGGCCAGACATAATAAGAGGTAAAGTCACCCCATAATACAACATACAGTACATGACATGGGACATGGTAAGACATAATAAGAGGTAAAGTCACCCCATAATACAATATACAGTACATGACGTGGGACATGGCCAGACATAATAAGAGGTAAAGTCACCCCATAATATAACATACAGTACATGACAATGGACATGGCCAGACATAATAAGAGGTAAAGTCACCCCATAATACAACATACAGTACATTCCGTGGGACATGGCAAGACATAATAAGAGGTAAAGTCACCCCATTAATACAACATACAGTACATTCCATGGGACATGGCCAGACATAATAAGAGGTAAAGTCACCCCATAATACAACATAGAGTACATGACATGGGACATGGCCAGACATAATAAGAGGTAAAGTCACCCCATAATACAACATACAGTACATGACACAGGACATGGCCAGACATAATAAGAGGTAAAGTCACCCCATAATACAACAAACAGTACATGACACAGGACATGGCCAGACATAATAAGAGGTAAAGTCACCCCATAATACAACATACAGTACATGACATGGGACATGGTAAGACATAATAAGAGGTAAAGTCACCCCATTAATACAACATACAGTACATGACACAGGACATGGCCAGACATAATAAGAGGTAAAGTCACCCCATAATACAACATACAGTACATGACAAGGAACATGGCCAGACATAATAAGAGGTAAAGTCACCCCATTAATACAACATACAGTACATGACATGGGACATGGTAAGACATAATAAGAGGTAAAGCCACCCCATAATACAACATACAGTACATTCCGTGGGACATGGCCAGACATAATAAGAGGTAAAGTCACCCCATTAATACAACATACAGTACATGATATGGGACATGGCCAGACATAATAAGAGGTAAAGTCACCCCATAATACAACATACAGTACATGACATGGGACATGGCCAGACATAATAAGAGGTAAAGCCACCCCATTAATACAACATACAGTACATGACATGGGACATGGCCAGACATAGTAATAAGAGGTAAAGTCACCCCATAATACAACATACAGTACATGACAAGGAACATGGCCAGACATAATAAGAGGTAAAGTCACCCCATAATACAACATACAGTACATGACACAGGACATGGCCAGACATAATAAGAGGTAAAGTCACCCCATAATACAACATACAGTACATGACGTGGGACATGGCCAGACATAATAAGAGGTAAAGTCACCCCGTAATACAACATACAGTACATGACATGGGACATGGTAAGACATAATAAGAGGTAAAGTCACCCCATAATACAACATACAGTACATGACGTGGGACATGGCCAGACATAATAAGAGGTAAAGTCACCCCGTAATACAACATACAGTACATGATATGGGACATGGCCAGACATAATAAGAGGTAAAGTCACCCCATAATACAACATACAGTACATGACGTGGGACATGGCCAGACATAATAAGAGGTAAAGTCACCCCATAATACAACATACAGTACATGACATGGGACATGGTAAGACATAATAAGAGGTAAAGTCAACCCATTAATACAACATACAGTACATGACATGGGACATGGTAAGACATAATAAGAGGTAAAGTCACCCCATAATACAATATACAGTACATGACGTGGGACATGGCCAGACATAATAAGAGGTAAAGTCACCCCATAATACAACATACAGTACATGACATGGGACATGGTAAGACATAATAAGAGGTAAAGTCACCCCATAATACAATATACAGTACATGACTTGGGACATGGCCAGACATAATAAGAGGTAAAGTCACCCCATAATATAACATACAGTACATGACCACAATGGACATGGCCAGACATAATAAGAGGTAAAGTCACCCCATAATACAACATACAGTACATTCCGTGGGACATGGCAAGACATAATAAGAGGTAAAGTCACCCCATTAATACAACATACAGTACATTCCATGGGACATGGCCAGACATAATAAGAGGTAAAGTCACCCCATAATACAACATACAGTACATGGCAAGGAACATGGCCAGACATAATAAGCGGTAAAGTCACCTCATAATACAACATACAGTACATGACATGGGACATGGTAAGACATAATAAGAGGTAAAGTCACCCCATAATACAACATACAGTACATGACGTGGGACATGGCCAGACATAATAAGAGGTAAAGTCACCCCGTAATACAACATACAGTACATGATATGGGACATGGCCAGACATAATAAGAGGTAAAGTCACCCCATAATACAACATACAGTACATGACGTGGGACATGGCCAGACATAATAAGAGGTAAAGTCACCCCATAATACAACATACAGTACATGACATGGGACATGGTAAGACATAATAAGAGGTAAAGTCAACCCATTAATACAACATACAGTACATGACATGGGACATGGTAAGACATAATAAAAGGTAAAGCCATCCCATAATACAATATACAGTACATGACGTGGGACATGGCCAGACATAATAAGAGGTAAAGTCACCCCATAATATAACATACAGTACATGACAATGGACATGGCCAGACATAATAAGAGGTAAAGTCACCCCATAATACAACATACAGTACATTCCGTGGGACATGGCAAGACATAATAAGAGGTAAAGTCACCCCATAATACAACATACAGTACATGGCAAGGAACATGGCCAGACATAATAAGCGGTAAAGTCACCTCATAATATAACATACAGTACATGACATGGGACATGGTAAGACATAATAAGAGGTAAAGTCACCCCATAATATAACATACAGTACATGACATGGGGCATGGTAAGACATAATAAGAGGTAAAGTCATCCCATAATACAACATACAGTACATGACATGGGACATGGCCAGACATAATAAGATGTAAAACCACCCCATAATACAACATACAGTACATTCCATGGGACATGGCCAGACATAATAAGAGGTAAAGTCACCCCGTAACACAACAAACAGTACATGACATGGGGCATGGTAAGACATAATAAGAGGTAAAGTCACCCCATAATATAACATACAGTACATGACATGGGACATGGTAAGACATAATAAAAGGTAAAGCCATCCCATAATACAACATACAGTACATGACATGGGACATGGTAAGACATAATAAGGGGTAAAGTCACCCCATAATACAACATACAGTACATGACAAGGGACATGGTAAGACATAATAAGAGGTAAAGTCACCCCATAATACAACATACAGTACATGACATGGGACATGGTAAGACATAATAAGAGGTAAAGTCACCCCATAATACAACATACAGTACATGACACAGGACATGGCCAGACATAATAAGAGGTAAAGTCACCCCATAATACAACATACAGTACATGACATGGGACATGGTAAGACATAATAAGAGGTAAAGTCACCCCATAATACAACATACAGTACATGACATGGGACATGGCCAGACATAATAAGAGGTAAAGCCACCCCATAATTCAACATACAGTACATGACGTAGGGCATGGCCAGACATAATAAGAGGTAAAGTCAACCCATTAATACAACATACAGTACATGATATGGGACATGGTAAGACATAATAAGAGGTAAAGTCACCCCATAATACAACATACAGTACATGACATGGGACATGGCCAGACATAATAAGAGGTAAAACCACCCCATTAATACAACAAACAGTACATTCCGTGGGACATGGCAAGACATAATAAGAGGTAAAGCCACCCCATAATACAATATACAGTACATGACAGATATGATTAATCATTGCATTATTTTAAGGCCCAAGAGCGAAGCTCGCATATCAACAAACTTAACATTACATGAGACATGGCCAAGTATACACCTATTTGAAATAAGTTTACACTTGATAAATTATGTGTCGTAACCCACGGTGGTTCATGGGTAGCGTTTAAAAGGCTGAATCTGTATCTGGAAGCCATGTTTATGTGAATTTTTATATGAACATAAACAAGAATTATCCAGCTTTAGAAACCTGTATTTAAATTTGGTTTACCGTAAATGACCTAATCAACGCCCCCTACCTAAAGAACGCCTCCTATCTAATGAACGCCTCACCTGTAAAGTTACAGGTTTATAATAAACGCCCCTCTCTAATAAAGGGCCCTCTATTTAACGCACACTACCCTCCCTTCCAGCACATAAACAAACGGCATAGTAATTAACCGTAATATAAATCAAATTTAAATAAATCTGAGTTTGGCTTCTACTGGATGAGACTTGAGACCTGGGTAAGAAATGCTTGCTACGCAAGCTTTAATTTAACGTGATCCTGACTGAGCTCTTGGATTTGTTATATTGTCATAGTTTGTAAAGAACGCCCCTCTCTAATAAACGCATCCTATCTATTGAACGCCCCCCCCACCCCCCTCGGACTGTCGAATTTTAATAAACGCCCCGGGCGTTTATTAGATCGTTTACGGTACGTCTTTTTGCTTATTTACTTGATATCCATAAAGCACTGCGGGTTACGATGCACAGATTCTCCAAGTGCAACAATATTTAAAATAGGTGTATACGATAGAGTAAATAGATAAGGTTTTTTTTACATGTGAGCTTTGAAGACATGATATTTATGCAATGTTCATTCATTGTAAGATTTCAATGATTTCTTATGTTTTCTTTGTAGTAAGGACTTGAACGTTATGGAAAGGCTAACCGTGATTGCCGATCAGGTAATAATAAGGGAAATAATTAACACGAGGTTGAAATGTTATGTTTACCCCTCTACAAAAACAGCGTTATTTTCAGCAAATGTAGCGAAAACGTCTTGTAAAAAAAATGCTGTTTTTCAGTCTCAAGCGTTCTGATCGTGTTCTTGTGGCTAGTAGAGACTGTGATTCTGGATTGCCTCTCCCCAACCCCTTTTGTTTTCTTTCTAACACAGGAATACCGAACCGAACGCTAGTAATTAGGCTTCTATTGTGTTCAGACTTGGAAATATGAAAATGCTGTGTTCTGAGCGTGTTACTGCTGATATTGTCTAACTCAGCGCTAGTCCGCTTGCTCTCTGGTAACCATTGCGGCCTTACCGCGGATCATTACAAATATGAACAAATATATAACATAAACAGTATAACTAAACAATGCCGGTTTGTTTGACTCAGGCACGTTAGAAAAACAGGAATCTGATTTATATGTATATTATACAATATCTACGCAATTTCTTTGATCGAAATGCCTTTATCGAAACCCTATTTCAATCCGTATTAGAAAATTGTATTCGTCCGGCACATATAAAAGGCCATTTTAATGAATCTTGATGCTGTGGTTTTTCTAAGAAAATATGCAGTTTTCCGAGGAGAAGAAAAACGCTCAAACAAGTCGTTAGCCCTGAAAGTGCCGTATTATAACGGAATATAATCATTGAAGATGGTGGACCTTAATGTTGGCGACCGAGTGGACCGACCCCCTTGCCCCTTTGACGCATATCTAAAATACTATTTCATTCTCCTGCTTTAAACATGAAGTAGGACAAAGCTTGTTATACCACAGGATTACCATCCTCCCGCTGTTATCATCAGGATTATTTCCCGTAAATGATCTATTACAAAATAAAGTTCGAATGATCAGAGTTATTTCATAAATTGTTCTGATGCTAGGTCCACCTCGAAAGCAAAGTATATCACGTGAAAGCAGGGATACACCAAAAACTGGAATCCGACTCTGCCTAATTTTCGTCTTTAATAAGACTTCTTCAGGGCAGAGTCTGCAATTGTATTGTATTCATTGTCCTGGTACGAGATCACGACAGTTTAGGCTTTTTGATTATATACATGAAAGCAGGGTATACAGTATATAATGATCATAAACACGAATGCTTGGACTTTTATTTTTGATACTTCAACGTGAACTAAAAATGATCTAATGCTTAGTGCTCAATTCCGAACTCATTTCGCTGGATTAAGTCGTTTTTATAGTTCCAAATAACGAAAATTATTCCTTGGACCTAATTTTTGGTCACGTTCCATTCTCGCTAGACCGTGAAAATTTGCGTCTTCATAATTAGAGAAAAGCGACATTAATGCATCATCAGACAGAATGCATTTCACGTTCGCCCCTTTGTTATTTTCGTTTTTTTTCCGCTGTTGCCGAATTTATTTTCATGTGACGTAAGCCCAGTTTAATTAGAGCACTACATATAAAAACTTGTTTAAAAAACCAACTCTTTCGCAGTTTTATCAAATCATAGTAACATTAGTATCGCCGTTGCCCAATTTTGTTTTTAGTTGGCGTAAGCTCACTGTTTCATTAGAGCACTTCACGAATATCGTGTTTCTTAAACAAGCTCTTTAGCAACTTGGTCAAATGAATGGTGTCTAGGGAAACAATAGTTTGATTTAATTGCGCGTAGTATCCGTTGTGTTGAAAAAGGATCATGAAACTAAGTTATTCGTAGCTAGTGCAGCGCATCGTATGTCATTCTCGACACCTTTTTGTCTTTAAAACAAAGGATGTTCTTTCGAATCACGTAGGAGTCCAAGGAGTTTAGTTTAGCTCTATGCAAATAGCGATAAGGATGGCAAACTGCTTCATAGCATCTCCTAACATTATGTACATAAGGCGGCAGTCTCGCCAGTTGTACACCAGCAGTGATAGTATTGGTGTTTTGATATTTTGATCACACAAGCCACATAAAGCCACACTTTGACCACAAGATATAACGGCAACGAGATAAAGAATATTTTAAATATAAGACAGCTAGCCATCTGCTAGGTTTTATTTGAAGTGGGCAGTAGACAACAAATCACAACATTCATACATCGTTGAGCTTTCGGCTGTATTCCAATTTTGTTCCATTTACTTTTCTAGTTCCTCTTGTTGAGTAATAAAGATATAAATATAATGTGTTTAACTCAAGCGTATAATGTAGGGCTAAACAGCACAGTGACGTCAGCATGACGTCATCCATAACGATCCATAACAAAATCTTATTTCACGTGATGGCAAAACCTGATATATAATAAGTAAGAAAGTCCAGGCCATTTCATGGGTGGGTTTGAGAAACAATTATATCGTATTTATATATTTAGGTTTTTTTTATTCGTCTCCGTCATCGATGCGCTCGTTATGACGTCAAAGCGTCGTTTAAGTAGTAATTATGTATGTTCTAACAGATGACGAGCGTTCCTGGCGAGTTAGTGTGTCTGCATTAATCGTTTTTGAAAGGTAAACGGACAATTTTTGCAAGAAACTATCAGCATTTGATAAGAAAGACAGACATGAGCGGTAAATGCCTCTCTAGTAATTTCATCCGAAAGATGGGGAAAACCTGGAGCACCCTGACTTCGAGGATCAGCCATAAATACCAGATAATAGGAGCCCAGGAACCAGAAAATGTGGTTTTCAACTGCACTCGATCAAGGGAATTTATGGTTTTTCCGCCAGATGGGAGCGAAGACGTGGGAGTCCCAATGGATCTGGATCTGAGCTGCCTCGTACGACCGAGAAGGAACGCGATCTGTGAAGTCAATGAAGTGGAGGACGAGGAACTGAGGCAATTTCGACATACTATTCTTGTGGATATTTACTTAAAGGAAGGATTGTCCAGCTTGTGACTAAATTACTGAAATACTCCATGAACCACCACTGCAAATGATCAAATATCGACAAATACCTTTGGTAAATATAATTTAACAACGCCTCGGAGGCTTGAAGTCACTGAATCTCCTTTCCGCAGTAAATGACACCGAAAAAAGATGGGAAACAAGGAACTATTGGTGTTCCACCGAGTCGAATGTGATATTATAATTTTGTTTTTCATTTTGTATCTTTTTCGAAGTGATAACACACTATTCAGAATCCATGGATGTATCCACACTCTGTCCTGATATACGCATACCAAATGCTAAATAACAGCTAAGGTACTACAGAATTTTTCAACAAGTCAAAAGTTAAACAAGAAAAAAATCGTAAACGAATTGGTTTCAAGTATTCCGGATCCAACCCTGTGTACCGACTCCTTCCACAAAACAATTTCTGAAAACACTACCAAGGGATTGGACCCAGTCCTCCTCGCCCTGGCGTACCGACCATTCTATGAAAAGACTAATATATAGATTTAGGCACTGCCTAAAAGCGGAGCCAGCTTTTTAACCCTATTTCCATATTGGGAATCTTTAGGCAGTTTAGAGGTATGACCCCCTGAACAAAATAGTTTCTAGACTAGAATTTTTTTGAGAATAAAAAAGAGATCCATAATGACAACACTCACCTCAGTCCATATGCTTTAAAAAGACTAAAGTGCTGTATGCTTAATCCCCCTCCCCACTTTTTCATTCATGTAACTTGTTTGAAATGCACGGTCCAAGCTGGATTTTATTTTATCTCAGCTATTTCTCCCACCGTAATGAAATGCTGGACCTCCTCCCAATCACCACTACTTTTGCAGCTTAAAAAAAATATTGCTGATATTTTAGTTTTATTTATTAACAGTGCTCTGGGTAGCTTCATTTGATAGACAACTGATACTGAACAGATATTTCCTATTTTACATTTCTACAATCAAATAATTACTCAGTTTTTTTTGTTGAGTACAGCTTTGAAGATCAAAAGACTTCAGCAGATGTTTGCAGCAAGAGAGCCCAACATTTTGCACCCAAAAATACCTATGATAAAAATTTTCAGCCATTTTTAAAACACAGTAGAGGTACAGGTACCAAATTGCTGGAAGATGCAACTACAAATCTTTGTGAATACAAATATTTCGATTCACTATCCTTTTCCTACTTGAGTTAAACAGCACAGTTATATCATACTTAAATGTTAACCTCCCAGTTAAAGCCCCAGACAAAGTTAGCATAGATAAGAAAAGAGAAACCCCATTTGACAGCATCCATTAAGGAGGGGAAGGCTCCTCCTAAAATAGTCAGATGGGGTTGTTTGTCCAGGGTATGAAATTATGCTAACTGCTTTCCCTTAGGTTGTGGTCAAAATACTTAGTGAAAGAAATTGCTTGACCGCACCTAATGTGCTACCTTATGGGGGTAGGAATTACTGACCACACCCAAATTGTTATCCCTTAGGGTTGAGATCGATCATCCCCTTCTGTTATGGGAGTCTATTTGGGTAAATGGGAATGGTAAACAGCAATTTTACCCAATAGCAGATATGGCGAGGACACAGAAATGTAGGTTTTAAATTAACTTGAATGTATCTATTTTATAATATATTAAATGCACAAAAGATGCTGAATGGCGAATCAAATTATTGCTACTCATAAGTAGCTTGAATCCCACAAAAGAATGAAAAGAGCATAGCACTTGGGACAACCCCCACCCCTTAAAAAAGGAAAAAGGAATCACAGTTTTGGTGATTGTAATGGTTAAAATTTTATGGCAATATCAACCAAACAGGAAAAATATGTTTCCCAGGGGAAGAATGCAGATTGATTGAAAAGGAAAAACATATTTAAAGGGAAGAAAGGAAAGCTAAATATTTTGCTAAAATATGCTGCTCATCATCCATGTCTTCATACAGTCTCACATTATGGCTTTTGGGTATTAACAGTTCACCTGAATCAGAAAAAAAATCGTTCGTTGTTATTTCAATTTTCTAATTTTCTTAAAACATGAGAACAAGCATAGAGGAAAACAAATGATTAGATTAGTATCCTTACCAAACAGAAACAGACAACAGATCAATATTGGCTTTATATGAGAAAGACATTTTGACGTTTTTCTGTATTTAACATAAAATTTGGGACAAAAACAGCATAGCCAGGTAATAAAGAAACGAGAAAGACTTTGCAAGGATGTTTGCGAAATGCTTTCCGTTTTTCCTCACACATTTGCCAATAAATAGCAAATGAATTCTCAATGAAATAAGCTTAATGATACAAAGATTTATCAACACAACTGTGTATACATGAGCCATCAAGGTCGTTCTTACCTGAGCTAGATAGATAAGTCTTGATTTGTAGATGTATTTTTCTTATTTGAGGAAAAGTTTCTTTTACGATTATAACAGAACTGGGAAGCCGTTTTAGTGCGTGCCAAAATAGCATCCAATCAGCGTTCAAGAAATTGATCTCTCAGCCAATTAAAAACACAGTGGAAGCAAGATGATTGAATAGTGACACCGGGAAAATCAGAGAAGTTGTAAAACGACTAAAATCGTTTTGTTTGAGGATTATTATCAGCAACATTTGCAAAAAAAAAGAATAACACTTAAAAGGAATAAGACAGAAATTTCGTTTTGATTCATATATTCTATTCACACCATTTTGAATTGAAATTTTCGTCCGGAACTCACCTTGACTGTCAATGTTGTTTGCCTTGTGGTGTTCGCTCGTTTAGGAGAACAATTCCGTATTTTAGCTATCATAAATAAAGCTTTTATTTTTGGATTTTTGCTCTGTAACATCATAATAAGAATAGTAGTGAAGAGCCTCCACAATTCCCTGATAAATGCTGCTGGTTTTGTAGCCTTTTCCTTCAACTATAAAGTTTTCAACCACCGCACCAGGTGAAGAAGTTGAGCCGATCTTTCAAATTCTTATTTTCATACGGCCATTTGACTGGATAATTAGTTGCATTTTCTCTATTAAACCATTTTTTCGTCAATTCTTCCCTGTCAAGGTAGACGGAGTAGTTACCAGTCCACCCTGCCCCGGCGTACCAGCCATTCTATGAAAAGATGGCAATGGAGACGGTGAATATTTGGAGTTATTCATTGCTTTATTTAAGATTTTCGTTTTCTTATTGCATCCGTGACACTGCTATTAAAAAAAAACTTTCCTGGTCGATTGTTTAAAAACCTTTTTACTCAAAAACCAAAGACCATTCACACAAAAATACATCCTAATTGGCTATTCCCATACTCTAATTGACGCCATAATATTTGCTCGTTAAGAGACTCGTCTTATCGTGCCTGTGATACCATTCAATGTCTAACCGCTGTGCCGGAGCACTAACGAACCAAAAGAAAATCAAGAAGAAGAGAACATGGATTTTTGCAGCAGTCTCTTTCGAAGATTAAACCGTTTGACAGGACGAGCGGATCGCAGTTACAAAGTGATCGAAGGAGAATCGGATAGTTTGGCTTTCTATTGCATTCGTTCAAAGGAATGCGTCGTTTTCCCGCCTGACTGTAGTGAAGACGAAGAAAAGCCGTTAAGTCTTGATCTGAGTTGTCTTGTGCGCCCAAGAAGGAATGCAATTTGTCATGAACTGGAAAAAAAAGACACTGCGCTGAAAGTCTTTCGCCGTGGAGTCCTTGCAGAGATAGTATGTTCTGGCGATTATATATTCGAGTAGATGTTAAAACCTTGGCCCATGGACCAGCGCTGGACAGACAAAAAAGGACAAAAATTCGATGAAGATTTTTCCAAGTAAATGCCATTTACCAAAATCATGTTCCCAGAAACATTGCAGATCATGTCATTTCTGAGAGAAAACATGATTTCTCCAGTAAAGCTCTCCATGGTTTTAATCTGTTGTTTAAACGATAGTTTTGTAGTTGTATACGAAAAATTAGCAATATATGATTCCTAGAATTCGTGATGGATATTTGTTATACGCGATGAATAAAACGAATAGTCCCTCATTTTCAAATGGAAAAAAATACTCTACTATTCAAATGGAAAAAATACTCTAGTATAGAAAGCGACGGGGTAGCTTTTGGAATTGCGAAAAATATTACCTATTTGTCCCAGTCATGGTTCCGGTATGCCATTTTGTTGTTATATCTTAAAGCTTGATGCACTTCAAAAATGATTTTAATATACCTTTATTTATTTAAGACTAGATAGTTTTTCTTTTATATTCCTTGTGTGTATTTTTTTTGACGAAAATAAACCTTGTTGGATTGATGCTTTTGGTCCGGCTAGCGCACCCCACCCGCCCCCTCCCCTCCCCCACTTAAAAAAACATATCTTTTTTGCTTATCGCAAATCCCATTTGGATGTAAGAAAAAAAAGGTTGGATGTTAAATACATGAGCAAATAAGCGTAAATAAAAAAAACTTATCCAGGTATCGGAGTTTTGCGTCCACATGGTTTCTGCGTGTGTTTTCGCTTGGTTGTAACATATGGCGTTACGAGCTTTATCTGGGTTTCCCCCTAATTAGCACCTTTATGATACATTGTCCTCACTATCTCGATTTTGATTGGCTAAAGAACCACGCAAATGAGCTAGCTGATTATTGATTTTATGAGCGCAATGCATCTTGGGCCTAGGGCGCGAATATTACGAGAGCTTTAGCTTTGCTGTAAACACAAATTGCTGCTAGCGTTTCTTCTTCGATAACGATTCCAAAAATATTTCTACAAAAGCAGCAAGTTACACTTTGTGAGACAATGTTTATTTGCCTTTGCAAAAAAGTTTTGTTTTCGCGAAAGTATTTTTTTACTGGATCAATGTATACTTAAAATGATTATTGGATGATGTTTTTGTGATATTAGGAACAAACGTCTCGTGGAACCATTTGTCTCAAGCATTGATAATTCTGGATATCACAAAGACCTCATCCAACAAAATATAGAAATTTAGCCATCGCCATTCGCCGTTCTAACTGATAACCTTAATTGAAATAAGCGTTTTCCCAGTTTCCTGTTTGTGTTGCACTTTTTATTCTAAAAAGACCATTTTATCCAAATTTATCAACACGTCCACCACAGCTTCAAGTAGTGATCTTATACCTTAATTAAGCCAAACTGTCGTCTTGTTTTTAAATTCACGCTCTTGTGTTTTGTTCGCTACCTGTACTGAAAAAAACGAAATTATTTTTAAAACTGTTGAAGGCTAGAAAATTGTGCCATGCAAATCAGAGTAGTTTTGATCTGGCAATAGTAGAGCATGTGGAGAAAAGAGTGTAAATAATTATAATTATAGTGAGATTGAAATTTTACAATGAAATGTGTCTATATATCACGAATTGGAATCAAATATTAAAAAAAAACATTTATTGCATATGTTACATCCAGTTTAAAGAGACGTGACTAATTTGAAGATAATGATTGCTTAAAAAAGCAGCGGATTGCATAATTGTATTTTTTTTTAATTTTAATATTATTTTTATCATCATCATCATCCATCATTATCCATCTTGAAAAGATTTCAGTAGGAAAACTTAGAGGCTAATATGGGGGGGAGGACGCGTCTTCCCACAATGCATCGCTTTCCAAATATATTATCAACTGCCTCGCCCCCAGCGATGGTGCCAGTTCGCTATGGACGCCATAGCGATACATTCTCTCCAAGCTGATGAGTTTGAAAAGTCAACCTGTGTTCATGTCTACTGCGTCGATTTGGGTGCAAAACTTCCCATTTCAGCTGTAAATACTTCACTTGTTGAATTTAAAACTGTAATTGGCCACATAAGCTTTCCAAATGAGCTACAACAGCGACGAATTACGTTATTTGCCGAGAGAGAAGAGTTGCTGTAGCTGTTTAAGGAATGTTCTTCGCCGGCGGTTATTGAAAAGACAAAAAATAAGTCGGGTTTGTTTAGGATAACACATTCAATGATCACTTTTTGTATGTTACTGCCAACCTAAGACAGTAAACAAAAACTTTTTCGCGCAAAGCATGACGGGAAGACGCATCCTACTCCCGTTGAGGCTAATATCTTTGTTGGCATAGTCAAGGAACAATGCATGGTTGAGCCACTATGTTAGTGTCACAATTCCATTTTACGATCCAAGCTTCTCCTGCGTTGCACGGTTATGCCTTACCTAACCTATCTATCGTGTGTTAAAAACACCAAAAGGCAATTCCTTTCCTTTTTTAGCACTTCTACCTTCCGTGCGCTTCCAGTAGCAGATAATCTACTGTAAAAGATGAACGCTACCTTTATAACGTTTCTCTATTCTCCCCTAAGGTCTACAAGGCGACTGGGTTCTTTCTAACGTGTCTCCATTCTGTCCTAAGGTCTACAAGGCGACTGGGTTCTTTCTAACGTTTCTCCATTCTGCCCTAATGTCTTCAAGGCGACTGGGTTCTTTCTAACTTTTCTCCATTCTCACCTAAGGTCTCCAAGGCGACTGGGTTATCTCTAACGTTTTTCCATTCTCCCCTAAGGTCCACAAGGCGACTGGGTTATTTCTAACACTTCCATATTCTCCCGTAAGGTCTTCAAGGCGCCTTGGTTATTTCTAACGTTTCTCCATCCTCTCCAAAGGTCTTCAAGGCAACTGGGTTGTTTCTAACGTTTCTCCATTCTCCCCTAAGGTCTACAAGGCGACTGGGTTCTTTCTAACGTGTCTCCATTCTGTCCTAAGGTCTACAAGGCGACTGGGTTCTTTCTAACGTTTCTCCATTCTGCCCTAATGTCTTCAAGGCGACTGGGTTCTTTCTAACGTTTCTCCATTCTGCCCTAATGTCTTCAAGGCAACTGGGTTTTTTCTAACGTTTCTCCATTCTGCCCTAATGTCTTCAAGGCGACTGCGTTCTTTCTAACGTTTCTCCATTCTCCCCTTAGGTCTACAAAGCAACTGGGTTCTTTGTAACGCTTCTCCATTCTCTCCTAACGACGACTGGGTTATTTCTAACGTTTCTCCATCCTCCCCTAAGGTCTTCAAGGCGCCTTGGTTATTTCTAACGTTTCTCCATCCTCCCCTAAGGTCTTCAAGGCGACTGGGTTGTTTCTAACGTTTCTCCATCATTCCCTAAGGTCTTCATGGCGACTGGGTTTTTTTAACGTTTCTCCATTTGGCTCTAATGTCTTCAAGGCGACTGGGTTGTTTCTAACGTTTCTCCATCATTCCCTAAGGTCTTCATGGCGACTGGGTTTTTTTAACGTTTCTCCATTTGGCCCTAATGTCTTCAAGGCGACTGGGTTGTTTCTAACGTTTCTCCATCCCCCCCTAAGGTCTTCATGGCGACTGGGTTCTTTCTAACGTTTCTGCATTCTGCCCTAAGGTCTACAAGGCGACTGGGTTCTTTCTAACGTTTCTCCATCCTCCCCTAAGGTCTTCGAGGCGACTGGGTTATTTCTAACGTTTCTTCATTCTGCACTAAGGTCTTTAGGGCGACTGGGTTATTTCTGACGAATCTCTATTCTCTCCAAAGGTCTTCAAGGCGACTGGGTTCTTTCACAGTGGACATGAGCTGCACTGCAATCGACTTCGGCGACATCCAGGATGGCAGGGGATGAGGGGACAAGACTACAGCGATGACCGTGTAGGGAGGTGTCAGGTGTGACAAAGTGATAATTGCAGGGGTGGGGTAAGGTAGATGAGAGTACAGTGACGGCCGTGTTGGGAGGTGTTTGATGTGACAAAGTGATACTTGTAGAGGTGGGGTAGGATTACAGCGATGACCGTTTGAGATGTCAGGTGTGACTAAGTCATACTCGCTAGGGTGGGGTGAGGTAAAGACGACAGCAATGACCGTGTTCACAGATTTATAAAGCTCCGTGATAGCAGATTTGCACAGATTTACGAAAGAGATGGTGTTTGGCAAGGAAGGTATCATTACAGTGAAACCATGAGGGGAAATTTCATGTACAACTAATTTTTAGAGCACTTGCAGGGTTGGGGTAAGAAACTGTCTGGTTACTATTGATGCTCAGGCCTTACCCTTGTAAAGGGAAAGTCTGACTGGATTCTGTTGATACTAAGGCTTTGCCCTTGTAAAGGAAGACTGTTTTCTGACTGGTTTCTGTTGATCCTTCAGACAGGTGTTCTGCGTGTTAATTGTGTAGATTGTCTTGATCGTACCAACACTGCACAGTTCATGGCCGGCAAATGTGCGCTAGGATTCCAGGTAATACCTCCGAATTTCGATATCAGATGCGATGTAAAAGTATTTCATTTAAAAGTTTCAGTATGCAAATCTCAGCTATATCCGGCAATCAAGTTGCAATATTTTTAAAATGGAACTATACAATACACTCTATTGTTAGCAAACTTGTGTTGATTTATATAACGCATTCAGAATCTACTTTCAAGCAGGATTGTGGTACATATTAGCCAATAACATTTATCATGTTTTGTGTTGTTCGTCTATTTTTATTCTATTTTTTACTATATTCTTTGTTACATAGCGAATAATTTGATACTAGCTTTGTATGGTTTCAATAAAATGAGCTTGCTGTATTCCTGTATTCCTTAGCTGTATTCCTTAGGGGTGATTGACAAGCCCTCTGTAGAGTTCGACTCCGATGCGGTCAGGTAGGACAATGACTAAATACAGAAAAAATAATTTCTATCCAAAGAAAGGGGAAAGGGGACTGGATTCCATGGCCCGTCCCCCACCACTCCTCCCTTGCATCGTCCACTCAGACCTACTTAATCATTTCAGTCTACTTATTACTTATACCTACTTAACATTTCAGTCCATGGATATAGATTGCCTAGGTTTTGTTCTTATACCAGGGAGGTTTATTTATATTTAACTTTTTTTTGTAAGGGTACATTCAGATGCTCCTACCCGAGATAAAACTCAGTAGTTGACAAATCAATGAACAGCCTGTTATTTTTGTTTTGAATAAAAAAATTTCTTTTGGAAGGTTTAAAGCAATGGTTGTAGAAAATTATATTTAAAAAAATGTTTTTTTAGTACGGAGTGTGGAATCAAGACAATGTTGAATTTCGATTTCAAATACGCGTTTTTCACCCAACATAATTACTTCTAGCATATTTATTTATTACGAGAATATTTGCTTACTTCTAGCCTATTTGCTTACTTCTAGCCTATTTGCTTACTTCTAGCCTATTTGTTTAAATCATAGAATCCTGGAGGACTTATATGAGGCACACGGAGATACGCTCGCTCTACAGTATGGCGGCTCACAGCTCGTGCACGGGTAGGCGTGCCTTTTCTGATTTGACTGATAGCTAATGCATCATTAATTAAGTGTCTTTATTAGTTGACACCTATTGCACTGGTCGGCGTGCTTCTTTTGAATTGATTGATAGCTCGTGCAACGGTATGCGTGTTTCTTTTGATTTGATTGATTGCTTGTTTTATATTTTTTCTTGTGGAAGTCACTTTGAGCTGAGAAGGCGGAGATAGGAGGTTAGCATTTTGGAACAACTAAAATTTGTGATACATGGCATAATTATCCATGCCAGTGTATTTTCCTAACTAGAAGAGAGGCATTACGCTCGAGATCTTCAATCTTCAGAAGAAGAGACTTGGATTTTTTTAATGGGTTCTTTATGTTCACTTATTATTTACTATGCACAAAACTTTTGTTCGAAGAAAACAACATCAATTGGTCCTTCTTTTAAAATGGCTTGTCGTTACAAGTTAAAACTGGTTTAAAGTTTTTTGTTGTCTTATTAACTACGCATCAGCTCATATTTATTGATGCAAGAGTTTGCATTTCCTGATGTCGCGTTGCTTGGTTGCAGGATCCAGACGTACCGTAAAGTGTCTCCTTTCACATCACACTCACGTGACATCATGCAGACTATATCTCGTTACTATAGTAACAGATTCAACGGTGAGTCACACAGCTTGACGATTATTCGGTCAATGATGATGGTAATATTGATGAAAATATCAATTATGGTGATGGTGATGATGGTAATATTGATGAAGATATCAATTATGGTGATGGTGATGATGAAGATATTAATTATGGTTATGATGATGATGGTAATGTTGATGAAGATATCAATTATGTGATGGTGATGATGATAATATTGATGAAGATATCAATTATGGTGATGGTGATGATGGTAAATTGATGAAGATATCAATTATGGTAATGGTGATGATGGTAATGTTGATGAAGATATCAATTATGGTGAAGATGATGACAAATATGTTGATAATAATGATGTCAATTGTGATGGTAATGATGATGCCGATTTTAATATTAGGTTGATAAAGAAAATTGATCCTGATGACTAAAAGGGTGATAATGATAATGGCTTATTTGTGTGTTAGATGCTGATAAGCAGCAGGCCATGAATGTGTTCTTGGGTGTGTTCGTACCACGTAATGGCATCCTGAACATCTGGGACCTACCGACTGACTACTATCTCCACCACTCATCCACACGCAACTTGAGGAGAAACAAGACGCGCAAGAGGTACAAGAATAATTGTGGTGATAGTTGTGATGGTGAAGTTGATGGTGATGGTGATGTTAGTGTTGATGATGGTGGTGATGGTGATGGTAGTGATGAAGACGGTTATGGTAGTGGTGATGATGATTGTGATGGTGATGGTGATGGTGATGGTGATGGTGATGGTGATGGTGGTGGTGGTGGTGATGGTGATGGTGATGGTGATGGTGACGGTGACGGTGACGGTGACGGTGACGGTGATGGCAGTGATGGTGGTGGTGATAGTATTGGTGATGGTGGCAGTTTTGATCATTCTGATCATAGTGATGGTGATGATGATGGGAATCATATGATGATGGTCATGGTAATTATATCATAAATATATTGCTAACTTTTTTATGTTTTAGCTACACCCAGTGGCTAGATGGCGTTGTCCTTAATAGTTTGCCATACCCGATATGGGAAGGTACAGCATGTTGCCTTTTTCTGATTTTATTTTCCTTTCCTTTTTTTCTTCTCCCCCCCCCCCCCCTTGGGCTGGCATTGGTCCTGTAGCTAGATAATAAGAACAATGACACAAAGTTAACAATTACTCGTTATTTTGTGTATGGCATAGAATACCATGAGGCCTTGCAACCGTCGCTATCAGCCTTCATTAACAAAACTACATTTTCCTACTATAAACCATATGGTTTTGATTTTTCTCTATCTTTCCTTGTTTTGACTAATCTATAACGTACTTCATTGTCATATCATAGTAGGATTACAAAATGGATTTCTCTATATTATAGGGGTGTACATTGTTGATATTTCTCCATCTTTTCTTGTTTTTGACTAATCTATAGCGTACTTCATTGCCATATCATAGTAAGATTACAAAATGGATTTCTCTATATTACAGTGGTGTACATTGTTGATATTTCTCTATCTTTTCTTGTGTTAACTCATCTATAACGTATTGCATTGCCACACCATAGTTAGATCTCTCTATATATATAACAGGGGCGTGCCTGGGTCTAAGTGATCTCCCTGACCCTGAGGACAGCGTGATTTTACCGCGAAGTCAGACGATCGAGGACCAGCAGGTGGACGTGTTCCGCGAGTTCTACAGTCCACACGTGCTGTCCGTCTTTGAGACGATCTACCAACTGACGATGCAAAAGTCATGCAAGTGCGTCCAGGCTTTCTATTGATTGCCCCCTGCTGATTCTCGATTCAGCGAAATGACTCTGTTCTAACAGAAGCGTGTAATATTCCACTGTAACTGAGTCTATTTCCCACAAGATCAGACCACCTAGTTTTTTTTCTACAACGTGTCTCTATTTCAACTAAGCAGTGTTTTTTCTAATATTATTACGCACTTTGTCTTTGCCAGAGACTTTATGCCTTCAAATTGCATAGACCACAGCCCGTTCGTGGTCAGAGCACCATTCAAATCTCCGACGTGAGTATAAATTACATGAACCCCCTATGACATTGACCCTCTCATAACCTTGACTCCCCTATGACATTGACCCCCTCATAACCTTGACTCCCCTGACCCTAGACACTATCACCTTGACTCCCCTATGACATTGACCCCCTTATAACCTTGACTCCCCTATGACATTGACCCCCTCATAACCTTGACTCCCCTATGACATTGACCCCCTCATAACCTTGACTCCCCTATGACATTGACCCCCTCATAACCTTGACTCCCCTGACCCTAGACGCTATCACCTTGACTCTCCTATGACATTGACCCCCTTATAACCTTGACTCCCCTATGACATTGACCCCCTCATAACCTTGACTCCCCTATGACATTGACCCCCTCATAACCTAGACTCCCCTGACCCTAGACACTATCACCTTGACTCCCCTATGACATTGACCCCCTCATAACCTTGACTCCCCTATGACATTGACCCCCTCATAACCTTGACTCCCCTATGACATTGACCCCCTCATAACCTTGACTCCCCTGACCCTAGACACTATCACGTTGACTCCCCTATGACATTGACCCCCTCATAACCTTGACTCCCCTATGACATTGACCCCCTCATGACCTTGACTCCCCTATGACATTGACCCCCGCATAACCTTGACTCCCCTGACCCTAGACGCTATCACCTTGACTCCCCTATGACATTGACCCCCTCATAACCTTGACTCCCCTATAACATTGACCCCCTCATAACCTTGACTCCCCTATGACATTGACCCCCTCATAACCTTGACTCCCCTATGACATTGACCCCCTCATAACCTTGACTCCCCTATGACATTGACCCCCTCATAACCTTGACTCCCCTATGACATTGACCCCCTCATAACTTTGACTCCCCTATGACATTGACCCCCTCATAACCTTGACTCCCCTGACCCTAGACACTATCACCTTGACTCCCCTATGACATTGACCCCCTTATAACCTTGACTCCCCTATGACATTGACCCCCTTATAACCTTGACTCCCCTATGACATTGACCCCCTCATAACTTTGACTCCCCTATGACATTGACCCCCTCATAACCTTGACTCCCCTGACCCTAGACACTATCACCTTGACTCCCCTATGACATTGACCCCCTCATAACCTTGACTCCCCTATGACATTGACCCCCTCATAACCTTGACTCCCCTATGACATTGACCCCCGCATAACCTTGACTCCCCTGACCCTAGACGCTATCACCTTGACTCCCCTATGACATTGACCCCCTCATAACCTTGACTCCCCTATGACATTGACCCCCTCATAACCTTGACTCCCCTATGACATTGACCCCCTCATAACCTTGACTCCCCTATGACATTGACCCCCTCATAACCTTGACTCCCCTATGACATTGACCCCCTCATAACCTTGACTCCCCTATGACATTGACCCCCTCATAACTTTGACTCCCCTATGACATTGACCCCCTCATAACCTTGACTCCCCTATGACATTGACCCCCTCATAACCTTGACTCCCCTATAACATTGACCCCCTCATAACCTTGACTCCCCTGACCCTAGACGCTATCACCTTGACTCCCCTATGACATTGACCCCCTTATAACCTTGACTCCCCTATGACATTGACCCCCTCATAACCTTGACTCCCCTATGACATTGACCCCCTCATAACCTTGACTCCCCTGACCCTAGACGCTATCACCTTGACTCCCCTATGACATTGACCCCCTTATAACCTTGACTCCCCTATGACATTGACCCCCT
This sequence comes from Nematostella vectensis, assembly GCF_932526225.1. Lineage (NCBI taxonomy): Eukaryota > Metazoa > Cnidaria > Anthozoa > Actiniaria > Edwardsiidae > Nematostella > Nematostella vectensis. The sequence goes on from NC_064047.1 coordinate 13,082,391, forward strand.
CATAACCTTGACTCCCCTATGACATTGACCCCCTCATAACCTTGACTCCCCTGACCCTAGACACTATCACCTTGACTCCCCTATGACATTGACCCCCTCATAACCTTGACTCCCCTATGACATTGACCCCCTCATAACCTTGACTCCCCTGACCCTAGACACTATCACCTTGACTCCCCTATGACATTGACCCCCTCATAACCTTGACTCCCCTATGACATTGACCCCCTCATAACCTTCACTCCCCTGACCCTAGACACTATCACCTTGACTCCCCTATGACATTGACCCCCTCATAACCTTGACTCCCCTATGACATTGACCCCCTCATAACCTTGACTCCCCTGACCCTAGACGCTATCACCTTGACTCCCCTATGACATTGACCCCCTCATAACCTTGACTCCCCTATGACATTGACCCCCTCATAACCTTGACTCCCCTATGACATTGACCCCCTCATAACCTTGACTCCCCTATGACATTGACCCCCTCATAACCTTGACTCCCCTATGACATTGACCCCCTCATAACCTTGACTCCCCTATGACATTGACCCCCTCATAACCTTGACTCCCCTATGACATTGACCCCCTTATAACCTTGACTCCCCTATGACATTGACCCCCTCATAACCTTGACTCCCCTATGACATTGACCCCCTTATAACCTTGACTCCCCTATGACATTGACCCCCTCATAACCTTGACTCCCCTGACCCTAGACACTATCACCTTGACTCCCCTATGACATTGACCCCCTCATAACCTTGACTCCCCTATGACATTGACCCCCTCATAACCTTGACTCCCCTGACCCTAGACACTATCACCTTGACTCCCCTATGACATTGACCCCCTCATAACCTTGACTCCCCTGACCCTGGACACTATAACCTTGACTTCCCTATGACATTGACCCCCTCATAACCTTGACTCCCCTATGACATTGACCCCCTCATAACCTTGACTCCCCTGACCCTAGACGCTATCACCTTGACTCCCCTATGACATTGACCCCCTCATAACCTTGACTCCCCTGACCCTGGACACTATCACCTTGACTCCCCTATGGCAATCACCCTTTATGACCTCGACCCTCCTGTGACCTTGGCCATCTATGACCCGAACCACTTATGACCTTGACCACCCTTTAACTATGACCGTCTATGACCCGAACCACTTATGACCTTGACCACCCTTTAACCTTGACCCTCTATGACCCGAACCACTTATGACCTTGACCACCCTTTAACCTTGACCCTCTATGACCCGAACCACTTATGACCTTGACCACCCTTTAACCTTGACCCTCTATGACTCGAACCACTTATGACCTCGACCACCCTTTAACCTTGACCCTCTATGACCCGAACCACTTATGACCTTGACCACCCTTTAACCTTGACCCTCTATGACCCGAACCACTTATGACCTTGACCACCCTTTGACCTTGACCCTCTATGACCCGAACCACTTATGTTATTGACCCCCTTTGACCATGATCCCCCTTATGTCAAATGTTGTTGAAAGCCTTCTTTGCCTTAGACTTTTTAAAATATGAAAATCATGCATTTGACATTTTGTCTTTTATACCTTAAGGTGGCGCGCCGAGGTTGTTTTGGCTAAACAGCTTATATACTATGTTCCCTACAGAAGACTCATTTTCGGCGCGATTTTCGTAAATTTTTCAGATTTTATTAATACATCTATGCTTTATCAGATTCCGCTAGATTCACTCTTCTTAGAAATCAAATTATTTTTTGTCATGCAAGTTAAAAGGAAGCAATATTTTAATATTAAAATAAAAATCTCGAAATCTGCGCGATGAATTTTTCTAAATTTACAGATATCTGTACGAAATGCACAAACCGGGATCTCAGTTCCGCTCGTGCAACTTTGTCACATGTGAAACAAACAAGGCAGCTCGTCGATTACCATGTGTGACGCTGGCGTGGGCTTCGTTTGAAGCGCGTTCATATCCTCAACTTTCGATTCTAGTTTCTCATAAACGCAGGTTCGACATGCAACTGCATTAAGCAAGTACTTTCGGTAAGGCCTATTTTAGCCATAGCGCCGGGTAATAGTTTAGAAGAGACGCGGCTTGGGCTCAAATGTTGAAAAGGAATAAATTCTTTAGTTTTCTAATTATCTTAATAAAAATATCTCGAATTGACCATCTGGAATTTATTCTTGTGCAACACTGGTCCTCTCGCCCCTCTCACACAAGTTGCCTTAGGGTGTGGACTTAGCAGTGGGCGTAAATTCGGGGATGGATCTTTGTAGGCAAGAGTGCATTTATTTTTTTAAAGATTGCGAGGACAATTTTGGCGTAAAATAAAGATTCATCAATCGCGAAGTTTGACAGGTCAGTTTTAAGCCAAAAATTCGTGTACTTCAAGCTGGAGTATTGTTAGGTGTTACTGTTAATTTAGAAAAAAATTCATCGCGCAGATTTCGATATTTTTATTTTAATATAAAAAAATTGCTTCCATTTACCTTGCATGAAATAATATAATTTGATTTCAAATAAGTGTGAATCTTGCGGGATCTGACAAAGCATAGATGTATTAATAAAATCTGAAAAATTCACGAAAATCAAGCCGAAAATGAGTCTAATATAGGGAACTCAGTAAAAGCTGTTTAAGCCAAAACAACCTCTCAATATCAAAACTTCACTTTTGAAGTCGTTTAAGCCTTTTTGATGATAATCTAAAAGAACTAAGACATCATTAGAAGAACCATTGCGATTTTAGGCGAAGACGAGTGCCAGTTCGTAAGGCGGTAGCTGCAGCCCCTGGGCTCCCTGTGGAAGAGAGCAGTGATGAAGATGGTAGTTCGGATGATGATGGGCTAACTGACCTTTCACCTCAAAAGAACCCGAGTCTAAGCTCTACCGACATCTCATTCAAGGTAAACTACCTCCAGTCTACTGACATCTCATTCAATGCAAACTACCCCCTGTCTACTGGGATCTCATTCAAGGCAAACTACCCCCTGTCTACTGACATGTTATTCAAAGTAAACTACCCCCAGTCTCCTGGGATCTCATTCAAGGTAAACTACCCCCTGTCTACTGACATCTCATTCAAGGTAAACTACCCACTGTCTACTGACATCTCATTCAAGGTAAACTACCCCCAGTCTACTGACATCTCATTCAAGGTAAATAATCCAGTCTACCGACATCTCATTCAAGGTAAACTACCTCCAGTCTACTGACATCTCATTCAATGCAAACTACCCCCTGTCTACTGGGATCTCATTCAAGGCAAACTACCCCCTGTCTACTGACATGTTATTCAAAGTAAACTACCCCCAGTCTCCTGGGATCTCATTCAAGGTAAACTACCCTCTGTCTACTGACATCTCATTCAAGGTAAACTACCCACTGTCTACTGACATCTCATTCAAGGTAAACTACCCCCAGTCTACTGGGATATCATTCAAGGTAAACTACCCCCAGTCTACTGACATCTCATTCAAGGTAAACTACCCCCTGTCTACTGACATCTCATTCAAGGTAAATAATCCAGTCTTCTGACATCTCATTCAAGGTAAACTACCCCCTGTCTACTGACATCTCATTCAAGGTAAACTACCCCCAGTCTACTGACATCTCATTCAAGGTAAACTACCCCCTGTCTACCGACATCTCATTCAAGGTAAACTACCCCCTGTCTACTGACATCTCATTCAAGGTAAACTACCCCCAGTCTACTGGGATCTCATTCAAGGTAAACTACCCCCAGTCTACTGACATCTCATTCAAGGTAAACTACCCCCAGTCTACTGGGATCTCATTCAAGGTAAACTACCCCCAGTCTACTGACATCTCATTCAAGGTAAACTACCCCCTCTCTACTGACATCTCATTCAAGGTAAACTACCCCCTGTCTACTGACATCTCATTCAAGGCAAACTACCCCCAGTCTACTGACATCTCATTCAAGGTAAACTACCTCCAGTCTACTGACATCTCATTCAAGGCAAACTACCCCCAGTCTACTGTCATCTCATTCAAGGTAAACTACCCCCTGTCTACTGACATCTCATTCAAGGTAAACTACCCCCAGTCTACTGACATCTCATTCAAGGTAAACTACCCCCAGTCTACCGACATCTCATTCAAGGTAAACTACCCCCTGTCTACTACATCTCATTCAAGGTAAACTACCCCCAGTCTACTGACATCTCATTCAAGGTAAACTACCCCCAGTCTACTGACATCTCATTCAAGGTAAACTACCCCCAGTCTACTGACATCTCATTCAAGGTAAACTACCCCCTGTCTACTGACATCTCATTCAAGGTAAACTACCTCCAGTCTACTGACATCTCGTTCAAGGTAAACTACCCCCAGTCTACCGACATCTCATTCAAGGTAAACTACCCCCTGTCTACTGACATCTCATTCAAGGTAAACTACCCCCAGTCTACTGACATCTCATTCAAGGTAAACTACCCCCAGTCTACTGACATCTCATTCTAGGTAAACTACCCCCTGTCTACTGACATCTCATTCAAGGTAAACTACCCCCAGTCTACTGACATCTCATTCAAGGTAAACTACCCCCAGTCTACTGACATCTCATTCAAGGTAAACTACCCCCTGTCTACTGGGATCTCATTCAAGGTAGACTACCCCCAGTCTACCGACATATCATTCAAGGTAAACTACCCACAGTCTACTGGGATTTCATTCAAGGTAAACTACCCCCAGTCTACTGACATCTCATTCAAGGTAAACTACCCCCAGTCTACTGGGATCTCATTCAAGGTAAACTACCCCCAGTCTACCGACATATCATTCAAGGTAAACTACCCACAGTCTACTGGGATCTCATTCAAGGTAAACTACCCCCAGTCTACTGACATGTCATTCAAGGTAAACTACCCCCAGTCCACTGGGATCTCATTCAAGGTAAACTACCCCCTGTCTCCTGGGATCTCATTCAAGGAAAACTACCCCCTGTCTACTGACATCTCATTCAAGGTAAACTACCCCCAGTCTACTGACATCTCCTTCAAGGTAAACTACCCCCAGTCTACTGACATCTCATTCAAGGTAAACTACCCCCAGTCTACTGGGATCTCATTCAAGGTAAACTACCCCCTGTCTACTGACATCTCATTCAAGGTAAACTACCCCCAGTCTACTGACATCTCATTCAAGGTAAACTACCCCCTGTCTACTGACTTGTTATTCAAGGTAAACTACCCCCAGTCTACTGACATGTCATTCAAGGTAAACTACCCCCAGTCTACTGACATCTCATTCAAGGTAAACTACCCCCTGTCTACTGACATCTCATTTAAGGTAAACTACCCCCAGTCTACCGACATCTCATTCAAGGTAAACTACCCCCAGTCTACTGGGATCTCATTCAAGGCAAACTACCCCCAGTCTACTGACATCTCATTCTAGGTAAACTACCCCCTGTCTACTGGGATCTCATTCAAGGTAAACTACCCCCAGTCTACTTGGATCTCATTCAAGGTAAACTACCCCCAGTCTACTGGGATCTCATTCAAGGTAAACTACCCCCAGTCCACTGGGATCTCATTCAAGGTAAACTACCCCCTGTCTACTGGGATCTCATTCAAGGTAAACTACCCCCTGTCTACTGACATCTCATTCAAGGTAAACTACCCCCTGTCTACTGACTTGTTATTCAAGGTAAACTACCCCCAGTCTACTGACATGTCATTCAAGGTAAACTACCCCCAGTCTACTGACATCTCATTCAAGGTAAACTACCCCCTGTCTACTGACATCTCATTTAAGGTAAACTACCCCCAGTCTACCGACATCTCATTCAAGGTAAACTACCCCCAGTCTACTGGGATCTCATTCAAGGCAAACTACCCCCAGTCTACTGACATCTCATTCTAGGTAAACTACCCCCTGTCTACTGGGATCTCATTCAAGGTAAACTACCCCCTGTCTACTGGGATCTCATTCAAGGTAAACTACCCCCTGTCTACTTGGATCTCATTCAAGGTAAACTACCCCCAGTCTACTGACATCTCCTTCAAGGTAAACTACCCCCAGTCTACTGACATCTCCTTCAAGGCAAACTACCCCCAGTCTACTGTCATCTCATTCAAGGCAAACTACCCCCAGTCTACTGACATCTCATTCAAGGTAAACTACCCCCAGTCTACTGACATCTCCTTCAAGGCAAACTACCCCCAGTCTACTGTCATCTTATTCAAGGCAAACTACCCCCAGTCTACTGACATCTCATTCAAGGTAAACTACCCCCAGTCTACTGACATCTCCTTCAAGGCAAACTACCCCCAGTCTACTGACATCTCATTCAAGGTAAACTACCCCCAGTCTACTGACATCTCCTTCAAGGCAAACTACCCCCAGTCTACTGGGATCTCATTCAAGGTAAACTACCCCCTGTCTACTTGGATCTCATTCAAGGTAAACTACCCCCAGTCTACTAACATCTCCTTCAAGGCAAACTACCCCCAGTCTACTAACATCTCCTTCAAGGCAAACTACCCCCTGTCTACTGGGATCTCATTCGAGCTAGACTACCCCCAGTCTACTGACATCTCATTCAAGGTAAACTACCCCCTCTCTACTGGGATCTCATTCAAGGTAAACTACCCCCAGTCTACTGACATCTCATTCAAGGTAAACTACCCCCAGTCTACTGACATCTCCTTCAAGGCAAACTACCCCCAGTCTACTGACATGTTATTTAAGGCAAACTACCTTCAGTCTACTGACATCTCCTTCAAGGCAAACTACCCCCGTCTCAGCTCCTCAGGTGAAGAAAATGCCTGTCAATCTAAGCTCTCCTTAATTTCCACCCAACAGGATCTGATGCCCTCGATGAAGAAGGTCTACGGAGTCGGGTTGTGTGAGCCAGATGTTGAGAGCAAGGAAACTTATGACAGGTAACGCAGCCTATCAGTGCTCAGAGCCGACGTTACATGTCCATGTCACCTGGTATTTTTTTTTAATAAAAGTAAAACATTAAACTTTTTAGACAATAAAACATGCTTTAAATATGTCTTACGTCTAAAGAGAAATACAAAAATATATATATTTAGTGCGCTTCAATTTAGTTTATTTAGCTGCAAAAAAGAACCTCAAACATTGTTGTTAACATATTTTCTTCGTTAACTCTTCACTTAACGATTTTTTTTTAGGTTTGTTCACTTTGGTAAGGTCGCTGGAGCAAATCGCACAAGCACTGCGAGCAAAATAAATTACCACTGGTAAGATTAATATGATTAAGTCCTCACAATTTGGGTTAATTTGTTCAGGGTCCTGAAGGGTATTCGCGTTTGTTCCTTCTTTCCCCACGCCATTTTTTAATAAAGTCAAGGAGTCAAGAGCTCTGCAAAGGGGATTACGGGAAGCGGAGTGCCCTGAACAATATATGCGCTTTCGGGTTTTGACTTCTTTTCGACCTCTTGGTGGTATACCGAAATTATCCAAAACAAGAGAAGGAATTTGAATCAAGAACCTCAATTTTTATAGTGATATTTCATTGTTCTGACGCTTTCTTGGTGTCGCAGTCCCTGGACCGAGCTAAAAAATGTGTTCGATTAGTGACAATCCATGACAACCCCTCGATAACAACAGACAAATGCCAACGTCAGATGCCAACGTCGCATTATCCTTCTAACTCTTCTAGAGCGGCATGATAATGCGACCCCGGCACGCCGCTTAATCTAGGCCTAAGATGCTAAGTCTATTGAGGTCTCTTGTAGGAGGAAACATCGTCCGTTTAACCATGACAGCAGTTGGCAAGTCAAGCTACCGTCCGTAGACCGAAACACAGTCATGTTGTACAGCGGTTACACCCAGACGACTCGACATGGACACCTCGGTGTTCACATGAACAGCGCAACTCTACGAACCTACAGGACTTATGTCAACAGCTTTAGGCAGTGAAACCGGTAAAACAGGTTAAAGTACGGAGAACTTAGAGGACTTATGTCAACAGCTTCAGGCTGTGAAACCAGTAAAACGGGTTAAAGTACGGAGAACTTACAGGACTTATGTCAACAGCTTCAGGCTGTGAAACCAGTAAAACGGGTTAAAGTACGGAGAACTTACAGGACTTATTTCAACAGCTTCAGGCAGTGAAACCAGTAAAACAGGTTAAAGTACGGAGAACTTACAGGACTTATGTCAACAGCTTCAGGCAGTGAAACCAGTAAAACGGGTTAAAGTACGGAGAACTTACAGGACTTATGTCAACAGCTTCAGGCTGTGAAACCAGTAAAACGGGTTAAAGTACGGAGAACTTACAGGACTTATGTCAACAGCTTTAGGCAGTGAAACCAGTAAAACGGGTTAAAGTACGGGGAACTTACAGGACTTATGTCAACAGCTTCAGGCAGTGAAACCAGTAAAACGGGTTAAAGTACGGAGAACTGACAGGACTTATGTCAACAGCTTCAGGCAGTGAAACCAGTAAAACGGGTTAAAGTACGGAGAACTTACAGGACTTATGTCAACAGCTTCAGGCAGTGAAACCAGTAAAACGGGTTCAAGTACGGAGAACTTACAGGACTTATGTCAACAGCTTCAGGCAGTGAAACCAGTAAAACGGGTTCAAGCATGGCTAATTGAACTTACACAAAAATAGAACCATTTTGCTCGCAAGAGAAACATAAGACAGAAGCTTAATTGCCATAGATTAGAACTAAAATAATTTTAAGTACGCGAAACGACACTTTTATTAAACGAAAATAAACGATTTATTACAAATATTAGATACAATGTGCATTTAAAAAACCCACAAATGAACACTAATGAATGCACTGAGTTACTGTATATATAAAATTATAATATTACTTCATCCATTGACAATTCAAATATAAAGTTTTTGCCAAAAATGCATATGTTTTCGTAATAAAAGAATCCATTGAAAACTGTATCAATTTGTTTTCACAAAGCTACAGAACAGGAAGAAAAATAACAGAATATGTTCTGAACTTGGGAGGTAAAGATGTGTGTTGGGGGAGGGGGGGGGGGGTACGGGGTTTTCTCGTCAATTTCTCAAGAATTGCGAAAGTAAAATTAAAATTTAAATCGTCGTATTATATCATGATGCTATCCATTTAAAGTATGTAATTGGAATAATTTAACTTATACGTGCATATAAACCGCTACTTTGTGACAAATATAAAAATATACGTACGTCTCTACATTATGATCAAAACAATTCTTTGCTTGTTTTACCCGAGAAAACTGTGAGGAGGACAAAGGACATGTAATAATCTAAAAGGTTAGGATCTGGGTCTATTATTCTAGATCGCTGCCAACAAACACGCGTTTCTGCACGTTTAAGTTGAACATTCGACTTACACAGCCCTAGTCCAATAAAAAAAAACGGAAAATATAATATGTAGAAGTGTCCTGACCGAACGAGCCGGGAAACAAAACGACGGTTTCGAACTAAGACTGATTCAGTTTTTTTTTAGATATAAGAAATCGAAAATTTTTCAAGGGGGCTTTGTGTTTTTATAGCAGTGAAGGCCTACAGTTATGGACAAACAGTAATTTCAAAACTGTTAGTTATTTTAATTATGAAAATGTGGAGATCATAAGAGCAACCCTTGAAAGCGAATGCAATTATTTTATTCAAGTAAAAAAAAAAGCAAATCAATGAATGTACATGCAGTTGCATAAATAGCCAAATAAACGGTCTATACACAGAGAAATATAAGGTATCCACTAAAACCTTCTATAGTTATTGATAACAACAATACTTATCATCAGAGTGGCCTGGTATTTAGGAAATAATAAATCGCATATCTGATACTTGGTTTTAGAAATATAAAATAGTATAAATTCTTTTGTACAATTTTTTTTATACATGACTTTTAAGCTTCGACCATAATCAGGACACGTTCAGTAGTCGATAAAAGAGATGGACCTCTTAATACGCTCCTCCTCTGGAATGAGCAAGCTGTTGCTATCGTTTCTGGCCTGTTGCTTCTTCGCGAGGTTCGTCCATTTCCTCAGGTTTCCACTGTCAGAAAAAAAAAAAGGATTTATTACGCGGTACTCACAAACAATAAGTTAAAACAAACTGTACTCGATCGCAAACAGTCGCAGCTAATTTGTAGGTACGATCGCAACCGGTCGCATTCCGATCAATCCCCGATCACAAAGTGGTTTCCATATGATCGCACATGATCGCAATCGACCGCAGCTAATTTGACGGTACGATCGCAACCGGTCGCATTCCGATCAATCCCCGATCACAAAGTGGTTTCCATATGATCGCACATGATCGCAATCGACCGCAGCTAATTTGACGGTACGATCGCAACCGATCGCATTCCGATCGCAAAGTGGTTTCCGTTCCATATGATCACACACGACCGCATATAATCGCATACGATCGCACATAATCGCAGGGTGAGTTTCCATATAACCGTACACGGTTGCCTATTATCGAGTGCTATCGAAAGCGATAATATGGAAACCCGCCCTCAGAACGCGCGCTGTAATTGATTCGTTATATTGTATCCACTCCCAAAGCATGGGATAATGAATGGATAAATGTTAGGACTGCAGGAAACTCAAATATCATTTGTACGTCAGCCCGTGCGTGCCACTAGCGAGACAGATTCATTTCAGTGTATGTTTCTGTCTTGGTTGCGATTTATAAAGTTCGTTTAATTTAGTCCCTGTAAATCATTAAACACTTATTGTCTTGTCCGGAAAGCTATGTATGGTAAAAAATGTTAAAATACAAAAGGTCCAAATAGTCGTTATCGTAAACCAGAATAAATAAATAAATGAATGAATGAAACAATAAATAAATAAAATTTCCTCTTTGATAAGACTTTTTTTCAGGGCAGGTCGCCCTGAAGAAGCTATAATAGACGAAAATTTGACAGAGTCGAATACCAGTTTTTGGTGCATTTAAAAAAAATGTTACCTACACTATTTCAAATTATGTTGCATTGGGAGAATCTGTGTCGTAACCCGCAGTGCCTCGTGGGTATCAAATAAATAATAAAGTAAGTGATAAAGACGTTGATTGAAATAGTGGAATATGTTGGGAGACAGTCAAACTAACGGAATCCAACTTACTCGACATAAGTAATGAGCGGAGCCATCTCGGGGACGAAGTCCATGAGTAGTGAGTAGCACGGTCTAACGATGCCCTTCAGAAAGCCAACCTGACAACAATAGTGGTAACGTTAGTTTATATTAACATCTTTAATCATTTACTTCACAATCAATACCTGGTTCTCCGGAAGATCATCGTGTTTTGATCGGTCCATCATCGGCAATGGATCGAGTCCCATCTTGCGCTCCTCGTCACCCTATAGACAAGTAATCACAATCAGGACTTTCCCAGAAAACCCTATAGACAAGTAATCACAATCAGGACTTTCCCAGAAAACCCTATAGACAAGTAATCACAATCAGGACTTTCCCAGAAAACCCTATAGACAAGTAATCACAATCAGGACTTTCCCAGAAAACCCTATAGACAAGTAATCACAATCAGGACTTTCCCAGAAACCTAGTCAATCAAACAAGTAATCACAATCAGGACTTTCCCAGAAACCTAGTCAATCAAACAAGCATGACCCCTCTTACAGTTATTAATAGATTCCGCAACCAAGCGTTTACCTGAATGTAGAACTCCTCGAAGACTTTATTTACAGCAACGACCTGAATATCCCATGGTTTGGCCGACGTGCACAGGTCACACGCGGTCATAAGCAAGCAGCGAATCAGAGACCTGCAATGACGTAGAATTGACATCATGTTATATGCATGACGTAGATTTGACATCATGTAATATGCATGACGTAGATTTGACTTCAAGTTATATGCATGACGTAGATTTGACATCATGTAATATGCATGACGTAGATTTGACATCATGTAATATGCATGACGTAGATTTGACATCATGTAATATGCATGACGTTGTTTTGACATCATTTAATATGCATGACGTAGATTTGACATCATGTAATATGCATGACAGATTTGACATCATGTAATATGCATGATGTAGATTTGACATCATGTAATATGCATGACGTTGAATTGACATCATTTAATATGCATGACGTAGATTTGACATCATGTAATATGCATGACGTAGATTTGACATCATGTAATATGCATGACGTAGATTTGACATCATGTAATATGCATGACGTTGAATTGACATCATTTAATATGCATGACGTAGATTTGACATCATGTAATATGCATGACAGATTTGACATCATGTAATATGCATGATGTAGATTTGACATCATGTAATATGCATGACGTTGAATTGACATCATTTAATATGCATGACGTAGATTTGACATCATGTAATATGCATGACGTAGATTTGACATCGTGTAATATGCATGACGTTGAATTGACATAATTTAATATGGATGACGTAGATTTGACACCATGTAATATGCATGACGTAGATTTGACATCATGTAATATGCATGACGTAGATTTGACATCATGTAATATGCATGACGTCACATGATATGTAAACCAACATATCAAAAAGTGTTTTTTCTAATAGATTCGTCTTCGAGATATAAGGCTTGAATTGCAATTTACAAATGTTCAAAGTATGAATTCTCTTCTTTTTAGGGAGAAGTCGGGTTCTGATCAGAAATTACCTTTGCTCGCTAATATCTAAATTTCATATCTTCTAAATTTCATTAAAATTTAGAGTTAAGCATTTGGTCAGAGGAACTGATATTGAGAATTGGAAAATTTCATGCCATTTTTTGCTCTGTCAACATGAGACATTATGAAAAAACAGTAGAACGGGAATACAATAGAACAATGAGGTGATCCAGCCAATTACGTTAGGCCTTATGAGCGGGCAACTACATCTCTGTGGTCTTGTTTTTTTTTTTGTCTTCTCAGGTAGAGCGTGAGTTGACTGCAAAGTCGCAAGCATTAATAGGCCATTCCAGCTATAAGTTTGCGCGCGCATTATCATAGAAACCTACCTCAAATACCAGAATGCAGCGCGCGCATTTTTAACTCGCACCAAACGAAGCGCGCGCTGCATGACGGTAGTTGAGCTAAGTTTCCATGGTTAGTGCGCGCGCATGCTTATAGCTGGAATGGTCTATTCGTCGAAACAATTTCCAGTCTCATTCACACCTGTGTTTTTCCTCTTCCCAGCGAAATGCTTTATTTTCCTGCAGAGTTTCCAGCTCTTTTTTGTTTCCGAAGAACAACATTAGATCCGTAGCGATGATCGCTTCCTGGATAAGTTCTAGAACCTATAACAAGATGATTCGCGTCAGTGCCCGCATCTAGCCCCCCACACCCTCCCCTCCCATTGTGTTTTCATATACTCACTAATAAGCACCTGAAAATATTATATTGTAGTTATTTTTTTCATATTCATATATTTTTTTAATTCCTTTTTTTTCTACATTTTCTCATTCAGTATCTCATTCCAAATCAGTAGTGTCTTTAGGGTTCTTCGCCACATAAAACATTACGGGTGTATTTGCTCTTTGGTATCCTGCGAGCAAGAGACCTGTCTATATAAAACAGCCTCTGCCAGCCGCCATTTTGTCCTCCTAGCAAAGCACCAAGTGTAAAAAAGCATCCATTTCCATCTGCTTATTTGCGGAAGCCAACCCGATATTTTCGATCGAATTTGGTAAATAAAGTATTAAACGTTGTTTTTAGATGGTTACTTCAAAATTTTAGCACATTATGTGCATTCCGATTTTAATGGAAACAATAACAAAGTTGTGACTCTTTAAATGACCATTGTAATTTAATTATTTTTTGCGACGCGTTAAGAGAATACAAAGCAAATGGCATCTTACCCTTCGATAACTCTCGGCATCTAACTGCCCGAAGACGTTTTGGCCCTCGCTCTGAAATACGGCAATAATATGGAAAACAATTGATGTCGTAAAAACAAACGTTTCCCCCCTTGCCTGTGTATGTCACAATTCTTATATCATAGTCTGAAAGTTGTCAATCTTATTAAAAAAACAGGTAAAATTCAACTACAATTTCTCTGTGTCTTTTCTCACGTACCCCCACGCGCAATTTTCCCAATATTTATAGATTCAGAACTTGCTGGCTTTACTCTAAAACTTCTTGCACTACAACTTCAATAGTCATGTATGAATACATCAAATCAGTGTACATTAAGTACAGGGCCGTAGAAGGGGATGGGGCGCTAGGGGCACGTGGTCCCCATTATAATATGTTAAACACGTGACCAGCAGGGGCGTGGCTGTGCACCCAGGTTTTCTGAACGTTTCTGTATTTTACCCACCAATATTCCGGGGAACGCTAACGCACTGAAGTAAACGCCGCCGTATCGCATGTGTCTAACAATAAGTTGCTATCATATGAAAAAACCGTTGTCGTTTTAGGGGTCTGGTACCGAGGAATTTTCGTTTCTTTTCAGAGGCCTTCTTTATTGACTAAAGATGGTCACAGTCACTGTTTTTCTCTTCTGAATACAATTCATAGAGTTTGCCAAGCACCTGCGGTACAGCAGCCTTTAAAATGATAAGAATCATGCAGGTTTTCCAAATAAGTTTCCTTATATGGAAGTGACCGCCTCTGGAAAAAACACAATTTTTGGCTAAATTTCCTTGACATGCGTACCTCTAGTATAAAGACTCCTTGTTTAAAGTGGTACTTTCCTTGACATGCGTACCTCTAGTATAAAGACTCCTTGTTTGAAGTGGTGCCATTCCATCGTGGAAGTCGTGTAGAGGTTGGCTAGAGGCGTCTTGCAGTGAAGCATGAACGCATTATTTTTACCGCGGTGGTCAACATCGTGACAAATACCCGCGATGAACAGCGACAGTTTCTATAGTTACAAAATTGCGTGACACGAGTGACTGGTGTGGACGGCGTTACCTAAGGTCAGGTCTCGGAGCCTGTAAGAGACTTATTATCCCTGTGCGCGACACCGTGACCAGTGCGGATTGTGTGACTAGAATGACCAGTGAAGATTGCGTGACAAGCATGACATCGTACCTCATATTCCGTAAGAGACTTGTAATCTCATATGACAATCCACATTGGAAACAGTGCATTTTTGTTACTATCGTGACCAGTTTGACCAGAGCGATTAGCAAAGATTGCGTGAAACTCGTGATAACTCGTAATAATCAGTAAGATACTTGACATCTCGTATGACAATCCACAATAGAACCAGTGCAAATTGTGTGTGACGAGTGACCAAAATGGATTGTGTGACGAGTGACCAGTGCAGATTGCGTGAAAAGCGTGATAACCTACCTCATAGTCCGTAAGAGACTCGTTATCTCGTATGACAATCCACAGACTGTGCGCGACAGAGAATGCGTGACACCAGTTGTGGTACGGGATATCACGGTAGCACTTCCGGACTGACAGAGAGAATCGTGCTATCGTCTCAAGATCCACTCTAAAAATGAGAACGAAGATAAGGGCTGACAAATACGAGAATGGATAGTAACTGATAAACGAAGAAAAAGGGAACTAACCTGACGTTACAATGGTCAAAGAGATCTTGCGTCATTTTGATAAAATAATAAGTGAGCGCATCATTATCCTGATACATATCGAATTCCCAGCTGGAAAAAAAAATGTTTACATCACAAATCTTACACAAACGTAAAAGCGCGCGAAAAGCTGAAATGAAGATACCCCTGTGATTTCTATTTCCTTCTAGTAAGGAAAAAGGATACTGTGGGGGTTTAAGGAGTCTTGGAACTTCGAACTTTGAATTTATACCCCTTGATATAGATTACTATAATAGCGGGAGGGAGAAGTCAGCACGAATTCACAGCCCCCCTAGGGTACCCTAAGGTCTCTTATTGCAGGTGCTAAAACCGGGGCAATATTTAAGTGCCAAGTTTTAGGTTGTAAAATATTGTATGCTACTGAAAAATTCTGTTGGGAGGGGAGGTAAGGTGCGAATATAATGACACATATATCCACAGCCTTTCCCCTTCTCTAGCCTCAGATATCCCCGAATGGTCGTAAGCGTTGAATTTGATTTCCGATGACCATGCCCATGACCTGAGTCCACCATGCGAAAAGTTAAAATGGTCCACCATGTTTGTGTGCTAACCTCAGCAAAGACACAGGCGTTCTTACTCAGGTTTCTTGTTGGGCCTCCTGTGGCTGGTAAAAATTGTGACGTCACAGGGAACCCCAGACCCAAAGCTGCCTAACGGTTCATTTCGAAGGACGGGAAACCCGACAAGAACGCCTGGGTCTATAGGCTTCCCTTACACTACCTGTTGAACGCCTGAGTCTATAGGCTTTGCTTACAGTACCTGTGGAACGCCTGGTACTATAGGCTTTGCTTACGGTACCTGTTGAACGCCGGCGGTAGCATAACAAGGTCAGCGGAATTAAGGAACTCTTCTGTCTCTTTTTCTGACGCGCAGCAATGATACGAGATGACCTCCAGCGCCACCTGGTGCTTCTGCTGCGCGCAAAAGAGCGAATTGTACATCTGAAACACGAAAGTCGGAAAGAGTGAGTAATGGAAGTGTTTTTTTATGGCATAAAAATAATTTGGGGGAGCGCGGGAAACCTGCGATGTTCTAAAAACGCTAGAGCATGGGCCTATTTACATAATGGCGTTCTGAAAAACACGAATTCCAAGTTTTCGTCCTAATAAGGAATTGATCGAGCGAGCTAAATAAAGAACGACAGTTTTCAAAATTGTATGGATTGGATACGGATATTATGAAGGGAGAGAGGTAAAATGTATTTATTTGAGGTATTCACGAGATTGATTATTTTACCTTTGTTCTTATTACGAAATCACCGATATTTATCATTATCTATTCGCTCCATAGCGTTGCGTTTTTCACTTGACGCCTTCCAGCAAACTTACAAGTTCTACTTTGTACGAGTTTTAATTTTCAACCAATTAGTTAGTTAATTGATTAGTATACGCATCTTTTTTCACTAATGCATGTAATGTCTTGGTTTTCAATCAATTTGTATTTTTTTCATATTGCATTGTTATTGTAGTTCTACTAACCGCCTGTTAATTAACGATTTGCTGGCTGGCTCTCCTCCTAACTCGTTGTCATCGGGTTGTTAAGAAAATAAATGTTTTCTATTTGAGCGCAGCGAATTAGAAAAGAAAGATCGAAGAAATAAACCAGAGATAAGTGAGGATGGAGAATCATTCCTTACCTTGCTATAGTGTAGAGCCAGCCCACAGTACCCCGCAAACATTTCAAACGATTGCATATCTAGAAAGAGATCCACATAATCAATAGACATAACCACGCCCCCCCTCAGAAAGTCCCAAGCAGTAAGCATTCCCGAGTCCCACAAGCAGCAAACATTCCCAAGTCTCACGCAGCAAACATTCCCAAGTCCCACGCAGCAAACATTCCCAAGTCCCACGCAGCAAACATTCCCAAGTCTCACGCAGCAAACATTTCCAAGTTTCAACAGCAAACATTCCCAAGTCTCACGCAGCAAACATTCCCAAGTCTTAAAAGCAAATATTCCCAAGTCTCACGCAGCAAACATCCCCAAGTCTTAATAGCAAACATTCCCAAGTCTCACGCAGCAAACATTCCCAAGTCTCACGCAGCAAGCATTCCCAAGTCTCACGCAGCAAACATTCCCAAATCTCACGCAGAAAACATTCCCAAGTCTCACGCAGCAAACATTCCCAAGTCTCACGCAGCAAACATTCCCAAGTCTCACGCAGCAAGCATTCCCAAGTCTCACGCAGCGAACATTCCCAAGTCTCACGCAGCAAACATTCCCAAGTCTCACGCAGCAAGCATTCCCAAGTCTCACGCAGCAAACATTCCCAAGTCTCACGCAGCAAGCATTCCCAAGTCTCACGCAGCAAACATTCCCAAGTCTCACGCAGCAAACATTCCCAAGTCTCACGCAGCAAGCATTCCCAAGTCTCACGCAGCAAGCATTCCCAAGTCTCACGCAGCAAACATTCCCAAGTCTCACGCAGCAAGCATTCCCAAGTCTCACGCAGAAAACATTCCCAAGTCTCACGCAGAAAACATTCCCAAGTCTCACGCAGCAAACATTCCCAAGTCTCACGCAGCAAGCATTCCCAAGTCTCACGCAGCAAGCATTCCCAAGTCACACGCAGCAAACATTCCCAAGTCTCACGCAGCAAACATTCCCAAGTCTCACGCAGCAAATATTCCCAAGTCTCACGCAGCAAACATTCCCAAGTCTCACGCAGCAAACATTCCCAAGTCTCACGCAGCAAACATTCCCAAGTCTCACGCAGCAAACATTCCCAAGTCTCACGCAGCAAACATTCCGAAGTCTCACGCAACAAACATTCCCAAGTCTCACGCAGAAAACATTCCCAAGTCCCACGCAGCAAACATTCCCAAGACTCGAGCAGCAAACATTCCCAAGTCTCAACAACAAACATTCCCAAGTCTCACGCAGCAAACATTCCCAAGTCTCAACAACAAACATTCCCAAGTCTTACGCAGCGAATATTCCCAAGTCTCACGCAGCAAACATTTCCAAGTGTCAAGCAGCAAACATTCCCAAAACTCAAGCACAACCATTCCCAGGTACCCAAGCAGCAAATATTCAAGTCTCACGCAGCGAATATTCTTTTCGTTATTCAAATGGGTGACGTCAATACAACGTCCACCTTACGGATGTTCCACTGTATGTAACTGTTCTATTGTATCAAACTGTAAATAAGACAAGCAGGGGTGTCCATGGGTGTCCGATATATAAAGTTTCCTGCGTACGTACCGTTAGGAGAGAAGAATCCATTGTGACTGTTCACCATTTGACACACTCCTATAATACTGAAACAGATAAAGATATGTGGAGAAAAATAAGAGCATTAAAGGATATCTACACGATTAATGTCAGAACTGCATTAAAATACGGACGCCCTCTAAATGTGAAAAAACTAATCAAGTTTAAGCCGTGTTTTTAAGTACCATACCTCCGTATTTACCTAATGAGTACCGTGTATTTATGTCCGGTATCCGTGTATTTATTGTAAAAATATCTTGTATATATATGTACCGTTTCTCCGTATTTATCCAATGTATGCCGTGTATTTAAGTACCGTGTGCCCTTTATAAGTCTAACGAATGCCGTGAATTTAAGTATTGTATACCCTTATAAGTCTAATGAATGCCGTGTATTCATCTAACGATTGAATGCCGTGTATGCGCCTCACCTGCCCTTGCACCGCACAGGGACGCAGAGTATCGTGTGTGTCGTGTATCCTGTCTTCATGTCGACTTCTCGGTTAAACCGCTCGTCCCGATAGGCATCTCGGATATTCAGGATACTACCCGTGCACGCCACGTATCCCGCGATGCCTTTCGACACGGGAAACCTTGAGTGATATAAGGAGAAATAGAAAAATATTTAACCCTTATAATCATATTGATAATTACTAGCAGCATAATCGTCATCATAATCAACCGCACCACATAAAACCAGCACATATAGCGACATCATCACCATTATAACCATCATTCACAGTCATTATAGATAGCATGGATCATCACGATCAACCATACATGTCGTGGTGACACTAGGATTCCAACTGAGGTTGAGTCCCGGTAAACTGAACCCAGGTTGGTCCTGGTTGACTTTTTGTGCGGTTACACAAGCTCTCTTTACCTTAGTTGAGTTGTCAACAGCGAGGAACCAAGTGTCCTCGTGTCACGGGCTACTTATCAAGTGATCTACACTGATTATCATTCAAATACTTTGGCGGGATTTACTCTAGCTTGTGTTAAACATGGTACGCTTGGAACAAATATATATCAGTTATTGAGCAACAATTTGCTTTCGAACATGGTTAAACAAATTTATGTTTGAAAACAACAGATCATTTAGGGCTTAAAACTCGTTATCGGGAATGAAACCAAAAGTAACACTAGAATTACCATCATAACTCGAATCATCGTTACGAAAAACGACTAGGTTTTGAGCAAAAAACGCAATTTAACACAATTACACTTTTATATCTGTCAGCGCTAATTACTGCAATCTTCCCCGGAAGCGGAAGTGTACCTAAACTAACTGGAAGCTGAAAGCGCACATTTTCTAATCGGAAAACGTAAATGATCTAACGGGAAGCCGAAGTCGTACAGTATATAACCGAAAGCGGAAGTCGTACATTATCTAACAGGAAGTAGTAAAAAATCTAATCGGAAGCGGAAGTCGTACCGTATTTAACAGGAGGCGGAAGTCTTACCTGATCTCATTGCCACAACGGAAGCTCCCGTCCTCATTTCCGTCGTCAAAGAGGTTCGCGAATAGCTCCTCAGAGGCTTGGTCCAGCAAGAAGAGAGAACACCTGTCTGCGTTTACCAGCTTCTTGGCAAATGCCTGGCACAAAATAACACAAGTATCGCTGTTAATTATATTATATACACGGCAACTGTATGTGTAGCTCATGGTATGGACCCTTCTGTGTGATGAGTAGTGTGAAAGAGCCCTAGACAGCCTCATCACTTGTTTTCTTTCTTCAATTTTTTAATATATACTTCATTTACAAAAAGCTTCCACAAATCAGCCCAGCCCAGGATTTTTTAATAGAAGGGGCCTAAAAGGCCCTTCAAAGTATTTTCTCCTGTATTTTATATAGTGTCTTATAAATTAACTTATTAATCTTTTTGGCTGCTGGAAGGGGAGGAGACCTCTAGGTCACCCCCTGGCTCCGCGCCCGCAGCCGATGGGAAAATGCTTTCAAGCACTTGGTATTTTGTTTGAATGACAAAATGGCGGCTGACAGAGGAGTTTACTGAGGCCTTTTGAAAACAGCGCCAGCATAGCTATTTTTGGGTCACGAGGACAAACTGCTCCACTCACCATAATTTTCTCTATCACTGTATCCATGGTACAGGCCTCGTCGAATATCGACCTGTGATAGGACAAGAGTACGCTTTCAGCGTGGTGAAACACGCAAATAACACGCAACCAGTGTGATGTAATATGCGCATTACACGCTAACAGCGCGAAATAACACGCAATCAGCGTGGCATAACACGCATGCAACACGCAACCAGTGTGATGTAATACGCGCTTTATACGCAAATCAGCGCGATATATCACGTATGTAACACGAAATCAGTGTGATATAACACGTATATAACACGCTATCAGTGCAAGCAAGCAGCCTTATAAACATATGCGAATATACGGCTATGAATATCAAGGAAGTCATTGCTGATCTAATGGGCACGAATTAAAAAAAAAAATTTATGCTGCGCATTAACATTCACACTTCACGCACCTTACGACATTCAAAAGGAACGTGTTCAGATCCTTCTGCTTTGTTATCTGTTTTGAAATCTGAAAAAGGAAATAACATGAGAAGGAGGCGCTTCCCTACCTGTCATTAATAAATTCCTGTTCGAGTCACTAAGATCCACTGTCCATTTGTATCCATTTATTTTTCTTGCTTTTTAAAAAATATGCTCACCTCGGCGTGGTGTATCGCTATGCTTCCCCAGACCAGGTAACTATTCAGAATCTACAAGGGAGTTCAGAAAAGCCGTTAGTGGGTACAGCCGTTAGTGTGGGTGTTGTATAAAATGGGTACAAGCGTTAGTATGGGTGTTGTATAAAATGGGTACAGTCGTTACTTAAAAGCGTTGGAAGTCTTCCGTTAGAAGTTTTTTCCTCACCTCCTCGTCTTCTTTCTCAAATGGCATGCTCCCAAGGGCTTTGACAAGCTCGACGACGCCTACCAAGCAATAGTTAAAATCAATGTCTCTTATTAGTTTGCTTTTTTGAATTAGTCTTCAGTGCAACTACCCCTTTAAATCGCTATCCTTTTTAACGCGGGATTTTCTCTGTATACAGAGGATTGAGGGACTGACCATTCCGTGGCGCCCACGGGTACATGGAACATACCCTTTAATACTTACCGACCAGAGTGCCGTCTGACTGGATGATGGGCTGGCATAGAACAGACATAGCGGTGCTATCTGAAAATATGATGTTCAAGTATGACGCTACTAGAAATAGAGATGCAGCAACTTATGTTTCGGGGAAGCATGTACCAGCTCCAACCCCTCCCCCCTTTCCCCTCCCACCCCTCCCCCCTTCCCCGAATTACTTTGAAAGACCCATAATGACATTCCGCCCAAGAATTTTTTTTAAGGGGAATGAGCTTATTTGAAACATTTTCCTTCATGTCAGCACACGCTCAAATATTGTGTATGTCGTCACGTCGGAAATCCCTAATTTTCGGGGTGGTATCAACATCAAAGAATAAACAATGTAAAAAAAGTAACAAGGTGATGCACATCAATATTTTGCTGTCTAGTTGGGTTACAGGGTCCGATTCGTTGTTCTATCTTAGTTGAGCTTCTTGGCTCTCGGCTTTGTTGCAAGGGTTTTTCTCCCTCTCTCTCTCAGAGTCAGACATGAATTGCATGTGGGCTACCCGTGGCGCTTTCAACTCCACCACGTTGTTTCTGAGCTCTCGCAATTCAGCATTCCAGTCTCAAGGTGATTACCTTCCCAAATAATGTTTATCTCAAACAGATCAATCGATATTCTTTACAAAGGAGAGATTGTGTGAAAAAGGAGGCCATGTCATACGTCATACCTTCCACACCGATGCCTTTTGGAAACCTCTCGTCCTGAAAAAAAAAAAAAAGAAAACTCTGACTGATTAGAAACTTCTTTTAGGTGATTTATAAAAGATAACTCTATGAATCTTTCTTTCACCGCGAGAACAAGCAATATCTAGAATAAAAAACAACAAAATAATTCATCGAGAAGAATTTCGTTGATTTGGCATCCTCGCAGTTCCATTGTAATATCAAAGCATACTGAAGGTGAGTGGGTTGTTAATTACCCTCTTTTACATTGTTGTTTCTCATCATAAAAAGAGATTTGTTTAGCTGGCAAGACAATTATAAACGAGCATTCCTCTAAAAATACAAAAAATGGGCAATGTGTCGAGCCCCGACCGCCATCTTATTTTGTTTTGTTGAAATCTCAATCGGCCAACAGGTTTAAAATTACCCCTTATATATGTCTTTGATACCCCTTACCCCTAAAGTGTCTTTGATATCCCTTACCCCAATATGTCTTTGATACCCCTTACCCCTAATATGTCTTTAATAAAGAGGCGTTCTCCTGTCTCCGCGACATGCGCTGCCACGGTCCCTCCCTTGCCGATGGGTTGCCGACCAAGACTCCGCGTCCTATTGGCAAGAAATGATGGGTCCATATTTAGAATAAATGTCACCTCGAAGACAGCTACAGTAGGAGGCGAAGGAACTAGGAAGAGAAGGAATTAGAAGGCGAAGGAATCAGGAGAAGAAGGAACTAGGAGGCAAAGGAATTAAGAGAAGAAGGAATAAGAAGGCGAAGGAATCAGGAGAAGAAGGGACTAGGAGGCGAAAAAATTAGGAGAAGGAATTAGAAGGCGAAGGAATTAGAAGGCGAAGCAATCAGGAGGCGAAGGAATTAGAAGGCGAAGAAATTTGGGGAAGAAGGAACTAGGAGGCGAAGGAATCAGGAGAAGAAGGAACTAGGAGGCGAAGGAATCAGGAGAAGAAGGAACTAGGAGGCGAAGGAATCAGGAGAAGAAGGAACTAGGAGGCGAAGGAATCAGGAGAAGAAGGAACTACGAGGCGAAGGAATCAGGAGAAGAAGGAACTAGGAGGCGAAGGAATCAGGAGAAGAAGGAACTAGGAGGCGAAGGAATTAGAAGGCGAAGGAATTAGAAGGCGAAGGAATTAGAAGGCGAAGGAATTAGAAGGCGAATGAATTAGAAGGCGAAGGAATTAGGGGAAGAAGGAACTAGGAGGCGAAGGAATTAGGAGAAGAAGGAATTAGAAGGCAAAGGAATTAGAAGGCGAAGGAATTAGGAGGCGAAGGAATCAGGAGAAGAAGGAATCAGGAGAAGAAGGAATTAAAAGGCGAATCAATTAGGAGGCGATGAAGGAACTAGGAGGCTAATCAATTAGGAGGCGATGAAGGAACTAGGAGGCGAATCAATTAGGAGGCGATGAAGGGACTAGGAGGCGAATCAATTAGGAGGCGAAGGAATTAGAAGGCGAAGGAATCAGGAGAAGAAGGAATTAGAAGGCGAAGGAATTAGGAGGCGAAGGAATTAGAAGGCGAAGGTATCAGGAGGCGAATTAATTAGGAGGCGAAGGAATTAGGAGGCGAAGGAATTAGAAGGCGAAGGTATCAGGAGGCGAATTAATTAGGAGGCGAAGGAATCAGGAGGCGAAGGAATTAGAAGGCGAAGGAATCAGGGGAAGAAAGAACTAGGAGCCGAAGAAATTAGGAGAAGGAACTAGGAGGCGAGGGAATAAGGGGAAGAATGAATTAGAAGGCGAAGGAATTAGGAGAAGAGGGAATTAGAAGGCGAAGGAATCAGGGAAAGAAGGAACTAGGAGGCGAAGAAATCAGGAGAAGAAGGAACTAGGAGGCGAAGGAATCAGGAGAAGAAGGAACTAGGAGGCGGAGGAATCAGGAGAAGAAGGAATTAGAAGGCGAAGGAATCAGGAGAAGAAGGAACTACGAGGCGAAGGAATCAGGAGAAGAAGGAACTAGGAGGCGAAGGAATCAGGAGAAGAAGGAACTAGGAGGCGAAGGAATTAGAAGGCGAAGGAATTAGAAGGCGAAGGAATTAGGGGAAGAAGGAACTAGGAGGCGAAGGAACTAGGAGGCGAAGGAACTAGAAGGCGAAGGAATCAGGGGAAGAAAGAACTAGGAGGCGAAGAAATTAAGAGAAGAAGGAACTAGGAGGCGAAGGAATCAGGAAAGAAGGAACTAGGAGGCGAAGAAATTAGGAGAAGAAGGAACTAGGAGGCGAAGGAATTAGGAAAAGAAGGAACTAGGAAGCGAAGGAATTGGGAGAAGAAGGAACTAGAAGGTGAAGGAATTAGGAGGCGATGAAGGAATTAGGAGGCGAAGAAATTAGGGGAAGAAGGAACTAGGAGGCGAAGGAATCAGGAGAAGAAGGAACTAGGAGGCGAAGGAATTAGGAGAAGAAGGAACTAGGACTCTTCCTATGTACCTTGTCTTTGACTCCGAATAAAGAAAGATATCCTGAGAAAGAA
The DNA here is from genome assembly GCF_932526225.1 of Nematostella vectensis. NCBI lineage: Eukaryota > Metazoa > Cnidaria > Anthozoa > Actiniaria > Edwardsiidae > Nematostella > Nematostella vectensis. The sequence goes on from NC_064047.1 coordinate 13,107,443, forward strand.
TAAAATATTCTAGTAAGCAAATAAAATGACAGTTTTAAAGTCAATCAATATAAACCCCGATCTCTGTTTCTTAATACAGAAATCGTCCAGCACACATGTACTAAAGTATAGAATAATGCCCAATACTCACCGATCCATTTTTATCGACAAGATATAGGGAGAATCGGTCAGCATGAATAGCTAAAAGACAAGAATAAATCAAATCACATCGGCTATTCCGGGCACTTTTAAGTTCTTTCTGCCTTACGGACACCCCTCTATTACGGGCACTCGTGAAAATCACCTCGGGCTCTCTTCGATTTAGCCTTGGCAATGTTCCTAACGAGCTCGTACATTACTCGAGCTTCCTTCAGCTTACCCTTAGCAATGTTTCCAACGAGCTCATACATAAATCGGGCTTCCTTCGGCTTACCCTTAGCAATGTCCCCAACGAGCTCGTGAATGAATCGGGCTTACTTCGGCTTACCCTTAGCAATGTTCCTTACGACCTCGTGCTTGACTCGGGCTTCCTTCGGCTTACCTTTAGCAATGTTCGCAGCGAGCTCGTACATGACTCGCGCTTTCTTCGGTTGCTGGTTAATGTCTCTTGTCAGCTGTTGTAACATCTTCCGTTTATCAGTATGCACACAAAACTGCCGAAAAATGAAAAGAAATTTGAAAGAGCTTTCCGTGATACCTCTGTCTTTAAGCTGTTAAGCTTGCGCAAAAAAACATTACCAGTTAACGGGGTTGATAGTAATAACTTTAACAATCATATAGCATACATACAAATATTTCAGAAAGGGTTGAACCCGGATAGTCGATGCGTGGTAACCCGAAGAGATTTATGGGTATCAATAAACAAGCAAATAAGCGTAAATCAAAACGAAATAAGGTTTGGAAACTGTGCATTTCTTTTGTGCCTGTAAACACTGATATGGCTACACAGACCATTTATACAATACCCATGAGACACTGCGGGTTACGACAGATGGATTCTCGAGTGCAACCTTATTTGAAACAGGTGTATTCCAGTGAAAGGAAAAGTCTAAGCAACTAACTTAAGAAGTATAATCGAAATGTTATGGGTATTTGTGGGAATATAAAGAAGACAATTTGAGTTTGGCAAGGGAAGTTCTTTATGTTTTTAGAGACAGGACTGCAGATTAGGACTAAATTCAACCGAAATTGAGCTCAGTTCATAGTTTTATTATCAGAGTTCGAGTAAACGGTGTTATGATGTGGTATACGAATGAAATTCTACCATTCATAGCATCATGGCATATTCCTTACCTTCCATCTGGATAATGAAGTCGACATTTCTAGATTAGAAAAAATACATTACACTTTAGGAAAGAACTAGTCTTTCGTTACTCCCCTTCCTACCCCTCCCCCTCCCCCTCATATGAAAGCCCACACCTCCCAAACTATTATCATAACACGACTGTGGGCCTTTGTTTAAAACAAGCGCCATCTCAATTTTCTACGCTGCCCAAAAAGCCTTAATTTTTCATTTAATCTTGAAAGATTATGCGATGAAATAATAATAAAAAACGCTGCCCAAAAATCCTTAATTTTTCATTTAATCTTGAAAGATTATGCGATGAAATATTAAAAAAAGCTATGTACTAAATTTACCAAATTCAATAACAAATATTGCAATTGCAATCATCCGATTGAAACTTTTTTCTCACCATCTAATATCCCTGAATTAAAACATATCCATAGCTTTCAAAAATCTGTTTTCTGGACGAGATGAGTTCTGAGAGATGAGTTTTGCTTTGCTACTTACTGTTGTCTGGGCCAGAGGTCGAGATGAGATGGGTTTTGCGAATGAGCCATCTCTCAATCTGTTCCCTGCTCGCCACCTCGAGAATGACTTCATCAAGGAAACTGGGATTCGCGCCCAAGAACTCCTTGACTTGTAATTCGGTCAAATTTGTAGAGGCTACAATACAGCATGCAGCATAAGGTACTAGATCCCGTTCTTTTGGTAAACTCCACGGCACTGGGAGCTCTTCTCCTATGTTGTCTACATACTTCATGTTTACACAAGTCCTATTAGTTACTATGTTCCTATTGGTTACTATGGACCTATTGGTTACTATGGTCCTATTGGTTACTATGGACCTATTGGTTACTATGGACCTATTGGTTACTATGGTCCTATTGGTTACTATGGACCTATTGGTTACTATGGTCCTATTGGTTACTATGTTCCTATTGGTTACTATGGACCTATTGGTTACTATGGACCTATTGGTTACTATGGTCCTATTGGTTACTATGGTCCTATTGGTTACTATGGTCCTATTAGTTACTATGGTCCTATTGGTTACTATGGTCCTATTAGTTACTATGGTCCTATTGGTTACTATGGTCCTATTGGTTACTATGGTCCTATTGGTTACTATGGTCCTATTGGTTACTATGGTCCTATTGGTTACTATGGTCCTTGAATGGCGTGGTTGCTAATGACCTGCACGGAAATGTGAGATAACTCCGCCCGCGTCCCTTCTGTCATCTTAAAGTGCAACTAAAGCAATAAAAACAGTGTCCTCCAAAACGGTTCATTAATCGATATCTTATATCCCCTATATCTTAGTAGAATTACAGCCCTTTGAATAGCCGGTCTGTAAAACTCCTTTGTCGAAGACCAAGAAATTGATCGCGAGCACGTGGCGCGAAAGTTGGCGTTGCATTTTATTCTATGCTCTATGTAAGCTCGCGCTCGTGAAACTCAAGCGCTTGTGAGTTGTCATGAGAAAGTGAAACACCTCTTTTCAAAAAGAAATAACTAGCTAAGGACAGCTGGAAAATGCAAAAAAAAATTAAGTAGAAAAAGGGTTTAATACTGGTTTTTGATTTTTTTTTCGAATTGTCGATCGGGCGGGCCCTAACGTAATATAAGCCAACAGGCGCACCCGCTGTTTACAAATATTTTCCAAACAGAAATCTCCAAGATGCTTACTACCTAATTTCTCGAAACTTGGGTCTAATATTATCAAAGTTTTTCAAATTATCGAGGACTGTATGGCTTTTTTTTCCCCATATTCCCAGCTCAAATATCTATTGCATCCAATCTTGAGCGTATTTTGAACTTGTTGTTTGGATGAGTGTGATCGGGAACGTCACGTCCCGTGGAAATTTTTGCTAAAGACAGGCGCACCCGCTGTTTACAAATATTTTCCAAACAGAAATCTCCAAGATGCTTACTACCTAATTTCTCGAAACTTGGGTCTAATATTATCAAAGTTTTTCAAATTATCGAGGACTGTACGGCTTTTTTTCCCCATATTCCCAGCTCAAATATCTATTGCATCCAATCTTGAGCGTATTTTGAACTTGTTGTTTGGATGAGTGTGATCGGGAACGTCACGTCCCGTGGAAATTTTTGCTAAAGATTCATTATTGCATTTGTCGAAAACGTGGTTCCTTTAGCAATTAATTTAGTTGTCGATGTAATATGACCTTTGGATAAGATGTTGTCCATCCAAATACCCCGAATGACCCAGGCTTGTGCGAGATGGCGATCATTTTATGCAAGATGGAACAACAATGCATCGCAGCAATGGCGCCGTGTTGCACCGTAAACTTGATGGAAATACTTGTCTGAAAATCCTCATTTCTAGTTTATATCACTCGACTATGTCGACCTTACACTTTGTAACTTATTCTTAGATTATTACTTAGACTTGTTTTTCCTTTTCAGAGACAACGTATAAAAATATAGTGATTTCTGTTATGGTTATTCTAGCAAAGAAAAAAAAAACACTTCTCGAAGGTCTTCTTATTTGGTGATACTTTTCGCGCCAATTCGAGCATAAACCATTAGGGGGACTGGTCAAGTAGGTGTTTCAAGCCGGCTATTTTGAAAACCTGTAGAATATCATGAATTGGCCCCCTGATAATGTGTTTTTTGTTCGTTGACAGCGATTCTGTACTAATAAGGGATGTTACATATTGATAAATAAACCAATTTCGATAATGTTGCTTTTATTCCTTTAGATACACTTAAAATTCCTATGGACCCACCCATGTTCAAGAATCCGGGTTTCCCGGTAAAAAAGGGGACTAACAGAGCATTTTCATCCCCCTTTCTTACTCAACACTTCAAGTACTGAACTTCTTAGTACTGAAGTTTAGTTCGTCAGTACTAATACCACATCCCCCATAAATCCCTGGTCAAACAGAACGCATGCCAGGCCACGGAACTATCTAAATGAAAACGCTTCGTGTGGACGCGGATCTTTTTGAAAACGGAACAAAAAGGTTGCGTTTTCAAAAGAAAACAGACACGTGGGGACAGGGTCTAACTTTATGATCTTGCCAAATATTAAGAAAGTTTCGAGAAAAAAGTGTTTGATTACGACAACAACAACAACAATATAACTTTATTTATACCACACACAGAAATTACAGTAAGAAAATAAATAATAATTACAGATTTTGGGTATTGGCTGCCTAGAAGTAACTAAAAAGCTAATCTGGCTAGGCAGCACGACGACATACGACGACAGCACGACGACACGACGACATACGACGACAGCACGACGACAGCACGACAGCATACGTCCTTTCCGCGCGTCTAGTTTTGTTTGATTCTGAAGTAAATACCCATAAGGGGCCGATTACATGAAAAATTTCAGCCCGGGCTGAGTTTTCATCCCGTTTAGTGAGGCTTAAAGTCCAGCCCGCTATCCTCCACAAATACTTTTAAAATTGCTCTTTGGATAACATGAACGAGTTTTCAGCCCGGGATCAATTTCAGCCCTGGGGGAGTTTTCCAGCCCGGTCTGGCAAACCGGGCTAGGGTTTTCAGCACGGGCTAGCGGGTTAAAATCGCCATGAAATCGCGTAAATATTTCAGCCCGGGCTGGATAACAATACAATTCGAGTCCAGCCCAGGCTGAATAGAACTCAGCCCGGGCTGGATTTAAGTAATATAATCGGTAAGCAGCTGCCCGGGCTGAAGTTTCATCCCGGCCTGAAATCCATCATGTTATCGCGCGCTTTTATAAGGGAAAATCTAAGAGGCCGACTTGGGGCATGGCTAAGGGACAACAACAAATATGAAAGGACATCACTACGAACCCAGGGGAAGTGAAATATCATAAATTCAACGCTCGATGCTAGGGCGTCGAAGGAACGGCCTTTGTAGTCACAGCAGTACGGGAAGTATTATCCTCCTATGTTTTACTTCTTTGATGGCAAGTAGATGACATTTTGAACTTATATTTGATTGGCTAAGAAATATATCTTTGTAAATCGATACGTCTTTAGAGGTGGGTAAACATTGTTATTAAAAATCTCAATGAGACTCATAGGACGAGGGGAATTATTTTTTATCTTGAGACTCAATAGTTGAGTAATTGTTTTAATATAAATCACATAGTATTTGACCCGCATTTTCCATAACTGTGTAAACTGTCTAGAATGTAAAATTTCATTATAGAGCTATCAATTTCTCCGTGTGCTATCGCATTACAAATTCTTGAATGGTATAAATTACATCACGTTTCAAGGCAAGTTTGAGCGATTTTAATAACAAAGACGTACAAAAACTTAATTAAATTGGTTAGAGAAGTCATTTTAAGTATAATCCTAATTTGAATCCAACGTGAGAGCGCCAAATAACATAATAATATTTGTTGTTACGGATAGACTTTCCGAATGCAAAGATATCGGATAGACAAGAAATCTGCGGGCCCGATCTCTGAGTGATTTAGAGTTAAGAAATCGAAATAATAACGGTCTTGAATCACATTGATATAGAGGAAGTCAGTAAGCCTTAAAATGTCTTAAACAAAATAAAAGAAAAACTCAATTATTATTTTTTAACTAAAAAGCCCTTCACAGATGAGTAATAAGTTCTTCATCGCTCATTGAATATAGCAACGGAACATTGTTGCATGACAACAGTAGGATTTTTAAGAAAGAAGGTGATTTACAAGTACTTAGTAGTATGGTGCTAAATATTTGTTAGGTTTTATCGCTTGAAGATCAGATTGTCAGACAGATTTGCAAAGCGAAATCGTGTGCAAACTTACTTCGCGAATGTCGACATCTAACGTTCTCCAGAGAAACCCCATTTTCCTTTAAAATCGGCTTCACCGGAACTTGGTTTGGGAGCGGTGGGAGTCTTCGAACACTAACTTGTCTCGTTGGTGAAGACATATTGGGACTTAACTTCAACATTGATTAATAAAGTAGTTACATTTCCAGAATTCGATCGAAAGTCTTCAGCCATTGTGTTGTCAAGTATGGCTCTTACGTTACGGAGCTCGCGCTCTTTACGAGGATCCTCGGAAATGCTCGGGTACTACGAAATACTCCGGGCAAGCATCGGTAGATTATCGTGATGAGGATTTCCGCTAATATCCTCTTGAATTAACTCAACACAACACTCACGCGTAAAATAATGCCCTCTCGAGCGGTGAAAGAGCGAATAAACATTTCCGTACGCTTCCAATTTTAATAACTAACTAAATAACCAAAATACAATTTGAAGGGTAAAATTCTTTCCTCTTTTCCTAAAAAAAGCTGCTAAATCCTAGATTATTTCGCATTTCTCTCGGTTTTTTCTAATAAAGAAAATTTGTACTAATTGCGTGGGCTTTTTATAGTCATCACTCTTTTGCGATGCTCATGAATGAGAAAAAACATTATCAAGTTGCAAAGAAGAAATAAGGAATAATGTTTACCCTTTGATGTTTTCCGAATAAAGTTCGAGTCAGAAAGCACACACAGATTGGAAACATTCAAAAAATTTTCAGACTATTGAGGGCAGATCAAATGGGGATGTAAGTTGTTGATATACCAACTCTCATGACCGTGCACTCTCACGAACTCCCATTTACTTTTAAACATGTTCAAATTTGACATGAGAGTCGATGAGAGTGGTCGCCGTTGGATCACGTGAATAAGAGAAGGGACATATCCAGGATTTCAAAATAGGGGGGAGGGGGTGTGGATTTAATGGCCGGAAAGACGGGTTTTAACTCATCCTGTCGGGGATTAACAGTATATTAGTTTTACGTGACGCAAAATGGCGTGAGGGTACGGAAGCCCATGAGGGCCACTCAAGATTTTCGTTAACAACATCTCACCTTTCGGTCACGACTTTGAACTATTTGCGTCACGACAACTCACTTTGAGTGTCACGACAAAGCACTATTTGATTATCGCTTAAAACATTGCAGGTTTAGTTCACAATATCGCACTTTGTGTCTCAAAACATCGCACTTTGTGTCTTAAACAACTCATCATTTTGCCTTTGCTTAAAACATTTCAGTATAAACAGCACGTCAGGAGAAAATGCCCTTTAGCAAGAAATGGCAAGAATATACGACTCGCCTTAAAAATTTGCTAATTTCACTAAATATGAATCTCCCGTCCTTTTACGTTAAGAAGTCAATCGATAATTTTACGATTCGTGGCACAAATGATTATGTGTTCCGGGATGGAATGTCTAAAACATCCATTTCTTAAAACATTTCAGTATATCGTTCACGACATTCAACTTTGTGCTTGTAACATAGCACTATTTGTCTATTGCATAAAATATTTTACTTTGTGCTTTATAACATGGGACTTTGTGTCTTAAAAAATCTCGCGATTTGCCGAATGCGCAAATTATTTCAGGTTTTGTCTATTGCATAAAATATTCAACTTTGTGTCTTAAAAATCTCGCGATTTTCCGAATGCGCAAATCATTCCAGTTTTTGTCCGTGCATTGAATATTTAACTTTGTGTTTCATAACATGGTACTTTGTGTCTTAAAAAATATCGCGATTTGCAGAATGCGCAAATCATTTCAGTTTTTTTCTATTGCATAAAATAACTAACTTTGTGTTTTATAACATGGTACTTCGTGTCTTAAAAAATATCGCGATTTGCCGAATGGCCAAAAATTTCAGTTTTGGTCTAGGCATAAATTATTTAACTTTGTGCTTTAGAACTTCATTTCACAAATTTGAAGAGAATTTTCAAATAACTGGATTCTATACGAATGACCTGTGAGCTCCCTACAAGGACTAAAAACTAAACAGAACGTCAGGATAGGCCGAGGAAAAGAAGCCTTAGCGATACGGGATCAAAGGCTGAACTGTACAGGACCCGAAATGATCCCAGGACCCGAAACGATCCCAGGACCCGAAATGATCCCCAAAAGTACCCCAACTGATCCCGGGACCCGAAACGATACCGAGGAGTCCCCGAAATCAACCCCACGGAATTGCGGTAATGGACAAAGGGAAAGCAGAAGAAGCACTTCCAATTCTTAAAGCATAATTTAGGGTTGACAGCCAATCTATTTCTAAATAACATGACTTAAAAAACTTAAATTCCAATACAATACTTCTATTTATTACATTGCCCCGGCGGTAAACCCATAAACAGAGTCCTAAACAAATACACAACTTTTAATTGCTACTGAAAGGAGTACAACATAAACATAGCACAGCCAAAGCACAGCCTTGCTCAGAACAACCAAACTTTTGACCTTCGAAACATTTGCAGTTCCAACACATGACTCTGACACTATAAATCTCGTTTCCGGTAAACATCACCCTAAAAATCTATATTCATTTGACAACCAAACGTGTTTTTCACCACGAAATCCATGTTCACACGAGCGAATATTTACCGACAGCCGGTTTGGCCGAGAAGATGGAATTACAAAAGCACACTGAGTAATGCACTCGAACAACCCTTTTACTACCGTTGCAAAATATTAAGAGATGTGGCTTTTGTTGAAAGCAATATGTGAGTTTTGAATTTCCTTATGTAGTAGTGCGTACACCACTGCATGATTTCTCTCTATCTCTCTTTATGATAGGTCTTTCATTCACCGAACACAAACAAACATTTTCCTACGGGAAAGCAGAGGCATGTCTAATCTTTGGAGACATTCGTTTATGGCTTGTTATATATGAATTATTTATTCACGCCTGGTTCTTCAGATTACCATCACGGGAATTTTTATTTGACCCCAATTGTTGACTCAACCAAGCTGTCGAAAGCTGTATTTCCCGCGCAGTCGTATATAAAAATCTTAATACTATGGTTTTAGTTAATTCAAATTTCTGGATAGTGACAAAAATGACGCTTAAATGTTTCATATGTTTTTAAAACTGAAAGCCAATCCTTCCACATTCCTGTTGTTTGTCCATTACTGCAATTCCTTGGGGTTCATTTCGGGGACTCTTGGGGATCGTTTCGGGTCCCGGGATCAGTTGGGGTACTTTTGGGGATCATTTCGGGTCCTGGGATCGTTTCGGGTCCTGGGATCATTTCGGGTCCTGTACAGAACTGGTTGAGAGCTCGCTCGAGCTTTATTCGGTGTTCTATAGATGCAGGTGCCTCTAGCTCGCCTTGCGGGACTACGGCCCCAATGATGACTCTACATCGGAAGCCTCTCCTCCAAACGATAAATCACGGCATTTGACTTTGTTTATAACTTAGGCGGCTCATCGCATTAATGCTAATAATATCTAAAGTTTTTGACAAACATTTACGGCATTCCATAATATCTTAGGCAACGACTCACAATGGGTAGCAATGCTGAACTTTTTACTTTGTCTTATCAACAATGCTATTTATTTCACTGAGCTTTATGGCTTATAATCTTTATTTAATATTTATATTTACTTATATATCTCAATTTAAGCTCAGGATTTCGCAATTACGTTTCTAGTCTATTCGCAAAGCATGCTGGTCTATGTAGAAAAAAACTCACTTTTTGCAAACGCACTTTGTGCTTCACAAGATTGCACTTTTTGCGTTACGACATTGGACTTTTTGCACAAGGACATGTGACTATTTGTCACACACGATTGGATGTTTAGGCTTGCGTCATGGCACATTATGCAAATCGCCAACAAAATCTGACTCTTGGACATGAGACAATTTGCTTCAAAACATCGCACATTATATCTCATAATATGGCACTTTTTCGCTTATAACATCGCACTTTTTGCGTGTATGACTTAGAATATCGCTTTTAACATCGCACTATTTGCGTGTATGACTTAGAATATCGCGTGCTTATATTATTATGTGCTTATAACACCGCTCCTTTACTTATTTTATACAGTTTTAGCTGATGAAACACTACGCCACTCAAAACATCATACATAGTCGTGGGTGTGGGTATGGAGTCGTGTGTGTGGGTATGGAGTCGTGTGTGTGGGTATGGAGTCGTGTGTGTGGGTATGGAGTCGTCGGTATGGGTGTGGAGTCGTGTGTGTGGGTATGGAGTCGTGTGTGTGGGTATGGAGTCGTGGGTCGGATATGGAGTCGTGTGTGTGGGTATGGAGTCGTGGGTGTGGGTATAAAGTCTTTATGTGGGTATGAAGTCGTGGGTGTGGGTATGGAGTCTTGGGTGTGGGTATGGAGTCGTGGGTGTGGGTAAGGAGTCGTGGGTGTGGGTATGGAGTCGTGGGTGTGAGTATGGAGTCGTGGGTGTGGGTATGGAGTCGTGGGTGTGGGTATGGAGTCGTGGGTGTGGGTAAGGAGTCGTGGGTGTGGGTATGGAGTCGTGGGTGTGGGTATGGAGTCGTGGGTGTGAGTATGGAGTCGTGAGTGTGGGTATGGAGTCGTGGGTGTGGGTATGGAGTCGTGGGTGTGGGTATGGAGTCGTGGGTGTGGGTATGGAGTCGTGGGTGTGGGTATGGAGTCGTGGGTGTGGGTATGGAGTCGTGGGTGTGGGTATGGAGTCGTGGGTGTGGGTATGAAGTCGTGGGTGTGTGGGTATTGAGTCGTGGGTGTGGGTATGGAGTCGTGGGGGTGGGTATGGAGTCGTGGGTGTGGGTATGAAGTCGTGGGTGTGGGTATGGAGTCGTGGGGGTGGGTATGGAGTCGTGGGGGTGGGTATGGAGTCGTGGGTGTGGGTATGGAGTCGTGGGTGTGTGTATGTCAAGAAACAAGCGACATGCGTTTAGTACCATATGGAAAATTGATAGTTTAAAGCTCGAGCGAGCTCTCAACCAGTTCAGCCTTTGATCCCGTATCGCTAAGGCTTCTTTTCCTCGGCCTATCCTGAAGTTCTGTTTAGTTTTTAGTCCTTGTAGGGAGCTCACAGGTCATTCGTATAGAATCCAGTTATTTGAAAATTCTCTTCAAATTTGTGAAATGAAGTTCTAAAGCACAAAGTTAAATAATTTATGCATAGACAAAAACTGAAATTATTTGGCCATTCGGCAAATCGCGATATTTTTTAAGACACGAAGTACCATGTTATAAAACACAAAGTTAATTATTTTATGCAATAGACAAAAACTGAAATGATCTGCGCATTTGGCAAATCGCGATATTTTTTAAGACATAAAGTACCATGTTATAAAGCACAAAGTTAAATATTCTATGCAATAGACAAAACCTGAAATGATTTGCGCATTCGGTAAATCAGGAGATTTTTTAAGACACAAAGTACCATGTTATGAAGCACAAAGTTAAATATTTAATGCACAGACAAAACCTGAAATGATTTGCGCATTCGGCAAATCGCGAGATTTTTTTAGACACAAAGTTGAATATTTTATGCAATAGACAAAACCTGAAATAATTTGGGCATTCGGCATATCGCGAGATTTTTTAAGACACAAAGTCCCATGTTATAAAGCACAAAGACAAATATTTTATGCAATAGACAAATAGTGCTATGTTACAAGCACAAAGTTGAATGTCGTGAACGATATAACACCACGTCAGGAGAAAATGCCGTTTTGCCGTTTGGGGTATTTTATTTAAAATTGGCGAAAATGGAGTGACATTAGCTCTATTTTAGCCGAAATCAAGGGATTTTTCTGTTATACTATAAGTAACGAATTTGAAATTTACAATATTAGACAATTTCTGCAATCACAGCCTTTGTGCAGACGTACAGATATTACATAATTTGAGCGTCGGATCCTTTTCGACATAATGGATTTCGTTACTTTTTCGACACTTGTCCGTAACTTACTCCTTTGAGAGCCCTTCAGTTATTTCAATTTCCTCTATTTTTACAAAAATTTGATATTCGACCCCTTACCATTCATAACAAAATGGCCATACTCGATCCTTCACGATTCAGTTCCTAAAGATACAGTAAAAATAACACTAAAGCACGATTAAGTAAAGATACTCCCGCATTTCAAGGACACTTAACACATTTTGTGTTCCTTAGGCTTTTCTTGGCGGGAGTCCTAAATTTTGAGGAGACTTTGGATTTTTTGGGCCTTTTTACATGTAAAAAGGAGCGAAAAAACCATTGTCTATAAAAGAGTAAAAATACCCTTTAGTTCCAGGGAAGGTATAAATTTATACAATCCCAAACAGTCCCGGAGTTCAAATAGGAATGTATAAATTTATACAGTCCCGGAGTTCAAATAGGAATGTATAAATTTATACAGTCCCGGAGTTCAAAAAGGAATGTATAAATTTATACAGTCCCGGAGTTCAAAAAGGAAAGTATAAATTTATACAGTCCCCGAGTTCAAAAAGGAATGTATAAATTTTTACAGTCCCGGAGTTCAAAAAGGAATGTATAAATTTTTACAGTCCCGGAGTTCAAAAAGGAATGTATAAATTTATACAGTCCCGGAGTTCAAAAAGGAATGTACAAATTTATACATTCCTATTTGAACTCCGGGACGGTAGAAATTTGTACATTCAACAATTGTTGTTTCGCTAATTATTAAATGTAACAGATAATGACAAATAAAAGATTTTGACATATCTTCCGGTTAACATGGACATTTTTATCGGTTATAGCTAAAACACTCATTGCTTTCTTTTATGAAACACGTCATTCGAGGTAATTTCTATTTCGCTTCTTTATAAATACAATAAATGATAAGAAATGGATGTTTTAGACATTCCATCCCGGAACACATAATCATTTGTGCCACGAATCGTAAAATTATCGATTGACTTCTTAACGTAAAAGGACGGGAGATTCATATTTAGTGAAATTAGCAAATTTTTAAGGCGAGTCGTATATTCTTGCCATTTCTTGCTAAACGGCATTTTCTCCTGACGTGCTGTTTATACTGAAATGTTTTAAGCAAAGGCAAAATGATGAGTTTTTTTAAGACACAAAGTGCGATGTTTTGAGACACAAAGTGCGATATGGTGAACTAAACCTGCAATGTTTTAAGCGATAATCAAATAGTGCTTTGTCGTGACACTCAAAGTGAGTTGTCGTGACGCAAATAGTTCTAAGTCGTGACCGAAAGGTGAGATGTTGTTAACGAAAACCTTGAGTGGCCCTCATGGGCTTCCGTAGCGGCCATCACCCTCCTGAAGAGGCAAAACAGAAAACATAAAAAACGCACATCGCCAAGATGATGAAAGTTCAAGCCGTCTCAAGAGAAAAGGAAACGGCTGGTCTTCGCCGAATTTACGACGCGGTGGAAACTAGGTGCCGCGGGCTGCAGACGCTGGGAGTAGAGGCGGCCGAGTATACTCGTGACGATCCTGCTCGAAAAAACTCCCGGACGCAGTGCGGCTCACTATAACGAGAGGAAAAGACTATGAGCACTGGCTGAGTTGCTGAATCAAGTCGAGGATAGCGATGCCAGACAGAAGAGAGACCCGCGCGTCAAGAACACACACCCGAGCGAAGCAGCCCAGCCACCGAGAGGGAACCGAGAAGAGCCTTCGTCCTTAGTGATATCGATATGTTTCACTTCATTGAAAAGGGAGGAGAGGTGGGAATTTGTATATAGCCAACCGATATATATAGGAAGGCCAATAACAAATATATGGGGTCGTACAATGAGAAGGAACCCTCGAAGTTCATCACCTATCTCGACGCTAATAACCTCTACGGGTGGGCTATGAGTCAACGCCACCAACAATGGATTCGAATGGAAGACTGAGAAACAAATTGGGGAACTAGACCTAGCCAAGTTCAATGAAGACAGTAATATATAGATTTAGGCACTGCCTAAAAGCGGAGCCAGCATAAACACCTTTTGTGTTGACTGATCAAAGGTATTATTGGGGGATCTAGGATCCTGCTCTCTACTGAGATTTATTTATTGTACCAACCAAATGGATCCAGGCCTTATTCAATAATTTAAATTATGCAGTACATCAAAGTTAACAAACACAATTCCTGGTGTGGATATGGCTGTCAAAGTTGTCAAGAGTCTAATGGTAAATTATTATGTCCCAAGTTCCATTATGAATATCTTTTTTGTAATCAAAACAATACTCCCACAAGCTTTGTCCTTGTGCAGAAAATGTCATGGATGTAACAGCATTCCAAAGATTCGAAATAATATGTTTAAACTGTTTAGATGCCATACTGTGATTTTTATGTATTGATTTAGTGGCGATTCTCTCCTTCATTGGACCGAATATTCAGAAAAATGTCTGGAAATTAAAATCCAAAAATATATCTCCTTTCATGCATTACATATTGGTGCACCCCACTTTACCATATAGTGGCCTTGTTGTTGGTGGCCTACTCCAAAATGAATGCAATGAAGAAAAAACAGATTGAAAATGCTAACTTCTAATTTCAAACCAAACCCTTTCATTGATCTATGTTTGGGGTAGAGATTAATCAAAGAATATCAATTGACTAAAAAATAATCGACGGAAGAGGAGATATAAAGTGAATTGACTCAACTTGAAAGGTTTGGTGAAAAAAATATAACGGTAATGAAAATAATTTGATTGAGCATTTCTTGACATTTCCCCTTTCCCATTATCTTAACCCTTTCACCACCACAGGCCTCTAAAGAGGCCATGTCTTTGCTATCCAAGCTATGTGAACAGAATTCTATTATTGAAAAAGAACAAGGTTGTTGCTAGTGTTATAAAGTTTGAGTATCTTGCCCTAAAAAAACCATTCCCCTTAATAAAAGTTCCATTAATGTACATTTGTAAAGCTACATTCTGACAAGCTTTTTTCTTGCGAAGAACAATGGATGAAACAGGATTTCAAAGATGGAATATAGTGTCAGACACAATTTTAGATAAGATACAATGCTGAAGATTCAATGTACCATTTTAAGTGGTGATTTTCCATCCCCATGGGAATTAATATCTACAAATATACATCCAGTAATGCATTATATTCTGGTGTTTTGAGAAACCCTGGATCTAACTATTCCAATGAAATAAATCTAAACATCTAAAATAAATGTAATGGGCAAGAGACTTGGAAAGAAAATCCTAAAAAGAAAATATAAGTAAAAGTAAGTGTAATAAATGAAAATTTATAATTTAAAAATCAAATCTGTTTATTAATTTATTTTTTGTGTAGAGGGGAAATAGCAAAGAGCATCAATTGCATAAAAATAGTCAACAGGGAGAAGAAAAAGGAAGAAATATGACTCTTCCTTAAATGTTTGAAAAGAAAATATAATAACAATAATGTGATAATTATATTCAGTACTTTTCTAAAATATCCCATTTCCCATTATCTTTAGGTTGTTAGAAAACTGTTTTCTTTACAGATTTATTATTTAAAAAGCAAAAGTTTGTTGTATCTTGTTCTAAAAAAACCTATGAGTGTGTACTGCTGAATCACATAGTAATGAACTAGTCATTTGCGCCCCCTCATGGCCCCGCAGAAGTCAGGGGTTAATGTGGGGTTTTAGACCACTTTTTAACCAGAATATGTCAAGAGGGGTGGTGGTATTGACTGTTTTTGACTCTTAACTTGGAAACAGGCTTTTATTAAAGTTTAATCCCCCACCCTTCCCTGGGACCATGGGTGTGGGGGTATCAAATGACTAATGAATAAGAACATCCTACTGTTCTCTTCAAGACATGATTTTTAATTCTCATGTCTTCCAGTTTTTAGCATTCATCTTGGCCCTCAGGTAGTTCCTGGATCATAAAAGAGTGAAAACAATTATTTATTATTTCTTTCAAAACAATCTTTTTATCAAGCCATTTATAATCTAACTAATTTTCCAAAACTATTTGAAAAAAAATAAACACATGAGATGCAAGATGCAGACAATAACAACAATACATATTGAAAATAGGGTGTTTTTTATCCTCGGTAAGCAAAATTTCTCTTGTAAGTTGAAAAAGCTGCTGTATTTTCTAAGGATATGTATCTTCTTAGGACTAAGAGCACAGGATATAAAGACAAGAACGGTCTTCTTTAGCAGTATTTGACAAATGCAACACGATATTGGTTAGCCTTTATGAAATATCTCAACACAATCAATATGCCCTGAAGAAGTCTTATTAAAGACGAATTCCAGTTTTATTCAACACAATCAAGAATATAGATAACACAAAGAATGTCAAAACAAAACCTGTTATGCTCAAATAATTTGATTACTAAGTTAAGTACTCGCATTCTCAAAGCATACAAAAAGGACAACAAAAAGCCTAATAACTGTCATATCCTCAATAGACAATACAAATCGCCGTCCGAAACTCACCTTGCATTGTTTTTTTTGGTCGCTTTCTTGTGGTTCTGTTCGCTTTTGAATGTGAACTGTTACTTGCTTAAATTTACTAGCTAAAACCAGATAAATCTTGGCGTGAATGAATGTTAGTAGATCTCCTCTAGTTGATTTTATCCTTAAGTCACAAAATTTGAGGCAAAATAAATAATCATCGCATAATCGACAAGAACTTTTTCCCTTGCTCGGTGCTTGTATTTAGTCGCCATTTCGGGGCCGAGTGGGGCCTGGGAGTGACTGGCTGGCTGGCTTGCGAGTGACACCACAGGGTACCCGCGCGATGACCACAAAAACCAAGTCGCATACCTATACCATATTTCTATGCCTATGGGGCTACGCTAAAAGGGGGTTGATATTTGAAGTCGGTCTAATATAACCAAAAGAGCTTCACGACCGTCATAACGATTACCCGTTAGCTGCAAAAAGAGTTTGTGTGACCGGTGACATGCTGTCCGACTATTGTAAAAGAATAGCAGCCAAATTCGATGTACCAACAGGACTCGTGAGCAAGCTGATACCCACCCTGAACGACAATGAAAAATACGTCCTCCATTACAGAAACCGGCAGCTATACCCCTAGACCTTGGATTGAGAGTGAAAAAAATCCTTCAAAAAAGAACCTTCAGAAGAGAGCAAACGTAAGACTAGTCACCGATTCTAAAAAAAACTCGTGAAGCTGAAAAGTAAACCATCCTATGCGAGTAGCAAGATCTTCAACGAAAACCCAGTGGCTGTCCATAAAGTCAAAGAGACGCTAACCCTGAACCGGCCGGCTTATGTAGTTGTGTGCATTCTAGATCTCAGGAAGACGCCGATGTACGACTTCCACTATACAACTACATCAAAGAGAAGTATGGTGACGCAGCCCAGCTACTCTTCACAAACACAGACTCCCTAACCGACAAAATCGAAACCGAGGACGTCTACAAAGACTTTTGGAGCAACAAAGACAAATTCGACAACAGCGACTACCCTAAAAGCTCCCCGTATTTTGACGAGACAAACAAAAAAGTGACTGGAAAGTTCAAGGATGAAGCCGCTGGAGTCCGCATCAGCGAATTCGCCGGTCTACGATCCAAGATGTACACGTACGTCAAAAACGATCAATCAGGCGGAAGGACTGCAAAAGGAATCAAGAAAAGCGTAATCAAGAGGGAACTCCAACATGGAGAACATGAGGATTGTAAGAGGACACTTTTCAAGAAGAAGATGCACCATAAAATGAAGACAATTAGGAGCCAAAACCACCAGTTAGGGAATCAACAAAGTAAGCCTCAGCTTTTTTTATGATAAAATATAGATTATACGGCGGAATAAACACCACGGCGTCAAAGACGCTGAAGTTGGAAACAGCCACTGGATCGCTCTGCTCCCGTCCGCGGCGCTCGGAGCCACAAACTGGTTCCAACTAGTTTATTGGACTGGAAACCTGACCGAGCACACTGACAGGCTCGGGCAAGCATACAGGCAGAATCAGGCAAACATTCTCCATCATATTGGACTTGTGCTCAGCCCCCCCCCCTCCCCCCTAGAACCCTGAAGAAATCTGGCGGAATCACCAGCGTTGTTTCACATTGACGGGCTGTAAAAATAACCCTTTTAATAAGGCGCAATGGAAATTACACGTTTGGAAATTAGGACGTTTATTTACAATCAGTTATAATATATATGGCACTCACGATATGGCAAGCGACCATTCAAAATATGTGTCCAAAGAAAATTCACGATCAATTGCCAACGTCTTTGCCTCGTTTGCTTGATGACCATTTGCGATTTGTGTCGAATGCTTGACGACCATTTACGTTTTGTGTAGAATGCTTCACGACCATTTACGATTCTTGGCGAATGCTTGACGACCATTCACGATTTGTGTCGAATGCTTGACGACCATTTACGATTTGTGTCGAACGTTTCACGACCATTCACGATTTGTGTCGAATGCTTGACGACCATTCACGATTTTTGTTGAATGATTGACGGCCATTTACGATTCTTGTCGAATGCTTGACGACCACGATTTGTGTCGAGTGCTTGACGACCATTTACGATTCTTGTCGAATGCTTGACGACCATTCACGATTTGTGTCGAGTGCTTGACGACCTTTTACGATTCTTGTCGAATGCTTGACGACCATTCACGATTTGTGTCGAATGCTTCACGACCATTCACGATTCGTGTCGAATGCTTGACGACCATTTACGATTCTTGTCTTGCTTTACAAAAGGAAGACGACCTCAGCATATTTTTCCAGCTGGGTTGACCCACAGTGTACTCAATCCTTTCGCTTCCTGAAGAATAGGAAAAAATTACTAAATAAATAAATCATAACATGAAATAATGTTCGTGGCGCGAAATTATCACATGCACTTCGTGTTTCAGCGATAAAAGATATAAATTTCCACAAGGTCTCCCCCCTCTCTCCCTTGCGACCGTTTGGGGACCTGGAGAGCAATTTAGATCAAGTATTTCGGCTATGTTTGTGCACACCTTGGGTCACGTGACAGCTGAACACCGCTAAGGATACTCGCTTAGTATCGAAAGTGCTAAACCCGGAACAAAAAACTGGGTGTCAAGGCGAAAAAAAAGTACTCAGAAATGGGAATCGAGACCGTGGACCAGTGATGGATGAGGCAATAGGGTGTGACACGCTGCAAACTGCAAACATTACCCAGGATATCGTGAACACACAAGTATACAACAACACCGCGCGGTTTGCTTGTTCAAGGGTCCATGTGTTATTAGAGGACGCACGCTTGGCGTCAGGATGCGCGCGCGCTCCCCAAAAGTATATTGTAACGTACTGCGTCTCGTTGCGTACTATTTTGTTCATGATACGCTGTGACGTCATCTGTGCATAGCGCGCGAAAATGAGATCTATTTGTTAATTATCGCATCCTTACCTGAACAGGAAATCTCTCTGTTACAATGTTCATAGTCAGCGGTACTGGCACTGGTGGTAACCTGTAAAACACGGGCACACAAAAACACTTCAATAACAAAAGCTTCAGAGCCAACCTGTGTAGAAGGACCATAGCACGAGCTTAAACTTCTCAAGTGTAACACGTCAATCCCAAATCAATAGACCAAATCAAATGGACTTCCATAAACCACCACCACCACCACCATCATTAACATATTGTAGTCATCATTCTCATCACATCAACAACGTAAACAGAGCCCTACCATCACTATCGATATCATTGGTATTATTCACGATTCGATCAGCACGACGATCGACATAACAGCTCAACAGCCGCCATTGCATCCACCATTAGCATCTAAATGAACAAGATCATCATCATCATCATCAAACAATGTCATCACCATTATCAACACTGCGTTATGCTGTGCTTCCAATTTGAATTCTGACGTCAAACTACTGAGATAATCATGATTTTACTGGCCGACCTTGTCATTCTAAGATTACTTCTGTTCACAACATTTTACAATAATTCGAACTGCTTTTAGAAACCAATTTGCCTGAGGCTTTCTTTTATGTTGCTTACTTTCGTTATTGCTTGTGATAAAGAATCGTGTAAAATGTCTAGTAAAATGCGCGGATTTCGAAAACATATGGCAATCTCATGACTATCAAATAAACACTGTATAAAAAAAAGGCCTGACATCGGAAAGCGATAGCTGACAAGAACAGTCAACAGAGTTGCCTGTATTCTCGGTTGAGTACTCTCAACTTTGCCTCCTGGGATGGTTGAGCTGATCCGGCCCTAGGTTGTGCATCCTTTGTAGCTGCCGGCTATTTGGAGAGTGTTTGCACACACCTCAAATCTAAGCTAGGTTGGGTAGTTACTCAACCTAGGTTGGACGCTCAAGTGAAAACACTGCACTAACCACCATAACAACTATCATCATCACCATTATTATCAACTCGAAATCCTCATAGTCATCTAAGTCATCATCAATCGTTTTTACTATCATAATCATCTTCATCCTCGTTCACCATTATCGTAATCAACCTCATCATCATCATCATAATCTTTTCACCAGCATCACCCTTACAATTATAGCAATTTCTCACACTATACCTGACTGGTGAAGCTCTTCTCTCTGTAACATTGTCACCTTGACCTTCTGACCCCTGACTCGTGGAGGCTCCTCTATCATGGGTGAGCTCATACCCAGCCCCCTCTCCACTTTCGATTGCTAACTGTGCCTGGTTATGGGCTTCCAGCGCCGCCACGGTCAGGGGGTCCACGGTCAGGGGGTCCACGGTCAGGGGGTCCACGGCCTCTACAGCCAGGGGGGTCCTGCTCCTGGCAGAGTCTGCTCCTCGGGTCTGCATATAATACAAATATCAGCTACAAGACAGACCATGCGAATAATGGCCGACTTGGACTAAGGAATCACATGAACATATTTTTTAGGTGTAAGGGATTGTTCATTTAATACACAGAGGGGGGGAGGGGGGGAGGGAATATATTGAAAAATTTTAACCACCAAAAGGGGGGGCTCTGAAAAAAAAGGTCAATCTTGGGGTTCTGAAAGGGGGGGGGCACCGAAATAAATGTTTATGATGAAAGGGGGCTCTGAAATTTTAAGGTGTCTTGGGTAAAAATCTTCCCTTCCCCCCCCCATCCTCGGTGTAATTAATAAATACTCCCTAAACTCGTGCCAACATAAACAAAATAGTGGCTGCAGCCATCACGCCAGAGAGCAACGAAAAAGTTAAACCTTCCAATGAAAATAAGCCCTTTTCTGACGTAGAAACTTTCTGGCTGATTTTAAAAAGTTGTTTTTTTGTTTTTGCCGCCAAAACCCGGAGCACGCACGAGTTTGGCACCCCCTCCCCCCCCCCCCCCCCCAAAAAAAAAAAAAAAACGATTTCTTAGACAAAACGGGGTTGAGTGTCGGCCTTTTTTTATATTCCCATTGGAGTTAGTGTTAGCAGGTTCCAATGCACAGCACTATTTTATGAATGAACAGTAGATCTTGCCTACGAGGGATACTAACACTGTAAAGTGTTTACCATAGTGAAAAAGGTCATTATCAGTTCTATTATACAGGAGAACGGTTAGCAAGTCCCTTCTTATCATAAAATACCTCGCTTATTGGGCATTTTGTACATAACGGAAATAATTCCTATATCAATGCTAGTTCTGTTTATGAGAGTAACTGTATTAGTAATGTCAAACAAGGAGTATGTAACAACACATGGCAAAAGGGAATCTTATGCCATTCATTCCGAGCAATCTCGTTTTCACTCACCATAATATCTCTGACTGAGGTTGTGTTAAGATGTTTGTCAAAACTGTATTCAGGATTCCTGTCCATCAGCCTGCAGCCATAAAAAACATCCACGAGTCAAGGGAACCGTGTAGAAAAAACTACCGGAAATGCTTATCTCAATCAGGAATTACTTGTGAGTCTTGAAGGGGGCCCTTACACGAGGAAAGGCGCAGGTTTTGCAACAATGTTTCAGAGTTTTATCCCCAAGGGCGCCCAACGACCATTTTTGGTCAAATATCTGTTCGGAAGCAAGGTCACCTACGGATTTTGGGGTCGGCCTAGAAATGTCTACTTTTTTCGAAATTTGTATTTATAGATCACCTATGTTTCTCGGGAAGAGAGCTGGATCACCTATGTTTTTCGGAGTAGCTTTTGTTACCACCATCACCATTTTCGGGAGATTTTTACGTCCGACATGCTTTAAAAATAGGAACTTTAGTATTTTCAGGAGCGAGACAAGGAACATTAGATTTTTGGGATGGCTGTTATTTCGCCTAGCAAATCCGAACAGATAAAAGATATCTAGGAAAGCTCTATATTGTATAAAAATGACTGCAAACGAATAAAAACGGTATCTTAACTCATTTTAGGCAGGTTGTGAAATTTTCGTTGTTGGGTACCCTTGTATCCCTGGTATAACTAGATAACTAGAAAGACTACAGACAAGCTGCAGAAAAAAAAAATAGATGGGCTGCCTAGGCGTGGTGTAGACAAGGAATAAATAAACACAAGTTTTAAAAAGTATGCTGTACGCCTCTGAGTGGTTGCGCTGACGTTATGAGCGTCAGCCTTCGTCGGAGCAAAAAAAAAAACAACAACAACAAAGGGCCTAGCTCTCGAAACGTCAGCGCAACCACTCTGTTTCACAGAGGAATACAACATTCCTTTCCAACCTTGTGTTGATTTATAGCACGTTTTATATCTGCCTTGTGTAGGAGTTTACTATAGCAAAAAAACAACAACAACAACAACAACAACAAAATATAAATCCATGGTTGACGTCTGATAATTTATCAACTTTTGTTTGCATTATACGTTTTTCAGTTACCCGCTTGAATAAGCCGATGGAAATCGATAAGGTGTATGACTCGCCATTGTTCGTGCGGGGGGGTGGGGTGAGGGGCTGTTTGTTACCTCTGTGTAGCTGCTCTGTTGGCCAAAGCATGTGAGAACATCGTGATCAGTTTTCGCCGAGTTTCTCGACGGGCATCTAGTCTTGCTTGCTGCTCCATTTCTTTTGCTACCTGGTGGTGAAAAATATAGCGGGATATCTAAACAAAACTCTCCTGTGTAAAAACCCACAGCACACACATGGATAAAGGGTGATTTTAGTGTTACTTCCGGAAGCTCAAACCAGAAAAATCATGCGGAATAACCAGAATACCCATCCAAATTCTATTAAATTAAATGACCTTTGTCTTTCAGATGAATTCAATATTTTGGCTCATCGAGCGGATGTAAATGGATTTAAAGTAGTACTTTTCTCGCGACAGGCTAATACAAAACATGAGTTATAGATATGCAGAGCATGAGTGATTATTTGTCTTTGGCTTGCATTTGCGCTTCTTTTTTTTACTCGTGTTGTAATGGTTTCTTAGTGCAAATTACATTTTTTCGATTGCTTGATGCAATTATTTATTCTACAAACAAAATATTCAGTCCTTTCAGTTACTGACTGTAAACGTGAACATTTTCGCGCGCAATAACTTTCCAAGGAAATTGAAAGGTGACGTTGGAGTTGACAAAATACTTCAACGTTTACGAAATCTGAACCAAAGTTCAATGATCTTAAGTAAAGGTCCAGGAACTTAGGTCTCACCTCTTCTGGATCAGGTTCATCGTCTCCAAACACAAGTTGGTAGGCAGCCAGTGGTGGAAATTCAACCTGCAGAGATGATATACTCCATCAGAACCTGGCTTACTTTTGATCTTATCAAACGACAGACAACATACTCCATCAGAACCTGGCTTACTTTAGACCTTATCAAACAACAAGCGACATACTCCATCAGAACCTGGCTTACTTTAGGCTTATCAAACAACAGACAACATACTCCATCAGAACCTGGCTTACTTTATACCTTATCAAACAACAAGCGACATACTCCATCAGAACCTGGCTTACTTTAGACCTTATCAAACAACAAGCGACATACTCCATCAGAACCTGGCTTACTTTAGGCTTATCAAACAACAGACAACATACTCCATCAGAACCTGGCTTACTTTATACCTTATCAAACAACAAGCGACATACTTCATCAGAACCTGGCTTACTTTAGACCTTATCAAACAACTAGCGACATACACTCCATCAGAACCTGGCTTAGTTTATACCTTATCAAACAGCAAGCGACATACTCCATCAGAACCTGGCTTACCTTATACCTTATCAAACAACAAGCGACATACTCCATCAGAACCTGGCTTACTTTATACCTTATCAAACAACAAGCGACATATTCCATCAGAACCTGGCTTACCTTATATCTGGATCAGACAACAAGCAACATACTCCTTCAGAACCTGGCTTATAGACCTTATCAGACAACAAGCGACATACTCCATCAGAACCTGGCTAACTTTATATCAGGATCAGACAACAAGCGACATACCTTATCAGAACCTGGCTTACTTTATCCCTTATCAAACAACAAGCAACACACTCCACCAGAACCTGGCTTACTTTAGAGACCTGGCTTATTTTATAAG
Organism: Nematostella vectensis; assembly: GCF_932526225.1. Classification (NCBI taxonomy): domain Eukaryota; kingdom Metazoa; phylum Cnidaria; class Anthozoa; order Actiniaria; family Edwardsiidae; genus Nematostella; species Nematostella vectensis. Next base: position 13,131,803 of record NC_064047.1, read on the forward strand.
AACAAGCATGCAATTGCCTTTAAACCCTAGAGCCATAGGTAAAGATTGAGCTTAAAACTGTGTTTAATTGAACCTGTGCGTTTGTAAGTAGTGTGTATATAATTTACCTTAGGGAACTTCTGTTCCATGGTTAGCACCGAAGGAGAGGTGGTGGTTTTGGCTGACTTTGGCTTGCTGGGGGATGAGGTTTGACGACCACTGCGACTACTAGAAATATCAGTCAGTCCGCTAGGCTGTAAGGAAAGGAGGAAAAAGGTCAGTTAATCAAAGGCTGTGAATCTTTCCTTATTGGAGGCGGAGGATTGCAAATTTTGGTAAGTGGTGGATTGCACTGTGTCAGACCTTTATTCCTCATTGGCTTATTCCAATTTGCTAAATTTTTTTGAAAGCATGAGTCAAAATAACCAGTTGTCACTCTTTTATGTACAAAAACGTAGCTAGTTTCAAAGCTCCACAGTTTGCTTGTTTATTCATTTGTGATTTATATTTACCGAAAAAAGATTAGCTCTTGGGTGAGTGGTGCTTCGCCAATTCCGCATGGCAGCATTTGCAGCCCGAAGCTCCTCTACATTGGTAACCGCCCATGTTTGGCTATGAGTTTCAGGGTCAGGGGTCTGGGACCTAGCTCTTTGCTGCTTTTCATACTCAAGAATATCAGACCAGCGAAACTGCCCTGAAAATAACAATCAAAAAGAAACAATTGACATTCTGCAATTCCAAATTTAGTAGGGAGACTCCTGCTTTTAAATCTTCCAGCAAAAAATAAAAATTTCCATATATCTAGGATACAAATTTATAAAACGGTAGTATTTCAGATCACGATCTCCTGGCATTTCGAGCTTGCATGGCGACAGATCGATATATATATCAAGGCCTACTTGAATCCAGGAATACCAAAGCATTCTATGATTAATTATAAAACGAATAAAAAATGATATCATTTAGTTCCAGTAAAATACTCAAACCGTCAGAGGGGGTCAAGGTTTGTGATTCCAAGCCTTATGCTTTTACCTCTTGCAATTTACAATGTACAAACCTTTTTCTAAGACCTTTTCCAGGTTTTGGGGTGTCATGATATAATCCCAGAACATCTTGATTTCAGATATTTTTGATAGGTAACCCTCTTTCTTTAGTTGATGCTCTAGTCTGATGATCTGGAATAAAAAAATATATGCAGAGTCGTGGCAAGCCTACTATTTCCTATGCATGGTTGTAAATAGTTTTGCACAAATTCTCCAAGTTTTACAACAATGACTTTGGTATCGACTTTGATAATGAAACATACATGAGACACACCCATTACCTTGTGATATCCTGTCTCAGGAATTCTCTGTTTGAAGCTTAAATCATTCATGACTTCTGACTTGGGTAGCCTTATAATAACCTTGTGTCTTTTTCTCTCCTGATAAAACACAAAAAATAGTTTTGAGCTTCCCAGGAGAAAAAAACAACTTTGTTTTGGGATTGAGCAGGGACAGATCCGGCATTTCTTAAAAGAGGAGAGGGGCACCAAAACACCACCTATAAATTATTTGAGGAGAAATCATTTTTCAAGAAGATATGGAGTGATTCATTGTACTAAACTGTACTGAGCTGAATGTCACTGAGTTATTATATTGCAGGTCTCTTGACTGTGTGGATTATAGCAGGTAATTAATACTGTATAGTGATAGGTGAATTTGTAGAGAAATTGGGCGTTTCTACCCAAATAATCACTATAGTCCTAATTCTAGGCTACCAAACCCAATTTCGTTTACATTTTGTTCATGGTACAGTTATTAAAATCCTAGGGGTGCTTGTACACAGTTGTTTAAACTTTGGATGATTACCTCCTTTCTTTGTTTTCTTCTTTCCCTCTCTTCCTCTTTCTGCCACCTTTCCTTGAGCTGCTTGCGCTGATTGCTCACTTTGTCAGTCAGCGCCTTTGAATAGATTTGCTTATAGTAGTCACGAAGAAGCTCCAAGTCATCCAGCATGCGAGATCGGGCCTTAAATAAAAACACCTTTTTGTCATCAAATCATCAATTTTACCCTGGTTGTCAATATTATTCAAACTGATGGCAAAATGATTTCAACCATCTTAAACATCTTTAAAATTCTTTTGGCCAGAACTGGTCCCCAATCATGCCACCTCTTCACAAGATGCTAACCAATTGATAACACTTAATGTAATTAGCTGTTAATTTAAATAACAGATGCCAAAATGTGTTTTAAGCAGTTGAAACCCATTGGCCAGAGAATATTAAAAATAATTGCAGTAAATGGAGAAAAAATAATTTTTATCAATAAACAGTTACAGAGGGAAGGATTCCATGGTGGTGTAGCAGCCTAGCCTGCAAAATCTACTGTATGCTCCCTCTCTGATGCTTGTCTCTCATGGAAAAGCAGATGCTCTTTATCACAACAACCCTTATACAGCACAGAGTGTGATACCCAAAATTCTACTGAGTGTCATTAAACCACCTTTTTGTTACTTAACCTAAATTTTGTAATGACATATAATAAAACTACACTCCATCATTTAAAAATAGAGAAAATACAGTGAAATGAATAAGCAAGTTCAAAATTGTCCAACTCAACCCCTTATGGTACTACATGTACATTGGAGGTCTTTTTCTCCATCTTATCCTCTTATGTTCTCTTAGTTTGATTTTTTCAAGGTCTTTCTCCTCCATAATATACTCACATGTTCTCTTAGTTTGATTTTTTCAAGGTCTTTCTCCTCCACCTCTTCACTCTGTACTGAGATGCTGACTTCACTACTAGAGCTGAGGATGGAGCCATGGTGAGAGGCGTGTTTCTTCTTCCTCTGCTGCCTTGCTTGTCTTCTCTCCATTTTCCTCTAGAATTGATTGGTAATAGATAAAACGATTGGGCCATTTGGGGCTTACTTTACATTACATAACCTGGGTTTTTCTTAAATAAACAAATGAATTGAAAAATGAAATATTACAGGTAGAAAAATTATGTTTAGAAAAACTATCCAGACAAGCTGTAAAAAACTAAGGTATTGGAATCAAGGAACTAAATCAACATAACATTTAAATATTTTCCCGGAGGTAAAGTTCCATGTAGGAGGAATCTCACCACCAAAGGGGCAGTGTTCAAGTGAAGGGAGTAAAAACACATGAATCTTAAATTACCCTCTGATAATTCCCCTAGCTGTTCGTGATTTCTATGAGGTATTAGCTTAGGGTCCCGATGTCGCGAAGAAGCTTGGTATATTTTACCTTTTCTTCCTCTGAAGGTTCCTCAGGTAAGGGCTCCTCATATCTCTCTCGCTCAATCGTTAACTGTTTTTGGACATGAGAGGACAGCTCTTCCTCTGACATATACTTGCTGATCATTGGGATAAACGTAGACGACACATGCTTCCTAATGTCCAGAAGACATTTCATAAGATGCTTTAAACTCCAATATCTTATCATACAGAGACAGGTGGAGTAAAAATAGACAGCACATGCTTCCTAATAATCACAAGATCTGTTTCAGCACAACAAGAACACACATTCTTCATTCATTGATACTTCTACAAGCAAAAACAATTCTCAATAGCTCATATACAAATTTACTAACCGTGAAAATTAAAATTTGAAGTGTCCCCTCCTCGTGTCCGACCTATTTGCCATACACCCACACCTTATCATGCTGAAATAATTGGGGATGCTTCGTAATGTTTACGAGAAATGTCCAACACTAAACAGTGTAGCAATGCTAGGCTATTTCTAAGATAGTAACGTACAAATCTCTTACTTTAGTGGGCTTCTCCATGGCCCTCTATGCTTGTCACTTTTATCGTCTCGTGGATTTTCGATGGTGCTCTGTTCTTGATCGTCTTGGGCTTCTTCGGTTGATTCTTCTTTCATGATTCAATAACCGAATACTCCAAAGACATGACAAAAATAAGGGCGATCTTTATCATAAAAATACGTTTAACCTAAATATCCCATGTGTTACACAGACTAATCTTGGAAACTTGTTTTTCTTAATGGATTTCAATGCTGTTTTTGTTCGTCAAGGAAAAGAACAGCATGAAACTTCGAGAAAATAGGACAGTTGATCGAATTATTTTAGAAATCATCCATGATCTGTTTACCAACAGGCGTCCAAGGGAACAGAATGCATATTACATCGCTTCTGATTGGCTTATCCTGATTGCTTTAAAACAACATCCAATCAAATACTCCTGTAGTATATTTATATGCAAATTTTAACTAAATTCTTATGAAATCTTTCATTCGCTAAAATCGTTTGCTAATGACCAATCAAATGGGTTCTTTTATGCTCACTTACGTGTCTTTCCAAAATGGCGGCAAGTTGAACGTGAAAGTATGTTTATAAATGAAAATATTGGTCTATTTTTTATAGATCTCTAATTTTGAATGGATTGCGAGAATAATTATGGATTGCACCCCATCATGCCGCCTTCCCAAACACGCAGAGCTTATCCAGTCGGCAGCAACATGGGAAAATTTACCTGGATTTCTCTCAGTTGCGCGAAGGATTTGCGCTAACCCGACGAATTTCACGGATCGCTTCGGGCGACATGTTCTTCATGTGGCTGCCACGTGCGGTAAAGGCGACTTGCTGGAGTGGCTCGTAAAGGAGTGCAAGGTCGACGTGGGGCTGAGGGATGTGGAATCTGCATGGACGGCTCTGCATCGTAGTGTGTACTACGGTAGACTGGACTGCGCTGTGAGGTTGATACGGGTGAGTATCATCACGTCACCATTATCATCACCATCATCATCATCACCACCATCAAAATAATCATCATCATCAACATCATTACCACCACCATTATCATCATTATCATCACTACCACCATTATTATCATCATTATCATCACTACCACCATTATTATCATCATTATCATCACTACCACCATTATTATCATCATTACCACCATCATCATCACCTTTAATGTCTGTCTACCATTACTTAGCCCTCTTCATCATCCCTGATAGGACATAAAGCCAGTAAACCATATCATAATCTTTGCCATCATCATCATTATCATCATCATAATCATCACCATTATCATCTTCGTCATTGTAATCAGCAGCAACATCAAATATACTGACATATTAGATCTTTGTCAACATCACCATCTTCACAATCATCATCTTCATCATTACAAGCATAAGCATAGAGTAGTAATATCACAGATATGAACATGCAAGTGACAAAACCAACATCATAATCCAACTTCTTCATTGGTGTTGCTTGATTATAATCATCATCATCATCATCACCATAAATAACCGTCATCATTACCAGGTTAAGCATATACATTTTTTGAAACCTGCAAAGAAGATGCAATGCTGTATATTTATCTAATGAATGAAGGACATTAAATAAACTAAGGATAGTTCATTTACAGGCTATTCTGCATAATTTCAACTGTTTTGGATCTTTCTGCAAATTTACTGATATCCTTCTTAACCATGTTAGTGTCGTAAAATAAATGCACTTTGTTATCCTTCACAGTGTGGTGCAGATCTCTACGCCTGCGACAAGGAAGACCTCTCACCCTTGGATATCCTCATGTTGGACAGCCCTTACAAAATGTCTAGCGCAGGTACAACTATGACATCACCATGTACAGCACCTGTTAACCTTATCTATGGTAACAAAAATTACAACAAAATATTATATCAACCCTGTGATGAGTTATTTTCCTATGACCCCAAAAATTCCTGTATAATTTAACCTCTAACCATGTTTTTATAAAACTTCTGTCTAACCATGTTTTTATGTGTAGAACCTCTGCATATAACCTTTTTTATAAAACTTCTTCTCAGCTTCTCCTTCCATTGAATCTTTTAAGAAAAATGTAAAAAACACTATATTTCAACAAACTAAACTCTGACTTTGACCCTGACTGGGTCCGTACATGGAAAACAGTCTACCCTGCTGAATTGCTGTTAGATTAGTCTCTGTGTTTTTGTATTTTATTGATAAGTGTTCAAGTATCCGTAGTGTCAGGGCAGGCCTTGCCGGGACCTCGTGCCCGTTCGCCTTTCCCCCTCCATACTTATTCTTGTATGTTTTTTTAGGCATCTCGTCGTATATCTTTATATATAAGTGTGGAGGAAGCCTCTAAATAAAATAAAATAAATAAAATAGCTCTTTATGTTGCTTCTCTTTATGCCCATCCAGCCCCCTGGCCCCTCCCCCCAAATATCTAATAGTCTGCCCTTAGCCATGAAATTGATAATTGATTACTGTAATTTCTATCATTTTAATTATTTTAAAATGTCTGGGATGAATGTAGTACATTTTTCTGAGGGTTTTGTCTGGTTTCCTTTCTCAAAACCATTTAGATCCTAAGCTTTACAGTGATAGATTGCAAACATAAGTCAGTTGTCGTAGGTGTCGTAGATGAAGAAGCCTAATTTATTTTATATTTGAATAGTGCTATTCAAATCAATAACTATACTTCATCCCTCAAATTTATTTTGTTTTTCCAAAATGATTCGTGTACCAGTTGAGGCTCGAGTGATAACTGATCACAAGACTCTGATGGATGATGAGCTTGACCTGAATGCTGGGGATATCATCACAAATGTCCGGATGTCTGACCTGTCAATTAGCTATTGGATGGGAACACTTAAAGGGAAGAGAGGCTTTTTCCCCAAAGACTGTGTAGAAGTCATCAAACAAGGTAAGACTAAAGGCTGTGTAGAAGTCATCAAACAAGGTAGGACTAAAGACTGTGTAGAAGTCATCAAACAAGGTAGGACTAAAGACTGTGTAGAAGTCATCAAACAAGGTAGGACTAGCATGATTGTGAGCCTGGACACATCTGGCAGAGTGCTACTCTCAATACAAAAACCTAGAATCTAACAAAATAGGTTCTTATTAGCTCTTATTTTTTTTCTAAGTTGCTTAACCAACAGAAGGATTCATACAGTGTGAATACATAGTCATTTTGTAATAGGCACACCAGTACTGTATGTATGTTATATTATCTGTAATCTTATTTTTTATGGAAGCACAAAAATGTTTAGCAAATTGATATTATTTCAAAGCCCCATAATTTTTTTTATTTTTCATGGAGTAACCTTTTGAATTTATTTTGGGTATTATAAAATCCAAAATTTCTGAAATCAATAGATTCTTACATTCCGGTGTTTACTCGGTTTCAGGCTTGATTCTGGTTCCTGCATCAGTAACAGTAGTTGGTTTTCACCTTTGCCCAGGTGTTTTTTTATCGGAATCAGCAAGGCCAACATAACCTCCAGATAATTTACATTGATGGCAATAAGTAAGGTCTCTATTACATAGCTGTCAACCTCGCTTTAGGAAAAATCTGGAGAATATACAGTGAATGTACCAGAAGTACCAAGATACAGTAGCTAATGCGGGAGAATACAGAATACAAATTTTGTTTTCCAGATGATCATGAAACTCAGCTTTACACCTGGGGCTCAAACACCAACTTTACTCTTGGTCACCGTGATGAAAATATGCGACAACACCCTGAGCTTGTGGATGCCTTCAGCACCCATAACAACATCCAACAGGCAAGATTATGCTTACGATTATATGCAACACAGAACATGTGAGAGGAAACTTACAGATGCTCTGAGCAGCACCCCCATTTGTCATGAGTTTTTCATAAATACTTGTCTATTGTTCTTTACAAATATTAAATACTGTTCTGTTACTGTTTACAAATAATATGCAGATTAACTGACAGGTTAAACTTAAAACGAACTGAAAGGCTAAAATAATTATTATAATTTACAAATATTTTCCACATTAGACTATCTACCTTTTTGATGTATGAATTATGCAAAAAATCAAAAGAATATCAGATAATTAGTTATCCTCAAGTGCTGTTTCATAAGCTAGAATTGCAAAAAAAAAATCCAAACTTACCTGGTTTTCAAAAAATGCTATAGTTTTCTTCATCATGATGTGATAATGATGTCTGGTGATTTGAATGTATTCCTCAGGTTGCGATGTGTAAATTCCACTCAGCATTCCTCACTGGTGATGGCAAAGTCCTCACTTGTGGTCATGGGAGAGGAGGAAGACTTGGGCATGGAGATGAAAAAACACAACTGGTAAAGTTGTCTTCCACCCTAAAGTACAGTAAATGACCTAATAAACGCCCGGGGTGTTAATTAAACTTCGATGGTCCATGGGGGGTGTTCATTAGATAGGAGGCGTTTATTAGAAAGGGGCATTCTTTACAAAAAAAAAACAAATCCAACAGGCCTGTAACCAGAATCAAAATTTCACCGAGGCAAAGTTAGCGTTTACCGTGGTATTGAGTGGTATTGTTTGATATATTTCACGTCCCTTGTAGGTTGAATGAGTGATATTGTTTGATATATTTCAAGGACCTGGTATATGTTGGGTGGTATTGTTTGATATATTTCACGCACCTTGTATGTTGAATGAGTGGTATTGTTTGATATATTCCAGGCACCCTGTATGTTGAGTGGTATTGTTTGATATATTCCAGGCACCCTGTATGTTGAGTGGTATTGTTTGATATATTCCAGGCACCCTGTATATTGAGTGGTATTGTTTGATATATTCCAGGTACCTTGTATGTTGAGTGGTATTGTTTGATATATTCCAGGCACCCTGTATGTTGAGTGGTATTGTTTGATATATTCCAGGTACCTTGTATGTTGAGTGGTATTGTTTGATATATTCCAGGCACCCTGTATGTTGAGTGGTATTGTTTGATATATTCCAGGCACCCTGTATGTTGAGTGGTATTGTTTGATATATTCCAGGTACCTTGTATGTTGAGTGGTATTGTTTGATATATTTGTTGTGGTTTGAAATGCTTCTTGGTTTGAAATTGTTAAAACCAGTTTGAAAAAAATTCAAACCCTGCCACATTTGTTGTGGTTTGAAATTTCTTGGTTTGAAATTGTTAAAACCAGTTTGAAAAAAATTCAAACCATGCCACATTTGAAACGACAACATATTCCAGGCACTTTGTACTGTACATTGAGTGGTATTGTTTGATATATTCCAGGCACCTCGTATGTTGAGTGGTATTGTTTGATATATTCCAGGCACCCTGTATGTTGAGTGGTATTGTTTGATATATTCCAGGCACCCTGTATGTTAAATGGTATTGTTTGATATATTCCAGGCACCCTGTATGTTGAGTGGTATTGTTTGATATATTCCAGGCACCCTGTATGTTGAGTGGTATTGTTTGATATATTCCAGGCACCTTGTATGTTGAGTGGTATTGTTTGATATATTCCAGGCACCCTGTATGTTGAGTGGTATTGTTTGATATATTCCAGGCACCTTGTATGTTGAGTGGTATTGTTTGATATATTCCAGGCACCCTGTATGTTGAGTGGTATTGGAGATGATAAATGCATTAGTATAGCAGCTGCCCAAGATCATACTCTACTTGTTATGGAAAGGTAAATCTTCCATTTCGTCGCTTCTAGGGTATTTAGTGTCCTGGCTAAAGTTTGATGCTTTGTTTGTTATTTTTTACAAAACAGAGAGACGTGGCTTTTATTTTTGTCAACTCAGAAAGGGGGTAGAATATCCACTAAATTCACCCGTACACCTCCACCCTCTCCAATTCCTGTATCCAGACCTGCTATGTTGTTTTTGTTTTGTGGAGGTTTTATTGAATTGATATTCTTTCTTTAATTTTGTCTCTTCCACAGTGGAGTTGTGTTTAGTTTTGGGTTGAACAACATGCATCAGCTTGGACACAGTCCGCCTTCAATGCAGAGTCTAGTGCCTAAAATGGTAATCACATGACTCTTTACATGTTACATAAGCTATATGAAATGATGGACACAGCCTGCCTTACATGCAGTGTCTAATGCCTAAAATGGTAATCACATAACTCTTTGCATGTTACATGAGCTATGATGAACACAGCCTGCCTTCCATGCATTTTCTAGTGCCTAAAATGGTAATCACATGACTCTTTGTATGTCACATGAGATATATGAAATGATGGACACAGCCTGCCTTCCATGCATTTTCTAGTGCCTAAAATGGTAATCACATGACTCTTTGCATGTCACATAAGATATATGAAATGATGGACACAGCCTGCCTTCCATGCATTTTCTAGTGCCTAAAATGGTAATCACATGACTCTTTGCATGTCACATAAGATATATGAAATGATGGACACAGCCTGCCTTCCATGCATTTTCTAGTGCCTAAAATGGTAATCACATGACTCTTTGCATGTCACATGAGATATATGAAATGATGGACACAGCCTGCCTTCCATGCATTTTCTAGTGCCTAAAATAGTAATCACATGACTCTTTGCATGTTACATGAGCTATATGAAATGATGAACACAGCATGCCTTCCATGCATTTTCTAGTGCCTAAAATGGTAATCACATGATTCTTTGCATGTTACATGAGCTATATGAGACAATGTAGTTCTTCTTTAGTGTCAATCTTTCAACAATTCCCTCAGCTTCAGTATTAAACATGGCTTTGAATCTGTATTAGAATTACTATTTTTAGAAACTGGAATTTCCTTGCCTCATAAAAATTGAAATTTGTGTGGTTTGTGATGCTTACAGGTCCGCTAAATGTTACTCTTCTCAGCTAAAGAATTTGCTGTTGACAATAACCTATTTTGCTGCTTAGCCTGCACCATTACCATTGACTCAGATAATATATTTTCTTTGTGACTAGGTTCAGGCCAGAGTTTGGAAGGGGAAACAAGTCATAGGCGTGGCGGCTGGAAAATATCACTCTGCGTTCTACACACATACTGAACTATTTACATGTGGTCTTAACATTGGCCAACTGGGTAAATTTAAACAGATCTTATTACTAAACAACAGGGTAAAATCAAACTACGCAATATTACTAAACTCTTCACATATGATCTTATTGATCTTATGTGTCATCTTTACATGCGACAACTACATTACTCCTGATCGTATTCTGATTGTATTTCCAGGACATCTCAAAGGAGAGAAGTACCAGACAATTCCACGACAGGTATAACACAAATGCTTTTACCTTATTAATTACGTCAATTAATTTGGCTTGTGATAACTAATGTATTTGGCATGTGATAGCTAATGTATTTGGCTTGTGTTAGCTAATGTATTTGGCTTGTGATAGCTAATGTATTTGGCTTGTGATAGCTAAAGTATTTGGCTTGTGATAGCTAAAGTATTTGGCTTGTGATAGCTAAAGTATTTGGCATGTGATAGCTAATGTATTTGGCTTGTGATAGCTAATGTATTTGGCTTGTGATAGCTAATGTATTTTGCTTGTGATAGCTAATGTATTTGGCTTGTGATAGCTAATGTATTTGGCTTGTGATAGCTAATGTATTTTGCTTGTGATAGCTAATGTATTTGGCTTGTGATAGCTAATGTATTTGGCTTGTGATAGCTAAAGTATTTGGCTTGTGATAGATAATGTATTTGGCTTGTGATAGATAAAGTATTTGGCTTGTGATAGCTAATGTATTTGGCTTGTGATAGATAATGTATTTGGCTTGTGATAGATAATGTATTTGGCTTGTGGTAGCTAATGTATTTGGCTTGTGATAGCTAATGTATTTGGCTTGTGATAGCTAATGTATTTGGCATGTGATAGCTAATGTATTTGGCTTGTGATAGATAATGTATTTGGCATGTGATAGCTTATGTATTTGGCTTGTGATAGCTAATGTATTTCGATTGTGATAGCAAATATCTTTATGAATGTGTCAATGGATTTTGCTTGTGGTAGCTAATGTATTTGGCTTGTGATAGCCAATGTATTTGGCTTGTGATAGCTAAAGTATTTGGCTTGTGATAGCTAAAGTATTTGGCTTGTGGTAGCTAATGTATTTGGCTTGTGATAGCTAATGTATTTGGCTTGTGATAGCTAATGTATTTGGCATGTGATAGCTAATGTATTTGGCTTGTGATAGCCAATGTATTTGGCTTGTGATAGCTAAAGTATTTGGCTTGTGATAGCTAAAATATTTGGCTTGTGGTAGCTAATGTATTTGGCTTGTGATAGCTAATGTATTTGGCTTGTGATAGCTAATGTATTTGGCATGTGATAGCTAAAGTATTTGGCTTGTGATAGCTAAAGTATTTGGCTTGTGATAGCTAAAGTATTTGGCTTGTGATAGCTAATGTATTTGGCTTGTGATAGCTAATGTATTTCGCATGTGATAGCTAATGTATTTGGCTTGTGATAGCTAAAGTATTTGGCTTGTGGTAGCTAATGTATTTGGTTTGTGATAGCTAATGTATTTGGCATGTGATAGCTAATGTATTTGGCTTATGATAGCTAAAGTATTTGGCTTGTGATAGCTAAAGTATTTGGCTTGTGATAGCTAAAGTATTTGGCTTGTGATAGCTAATGTATTTGGCTTGTCATAGCTAATGTATTTGGCTTGTGATAGCTAAAGTATTTGGCTTGTGATAGCTAATGTATTTGGCTTGTGATAGCTAAAGTATTTGGCTTGTGATAGCTAATGTATTTGGCTTGTGATAGCTAAAGTATTTGGCTTGTGATAGCTAATGTATTTGGCTTGTGATAGCTAATGTATTTGGCTTGTGATAGCTAAAGTATTTGGCTTGTGATAGCTAATGTATTTGGCTTGTGATAGCTAATGTATTTGGCATGTGATAGCTAAAGTATTTGGCTTGTGATAGCTAATGTATTTGGCTTGTGATAGCTAATGTATTTGGCTTGTGATAGCTAAAGTATTTGGCTTGTGATAGCTAAAGTATTTGGCTTGTGATAGCTAATGTATTTGGCTTGTGATAGCTAAAGTATTTGGCTTGTGGTAGCTAATGTATTTGGCTTGTGATAGCTAATGTATTTGGCATTTGATAGCTAAAGTATTTGGCTTGTGATAGCTAAAGTATTTGGCTTGTGATAGCTAAAGTATTTGGCTTGTGATAGCTAATGTATTTGGCTTGTGATAGCTAATGTATTTGGCATGTGATAGCTAATGTATTTGGCATGTGATAGCTAATGTATTTGGCTTGTGATAGCTAATGTATTTGGCTTGTGATAGCTAATGTATTTGGCTTGTGATAGCCAATGTATTTGGCTTGTCATAGGTAATGTATTTGGCATTTGATAGCTAAAGTATTTGGCTTGTGATAGCTAAAGTATTTGGCTTGTGATAGCTAAAGTATTTGGCTTGTGATAGCTAAAGTATTTGGCTTGTGGTAGCTAATGTATTTGGCTTGTGATAGCTAATGTATTTGGCTTGTGATAGCCAATGTATTTGGCTTGTCATAGGTAATGTATTTGGCATTTGATAGCTAAAGTATTTGGCTTGTGATAGCTAAAGTATTTGGCTTGTGATAGCTAAAGTATTTGGCTTGTGATAGCTAAAGTATTTGGCTTGTGGTAGCTAATGTATTTGGCTTGTGATAGCTAATGTATTTGGCATTTGATAGCTAAAGTATTTGGCTTGTGATAGCTAAAGTATTTGGCTTGTGATAGCTAAAGTATTTGGCTTGTGATAGCTAATGTATTTGGCTTGTGATAGCTAATGTATTTGGCATGTGATAGCTAATGTATTTGGCATGTGATAGCTAAAGTATTTGGCATGTGATAGCTAATGTATTTGGCTTGTGATAGCTAATGTATTTGGCTTGTGATAGCCAATGTATTTGGCTTGTGATAGCTAATGTATTTGGCATGTGATAGATAAAGTATTTGGCTTGTGGTAGCTAATGTATTTGGCTTGTGATAGCTAATGTATTTGGCATTTGATAGCTAAAGTATTTGGCTTGTGATAGCTAAAGTATTTGGCATGTGATAGCTAATGTATTTGGCATGTGATAGCTAATGTATTTGGCTTGTGATAGCTAATGTATTTGGCTTGTGATAGCTAATGTATTTGGCTTGTGATAGCCAATGTATTTGGCTTGTCATAGGTAATGTATTTGGCATTTGATAGCTAAAGTATTTGGCTTGTGATAGCTAAAGTATTTGGCTTGTGATAGCTAAAGTATTTGGCTTGTGATAGCTAAAGTATTTGGCTTGTGGTAGCTAATGTATTTGGCTTGTGATAGCTAATGTATTTGGCATTTGATAGCTAAAGTATTTGGCTTGTGATAGCTAAAGTATTTGGCTTGTGATAGCTAAAGTATTTGGCTTGTGATAGCTAATGTATTTGGCTTGTGATAGCTAATGTATTTGGCTTGTCATAGCTAATGTATTTGGCTTGTGATAGCTAAAGTATTTGGCTTGTGATAGCTAATGTATTTGGCTTGTGATAGCTAAAGTATTTGGCTTGTGATAGCTAATGTATTTGGCTTGTGATAGCTAAAGTATTTGGCTTGTGATAGCTAATGTATTTGGCTTGTGATAGCTAATGTATTTGGCTTGTGATAGCTAAAGTATTTGGCTTGTGATAGCTAATGTATTTGGCTTGTGATAGCTAATGTATTTGGCATGTGATAGCTAAAGTATTTGGCTTGTGATAGCTAATGTATTTGGCTTGTGATAGCTAATGTATTTGGCTTGTGATAGCTAAAGTATTTGGCTTGTGATAGCTAAAGTATTTGGCTTGTGATAGCTAATGTATTTGGCTTGTGATAGCTAAAGTATTTGGCTTGTGGTAGCTAATGTATTTGGCTTGTGATAGCTAATGTATTTGGCATTTGATAGCTAAAGTATTTGGCTTGTGATAGCTAAAGTATTTGGCTTGTGATAGCTAAAGTATTTGGCTTGTGATAGCTAATGTATTTGGCTTGTGATAGCTAATGTATTTGGCATGTGATAGCTAATGTATTTGGCATGTGATAGCTAATGTATTTGGCTTGTGATAGCTAATGTATTTGGCTTGTGATAGCTAATGTATTTGGCTTGTGATAGCCAATGTATTTGGCTTGTCATAGGTAATGTATTTGGCATTTGATAGCTAAAGTATTTGGCTTGTGATAGCTAAAGTATTTGGCTTGTGATAGCTAAAGTATTTGGCTTGTGATAGCTAAAGTATTTGGCTTGTGGTAGCTAATGTATTTGGCTTGTGATAGCTAATGTATTTGGCATTTGATAGCTAAAGTATTTGGCTTGTGATAGCTAAAGTATTTGGCTTGTGATAGCTAAAGTATTTGGCTTGTGATAGCTAATGTATTTGGCTTGTGATAGCTAATGTATTTGGCATGTGATAGCTAATGTATTTGGCATGTGATAGCTAAAGTATTTGGCATGTGATAGCTAATGTATTTGGCTTGTGATAGCTAATGTATTTGGCTTGTGATAGCCAATGTATTTGGCTTGTGATAGCTAATGTATTTGGCATGTGATAGATAAAGTATTTGGCTTGTGGTAGCTAATGTATTTGGCTTGTGATAGCTAATGTATTTGGCATTTGATAGCTAAAGTATTTGGCTTGTGATAGCTAAAGTATTTGGCATGTGATAGCTAATGTATTTGGCATGTGATAGCTAATGTATTTGGCTTGTGATAGCTAATGTATTTGGCTTGTGATAGCTAATGTATTTGGCTTGTGATAGCCAATGTATTTGGCTTGTCATAGGTAATGTATTTGGCATTTGATAGCTAAAGTATTTGGCTTGTGATAGCTAAAGTATTTGGCTTGTGATAGCTAAAGTATTTGGCTTGTGATAGCTAAAGTATTTGGCTTGTGGTAGCTAATGTATTTGGCTTGTGATAGCTAATGTATTTGGCATTTGATAGCTAAAGTATTTGGCTTGTGATAGCTAAAGTATTTGGCTTGTGATAGCTAAAGTATTTGGCTTGTGATAGCTAATGTATTTGGCTTGTGATAGCTAATGTATTTGGCATGTGATAGCTAATGTATTTGGCATGTGATAGCTAATGTATTTGGCATGTGATAGCTAATGTATTTGGCTTGTGATAGCTAATGTATTTGGCTTGTGATAGCCAATGTATTTGGCTTGTCATAGGTAATGTATTTGGCATGTGATAGATAAAGTATTTGACTTGTGGTAGCTAATGTATTTGGCTTGTGATAGCTAATGTATTTGGCATTTGATAGCTAAAGTATTTGGCTTGTGATAGCTAAAGTATTTGGCTTGTGATAGCTAAAGTATTTGGCTTGTGATAGCTAATGTATTTGGCTGGTGATAGCTAATGTATTTGGCTTGTGATAGCTAAAGTATTTGGCTTGTGATAGCTAATGTATTTGGCTTGTGATAGCCAATGTATTTGGCTTGTGATAGCTAATGTATTTGGCTTGTGATAGCTAATGTATTTGGCTTGTGATAGCTAAAGTATTTGGCTTGTGATAGCTAATGTATTTGGAATGTGATAGCTAATTGTGGACACAGGGCCTCCTCTTTTGTGTCCTTTGGGCTTTTCCAAGAAGACGAGGGATTCCTGTATAAGGCTAGGGTTTTCACCTCAAAAAGAAACACAAGTTGACATGACCTGGTTTCAAACCCTGGTCCTCTTGTTTGGGAGATGAACCATGTACCACCGAACTATTGCGCGAGTTTCCTGTTTTGTACTATACCAGAGACTTTATATGGTACAAGGTACTAAAAATCTTTAGCCGACCATTAAGATGTCAAATACAGTACCCTGCAAATTACCTGCAGATTAGAATGCAGCATCCTTTTTATACCCTTACAAACAACTTAAGCATGGTTCAGTATCACTAGTAAAGAGAAACGACATGAATTCACAGCTCCACACAAATAGCAACACACTCATAGGGCCAAAAATGCTGCATATTTTTACTATCTTAACTGGCATCGTTTGCATGGGTCTTTAGATGACTTTGTGGACCTGCAAATTATTGAGAGACAAAGTTTTCACGGCCGAAGCAAGGGAGGGCACTGGGGTACATGCCCCCCCCCCCACACACACACACAATATTTTCAAAAATTATAAGGAAATGAGCAGTGGGCGTGGCTGTGTCCCCATTGTTTCTTAATGTTTCTGTGTCATGCCACCCCTTCCCCAATAATTCGAGGCCTGTTACGGCTATGGTTATGGATGGCACCAAGTGCATAGCTCTTTGTGTCTTTCTGTTTGTATAGACAAGACTAAATAAACAAATCATACCTCCTGTATTTATTGGATAACATTGGACAAATTTTATTTATTTTTAAGTTGTGTGTAATATATATTTGTTACCTCTGTAATGATGTTAGGATACTAAATGGTGCTTTTGTGACCCCTCATGATGGCAGGTTAGCGCACTAGTCCAGAAAGATCTCCGTCTTGCCAGTGTAATGTGCTCAGATAATGCTACAGTCTGTGCCACTGACAGAGGGGACATCTATCTACTTCAGCATTACACCTGCCAAAGAGTTATCAATAGGTGAGTGCGACATCTATCTACTTCAGCATTACACCTGCCAAAGAGTCATCAATAGGTGAGTGCGACATCTATCTACTTCAACATTACACCTGCCAAAGAGTCATTAATAGGTGAGTGCGACATCTATCTACTTCAACATTACACCTGCCAAAGAGTCATCAATAGGTGAGTGCGACATCTATCTACTTCAGCATTACACCTGCCAAAGAGTCATTAATAGGTGAGTGCGACATCTATCTACTTCAACATTACACCTGCCAAAGAGTTATCAATAGGTGAGTGCGACATCTATCTACTTCAACATTACACCTGCCAAAGAGTCATCAATAGGTGAGTGAGACATCTATCTACTTCAACATTACACCTGCCAAAGAGTCATCAATAGGTGAGTGCGACATCTATCTACTTCAGCATTACACCTGCCAAAGAGTCATCAATAGGTGAGTGCGACATCTATCTACTTCAACATTACACCTGCCAAAGAGTCATCAATAGGTGAGTGCGACATCTATCTACTTCAGCATTACACCTGCCAAAGAGTCATCAATAGGTGAGTGCGACATCTATCTACTTCAACATTACACCTGCCAAAGAGTCATCAATAGGTGAGTGCGACATCTATCTACTTCAGCATTACACCTGCCAAAGAGTCATCAATAGGTGAGTGCGACATCTATCTACTTCAGCATTACACCTGCCAAAGAGTCATCAATAGGTGAGTGCGACATCTATCTACTTCAGCATTACACCTGCCAAAGAGTTATCAATAGGTGAGTGCGACATCTATCTACTTCAGCATTACACCTGCCAAAGAGTCATCAATAGGTGAGTGCGACATCTATCTACTTCAGCATTACACCTGCCAAAGAGTCATCAATAGGTGAGTGCGACATCTATCTACTTCAGCATTACACCTGCCAAAGAGTCATCAATAGGTGAGTGCGACATCTATCTACTTCAGCATTACACCTGCCAAAGAGTCATCAATAGGTGAGTGCGACATCTATCTACTTCAACATTACACCTGCCAAAGAGTCATCAATAGGTGAGTGCGACATCTATCTACTTCAACATTACACCTGCCAAAGAGTTATCAATAGGTGAGTGCGACATCTATCTACTTCAGCATTACACCTGCCAAAGAGTCATCAATAGGTGAGTGCGACATCTATCTACTTCAGCATTACACCTGCCAAAGAGTCATCAATAGGTGAGTGCGACATCTATCTACGATACACACGGGCCTCGCCCTCGGGGTTTTATACCGAATAAAACACTGCAGCTCGTGTTTCAAATAGTACGTTATCATGTAAATATATAGCAACTGAGGCAAAATAACTTCTGGTTGTTCATTGCAGATTTCCTGAGTTAACCCGACTGCAAGTCTGTGGTGGGAATTTTGACGTGACAAGTACTCCTGACGTTAATAAAGCCCACGAGAAGCTTACGCTCACGCTGCTCAACGCTAAAGGAGAAGTGTACCAATGGAGATCGTCTAATTGTGGCCTCAGAAAGGCCCTCTGGTCTCTTAAAAGGGAGCTCTTTGGTAAGATAAATTGATATTAGACTTTCCATGCCCTATTCCTGTTGCATGTCCATGCTCGTGTCGGCGACGTTAGTTGAAAGGGTATCCAGTCACTTCGTCCACAAACCGTGTCGTCCACAACCAACTCGTCCACAAGTTGAGTCAACTCGTCCACAAGTTGAGTCAACTCGTCCACAAGTTGAGTCAACTCGTCCACAAAAATAAATCAATTCGTCCACACATAGTTTTCACAAAAAAGTAGCCTCGTAGCATAAGTGTTTCAAATAAAAACGTTTACTTTGAAAAATATAGTCCTTTTAGAACTTTATATGCACAGTTATTCGGAACACCAATTCGACATAAAACATTTAAAAAACTATGTGTGGACGAATTGACTCTATTTTTGTGGACGAGTTGACTTAACTTGTGAAAAAGTTGAATGTGGACTGGACGAAGTGACTGTAAACCGTTGAAAGGGAAATTGAGCTGTCAACTACTGTAGTTGGTCGGTTCAGGTCAGTATTTAATTTTTTTTAGAAGGGAAAAATCCTAGACTGCGAATTTTCCTTTTCAGATAGATATTAGCCTTTATCTGTCCTCTCACACGACGTAGACGTGACATGGCCCAATCTTTTGTTATTGCTCTCACACAACGTTTTTCTCTAGTTTCTGACATCGCTGTCGGTAAAAACCTACTCATCATTACAGGTAAGTAGATGTTTGCCTTATCTAAAGTGTGGTCAGGAATGATAATTAGTTTTTTTTTTTGTTGTTGTTGTTGGATTGTCGCTCTTTTTGAAGCCAGTAAAAGTATAGCCATCATGTGGAAATTTCTTTTATGCGAGATTCCATCGCCACACCACCACCGCCAACACGATCATCATTATCATCTTTTTTTATTCTATTTCCACCAGTTATATACTGGTGCGGAAGGCACAACAGAGCTAGGCTCTAAATCAAGTACCCCCTTGAGTGTATTGTTAGTAAGCATTGTAAGCACTGTCACTGGGGGTGGTCACTGCCAGAGGGTTTATTGCGTCCCCAGTGGTTCTTTTACGTCCCTTCGGTTCAGGTTAATGTAGTGCAGCTTGAAGAGACGGGACCTCCGGTTTAGTGTCCTTATCCGAGAAGACTGGAAACACGGGAGAATAACTTCAACTCACTTGTGACACAAATTCGAACCAAGGCAGGAACCCGGAAAAATCCCCAGTTTGAGCCAGGATTCGAACCTTGGCCACAGCGGTGAGAGGCCGACGCGCTAACACACTTGGCCACCCGTGCTTCCACATCGATGTCGTTGTCGTCATTATTTTATCATCATCACAACCATCATTATCATCGATGTCGTTGTCATCGACGTCATCATCACTTGTTATCATTATTGTACCCCTAGATAAAGGCGAAGCGTTTATGTGTACCCAATCGGATGACGTCATCCCTGACGTCAAGCGCACGCCATCCTCCTCTTCACTAACCCAGCTCGGCCTGCTGATGGGAGACTGGAACCGAAAAGATTTCATTGGCTACCATGCCGAGAGAATACCCATGGTGCACCGTGGGATGAGAATCTTTACTGATGCGAAATCCAAGGGGTTCGCGGTATTGCAAAGCCATCCATCCGCTGGGTATGATAATATAACCAACATATGCATCAGCAGGCAAGTCCCAGGCATTCTTACCGGGTTTCCTGACTATGGAGATGAACCGTGAGGCAGCTAGGGTCTGGGGCAAGCATGGTTTTCTGTGACTCTTACTCACCACAGGGAGCTCGATTGGAAATCCGGTGAGAAGGCCTGGCACTAGGCCAGTGCATTAGCGGTAAGATGATTTTTGGACAAGATACATGTCGAGACTTTCCTGTTATCATTACGCTTTCGACACCTCGGAAACTAAAAGCTAGCAGCTTTAAACAACTCGGGCAACCCTAGTAAACTAGCGATTAATTGGCTTCTTCGTGGACAAACTACACAACATATTTAGTTGACTCGCTAAACTGCCAAGACTGACTTTCTGAATACTCAGAGCGGTAATTGTACCTAGACGCCAAGCAAACTATTTTAAAGGGTTTTTCTCCGATCTCCCCCTCCACAAAATCAAGCAGCTTTGGTCTCAAGATGTGATCCGTGGTCAGAGTCGTATGTCTGCTTCACGTTGAAATATTAGGGTGATTACCTTGACAAGTCTAATTTATTTATTTATTTTAGGTTGGGGAAGTACCCGAAAGTGTCCGCCTCACGAATGTGTGAAGACTTCAAGCAGTTGCTAGATGAGTCAACTATAGAGGACTCGATACATGACGTCACACTTATGGTATGTCAATGACGTCAAACTTACATGCACATGACGTCACACTTATGGTACGTCATTACGTCAAACTGACATGCAAATGACGTCACAGTTATGGTATGTCAATGACGTCAAATCGACAAGCACATGATGTCACACTTATGGTATGTCAATGACGTCAAACTGACAAGCACATGACGTCACAGTTACGGTATGTCATTGACGTCAAATTGACAAGCACATGACGCCACGCTTATGGTATGTCAATGACGTCAAACTGACAAGCGCATGACGTCACACTTATGGTATATCATTGACGTCAAACTGACAAGCACATGACGTCACACTTATGGTATGTCAATGACGTCCAACTGACAAGCACATGACGTCACACCTATGGTTTGTCAATGACGTCAAACTGACAAGCACATTACGTCACAAATTTTGTAGTGAGCCACGCAGCCTATAACAGATTAGCTATTTATGATATCAAACTAACAACAATTTTTACGCTAATGACGCCACAATTTACAAAAATTACGTCATAATTATGCAAACGTCAAGCCAAAAGTCCAAATTAGCCGCCTTTTCACGAGGGATATTAAAATGAGTATTGTTTAAAAATAAGATCATAGCAGGGGTAATAAATACGAGAATCAGCTAAACTGGTCCATACTGGCCAGTTTTTGTCACCCGTCAAAAAAATTACGATAGTCAAAGCGTATTGGAAAAGAAAAGAAAGAAAATAAAAGAGAACAAAGAAAGAAAATAAAAGAGAAAATAAAATAAAAGAGAACAAAGAAATTGACCTTGAAGATTGTCGAGCAGTCGGAAATACAGCGTCCATCTGCAAGATCACCTTCCACGATCGAACTCCTTATTTGCGATATTTGCCTGAATGTATCTCAAGCTATCTCACAAGTACGCGCTTGGATTCGCCGGATGAATGTATCTCAAGCTATCTAACAAGTACGCGCTTGGATTCGCCGGATGAATGTATCTCAAGCTATCTAACAAGTGCGCGCTTGGATTCGCCGGATGAATGTATCTCAAGCTATCTAACAAGTACGCGCTTGGATTCGCCGAATGAATGTATCTCAAGCTATCTAACAAGTACGCGCTTGGATTCGCCGGATGAATGTATCTCAAGCTATCTAACAAGTACGCGCTTGGATTCGCCGAATGAATGTATCTCAAGCTATCTAACAGTTACGCGCTTGGATTCGCCGGATGAATGTATCTCAAGCTATCTAACAGTTACGCGCTTGGATTCGCCGGATGAATGTATCTCAAGCTATCTAACAAGTACGCGCTTGGATTCGCCGGATGAATGTATCTCAAGCTATCTAACAAGTACGCGCTTGGATTCGCCGAATGAATGTATCTCAAGCTATCTCACAAGTGCGCGCTTGGATTCGCCGGATGAATGTATCTCAAGCTATGTAACAAGTACGCGCTTGGATTCGCCGGATGAATGTATCTCAAGCTATCTAACAAGTACGCGCTTGGATTCGCCGGATGAATGTATCTCAAGCTATCTAACAAGTACGCGCTTGGATTCGCCGAATGAATGTATCTCAAGCTATCTCACAAGTGCGCGCTTGGATTCGCCGGATGAATGTATCTCAAGCTATCTAACAAGTACGCGCTTGGATTCGCCGGATGAATGTGTCTCAAGCTATCTAACAAGTACGCGCTTGGATTCGCCGGATGAATGTATCTCAAGCTATCTAACAAGTACGCGCTTGGATTCGCCGAATGAATGTATCTCAAGCTATCTAACAGTTACGCGCTTGGATTCGCCGGATGAATGTATCTCAAGCTATCTAACAAGTACGCGCTTGGATTCGCCGGATGAATGTATCTCAAGCTATCTAACAAGTACGCGCTTGGATTCGCCGAATGAATGTATCTCAAGCTATCTAACAAGTGCGCGCTTGGATTCGCCGGATGAATGTATCTCAAGCTATCTAACAAGTGCGCGCTTGGATTCGCCGGATGAATGTATCTCAAGCTATCTAACAAGTACGCGCTTGGATTCGCCGAATGAATGTATCTCAAGCTATCTAACAAGTACGCGCTTGGATTCGCCGGATGAATGTGTCTCAAGCTATCTAACAAGTACGCGCTTGGATTCGCCGGATGAATGTATCTCAAGCTATCTAACAAGTACGCGCTTGGATTCGCCGAATGAATGTATCTCAAGCTATCTAACAGTTACGCGCTTGGATTCGCCGGATGAATGTATCTCAAGCTATCTAACAAGTACGCGCTTGGATTCGCCGGATGAATGTATCTCAAGCTATCTAACAAGTACGCGCTTGGATTCGCCGAATGAATGTATCTCAAGCTATCTAACAAGTGCGCGCTTGGATTCGCCGGATGAATGTATCTCAAGCTATCTAACAAGTGCGCGCTTGGATTCGCCGGATGAATGTATCTCAAGCTATCTAACAAGTACGCGCTTGGATTCGCCGAATGAATGTATCTCAAGCTATCTCACAAGTACGCGCTTGGATTCGCCGAATGAATGTATCTCAAGCTATCTAACAAGTACGCGCTTGGATTCGCCGGATGAATGTATCTCAAGCTATCTAACAAGTGCGCGCTTGGATTCGCCGGATGAATGTATCTCAAGCTATCTAACAAGTACGCGCTTGGATTCGCCGAATGAATGTATCTCAAGCTATCTCACAAGTACGCGCTTGGATTCGCCGAATGAATGTATCTCAAGCTATCTAACAAGTACGCGCTTGGATTCGCCGGATGAATGTATCTCAAGCTATCTAACAAGTACGCGCTTGGATTCGCCGGATGAATGTATCTCAAGCTATCTAACAAGTACGCGCTTGGATTCGCCGAATGAATGTATCTCAAGCTATCTAACAAGTACGCGCTTGGATTCGCCAAATGAATGTATCTCAAGCTATCTCACAAGTACGCGCTTGGATTCGCCGGATGAATGTATCTCAAGCTATCTAACAAGTGCGCGCTTGGATTCGCCGGATGAATGTATCTCAAGCTATCTAACAAGTACGCGCTTGGATTCGCCGGATGAATGTATCTCAAGCTATCTAACAAGTACGCGCTTGGATTCGCCGGATGAATGAATCTCAAGCTATCTCACAAGTACGCGCTTGGATTCGCCGGATGAATGTATCTCAA
The DNA here is from genome assembly GCF_932526225.1 of Nematostella vectensis. Taxonomy (NCBI): domain Eukaryota; kingdom Metazoa; phylum Cnidaria; class Anthozoa; order Actiniaria; family Edwardsiidae; genus Nematostella; species Nematostella vectensis. Next base: position 13,156,053 of record NC_064047.1, read on the forward strand.
GCTATCTAACAAGTACGCGCTTGGATTCGCCGGATGAATGTATCTCAAGCTATCTAACAAGTACGCGCTTGGATTCGCCGGATGAATGAATCTCAAGCTATCTAACAAGTACGCGCTTGGATTCGCCGGATGAATGTATCTCAAGCTATCTAACAAGTACGCGCTTGGATTCGCCGAATGAATGTATCTCAAGCTATCTAACAAGTACGCGCTTGGATTCGCCGGATGAATGAATCTCAAGCTATCTAACAAGTACGCGCTTGGATTCGCCGAATGAATGTATCTCAAGCTATCTAACAAGTACGCGCTTGGATTCGCCGAATGAATGTATCTCAAGCTATCTAACAAGTACGCGCTTGGATTCGCCGGATGAATGTATCTCAAGCTATCTAACAAGTACGCGCTTGGATTCGCCGGATGAATGAATGTGAATGTGTGAGATTGTGTGGGTGATTGCCCTTCCCAAATAAGGGGCTGACTGCCGTACATAACCTACATCATATAAAGCATTCTGAGTATCTGTTGGTATTTTCCCAGGTGGAAAGTCACACATTCCCAGCCCATTCCTTCATCTTAGCGTCACGCAGTGCCGTCTTACGTGACCTCCTGCAGGCAGATGATGTCACGCAACGTGGAAATCAAGTATCCCGGATCTTAACCCTTCCGGCTGTAAAAGATATTACCGTCGCTTCCAAATACCTTCAGGTAAGAACACATCAAATGGGTACCACTAAGGATGCTATGGGCCGTTTTTAAGGTGGGGGTCCTGTGGTGTTATTTTGGCGCGAAATGGAGACTTTGAAAGGTCGGAATAGAAGACTTGCACTAAGAAATCACGTGACTTGCACTAAGAAATCACGTGACTTGCACTAAGAAATCACGTGACTTGCACTAACGATTCACGTGACTTGCACTAAGAAATCACCTGACTGTTTGAGTGGCAAATTCACAAAATATTGCTGTTACACCAGACAGCGATGAAAAACTAATAAAAATAAGCATTTTTTGTCATTCATGGAAATTTTCTGGTTGATTCGTAAGCTCTGTTGCCTTTTTTGACGCAAAAAGCCGGAGCGTGCGCAGGTTTGCTACCCAAAAAGTCACGTGAATTTTCGGTGTTGGCTACAATGGTCTCGCAGCGTTTTGAAGCTTTTTCATCAACGATAAAGCGTGTGGCTTCATACTCTATTTTCTTAAATACGAATTAAATTTATTCTCCGTGGTGGCACAGAAATTATAGCCTTTCATCTGGTGCAGGTTATATACAAGAAGTACCACCCCCCTCTCCCCCTCCCCGCTAGATATCTTTATCAGCGTCGTTTCTCACCCAGGATATCTACAGCGGGGCGTATGTGGACGAGTCCTGCATTTTCCAAAATCTTAACAAACCTCCTTATGAGAACAAGCCCATGATTGTAATGGACTTCGCCTCAAATACACAAGGCGGTGGTGAGGAGAATATAGAGCCCTGGAGCACAAGGCTTGCTGGATGGGGAGATCTGGATGATCTCTCAACGTCGGGTGCTTCTGATCAGAGTGCGAAATCTTCGCACAGGCAGCGAGGAAAGAGTAAGACGAAATCGCCCCAAAAGAAGGAGAGGAAAAGGGAAACAACGGGGTATGGAAATAGAATAGGGACTTGCGCTAAGAGATCACGTGACTGTTTGGGCGGCAAACTAGCGCTCGCTCAGGGTTTTAGCGGCAAAATAAAAGCAAAAAAAAGCAACTTATTCAGCGCATACGAAAACCACCAGGAGTTTTTCAGAAAGGGTTTAGTTTCATTTAAAGGTTTCTAGTCTTTCTAGTAATTTCTGCGATTATTTTGGTTTGAATTTTTCACCCAGAAAGGTCACGTGATCTCCTAGAGCAAGTCCGCTATTCTAGAGCATAACTTATATACTTATTTTTGCAAGATAACAGAAAATATCGTGGTAATGAAAGAAAAAGCTTCACCAGATAACAGCTTTTCATGGTTTCTCTCTTTTAAGAGAATGAAACTTTACCATGAAGACTAAGGCGCCCTCGAAAAATTATTTTGAGAAAATGTGAGAAAATATGACAAAGAGTAACACCGCGTAATTTTTTTCCGGTTGACCACAACCGCGTATAACAAACAGTAAGGAGCTCGTTATGGAGACTAAAAAAATATTATATACAGAGATCTTGTTGGCTTACACGAGGCTATGTTCATGATACCTTAAAGAAGGTCAATCACGCCACCATTTTATTCTCCCACTCCATGGCGAGTCGCACAAGGCATCCATTTCCATCGGCTAATCCAAGCAAGGAACCAATATTTTTTCAATAAAATATCGTCAATAGAGTATTAAACTTAACTCGTGGGTATTTATTTGGAGTTTTTTCGCAGATAAACCGATGTATTTTCAGCCGTAAACAATAATAAAGGAGTGGTTGAAAGACATCCTTTAAGTGCCCTTGTCCGTCACACCTTTTTTATTGTTTTTTTTAACAATGAAAGATATATGGTGTGTTAAAATCCCGAACTAACCATCTAAAAAACAAAGTTTAATACCTTATTTACCAAATCCAATCGAAAATATCGTTTTGGCTTCCCCAAGTTAGCCGATTCAAATGGCGGCTGGCAGAGGCCGTAATACGAATGAGTATCGTCGCTCTAGGGTACATCCTTATTTAGTTCGCTTATTCCTAACAAACTCTTTCTTGTTTAGGCTCAAAAGTGCAAGACCGAGAGAAGATGTCGACAAAAGAATAAGATTCAATAGATTAAGTTTGTAAGTAATTACAGCCATCAATGGTCCGGGCCTTCGCTTGTTTAGCCAACATGTATTAGGATTTGGAGGGGGCATTTGAAAAGCAAAAAGATCTCGCCTAGTTTTAACCAGCATATCTAGATTTACGTTTGTTCCGAATCTTTTAGTGCCGCAAAAATTAATGCAATTGATGAGACTTGTAACGCATGTGATCTTACTAAAAGCTTGTGTTCCTCATCTCCGTTTTTTAAATGTGAAGCTCTTAGAAAATTGTTTATGCTGTATAACCTTTGTATAAAATGCTCCTTTTTTTCAATCTTTTATTTCACTAGCGAACAAAATCCACTTCAATCACCGGAAATTTAATCCATTCTACAATAAACTGGTTGCATCTATTGCTAAAGCATAACATTTTATGGGTAATGATATTTTCCCAAAACAATAAGATTATTCCATATAAAAGCACATGTCGCTAGTCGGAAATAGTCTTTCATCAATCACTTTTATGTTTTCGTCTTTTTAGTCCTCATCTTCATGACGTCACAATCGAGTCTGAAGACGGAGTAAACTTCGCATGTCACAAGTGCGTCCTTGTTGCCAGGCTTGGTGAGTGAACAGATGATTAATTTCTTGATTGATTGACAAGGTAAGTACCAATCAAAAGCAAGCAGTGCGTCCTCGTCGCCAGGTTTTATGAGTGGATAGATTATTCACTTTTTTTTTATTGACAAGGTAACTACCAATCATATACACCTATTTCAAAAAACCGTTGTCAGTGCAAACGGCAAATGGCGATTACAAATGACAGTTCCATGACCGAAAGGACCCATGAATCCCAAAATATTCGCTCCAAATTCAGAAAAATACGTAAAACGAATATCCATTTAATATAATTAATATATGGTTCGATGTCGCTTGCTTTTATTTACCACCTTTATTTTTACAAATGATTTCTACCCATAGGCAGCTATCGGTCGTAGAACTGCCTGCAACTGCCTTTTGTAATTGGTGTATACCATTACTACGTCCTTGTCGCCAGGTTTGGTGAGCAGATTTTTTCCCTCTGGGCTACATTATTACTTTCTCTATTCTATTTTATTAAAACTTGGCAGCCTTGGATTTTGTCTGTAGTTTTAGAATGAATCTTGTTTGTCCCCTTCCTTCCTCTTTATGAAATCCTGGATCCGCTCCTGGTTCACGTTCAAACAGACTGTACCCCCCACCCCTCCCCCCTCGCTCTCTCGCAGCTTAAACCTCGAGGTAACATGGATCTTGATTTTCTATTGCAGACTATTTTCGCAGTATGTTGGCCTGTGGATGGCTTGAGGTACAGTACGTAACAAAACATTGGTATTGTTCTTTATCACTTTCTTAACTTTTATATTCGCGCATTCTTCTTATTCGCGCTCTTTTACCTTCGTGTATTCTCCCTCTCTCGCTATTTTATTTTCACGATTGAAAGTTTTGTCTAATATTCGTTGAAACTTCGTGGTGTTTAAATTGCGTGCAATTAAAATCCTTCAAGGAAAGCCTTTTATCTCCTAAATGTTGAAACATGTCCTGTTTTGCTCACAGGCGAGTAGCGAGATGGCAACTCTAAAAATGCCGCTCCATTCCAGCGTGTTATGCGTTGTTCTAGATTATCTCTACACGGACGACGCACACAGGATCAAAGGTAGTAGAACGTACAGTACACTGGTCATTTATATTCTATTACGTAAATCTAGAACTTTGCAAGAGAAATTTTTTTCTGTATTCGTAAAGATGTTCTGGTCTCAGAAAAAGGGGCTAAAATTTTCTGAACACGAGGATCCGTTGGATTTCAGTTGCAATATTTTACAGCTAATTTATTAATAATTGAATAAATTTCCCAGATCTCTAAATGGCAGTCTTCAAAGTATGTTGAATTAATTTTTGGGTAGCATACGGCAAAAAGGTGAAGTGGTTGTATTATGACTAGGAAGAACTCGGAGAAATCTATTTATAATTCCTTTACGTTTATGTTCTAATTGCAACGAGCATGGACAATAAGCTTAGTCTCTTAAAGTGACTTTTTGCTCTTGCATATATTTTATTGTAGTTCTAAAAACTAATCTGCCAAAGTCATTTCGAAACCTCTCCAACCCTCGTGCCTTTTTTACTGCCATTCAAGTTATGAGACGTGATGAATTATGGGAGTTATGAGTGAGGGAGGGAAAAAGAAGGAGGGACTGACGGACGGACGGAGTTGGAGGGACGGGGTGTTTATGTTATTCAAACCAAGATTTGATCATGTGTTTTTTCTCAGGTTTACAAGATATTGAATTCATTGGTAACGTTCTTGTCGTCGCCGATCAGGTTAATACACCCGTTCATTTAAAGTGCCTCCATTTGGTCTTTCTCCGCAGCCATTTTTCACATGATACCAAGCGCGAGAAAGCATCCATTTCCATCAGCTGATTTAGGGAACTTTTTATGGTGGTTTTGATTGAATTTTGGAAATGATGTATAAAACTTTGATTTTAGATGGTTATTTCGAAATAATATTGAATCGCAATCGAGTGGCTGACGACGCCCTCGACTACGTCTCCTGACTAATGCAAATTTCACCAAATAAAATTGCATTCCTGTTTGCCTTATTTGTGTTCTAGCTACTGATTGGTAGACTGAAAGAGATATGCGAATCGCACATGGCGAAGATGAGTAAGTAACAACAAACTCAACTTAGGATTTTAAAGTAAATTTATTTTTCAAGAATAAGGATATTTGATTTTATGATATTAATCATCATTATCACCACCCGCAATGAGATATCATCACCACCACCATCATTTTCATCATCACATCCACCATCATTGTCACCATCACCACTACTTGCTATCACCACCACCATCACTACCACCATCACCACCACAATCACCATCACCACCATCACCACCACTACCACCACTACCACCACTACCACCACCACCACCAACAACAACAACACGACCACCGCCACCACCATTATTGTCATCATCGTTTTCATATCATACTTTCCGTCTCTTTCTGGTCTTGTCTCTACTTTAGCTATTGTGAGCTCATGTTACCTTTCCTTCCACCTCTGCGTTTCCTCTTGCTATTCATAAGGTTTATCTTCACCGTCCCTCACTTTTCCTCTTCATCTATTTCCTTGGTGACAATTCACACCCCTCTTGATAAAGGTGTTAAATTAAAGACCGTCTGGGAAAAACCTCTTGAAAGAACGGCTTTTTTGCATTGATAAATATTGAAAATAGTATTTTGGATCACCACCGACATCAGCAAAAATCTCATGTCATTCCTTCCCTTGTATCGTTTTATCATAGAATCACCATATTCGTCAGCAATGACCTCATAATACCCTTGCTTTGTTTTGTCGTAGTATCGTTCAAGAATGTCATGGAGCTACTGGAGTTCTCTTGTGTTTACAACGCGCTACAGTTGAAAGAAACCTGCCTTGAATTCATTTGCTCGAATCTCTGCCTTCTTTTGGAAGCCGGGTATGTATATGTATTGCTTCACTCTCTGCTCTCGTGGAAGCCGGGTATTTATATGTATTGCTTCACTCTCTGCTCTCGTGGAAGCCGGGTATGTATATGTATTGCTTCACTCTCTGCTCTCGTGGAAGCCAGGTATTTATATGTATTATTTCACTCTCTGCTCTCGTGGAAGCCGGGTATTTATATGTATTGCTTCACTCTCTGCTCTCGTGGAAGGCGGGTATTTATATGTATTGCTTCACTCTCTGCCCACGTGGAAGCCGGGTATTTATATGTATTGCTTCACTCTCTGCTCTCGTGGAAGCCGGGTATTTATATGTATTGCTTCACTCTCTGCTCTCGTGGAAACCGGGTGTGTATATGTATTGCTTCACTCTCTGCTCTCGTGGAAGCCAGGTATTTATATGTATTGCTTCACTCTCTGCTCTCGTGGAAGCCAGGTATTTATATGTATTGCTTCACTCTCTGCTCTCGTATAAGCCGGGTATGTATATGTATTGCTTTACTCTCTGCTCTCGCGGAAGCCGGGTATTTGTATTGCTCATATAAGTCCTTCTTTTTCAAATCCTCACTTTTTATTTGGTCACAGCCATCTCAATCTTTTGAGTGAAGAAACGATCGAAGAAGTGTCCAAAGCATACAGGGAAATGGTGCCGAATATGGCATGGCGCATGCTCACTCCACAAGATGACCATTTATGCGTCATCGACCCCCACCCCTCCCCCTCTAAGCGCCGTAGGACCTCAAGCCGAAAAAGGTCTTCGCGAAGTGAAAGCGACGGGTGTGGAGAGGTTACCAATGGACCGGAAGTGAGCGAATCTGCGGTTTTAGACCGGAAGATGAATGATTTGGCCCTAGAGGACGTGTTTGAAAACGAGGTGGCTCCTAAGGAAGAAGACAGCAGGTTTGATATAATTTCTGTGATTCGGCGATAGGGACATATGTATGGATGTAGTGTGAGTTTAGCTTTATCATGGAACGCTCAAAAGCTTTCAAAATCGATTATTAACTCGATGATTAACATTACTACCAGGTTTATTAAATTACCTTTGCTATTTCGTATAAATCAAATACTGTTGATTGAATGTAACGAGCGGATGGATGTTTTTTTTTGGAAATAGTAGGTTTGGATTCGACAAAGGCTTTACACTTACTTAAAACATGTTATTATACATTTCAAAGACAATAGGGTACTTTCTTTTCTATTCAGTTTCAGTTTATTCTTACAACTTTTTCAATATAAATTACAACATAACATTTATGTTCCATGCGAGAAAGCCCTTTAAAGCGGCGATGTTACCAGTTTACTTCCTGTCGATTACGTAGCAATTCCCAATGATTTTTAACGGAAAACGCAAAAAAAAAAATATGTATAACAAAATTATGAAAGCAGTGTGTCTATATTTAATGTTATTTTTACCTCCACTTTACGTACGAAAGATTTGACTCTAGTTGCATCTACTATTTAAGGGACCCTCAGAAATCCACTGACCATATCGCCACTACCACGTCACGTGACGCCCATGACGAGCCATGTGTGGTTGATGACGAACATAATGAGGTTGATACGCTAGGGCAGTGGTACAGAAAACTTGAGGGAACGAAACCGACGAGTAGAACACGTCCTGGAAAAACACCCATCAAGAAAAAGCTGGTCGAGCGGGCGTCTCACAACACAGATGATACACCCTCACCTGAGAGGAAGACGGTAAGGGATCACAACGGCAATGGTGATGATGGTGGTGTTGATGGTGGTGGTATTGGTTGTGGTGATTGTGGTGGTGTTGGTGGTGGTGATGGTGATAATGATGGTGATGACGATGATGATGATGGTGATGGTGATGATGGTGGTAATGATGGTGGTAATGATGATGGTGATGATGGTGGTGGTAATGATGATGGTAGTGATGGTGGTGGTGGTGATAATGGTGATGGCGATGGCGATGGCGATAGTTTTGAAGATGATAATTACGGTGGTGATGATGATAATGATGGTGGCTGTGGAGATGGTTGTGTTGGTGATGCTGATGGTTGTGATGATGGTTTTAATGGTATTGTTGGTGATGACGGCGATAATGCTGAGCTGGTATTTTAAGGTAACGATGGTGTTGCTATTGATGGCGCAAACGGCGAATGATAATAATAATAATGATGGTGCCCTTCACTTCACAGGTCACGCCAGTGAAGGCTTGGGGATCCTCATCAAGGTAACAACTTATCCTCACGAGGCGACATCTTGTTTGATGTTCATCTACAGAGTTGCCTGATTTGTTGCCAGATTATGACCCAGTGGTTCATTTGTCAGTGCCCTTATGGCTGTCACGACATCGAGCTCTCGAGTTGTAAAGAGCAGCAAAGAAAAAAAATAAGAGCTACAATTCGATAGCAACGAGAAGCTCGGAAATAATTCAAATGTTATCCAAACCTTTACCTTTTCTCAAGCCTTATAGGTTGGCTCCCCGGGTTATTACAAGACAAGATAATTTCTTCTTTCTTCTTTTTTTGCCATTTAAAAGCCTCTGTCAGCCGCCATTTTGTCATCCTAGCGAAGTAGAAAGTGTGAGAAAGCATCAATTTCCTTCAGCTGATATGGATGAGCGGTTGTGGAATTTTCCATTGATTTTGGTAAATAAAGCATGGGACTTTATTTCCAGGTGGTTATTTTGATATTTTTTCTTTAATTTTTCTTCAAATATAGGTCGAAAACAATAACAAAGGTGTGGCTGAGAAGGGCTCTTTAATCATCCTCCAAATATTTTCCATGTGATTTGCCATCACGTGACACCATCACGTGACACCTGACGAATCATAATGTGTTTAGTGCTTCCAGTCCAACCACCGCAGATCTCAGGACCATAATGCAACAGGAGCAGGGTATCATGAGAGTACCTGTCAGTAACCATGAAACCCCACTCGTCAAAAGAGACAGAACGTCACCAAGTAAGCAGCCGAGAAGAAGTCTTGAGACACCGTCGGTAAATGCGCCTAGCAGGGACTCAAAACTAGAAAGGTATCTAAGAACATGGAAAGATAAGACTAGAAAGGTATCTAAAAACATGGAAAGATAAGACTAGAAAGGTATCTAAGAACATGGAAAGATAAGACTAGAAAGGTATCTAAGAACATGGAAAGATAAGACTAGAAAGGTATCTAAGAATATGGAAAGATAAGACTAGAAAGGTATCTACGAACATGGAAAGATAAGAGTAGAAAGGTATCTAAGAACATGGAAAGATAAGACTAGAAAGGTATCTAAGAACATGGAAAGATAAGACTAGAAAGGTATCTAAGAACATGGAAAGATAAGACTAGAAAGGTATCTAAGAACATGGAAAGATAAGACTAGAAAGGTATCTAAGAACATGGAAAGATAAGACTAGAAAGGTATCTAAGAACATGGAAAGATAAGAATAGCAGTCAAGGCTCAAAACTAGAAAGGTATCTAAGAACATGGAAAGATAAGACTAGAAAGGTATCTAAGAACATGGAAAAATAAGACTAGAAAGGTATCTAAGAAACATGGAAAGATAAGAATAGCAGTCAAGGCTCGATACTAGAAAGGTATCTAAGAACATGGAAAGATAAGACTAGAAAGGTATCTAAGAACATGGAAAGATAAGGCTAGGAAGGTATCTAAGAACATGGAAAGATAAGACTAGAAAGGTATCTAAAAACATGGAAAGATAAGAATAGCAGTCAAGGCTCAAAACTAGAAAGGTATCTAAGAACATGGAAAAATAAGACTAGAAAGGTATCTAAAAACATGGAAAGATGAGAATAGCAGTCAAGGCTCAATACTAGAAAGGTATCTAAGAACATGGAAAAATAAGACTAGAAAGGTATCTAAAAACATGGAAAGATAAGAATAGCAGTCAAGGCTCGATACTAGAAAGGTATCTAAGAACATGGAAAGATAAGAATAGCACTCAAGGCTCGATATGACTCTCGCATAAAATATGGGTTACCTTTCATTAAACTCGAATTTCTTTACGTTATTTCTATTCGATATTTTTTAACAATGAAAGTTTCGTTGTAAAAAAAAAAGCAAAGCTGAGCAGTTGTCTAAAATGTGACACAGGAGAGTGTTACCGAGAAAACCTTATATAGCTATGACGCAAGACGTTGATATGTCTGTACTACGTTTTCATTAGCAAGCGAAACTTAGGCGTATATTAAACGTCGTGCCTGTCGCAACATCCTAGTTCGGGGTTAGGTTCGACCAAAAAGCGGTTCCTCCAGTGGGTTCTATTTTTGTATTCATTTTACGTTGTGCGCAAAAAGCAACGTGATGAGTTTGACACCGGTTGACCCCTACGTTGGTAGTAAAAAAGACGGTAAATATTATTTGTGTATTTGATAGAAAGGTTTCTAGAAAAGTTACATGCGACTAGTCGATGGCATGAGAAAGTTTGTTGGGTTAACAGCTGAATCATCCAGGCTAAAATGCCGTAGCTGCAAACTTTTCTGAGTACCTGAGGCGTTGGATTCTAAAACAAGAGAGAAACAAGCTCGTCATACTCGGTGACCCTGAACGAGATTATAATGTAAATAGGATACAGCTATACAGATAGGAGGGCGTGTTATAATACTTTTTTCTCGCCTATTTTAATTTTTAGTGAGGTCCAAGCTGGAATAAACGTGAAATGGGAAGTTGGTGGTCGACAGTCACAGAAACAGCGCAAAAGAGCAAAGTCTGCGGGTAGTGAACAGACATCTGTGGCGCAAGAGAATGGAGAAAAGTCACCAGAAAGCAGACCCAACCCTTGGTGAGTAATCAACAGCCCTTCTAATGACCAAAAACATACAACGCCAATGTTGATCATTGAGAAAAAAGACGTGGTGTATTTTGGATTGGTGTAAATTGGCCATTCTCCAGATAATACAAAACACTGATCTTCCTCCATAGTGGGTTACAAGTTTTCTAACTAATGGTCCTGGGGGAGGAAATTTTGAAATTTAAGCGCTAAATTAGGGCGTCTTGAATGAATTTGCTTCTTTGATATCTTGGCTTGACAAAATTACCTGTTACCTATCTTCTTCGCGCCTCGTGGCGCATATGGCCTAAACAGAAGTCCTCCACTTCCCCCCTTTGGTTGCTGCAGTTCTTGCCTTTTCCCGTATCGCCAGCTTATGCATCTTATCTTTCCTTTCCCATTGTCCTTCTCCAGTTTGTTTTCGGTCTTTCCTTTTCCTCTGCCCTTCCGGTGCCCTCATTGAAATGTTGCAACCATCCTTCGTCGTTTCTCAGAATTTGGCCGGTCATTCTTTATCTGCGCCGCGTTACCTCCGTACCCAAAGGCTTCATACCTGCCCTCTCCAGAAACTAAGACACGTATTGCGAAACACATCATTCGCTGGTCGTCCCACGTATTCCTTTTCCACGTTTTTATGGTTCTACTAGGGTCTTAAACTCTTGAGATGCTTTTGGAGTTCCGTATTTTCTTTAGTCTTACAAAAGCTCCTCTTGCCTCGGACAGTCTGTTCTTGATGCCCTTCATTGCCCCTCCCCCTCCTTGTATATTGTGGCTCCCAAGAAATTGAATGCTTCCACCGACATCCTGTGTGTAGTATTTTCCTTGTTCTTCGCATCAATTCTCGCTACTTTTTCATGTTGATCTTCAGCCCAACTCGTCTAGTTTCCTTATTCATTTGATCTGATCCCATTCTCCCGCCCGTTCTTAACTGTTCGCCTCATAACCCAGTCCATGAAGATACGAAAAAAAAATCCGATATGTCACACTTGCTTGACGCCAGTTTTGATAATGAGTCACTTGCATGCTTCTTTTTGATCTTCCAAAGCACACTCGAAATCATCGTAGAATATGTCTGGTCGTCCTAATGATCTATGGATTCCATATTCAATATTTTCGTATGATTAACCATAGGCTTTCTTGATGGGTTTGACAATTAAACAAATACAAATGTGCAAGACGGTCTAAAACCAGTTAGAAACTGCTTAAGCCTAGCTTTCGTGCTAAAAACATTTATCCGAAAATCGGCCTATTCTTTGTGACGTTGTTGTAAATGTCGTCGTATTGATGTTTCATCGCCAGGGGTTTACCCGATAAGACCCCAGTACCTGTTAGCTCCTTGAGGGAATTGATAGAACAGGAGAGGAAGTCACAGCTGTCGTCTGTTGCTAAGCCGAGTCCAACCAAGTCACTCCCTGCAGATGTATCAAACACCTCCAGGAAAAAGCTCAGGTGAGCAGATTTGGATGTCTAGTAGTGGCTCAAATATATATAGTCAACTCTTCCGTAAGAGTAGACACTTTGAAATTGAACTATATGCAGTCAACTCTACCGTAAGAGGAAAATTATGTCAGTAAAAATCTTCACAACTTCATTTGAATAATTGTAATATAATCTCCACATCAAGTTATTAAACTCAGGTCTCCTCCAGATCTTACATTTCTATAGAGTAGGCTAACTGAATTCTTTGTACAATATACTCTGTATCACGGAAAATAAGCCTCTGTTTGAAGTCAAAAGGAACATTTACAGCAGTTTTCAATGCTGTGCGAACTCTCGCCGACGAATTCCAACGTTTTTTGCTGGCCTCCGTTATTCAAAATCCTTGAAGCGTTCTCATTGGCACTGAGATGGTTTACAATTACGCCACCTCTCAGTAAGGCGTTGACCAACCCACAAGCACCAAATGTGTTAGTTTGAATAATGGGAGCCAAAAAAGGGACTTGTTGAAAAGAATTAGCAGAAAATAGTAGTAGATATTTCTTTCTCTGTCATTTTACCCTTGTTACTTGTGGTGTAACCATCTCCGTGTTATTCATCCTATTAACCTCCCCAACCATTATTCTGCAATCACCATCATCTGTTACTGTTACCTCGCTCTCGTTTCTCAGTTGGAGCGTATTGCCACCGGAAGCCGCTAAAGTAGACGCTGTGCAGCCTATAAGAACAAGGTAAGGTTATGGCAAATGCGCCTTTTTTTGTCTAAGGACTGACTCATACGTCGTGCTCTTGGCGTGCCGAATCATGAGCAGTTCGACGTCTGAATCGTGAGGTTCGGCACTTATCACTACTACGCCAGTCGTGATGTATGGTAAAAGCACGACGCCGATGCAACATCCAGCTTTTGATGTCAAATACTATTCAGAAATTCCACATCAAGTCAACTTTGACTACTCGCAACCTACTGGGTTCGACGCATTTTGTGCGACATCTAATTCAATGTTTAACCCAATGTATTTATCTGGATGCAATTAGACAATTAAATTCGGCAAGACCGGGCGTATGATTTTTTTTTTTGGTCTCTTTGTTCCTCGATTGCCAATTTTCTTTAACCCTTACCTATCCTGGTGATCAATTCACAACTTCTTCATTTCCATTGGCTAATTCTACTTCGTTTGCAAATGAAAAAGAAACAATCATGCATGCATTTACATTGAATACGGCTTATGGATAATTCGACGTTTGAACTTAGTCTTATAGAACAAATCCTCCATAACTATTAATTGGAAAAGAGGTCATAACTTTAGGAAGAGTTACTATTTTGACCTAGGGAATGAAAGGTATTTCTCTCTTTCTCTCGTAGCGCATGGGGTTCTTCACCAAAAGCGGTGACGTCAACATCAACGTCAGTGACGTCAACAACATCGCCTTCAGCCGCTCAGTTCTCGGAAATCCTACAATCTCAAGAGCTCGAGGATATCAACTACACCAAGTAGGGATTCTAATATGTAATGTCCGTGTAACCTTTCAATCTAAGAATCTGATAAAATAGCATAGACAAGTTTTTAGTGGATTTTATAAAACGGATTTATTTTTTTTTTCATCGAAACGCGTTTTTGACGAACGATAACTTCTTACGTTGAAGGCCGCTCGACAACGTACTTAGATCATGGACATTTTTCTTTTTTCCTACGCCTGAAATGATTATGTTTTCAAATGAGTACCGTATTAAAGTGATTAAAAGCTAGCCGAGACATGTGGCTGCGCTCACAAGAATTCAAGAGCCTCGCCAATAAAGCAATAATGCATAAGATACGCAGAATAAAGAAAATAGTTATTGCTTATTTGCCTTTTATCTCTTTAGGGCTCGTCAGAAGTCGCTCCATCAGATACAGGTAAAGTATCCGACCTTTTCTTGTGCAGGCAACTCCTGTAAGGGAAAGGGTGATATATCGCTTACGTATGTCAGGTGAAGAGTAAAACAGGATTTTTAAAGCAGTAACCACGGTGTTTAAAAGTGTCGCTTTTAAAATATTCAATAAATACCTCGGAGGCTTCTTTGTCACACTTGGTAGTATGCTAGTGTGGCGAAATGGCGGCTGACAAAGGCACTTTATATCTAGCTTTAGACGTTATCCGTATACTGATACTTACTTTAATGATAATGACAATAAGCAATATTAATATTGATAATAATTATGACGATGATGATGACGACGACAATGATAATTATGATGATGATAACAATGATAATAGATAATAACGTTGTCTTCCTTTATCTGTTTTAGCTAGAAGACCGTGCCATTCATGAACTCCTTGAGCATTATGGGGGACGTTTCAATGCATGCGAACTTGTCACCGTAGAGCGAGTACCATCAGGCATTGCGGCCCCTGTATGGAACAGAGAACGCAATTTGTCTGGTGGCAAATCGTGACCTACATTCGATGGACGAGATCAACAGTGATTTGTCATAATCATCGTCGTCGTCACCCTACGGTCCCTGCAGTCGCCCAGCCCAGCTGCCCGTTTTCCACGTGATACGATTGGCTACTACCCTCGGCAGTCCCTTAGTGATTGTATAAGGAAGTCAGTCGTATATTCGTTTTTGTCATTATATTTTGGCCATTACTATGGCGTGGAAATTCTTGAAAATTACATGTGGTGGAAATTCTTGGACAATTACATGGGGTGGAAATTCGTAGACAATTACATATGGTGGAAATTCCTGGAAAACTACGTAGGGAAGAAATCCCTGGACAATTGCATGGGGTGGAAATTCCTGGACAATTATATTGGGTGGAAATTCCTAGACAATTACATGGGGTGGAAATTCCTAGACAATTATATTGGGTGGAAATTCCTAGACAATAACATGGGGTGGAACTTCCTAGACAATTACATGGGGTGGAAATTCCTAGATAATTACATGTGGTGGAAATTCCAGGGGAGGAATGAAGGAGAAGAGGCTCTGAAAAGTTTCCTTTTATATTGGAGGAGAGTATGGCTCTTTCCTGAAATCACGAACATCATCCCCTTGCGTGTCCATCCTTTGACTAAACCTTGCGAAGCTCCCGATGCGTTGATTATGATATTTGCTTACTGGGAAACTAAAATTATACAAGGACAAAAAACAGCTGGTGGAAAAACACTAGGCAAAATTACATAAATCACGAATTTAGATTAAATTCTACTTTTTATACAGAGAGTTTATAAGGATGTGTGTATCACGTACTATGCAGACATCAAGGAATAAATACCTATTATTTTCAACATGACTTTTTATGCCAACAAGAGTCAACTCAAACTCGGATAACTCAAGCTCCTTCGACTGGAACTGACTTTAAGTTCCCTAAAACTAATGTACAGGGGGGGGGGGTGGATATCCACCCCCCTTTTTGAGTAAAAATAGACTTTTTGTTTGACGAAAATAAACTGATAAATGTCTGAGGGACTGATGAGTGCCTTCGCCTACTTTACTTTGCTGACGTGACAAATCCAATGCAGCTTGAAGTATTGTTAGATCTATGTGATCCACCAAGGACCACTGGATCAGTTATACTGATCCACTGATTTGTCTATCTGGCCATTATCCACCCCCCATTTTGAAATTCTGGATCCGCCCCTGAATGTCTAGTCATATCTACTCGGATAACACGAACTCCCCGCTAGCGCAAACTTATGTATGTTTTCCTTGAGTTTTCAAATAGTTGCATGTTCATATGGTGCTTTCTACACAATATCAATTTACAATACCTGTGGATGTGCACGCCCCTTTACCTACCCCTAGTTTCACCCATACTTAGTCTGCCTCATCCGTTCACTCCTAGTTCTTTTACGCTTTATATCAATAAGGGCAGCATGTTTATGTCAGCAGTACTCGTAACCTTCCCCCTCCCCTCCCTTGCTCCCTAAAAATGGGTCATTTCTTATCGAAGGATCGTCAAATACGATCCTTTTTCCAAATTTAAAAAACCGGGTAACTAGGCTGATCTCGAAGGCGCAAAAGAAATACTCCATCGAAGGTGGAACTGTTTGCAATAAATGTCATTCGATAACACTATCAGAACACTGTTCAGAAAGATTTATTACGTCGTTAAAATAGAAATTCGCTGCATTCTAATGGACCGGGAGTAAAATATCTTTTTTGGAATAATTAGCCGGCCGCCATTTTGAAGTGGGCAAATTTCCACCAAGGAACACTGGGTGACCTGTGTTGAGATCCCCTCCCTCTTTGCATTGTGGGACGAGCCCGGCGCGAAGCATGCTGGGTGATAAATTTGTTGATGGCAACTGCATATATTTGAACGAAAATAGTCTAAGCTAAATTTCCACGATATTTTAAACGTTGCGGCTTAAACCATAGAATACCAGGATGCTTGGTGGCGTACATTTAGTAGGACAAGATGAAGACGAGGATATTTATGGTGGATATAACGAATATGACCCGGCTTTTGATACAGAGGTAACGTTAGTTACAGACAGTTCGAGGGAAAAGGCCGCCATTTTTGTTTTTATTTGATCATTTATTTTCAGTGTTCAATAACCGAGAACATTATTTCGAACCTTAATACAGCTTGGAATTAATGGGAATGATCCATGTTACACAGTAAATAGCGCATAGTTAATTAAGTTGACAATGTTATGATGAGAATCAGACCGAATGAATCAACACTTTCTTGAAGTTGTTTGGTTTGATATATTTTGGTTAGAATCTCGATGAAGACGAAGGATTTCAACAAGCAATAAAAACGAGCCATGGACATCGGCCAGGAGTGGTGAGTACTTATAATCACTATCACAATACCAGAAAATTAACAAGGAAAACAAAACCCGATAATCTTACTTGAAGCAAAAAACGTCGATAGTTTTCGATCGTTACTGTTAACTCACTATCCAAGATAGTACTATTTTCATGTGTAATAGGTTGAAGAAATTGGTAGTTTTTTGTTTTTATCCTTGGAGTGGTACTCTGGTATTAGGGATCTATAATTTACGACAGCAATGTGATGACATGGATTAATCCGCATTTTAAAAGAAAAATGTGTTTTTAGCACATCTTGTGTTTGCAGCCCTCACTACTAAATTTTAGATTTCTTATTAGCGTGATATTGGGAAGATGGGGTAGTGGAATGGCATATGGATTCATGTACAGTGAGAGACTAAAGACAAAAAGCTATTAGAATTACTAGGGAGTTAAAGTTATCAGAAACACTTTCCCATTTAAAAATGTACTTTCCCATTTAAATGTGTACTTTTGCGAGAGCGTTGTTTTCACGTCCTCAAACCGCGGGTCAACCAATCAGAGACCGTCACTTCAATAGCCTTAATTCAACGCGTCTGGAAAACGCCAGTCAGCCAATGAAATGATCTTGAAATTTGAGCCTTCGTGATTCCGCGTTCTTCCACGCGACCTGACCAATCACACTGAATCATTCTTATCCCGCAAAAAGGGCAATACAAATAGCCTTCTGTCAACAGATGCAGATTGCCGGTGATAACGATAATTAACGCGGACTAGGGGTCAGAAGAGATCAAATGGAGAAGATGACTTTAGAAAATAAAAGGAGTAGCCTTCAAAACTACGTATAGTACCCGAACTTTAACAAGTCATTAAACAAGCTATTTCTAAAACCAACACCAAGGACACTCGAATTGGCTTACCCTAGTAATGACCTTTTTCTTCTTTGCACAGCTCTCCCAGAATCTCTTTTCGCTATACCAAATATGTCATGTCTTTCTGTGAACAATTCACCAAGTGGGTATTTTTAGTGTTCCCAGGTCGGACTAATCATACTTGATCTCAATGAACCAAAGACTTGTGATGGCGCGAAACGAAATTGGCGCCCTTTTAGTCCCGTTGGCTCGAACACGGCTGTATCCAGCCCAAATTTGTCTGCCATCCAAATCAAATATTGTTCTTTTTGCCATCGGCTTCATCCAAGAATGACCCATTCGTATTGTTCTCATTATAAAAAGATGCAGGAGAGAAATCTTCTAGCTCACGCTGCACATGATGCCGTGTAACACGAGATCTCAGGGTATGGAATGAATTGATAAACAATTTACTGTTTCAACAGATTCGGATTATACAGCAAATCAAAGTGCGTTTTCGAACGCAGAACGTGCAATCTGTAATATAGGTGAACTCGAAAAATACCACCGTGTTTCGAAGCAATCACATACGAAAAACCCCTTTAATAAAGCAAACCTCTAACTACTGAAACATCTTACCGAAACGTGAAAGAGGAAGATAGTATACAACATCATCATTTATTACAAGGAGAACGAATAAAAGCCAATCACATTACCAATCAGTGCGTTTGCAGACGCAACGAGTGTCTAGGATCGATTTACAAAGATACATAGGCATGGAAAGCCGGTAAAAATTTTAGTGTACTATGTATCTAAAGTGACTAGCCTTTAAACAATATATCGGCGTTTTCTTACTTTGTAAGTCAAGCAAGCAAAATGTTTTCTTCATTTCACAGAGATTGGACATAGCCATGCGTTATATTTTCTTCTCAATAGACACTCAAGAGTAGGCTTTGAAAACAAACCGGAAACTGTGCGTTTTAAAGACGCAGGCTAGTCAATAGTGTGAAAGAATCTAATTTTCGGTACGAGAAACACATTATGGCGTTTGTAATTGGTTGTTAGAAGACGAGGTTGATAAAACTTTCTTATTCAAACATCAAAAGCAAGCTGTTATAAGTTGATTTACGTCTAGTTATGTGCTTTGGGAAAGCACCCGACTCCGGGACAGATGGAGCACCAAAGGTTGAGCTCTCTGTTGGTGGTCATATGATATGATTAACAAACTGCTATCTTGTAAGCTAGGAGATAAGGCCCGAGCTAGGGAGCTTTGCTCTTTGCACACCAGTCGAGCAAAAGAGCGCATCAATATAATTCTAGAGAAAAATCAAAAGATTTGAACAGATAATCTGTTTAAAAGAATTTAGCCTATTATCATCCTACAGTATCGTAGATTCATGCATAGGGACAGTCGGATATTACAGCTTGGTGTTACATTTTTTCAACTTGACAAAGTTAGCACGTGGCAGCCCCAGCACATATACCCGCGGCTATTTACTCAAGTTGTGGTTGCTTCGAAACATGATGGTATTTTTCGAGTTCACCTATATTACAGATTGTACGTTTCTGCGTTCGAAAACGCACTTGCTACGTTTTGATTTGCTGTATAATCAGAATCTGTCAATATTTAATTGCAACAACAGCAAATTGTTTATCAATTCATTCCATACCCTGAGATCTTGTGTTACACGGCATCATGTGCAGCGTGAGCTAGAGGATCTTTTTATAATGAGAACAATACGAATGGGTCATTCTTGGAGGGAACCAATTGCAAAAAGAACGTGCAATCTGTAATATACGTAAGGGGTAACGATGGGTACCTTAAAATTTCGAAAATCTCGCAAAAATTTCGCAAAGTCTCGGAATCTCGGCGTTTTTACGGAAGTCTCGAAGTCTCGTTTTTCCCCACGACATTTTAGGATCTTGGAGCCTCTTTTTGTTCCACGTTCTCGGAGTCTCTGTTAAACGCGATCTGTTTTATGTTGTTACTGCTAAGGGTTTCCCTCTTTTTCGAGTCTCGAGTCTTAAGCCTTTCCGCTCTAGCTATTCTTTTTCAACTAATGTTTATGACATACCTCGAGCAAGTTATCTGATGTCCGAACACAAGCTAGTAAAAGCTCGGACACGGATTCCGAAATTTGACTTAAAGTCTCGGGCTCGGATTCTAAAACGCGGTCTCGGCGCCTCGGCAAATCTCGAACTTACTCATCGCTACCCCTAAAAGGGGTCTCTAGAACGCGCCAACATCCCAGAACATCGGCTTTATTCTCAGAGCGTATTGTTCACTGTTTATTGGCAACAAAATGTCTAGTTCTCGGATAAACAACTACTTTTGGAAAATAGTAATCTGGCGGTGTTTAAAGTTTGCGAGGATATAATATTTTCACTGGCTTTCCATGCCTATATCTGTCTCTTGATCTCGTGCTTGCATGAATATCTAGACCGTTGCATTTTCGAACGCACTAATAGACATGCGATTGGTTTTATCCTAAGGGATAAATTACTTGACATTGTTATTTATACCCTGCTTATACTCAAGCTCACCAAACTATAGACAAAAATGCTCAATGAAATAAATTGTAGTCCACTACTTTGAATGTAAACCCAGGAAGGTGACATGAATGTAGGAAATATTATGAACTTATACCCAAAATTAAGCAAACCAAAAGCACATAACTAGCTTTAAAGACGTAAATCAACTATAAATCAACTAATAACAGCTTGCTTTGATGTTTGAACAAGAAAAATTATATCATGTTCTTACAAGCAATTACAAGCGCCATGTGTTTCTTGTACTGAAAATTAGATTCTTCTACACTATTGACTAGCCTGCGTCTTTAAAACGCACACTTTCCGGTTTGTTCGGGCCTTATCTCCTAGCTTACAAGATGGCAGTTTTTTAATCATATCATATGACCACCAACAGAGAGCTCAACCTTTGGTGCTCCATCTGTCCCGGAGTCGGGTGCTTTCCTAAAGCACATAACTAGACGTAAATCAACTTATAACAGCTTGCTTTTGATGTTTGAATAAGAAAGTTGTATCAACCTCGTCTTCTAACAACCAATTACAAACGTCATAATGTGTTTCTCGTACCGAAAATTAGATTCTTTCACACTATTGACTAGCCTGCGTCTTTAAAACGCACAGTTTCCGGTTTGTTTTCAAAGCCTACTCTTGAGTGTCTATCGAGAAGTATAACGCATGGCTATGTCCGATCTCTGTGAAATGAACAAAACATTTTGCGTGCTTGACTTACAAAGTAAGAAAACGCCGATATATTGTTTAAAGGCTAGTCACTTTAGATACATAGTACACTAAAATTTTTACCGGCTTTCCATGCCTATGTAGCTTTGTAAATCGATCCTAGACACTCGTTGCGTCTGCAAACGCACTGATTGGGAATGTGATTGGCTTTTATTCGTTCTCCTTGCAATAAATGATGATGTTGTATACTATCTTCCTCTTTCACGTTTCGGTGAGATGTTTCAGTAGTTAGAGGTTTGCTTTATTAAAGGGGTTTTCCGTATGTGATTGCTTCGAAACACGATGGTATTTTTCGAGTTCACCTATATTACAGATTGCACGTTCTGCGTTCGAAAACGCACTTTGATTTGCTGTATAATCCGAATCTGTTGAAACAGTAAATTGTTTATCAATTCATTCCATACCCTGAGATCTCGTGTTACACGGCATCATGTGCAGCGTGAGCTAGAAGATTTCTCTCCTGCATCTTTTTATAATGAGAACAATACGAATGGGTCATTCTTGGATGAAACCGACGGCAAAAAGAACAATATTTGATTTGGATGCAGACAAATTTGGGCTGGATACAGCCGTGATCGAGCCAAGCCACGGGACTAAAAGGGCGCCAATTTCGTTTCGCGCCATCACAAGTCTTTGGTTCATTGAGATCAAGTATGATTAGTCCGACCTGGGAACACTAAAAATACCCACTTGGTGAATTGTTCACAGAAAGACATGACATATTTGGTATAGCGAAAAGAGATTCTGGGAGAGCTGTGCAAAGAAGAAAAAGGTCATTACTAGGGTAAGCCAATTCGAGTGTCCTTGGTGTTGGTTTTAGAAATAGCTTGTTTAATGACTTGTTAAAGTTCGAGTACTATACGTAGTTTTGAAGATGTAAGGCTACTCCTTTTATTTTCTAAAGTCATCTTCTCCATTTGATCTCTTCTGACCCCTAGTCCGCGTTAATTATCGTTATCACCGGCAATCTGCATATGTTGACAGAAGGCTATTTGTATTGACCTTTTTGCGGGATAAGAATGATTCCGTGTGATTGGTCAAGTCGCGTCGAAGAACGCGGAATCACGAAGGCTCAAATTTCAAGATCATTTCATTGGCTGACTGGCGTTCTCCAGATGCGTTGAATTAAGGCTATTGAAGTGACGGTCTCTGATTGGTTGACCCGCGTTTTGAGGACGTGAAAACAACGCTCTCGCAAAAGTACACATTTAAATGGGAAAGTACATTTTTAAATGGGAAAGTGTTCAGAGTGGAATTGACTCAGAAATAGTATCTATACATTGTGAATATAAAATGAGTCCAGGTTGGGCTAAGTTTGGACATCATATCATCCTGTGGCATAACCAAGATTTTTAACAGAAGTGGGCCCAAAGGCCCTTTCAAGGCATTTTTTGCTGCTAGAAGGATGGGGCCACCCCCTCTGGCTACGCCCCTGTTATCTATATACTAATTTGTGTAAATTCTTTGAAAGGTTATAACTGTTATTATCCTCTTTCATTTCAGAAAACTGCCAAAATTGTCCCTGTTACAGCGGTAAGAATAAACGCTTGGATGAGACTAGCTTCTTTCTGTTTATACCTACATTGAACTCAATGTTTAGTTTCTATATTTCTAATCAGAGAGAAGCAATGTTTACTTTTATACACCTAAAGTATTTCTAAAATGGTTGTTCTGAAAGAAACAATGTTTTGTATGTGTTTCTATATTTCTTATCAGAGAGAAGCAATGTTTACTTATATATACCTAAAGTATTTCTAAAATGGTTGTTCTGAAAGAATCAATATTTTGTATGTACCATATACTTTGTTGCCTCATAGGTTCAAATAAATGATCAATTTTATTTCGTTGTTGTTTTGGTTAAGGGCTTGGTTGATTGTAAATAAACAATTTTAAACGTCTGCAGACTTGACATTGTGTAAGCAATTTAGAATGCAATAATGCTTAACCCTAAATCACATTATTTGGCATTCCAGTGGCATAGAGCAAAGTAATCCTATGAGCCAGCTAACTTTATACAATATTTTTATTTCAGAAGGCAAAAGGGTTTGTTCCGGGCTCTTCCATGGGAAGGCCGACCACAGGAATTGCTGCTGTAAGTTACAATAGTAAAAAAATCAAGAGTATTGAGCATAATGTGTGGATCATATTAACTGTATAACAACTGTCTAATAGCTGTTAAAATGAAAATATTTTTTTGCTTGTGCCTAAATTGCATTAGAATTAAAGCTATACATAAGTACTGTTTACAAGTACTGTTTACAAGTACTGCTTACAAAAAATTATTAACCAAATAAGGGGCAGAGGCAAGAAGTGTTGATTATTGCTTTATCCTTGTCTCTTTAGCTTTTTGTATATAGTTTAGCTGTCACAAAATCATGCTAAACTCAGTCCTGTCTTGGAGGTGATTACTGCTATTCTCGTGTCTATTAGTGTGTATGCCTTTTTATTGCTCAGGACACCACCCAAGCTCGACCCATGACTGCTGTGCGGTCTGCTTTGTACACAAGCAAAGGTACCAGTTCAAGTTTCACCAGAATAATTAATCTTTGCATGTACTGTCTGAAGTACCGAACTTGTTTTAAGGTTATTACTTAAAACATGAGATGATACTTTTAGAATAAGATCTCCATCATGATACATTTCTTATTGAAAAAATGTTTAATGTCTTTAGAACAGCAGAACATCATTGCCAACGTACTCTTTCATCTCTGTTCTTGTTTGCCTCCCTACAGGTAGTGCAGGGGGCGGCCAATTTGACCCCTTTAACCAGACACGAGGACCCGCCCCACCATTAGAGACTAAGGCAGAAGATAGGTATTTCACACTGTTCAACTCAAATTGTTATACGTTACTCATTTCAGCCACAGGCATACCTTGGATCCCATTCTTCCCGTCAAACATGAACATTACAGGCATACCAGTAGTAGAGACTCCCCCAACAACCCTCTTTAGAGTATCAATAAGGCTGGTTGCCTAGCGTTCCTCAGGCACTTTTGCCATGGGCTTGCCCCATCCCTAGGGGTTAGGTAACCCTGAAGTATGATATAGTGTCATGTGCTTCTGAGTTCTAGGGAGCATTGAAGGGGTTTCATAAATCACTGTGAGATGGGTTGAGAGAACACTTCCAGCAAAGCTCTCTTCTATAGGAAATAAAAAGTTTTATTAAAATAACAACACAGCACATGGTGTGGTCCATAAATAATGTTTTACCATGCTAAGTTGTTTAAGTAAACTAATATTAAGTGTTTTACTGAAGATGTCTTTAACCCATATTTGTCCCTAATTCTATGTTATAGCCCTGAGGAGAAAGTGAAACAACTTGAGAAAAAGGTCAATGAGTTGATTGAGGAGAGTTGTTTTGCTAATGCTGCCGGACAGCTTGGACTTGTAAGTTATGCAATTTGCTGTTACTGCCACACCAATTATTGATCAAGGCAATCAATAAAAAGAAGTCATTTTAACAGTCACTTTTGATTTGAATTTTAATAACATTACCTAGATCTGACTAGGTGTACTGTTCCTTAAACATGAATAGAAAATGTTTTTGAATAAGCTCATTTCATATCAAGCAAGGAGCAGTACTTAGAAAGAAAAAAATGTGACTTTGTAAAGTGTCAATTGGAATTTTTAGTTGTGTCTGGTGTTTATTGTTCATCATGAGGATAATCAGGGCAAAATTCCCTGAAAAAGCCAAAATCTAGTATGTGTTCATTTTACCCTGAAGGATAATCAGGGCAAAATTCCCTGAAAAAGCCAAAATCTAGGATGTGTTCATTTTACCCTGAAGGATAATCAGGGCAAAATTCCCTGAAAAAGCCAAAATCTAGGATGTGTTCATTTCACCCTGATGGATAACCAGGGCAAAATTCCCTGAAAAAGCCAAAATCTAGGATGTGTTCATTTTACCCTGAAGGATAATCAGGGCAAAATTCCCTGAAAAAGCCAAAATCTAGGATGTGTTCATTTCACCCTGAAGGATAATCAGGGCAAAATTCCCTGAAAAAGCCAAAATCTAGGATGTGTTCATTTCACCCTGATGGATAACCAGGGCAAAATTCCCTGAAAAAGCCAAAATCTAGGATGTGTTCATTTCACCCTGAAGGATAATCAGGGCAAAATTCCCTGAAAAAGCCAAAATCTAGGATGTGTTCATTTCACCCTGAAGGATAATCAGGGCAAAATTCCCTGAAAAAGCCAAAATCTAGGATGTGTTCATTTCACCCTGAAGGATAATCAGGGCAAAATTCCCTGAAAAAGCCAAAATCTAGGATGTGTTCATTTCACCCTGATGGATAACCAGGGCAAAATTCCCTGAAAAAGCCAAAATCTAGGATGTGTTCATTTCACCCTGAAGGATAATCAGGGCAAAATTCCCTGAAAAAGCCAAAATCTAGGATGTGTTCATTTCACCCTGAAGGATTATCAGGGCAAAATTCCCTGAAAAAGCCAAAATCTAGGATGTGTTCATTTTACCCTGAAGGATAATCAGGGCAAAATTCCCTGAAAAAGCCAAAATCTAGGATGTGTTAATTTTACCCTGAAGGTACCAGAATGCAAGAAACTGATGACCATTGTAAAAGAATGTTGTTTCTTTATTAGTATCTCCAGTCATGTTGTTCTCAACACTTCTTTCTCTATGACCTCACAGGCATTGGAAAAGGCGAAGGAAGCAGGCAGGAAGGAGAGATCCCTTTGTAGACAACGAGAGCAGACTGCACTGAGTGAACAGATCAACCTAGACCTTACATACTCAGTAAGTACCAGCTTCCTGGCCAATCTGTTGCTATGTACTGTGCATAACACAAGTGCTCCGACAATCCCAGACTGTGGTCTAGTGTTACTGTACAGTATCTTTGATGTGTTACAGTGTACAATTTTGATCTTTTATGTACAACTGTTTTTTTTATGTAATAGCCTCATTACATTAAAGAAATGTGCTAAGGATACTATAATGGTTGACAGGTTAATTTGTTTTGTTTGCCTCCCCTACATAAGCTCATTTCTGTATGTTGTGTTAGGTGCTGTTCAACCTGGCCAATCAGTACCATGCGAACAAGAACTACAACGAAGCCCTCAACACGTACCAAGTTATAGTCAAGAACAAGATGTTCAGCAATGCAGGTTAGATAATGCACCCAACACATCAAGTGAGATAATATGGATAGGCACATACCCAGGATACCAGTCATAGATACCCAACACATACTGTACCCAGGATACCAGTCATAGATACCCAACACATACTGTACACAGGATAACAGACATAGATACCCAACACATACTGTACCCAGGATACCAGTCAACGATACCCAACACATACTGTACACAGGATACCAGTCATAGATACCCAACACATACTGTACACAGGATAACAGACATAGATACCCAACACATACTGTACACAGGATACCAGTCATAGATACCCAACACATACTGTACCCAGGATACCAGTCATAGATGCCCAACACATACTGTACACAGGATACCAGTCGTAGATACCCAACACATACTGTACACAGGATACCAGTCATAGATACCCAACACATACTGTACCCAGGATAACAGACATAGATACCCAACACATACTGTACCCAGGATAACAGTCATAGATACCCAACACATACTGTACATAGGATACCAGACATAGATACCCAACACATACTGTACACAGGATAACAGTCATAGATACCCAACACATACTGTACCCAGGATACCAGTCATAGATACCCAACACATACTGTACACAGGATAACAGTCATAGATACCCAACACATACTGTACACAGGATACCAGTCATAGATACCCAACACATACTGTACACAGGATACCAGTCATAGATACCCAACACATACTGTACACAAGATACCAGTCATAGATACCCAACACATACTGTACACAGGATACCAGACATAGATACCCAACACATACTGTACACAGGATACCAGTCATAGATACCCAACACATACTGTACACAAGATACCAGTCATAGATACCCAACACATACTGTACCCAGGATAACAGACATAGATACCCAACACATACTGTACACAGGATAACAGACATAGATACCCAACACATACTGTACCCAGGATACCAGTCATAGATACCCAACACATACTGTACCCAGGATAACAGACATAGATACCCAACACATACTGTACCCAGGATACCAGTCATAGATACCCAACACATTCTGTACCCAGGATACCAGTCATAGATACCCAACACATACTGTACACAAGATACCAGTCATAGATACCCAACACATACTGTACCCAGGATACCAGTCATAGATACCCAACACATACTGTACACAAGATACCAGTCATAGATACCCAACACATACTGTACACAAGATACCAGTCATAGATACCCAACACATACTGTACCCAGGATAACAGACATAGATACCCAACACATACTGTACACAGGATAACAGACATAGATATCCAACACATACTGTACCCAGGATACCAGTCATAGATACCCAACACATACTGTACCCAGGATACCAGTCATAGATATCCAACACATTCTGTACACAAGATACCAGTCATAGATACCCAACACATACTGTACCCAGGATAACAGACATAGATACCCAACACATACTGTACACAGGATAACAGACATAGATATCCAACACATACTGTACCCAGGATACCAGTCATAGATACCCAACACATACTGTACCCAGGATAACAGACATAGATACCCAACACATACTGTACCCAGGATACCAGTCAACGATACCCAACACATACTGTACCCAGGATACCAGTCAACGATACCCAACACATACTGTACCCAGGATACCAGTCATAGATATCCAACACATACTGTACCCAGGATACCAGTCATAGATACCCAACACATACTGTACCCAGGATACCAGTCAACGATACCCAACACATACTGTACCCAGGATACCAGTCAACGATACCCAACACATACTGTACCAAGGATACCAGTCATAGATACCCAACACATACTGTACCCAGGATACCAGTCATAGATACCCAACACATACTGTACCCAGGATACCAGTTATAGATACCCAACACATACTGTACACAGGATAACAGACATAGATACCCAACACATACTGTACCCAGGATACCAGTCATAGATACCCAACACATACTGTACCCAGGATACCAGTCATAGATACCCAACACATGCTGTACCCAGGATACCAGTCATAGATACCCAACACATACTGTACCCAGGATACCAGTCATAGATACCCAACACATACTGTACACAGGATAACAGTCATAGATACCCAACACATACTGTACACAGGATAACAGTCATAGATACCAAAACATACTGTACCCAGGATACCAGTCAACGATACCCAACACATACTGTACACAGGATAACAGTCATAGATACCAAAACATGCTGTACCCAGGATACCAGTCATAGATACCCAACACATACTGTACCCAGGATACCAGTCATAGATACCCAACACATACTGTACACAGGATACCAGTCATAGATACCCAACACATACTGTACCCAGGATACCAGTCATAGATACCCAACACATACTGTACACAGGATACCAGTCATAGATACCCAACACATACTGTACACAGGATAACAGTCATAGATACCCAACACATACTGTACCCAGGATACCAGTCATAGATACCCAACACATACTGTACACAGGATACCAGCCATAGTTTTCACATTGGGAAAGGATAGTATTGACAATACTGGGTTTGATGCTGCTTTTGAAGCTTGATTTTTTTTTATTGATGGGGGCATTTGTGCATCCTCCCTGAAATATTCAAAGTATCTGATGATCCTTTATTATCACATTGTTATACATACAATGCATATACAGTACATATATATACTTTCGCACAATTTTCATTATTTGTGGCAATTTTTTATTGCTGTTTTTTCATGTATAGGGAGGCTCCGGGTCAACATGGGCAACATCTATTTTGAGCAGAAGAAATACCCACAAGCAATCAAACATTACCGCATGGCGCTAGACCAAGTGCCGAATACTCACAAGGAAATGAGGTACATACCCACAAGCAATCAAACATTACCGCATGGCGCTAGACCAAGTGCCGAATACTCACAAGGAAATGAGGTACATACCCATAGGCTATCAAACATTACCGCATGGCGCTAGACCAAGTGGCAAATACACACAAGGAAATGAGGTACATACCCACAAGCAATCAAACATTACCGCATGGCGCTAGACCAAGTGCCGAATACTCTCAAGGAAATGAGGTACATACCCACAAGCAATCAAACATTACCCCATGGTGCTAGACCAAGTGCCGAATACTCACAAGGAAATGAGGTACATACCCATAGGCTATCAAACATTACCGCATGGTGCTAGACCAAGTGCTAAATACACAAGGAAATGAGGTACATACCCACAAGCAATCAAACATTACCGCATGACGCTAGACCAAGTGCCGAATACTCACAAGGAAATGAGGTACATACCCACAAGCAATCAAACATTACCGCATGGCGCTAGACCAAGTGCCGAATACTCACAAGGAAATGAGGTACATACCCATAGGCTATCAAACATTACAGCATGGCACTAGACCAAGTGCGAAATACTCACAAGGAAATGAGGTACATACCCATAGGCTATCAAACATTACCGCATGGCGCTAGACCAAGTGCCGAATACTCACAAGGAAATGAGGTACATACCCATAGGCTATCAAACATTACCGCATGGCGCTAGACCAAGTGGCAAATACTCACAGGAAATGAGGTACATACCCATAGACTATCAAACATTACAGCATGGCACTAGACCAAGTGCGAAATACTCACAAGGAAATGAGGTACATACCCATAGGCTATCAAACATTACCGCATGGCACTAGACCAAGTGCCAAATACACACAAGGAAATGAGGTACCCATACATTAGGCTATCAAATATTACCACATGGCGCTAGACCAAGTGCCAAATACACACAAGGAAATGAGGTACATACCCATAGGCTATCAATCATTACCACATGGCACTAGACCAAGTGCCAAATACACACAAGGAAATGAGGTACCCATACATTAGGCTATCAAACATTACCGCATGGCACTAGACCAAGTGCCAAATACACACAAGGAAATGAGGTACCCATACATTAGGCTATCAAATATTACCACATGGCGCTAAACCAAGTGCCAAATACACACAAGGAAATGAGGTACCCATATATTAGGCTATCAAACATTACCGCATGGCACTAGACCAAGTGCCAAATACACACAAGGAAATGAGGTACCCATACATTAGGCTATCAAACATTACCGCATGACACTAGACCAAGTGCCAAATACACACAAGGAAATGAGGTACCCATACATTAGGCTATCAAATATTACCACATGGCGCTAGACCAAGTGTCAAATACACACAAGGAAACTATTAGCCTTGTTACCCTAGTCTGTAGCAAAAATCCATTAAAGACTTTATGTACAGACGTCACACTCAGGTTAAAGTCTTAATAACTATCATACTCTTTAGTCCCAAACAAAAAAATAAAGCGCAGGGAAAAACATGGAGGTAAGCTGTTGATTT
Source organism: Nematostella vectensis (assembly GCF_932526225.1). NCBI lineage: Eukaryota > Metazoa > Cnidaria > Anthozoa > Actiniaria > Edwardsiidae > Nematostella > Nematostella vectensis. Next base: position 13,186,924 of record NC_064047.1, read on the forward strand.
ATTCAATTATTTATCAACAACAATTGTCATTCAAATCCAGAATCAAAATCATGCAGAACATCGGCATTGCCTTTGTCAAGATGGGTCAGTACAGCGATGCTGTTACATCATTTGAACACATAATGGGAGAGAAGGCAAATTTCCAGACAGGCTTCAATCTCATCCTGTGCTACTATGGACTGGGTGACCGCGAAAAGATGAAGAAGACCTTCCAGAAACTACTGACCACCAACCTGGGGGTGGATGACGAGGACAAATATGTTTCTACTCCTGTAAGTAAGATACATGCAAAACGCTCAGTATGATAAAGACTATAATAATGATAATGACTATGATGATTATAATTATGATGATAATGACTATGATAATGATGACTATGATAATAATGACTATGATGATTATAATTATGATGATAATGACTATGATAATGACTATGATGATGTCTATGAAGATGATGATGCCTATGATGATAATGACTATAATAATTATTATGATGATGATGATGACTATCACGATTATGTCTGTGAGAATGATGATGTTGACTATGATAATAATGTCTATAATTACTATGTTTGCAGGATGACGACCAACACATGCTGATTCTAGAAATAATCAGGAATGACAAGCTGAGGAACATTGAAAGAAAAAGGTGCAACTGAGCTCTTATAGTAGCTAAGTTACGGCTTTTATTATAGCCTAAAAACTAAAAACCGAACAGTGAAATCTTATTGTGGCTTATTGTTTGTAGAAAATCACAGGCAGAGAAATACATCATGAGTGCTGCCAAGCTGATTGCTCCTGCTATTGAGAATACATTTGCTGCTGGATTTGACTGGTAGGTACTCTTACACACACACAGCACCAACCAAGCTCTAGTCTAACTTATGCTTTTGAGACGTTCTTTGCAGTAACTTACTGGTGCAAGTTCCATGTGTTAAGGAAAAAGCCATTCTTTTATCCTTCATTTAATAGGATCTTTGTGCCAATTTTTGAGATACATACAGCTTCCTTGCAAAGTTATCATTTTTATTATCAAGGTGTATAGAGCATATGGAGGTATGAAATGTGTTGTACAGGCTTATTCTTGGTGGCTTATCATTTCTTCCCTGTGTCTAGGTGTATAGAGTGTGTGAAAGTGTCACCGTATGTCGAGCTGGCTAATGAGATAGAGATCACCAAGGCAGTGACGTACCTCAAGCAGAAAGACTTGTCCAAGGCTGTGGAGTGCCTCAAGGGCTTTGAAAAGAAGGACTCTAAGGTGCAATCAACGGCAGCTACCAACCTGTCCTTCCTCTACTTTCTGGTAAGAGATAAACCCTCAGTGGCATGTCTAGGGATAGACAGACAGGAAGTCAGACTGGATACATAGATAGACAGAAAGTCAGACTGGATACATGGATAGACAGAAGGTCAGACTGGATACATAGATAGACAGAAGGTCAGACTGGATACATAGATAGACAGAAGGTCAGACTGAATACATAGATAGACAGAAGGTCAGACTGGATACATAGATAGACAGAAGGTCAGACTGGATACATAGATAGACAGAAGGTCAGACTGGATACATAGATAGACAGAAGGTCAGACTGGATACATAGATAGACAGAAAGTCAGACTGGATACATAGATAGACAGAAGGTCAGACTGGATACATAGATAGACAGAAGGTCAGACTGGATACATAGATAGACAGAAGGTCAGACTCGATACATAGATAGACAGAAGGTCAGACTGGATACATAGATAGACAGAAGGTCAGACTGGATACATAGATAGACAGGAAGTCAGACTGGATACATAGACAGACAGGAAGTCAGACTGGATACATAGACAGACAGGAAGTCAGACTGGATACATAGATAGACAGAAGGTCAGACTGGATACATAGATAGACAGAAGGTCAGACTGGATACATAGATAGACAGAAGGTCAGACTGGATACATAGATAGACAGAAAGTCAGACTGGATACATAGACAGACAGAAGGTCAGACTGGATACATAGACAGACAGGAAGTCAGACTGGATACATAGACAGACAGGAAGTCAGACTGGATACATAGACAGACAGAAAGTCAGACTGGATACATAGACAGACAGAAAGTCAGACTGGATACATAGATAGACAGAAGGTCAGACTGGATACATAGATAGACAGAAAGTCAGACTGGATACATAGACAGACAGAAGGTCAGACTGGATACATAGACAGACAGGAAGTCAGACTGGATACATAGACAGACAGAAGGTCAGACTGGATACATAGATAGACAGAAGGTCAGACTCGATACATAGATAGACAGAAGGTCAGACTGGATACATAGATAGACAGAAAGTCAGACTGGATACATAGATAGACAGAAGGTCAGACTGGATACATAGATAGACAGAAGGTCAGACTGGATACATAGACAGACAGGAAGTCAGACTGGATACATAGACAGACAGGAAGTCAGACTGGATACATAGACAGACAGGAAGTCAGACTGGATACATAGATAGACAGAAGGTCAGACTGGATACATAGATAGACAGAAGGTCAGACTGGATACATAGATAGACAGAAAGTCAGACTGGATACATAGACAGACAGAAGGTCAGACTGGATACATAGACAGACAGGAAGTCAGACTGGATACATAGACAGACAGGAAGTCAGACTGGATACATAGACAGACAGAAAGTCAGACTGGATACATAGACAGACAGAAAGTCAGACTGGATATATAGATAGACAGAAGGTCAGACTGGATACATAGATAGACAGAAGGTCAGACTGGATACATAGATAGACAGAAAGTCAGACTGGATACATAGATAGACAGAAGGCCAGACTGGATACATTGATGGACAGAAGGTCAGACTGGATACATAGACAGACAGAAGGTCAGACTGGATACATAGACAGACAGAAAGTCAGACTGGATACATAGATAGACAGAAGGTCAGACTGGATACATAGATAGACAGAAAGTCGGACTGGATACATAGATAGACAGAATGTCAGACTGGATACATAGACAGACAGATGGCCAGATTGGATACATAGATAGACAAAAGGAGACTGGATAGACAGATAGACAAATGATCTACCATTTCAACGTCCCTTACATGGTTCACAAATCTTTGATGTATGATACAAGTTCGAGCAACCAACCTCGTTCTCAAAATAGTGCATGTACAGTATCCAGAACCCCTTTTTATTACAATCTTTTTCCCCAGGAAAATGAACTATCCCAAGCCGACAAGTATGCAGAGCTTGCAATGCAAGCAGACAGATACAACCCAGCCGGTTGGTTTACCTGTTGTATTGAAGTATTATAAAATAGTATTAAAAAATTAAAATAGTATTAAAATATTTAGAGGTGGTCACCGTGTCCTGCCATTTCTTGATTTTTTGGGTCAGACACTCTGCTTTAGAAGTGTAGTATTGCTATTGTTTCAACTGTATATAAACGATGATATATGCTATATAAACGTTTATGATTAACCAAGATATTGGAGTGTATTGTGTAAAACTGGTAAAAAAAAAATATATTACAAATGGCATTCCATAGCCCAAGCTTTGTTCAAAGAGAAGTGCTATCTTTTCTATTATTATTTTGTGCCCAGCCCTGGTGAACAAAGGCAACTGTCTCTACTCTCAAGGGGAATATGAGAAAGCACGCGAATTCTACCAAGAGGCCTACAATGTAGAGGCAACGTGCACAGAAGCACTATTCAACTTAGGTATGCTATACTGTAGAAGCAACATCACCACTTAAAACTACCTCTTGATTGCACGATGAAGTACGGAAAACAAAGTTTTTTGGAACAATACAATACAATATTTATTTTGCATTTCCATTATGTACCTGAGTTTGGCGTATAAGTATTTGCCTTAAAATATTATAATAATTCTGTGTTTTTTTTAAATAAGGTATAACAAATTTTCAGTGAAAGGGAATGCCTAGAGCCTAAATTAACCGTTAGGTTTTCGTGGTAGACTCTAGGCATGTAATATTTTATTGTAGCGCTTACACTCAATAACAAACACTGAAGCGTAGCGAAAAAGCGTAGTAAAAATAGCAATTGCCATGAAGCGCTAAGCGCACACATATACAAAAAAACATACTACGAAATTAGTTGTCTTCTACATATTTGTGTGTATGTCCAAACCTATTAAAAAGAAAAAAACCACGTTACAAGCCTGGACCTGCCACACACCTTGCATATCGCACCATGCTCAGGCTGTACTGGGTAGAGTTTGATCAAAACAGTCCACCTTCAGGCTCACAGCATTATTTGAGCCTTGTCCCACGTCTTCCTTAACAATTCTGTCACTCTTTGCACACAGGTCCATGTTTAAAGTTTGCACGTTAAATTGGTCTGTCAGTAAGTGATCAGTCAGTGAGTGATCTATCAGTGCTTTGTCTGCAGGGCTTGTGTTCAAGAAGCTTGGCCAATATGAAGAAGCTCTTGACTGCTTCACCAAGCTTCACGCTATTCTGCGTAACCACCCTCAGGTCCTTTACCAACTGGCAAACATGTATCCTTACGTGTTTCCGAATGTCCGGACATGTCCGATTTCCTTAGGCTAAATTCAAACGTTGTGTTATCCATGAAACGCATTCTACGCAAATTAATGCAAATGAACCAGGTGCGTTGTTTTATCTTCATTTGCAGACATTTGCATTAAATGTGGCTCATGTAAAATACGACGTTTGTGCATGGCAATAGTAAATAAGCTCTTTAATTAGTGCCCTCTCTAAGGTATAGAATGTGTAAGGAAGAAAACTTTTCTTATTTGCAAGGGCGCTCTGCTACCAGGACACTGTAACCAAACCCTTATTGGTTTTAAGCTACAGCATACCTAGATTAAGCTATGTATTATAGTTCCTTTACTGCACATTATTCAGATATGAGCATCTTGAAGATATGAATCAAGCTACCGAATGGTGAGAGATCTGTTGTTCTAGTAGGCTTTTCGAGTTTATGTTGATATTTCTTATTGTTGTTCCCGAAGTGATATTAGTAACTTCGAGCCAGTGATATCAACTTTAATAGGAATATTAACAACAATATCACTTTGTCATAACATCATGTTCTTAATGCCGGCCATACCTTCGAGCCAGTGATGTCAACATTAATAGGAATATGAACAATAATGTCACTTTGTCATCACATCATGTTCTTGATGCCGGCCATTATTGTCATCAACAACATCATAGTCAATGTTGTCATCATCATCCACCATCTTAACCAGTACAATCTTCATCATCATCATCAAAGTCACCATTTTGATCATCATGATTATCACCATTATCATTTTGATCATCGTCATTATCACCACCATCATCATCACATCATCATCATCATTTTGATCATCACCAACTTCGTCGTCAATTTTATCATCTTCAGCAGTACCATTTTCATTGTCATTGTCATATTTTTGTTATCGTCACTTTTGACTATTCACCTGTCTTTGGTATTCCAGGTACATGCAGTTGGTGTCAGTGGTACCAACTGACCCCTCCATCCTTGCCAAACTCGGTGAGATTTACGACAACGAGCAAGACAAGTCCCAGGCGTTCCAGTACCACTATGAGGTAAAGCACTGCGCTCCTTGCCTCCACTATCCTTCTGTCTGATTCAGTCACCGTCGTACTCCAGTTGGCGCCCTTCAGGGGGTAGGGGTGGGGAAGAATGCGTGCCTAAGACTGTAAAGGCTTCTTAACCCAAGACTTTCTATTATCTTTATTCAATCTGGCTTTTTTTTCTTTATTTCCGTCTAGTCTTACCGCTACTTCCCGTCCAATATCGAGATCATATCGTGGCTCGGAGCATACTATATCGACTCCCAGTTCTGCGAAAAGGCTATACACTACTTTGAGAGGGCCGCCGTTATTCAGTAAGTACCCTGGGATGGCTTCACCACTCACCTGCCTCATCTCGGTGGTTGAGTTTCTTGAAGATATCGATAAATAGCGTGGTTTGCAAATTTCTCCTTTCAAATGAAAACGCAGTGGACAATACATTTTTTTACTCTGCGAAAAAATTGTTTCAATTCACCTGCAAAAATATTTCATGAGAAATCCGAAATTTAGCCTTTTTTGCACAGAATTAGAAGAGATCGCTAACTGGTAGTGGTACTTTAGACGTTTGGTGATTTTGCAATAATAACGTCTCTATCTCTAGACCAAACGAAGTCAAATGGCAGTTGATGATAGCTAGCTGTTACCGTCGGAGTGGTAAGTTCCCGTTACACGTTTTGCAGTTTGCATGATGACACCTAAATTTTTCCCGCTCTTTTTAAACTAACTACCAGCACCTAAAATTTCCCCGCTCTTTTTCAACTAACTACCAGCACCTAAAATTTTCCCGCTCTTTTTTAACTAACTACCAGCACCTAAAATTTTCCCGCTCTTTTTCAACTAACTACCAGCACCTAAAATTTTCCCGCTCTTTTTCAACTAAATACCAGCACCTAAAATTTTCCCGCTTTTTTTTCAGGCAACTACCAACAAGCCTTAGAAACGTATAAGGGCATCCACCAAAAGTTCCCGGATAACGTGGAGTGTCTAAAGTTCCTTGTGCGGATCTGTACGGATCTCGGGCTCAAGGACGTGCAGGAGTATGCGCAAAAGCTCAAGAAAGCCGAGAAAGCGCGAGAGTTGAAACAGCAGGTAAGAGACGCGGGTTGCCTGTGGAGATTGTCCTAATTTCTAATTTCGCTATTATTACGGGTAACCCTTGCCTCCGCAGCCATCTCGAGTGTTTCTGTAATATTGCAATGTTTTTTTTTTAATTGGGGTTCCTGTGGCGAGTTGAACCGGAACTAGGCCCCCATTCTTTTTTGAACACGCCACAGGAAGCCCGAAATCGAAATAGAGCCTTTTTCCCAAATCACTCGAGACGCCTGCGGAGGAGGCTAGAGTAACGCCAGTGAGAGTAGTAACCGATTGAATAAAGGAAGGAAGGTTTGAGTCCTGAACTTACTATTTTCACGCCCAAGCTCGAGAGTTTCGTCTATACTAGGTTATATGTGCTACGTTTCGTATTTTGTAATGTATTTTATTTTGCAGCGAGCTAACAGTGGTACAAGCCGTAAGGGTAGCGCTCGCAGCGGTAGTGCCAGTCGACCCGGTGCCGCGGGCTCAAGAAACAACAGCGCGGACAGCGGTAAGTCCGTATGTACAATGCCTTGATACAGCCAGCAACCAAGCGTTGTTACGGGCAACATCTTTACCCTCGTTCTCACGGGCACACTCCTGACCCTCGTTATCACAGGCACACTCCTGACCCTCGTTATCACGGGCACACTCCTGCCCCGCGTTATAACGGGCACGCTATTTACCCTCGTTATCGTGGGCACACTCCTGAACCTCGTTATTACGGGCACACTCCTGACCCTCGTTATCACGGGAACCCTCCTGACCCTCGTTATCACGGGAACCCTCCTGACCCTCGTTATCACGGGAACCCTCCTGAACCTCGTTATTACGGGCACACTCCTGACCCTCGTTATCACGGGAACCCTCGTTATTATGGGGTATTAGCAAGATGACTGATGTATTCCCAAATAATGTAATTCCTAATTCTTCTCTCGCAGAGGGACGCATCAACAGCGGACAGAATAGCCGGACAGGTAGCAGCACGGCTCCACGGTCCGGACGCGTCCGGGCCGCCTTAGCGGACACCGATGATTCATACAGGATATCAAGCCCAAAGGAAGTCGGTCAGTATATCTATACTATTATAAGCGTTACATCTGTCGGACAAACGTCTTTGATTGAAAGAGCAGTAGTAAGACGTCATCAACCTGTAGTGACTTTTAAGTTGGGCGCCATTATCAGATAGACGGCAGAACATGAAAAAATATATTTTTTAGATAAACCTACCTAAGTACCTTTAATGCTGTAAGACAAAGGATAAAAACAGAAGGCGATTCTGATAGTATAAAGAAGTTTCATTTGGTCTGATTGGGAAACACAAACAGAGAATCGTGTTGTCGTTTGGTATCGCTAGAGTCTTCCAACTAGACAAATCCTGTCATTACATTTAAAGTGTTGCCGCCGTCATTGCATGTAAAGTGGTGCCGCCGTGGTGTTCACTTTCTAAATTCTCCTTTGTATTAACACAGACGCTACGTACGCTGACCCCCTGGGTGAGGCCCCGCCTCGTCCCAAGACAGCAGGCCGCCAGCGTCACCAGCCCCAAGAGGACGAGTTCGCCGATGAAGAACTCGGGGACGACCTTTTGCCCGAATAGACCCCACAGTTCTCCGATGAAGAACTCGGGGACGACCTTCTGCCTGAATAGACCCGACAGTTCGCCGATGAAGAACTCGGGGACGACCTTTTGCCCGAATAGACCCCACAGTTCTCCGATGAAGAACTCGGGGACGACCTTCTGCCTGAATAGACCCGACAGTTCGCCGATGAAGAACTCGGGGACAACCTTTTGCCCGAATAGACCCCACAGTTCTCCAATGAAGAACTCGGGGACGACCTTCTGCCTGAATAGACCCGACAGTTCGCCGATGAAGAACTCGGGGACAACCTTTTGCCCGAATAGACCCCACAGTTCTCCGATGAAGAACTCGCGCCCAAACTTCTGACGGAATACACCCGACAGTTCGCCGATAAAGAACACACGCCTCGCCCGAGTAGATCAGACTGTTCGCCTAGTTCGCTTATTTCACATACAAACCTGTCCTGATAAAACAACTTTGTTTTCTTGGTCATCAAAGAATAGCAGTCAGAATCTCGGGAGAGGTGGTATATCTATCCCTAATGGGTTGCCATATCTTTTAAATTTAAAAAGTCTCCGTCAGCCGCCATGTGCGAGAATGCAGATGGCCGTTTGATACATTTCTATCGGCGAATTGAGAAAGCGAGAAAGCGGCCGTGATATGTTCGATTGGTAAATGACTTTCAGTTTTGGATGAGAACAAATACAAATATGCGCTTGACTGTCGCTCTTTAACCCTTTAACCGGTATGCTTTGTGTAGTGCCGATCTGTGTGTATATATTGTAAAGAAAATAAATTATTGCAAACCATTAGAAAATCGTTTTTTTCCTGGTAACAGCGTAATTTTTGTCGCTTTTAAACTTGTTCTTTTAAACTTGTTCTAGCGCTTTGGACGCACCCTAGACATTTAGCATCGCGTTTTCAGAATTAAACGCAAACGGCAAACCGCGGTAAACCGTAAACGGTTTGCGATTTGACGTACTGGCGGATACGTAGTTAAGAACATTGTGCAAATTGTCGATGAAAATATATTATTTCAAGAGTCAAATGATTAAGAACACTTATTCATGGTCTCAAACGTGAGCTCTTAGAAAATTTGAGGGGAAAACTGCTGAGGTAAATCACCGCTAGACGGTCAAAACGCGAACCGCAGCCTGCAAACTTGTCACGTGACACCCAGAGGTTTCCGAGAAAAAACGCGGTGCTAAATGTCTCTATTTTCGTGATGTGATGTTTCCGGTGCCCGTCCTTCGTCACGGTATTCAGGGCCTGGGCACGTCCCCCCCCTCCCCCAAATATTTTCAAAAATTATAAGGAAATGACCTGTTCGGGCGTGGCTGTGCCCCCCAATATTTTCTTGTTTCTGTATTGTGCCCCTCCAATATTTCGCGCCCTTTACGGCACTGGTATTCCACCCAAAGACTCTTAAGGTGAATTACCCAAGCCTGGTAGCCCGGGTGAATCCTTAATGCCGAGGAAGACCTGTTTATTCAGGAAAGGCAGTTTAGCGACCCGCCTTTGGAGACACCTGTCTCGAGAAGGACCTGCAATCAGGGAAGGGTAAGCGGCCGCTTACCCATTTGCCGGAGGCAATGTGCGGGGCGTCTTCGTTCGCGAGAGTCACGAGTAATCGGTTTTCACCGGTGAAACCAACGCCGCACATGCGTTGATGCGACGGGCGTGGCTAACTATTGCCTTCGCCCCGAGAGTGCTCATCGGAAAGTACTTGGTGTGTAAGAAAGAGTGGCTATTACAGCCTAGTCCCAGGCGTTCTTATCGGGTTTCCTGTGGATCGTAAGAGTTGTGATGTCACAGGAAACCATCTCCCCAGCCCCCAGAGTACCTCACGGTTTATCTCTGAGCACAGGAAACCTGGTAAGAACGCCTGGGACTAGGCTGTGGCTAGTATACTAGAAGGGATGGGTGGTGTGTAAGAAAGGGTGGCTAGTATACTCGAAGGGATGGGTGGTGTGTAAGAAGGGATGGCTAGTATACTAGAAGAGATGGGTGGTGTGTAATAAAGGATGGCTAGTATACGAAAAGGGATGGGTGGTGTGTAAGAAAGGATGGCTAGTATACGAAAAGGGATGGGTGGTGTGTAAGAAAGGATGGCAAGTATACGAAAAGGGATGGGTGGTGTATAAGCAAGGGTGGCTAGTATACGAAAAGGGATGGGTGGTGTGTAAGAAAGGATGGCTAGTATACGAAAAGGGATGGGTGGTGTGTAAGAAAGGATGGCTAGTATACGAAAAGGGATGGGTGGTGTGTAAGAAAGGATGGCTAATATACGAAAAGGGATGGGTGGTGTGTAAGAAAGGATGGCTAGTATAGTAGAAGGGATGTGTGATGTAAAAGAAAGGATTGGTTCTGTGCAATAAAGGATGAGGATCACATTTCAAGAAAAAAGAAGTTAGTACTCAAATGATCCTCACATTGTATTTTCCAAAATGGTATTCTTATCAATCTATATATCAAACTATCTCTCATCAACCGATATTGTTGCTTTTTTGTGATTTTGATATGATCAATTCCCATGTGCAATTCAATGAGTAATTTAGTACAATTGATTTATTTGTACCCTGGATGAAAACTAGTAACAGGGGAGGGCTGAAGCGGACTTGCAGCTTCTGGAACCCAGGTATTGGTGACTAATATGAATGATTCTCGATTTATCAATTTCTTTTCGTTGCTTTTTTCAAGATATCATTATACCGAAGGCTTTAATATAACGATATTTCAACATAAGGATATAATTTTCGGTCTCTTGCCGGATTATATCGAGGTCCCACGGTGCGTACAATAGAGGGACACATCCACCTCTATCTCCACCCCACCACGCCCCATTTCCGCGGTGCTTTTGATGGAGGCATGCCTAGGCGCAATGGCAAAATGCTAAAAATATAATAAAAATGCTCAATATAACTCGATTTCCGTAAAAAGTTATAGTTACAATAGAAGGGGGACGCCATATATGGAGAAAACACAGGGATACTTGATATACCAAAAAATACTGCTCGAAGTATAGCCAAGCCAAACCGGAACTTGGTAGCACGCATTGGACCTTTACGCCAGCCAATGTCAAAAGACGAGCGAAGCGCTTGCTCCGCGATCTCTGAGCTGAGGGTATCAGATCAGATGAACTTGCAAAGACCATCCACGCGATCCTGGCCCTTGGGTTTCCTGTGTATTTTTCTAACCTTCTCTCAAAACCATCCCCAGTCCCTCGCGCTGGGACATGAAAACAAACATGGCTACCCATGCAGGAAGTAGCTAATACGGGAAGACCTGAGTTCGGGGGCTTTTCGCGATCTTGGGGATTCCGATCTCCCTGCAAATGGATGCCCTACACAGGATACAAAATGTGCTACTCTTTGAAGAGAACTGCTGCTCCATATCCTTTCAAACTTTGCTTTACTCAAGAATTATTTGTCTGCTCACATGGGAAACTCGTAACTTATATATTATAATATCGTTAGTAAACCATCTTCCTTATTTGTTAGTGATTTAATAGTTTCAAAAGGTTATTTTCTGTGAATTCTACTGACGATGCAATGTTGTGATCTTTGGAAGTTAAGAGAGAATTTTAGAAGGGATAGGAGGTTCAGTAATAGCGAGAATTCTAAACAAACTGTAAGCTTTATGTGTAAAAAATTTAACCGGCATTAATGATTAACAGCATGGGATATTGAGCATACACGAAACACAGAGACACACTCTAAGACTCTAAGTAACAATATTATTGCGACATATTAAACAATATATTTAAATGTTTGTGTTGTAAAGAGTTTAATGTTTACCTCTAGCTTACTCTGCGTAAATCCATTAAAAGATAATACTTAAAGCTTCGCATTTTATATTGAAGCTTTACCTACTGTGCCAATTAGAAGCATGATGCTAGACAGTACTATTGCTGTGATAATTCAGTATTTATCCTTTCCCGAAATAAAAATATTATTTTGAATAGAAATAATCAATTGTGGTATTAGGAAGTTTAAGTCTTATTTCATGTTTGAGTTTTGTAAGTGTCAAAATGTATTTCTCTATAAATAATCATTTATGAACTGTACAGTTTATGAATATGAAAAATAAGCACATACAGGTCTTTGTTGTTGTTTAGTGTTGAATAGGTAGTTACAACATTACAGTATTTAGTCTTAAACTTCTAAATTTTGGGGGTGGATTCAAACAAAAGAAAAATGTTATAGTATTTTTGAATGTTTTTTCTTACACACTTTTTCAAAACAAAGAGCTATCATTGGATAATTCAATAAAGTGTGTAGTCAACAAATAAAAGTTAATAAGTGAAGCTAGTATTATGCTTTTAGAATCATAAGTTGTTTATGTACATTTTTCATATATAACTATCTAAGTAATATTGATTTGAAATGATATGTGAGGATTTTTATGAATATCCTAATTATATAAGAAAACTATTGCTTATCATTATTATAAATGTTTAAGGCCTATTTGTTTGATATTATGTACTTCCTACATTATGTTCTTTATGTACTGATGTACTACATCGTAACCCTTGAAAATGTTATTATATTTTTTAATGTTTTTTCTTACACACTTTTTCAAAGCAAAGAGCTATCATTAGATAATTCAATAAAGTGTGTAGTCAACAAATAAAAGTTAATAAGTGAAGCTAGTATTATGCTTTTAGAATCATAAGTTGTTTATGTACATTTTTCATATATAACTATCTAAGTAATATTGATTTGAAATGATATGTGAGGATTTTTATGAATATCCTAATTATATAAAAAAAAAACTATTGCTTATCATTATTATAAATGTTTAAGGCCTATTTATTTGATATTATGTACTTCCTACATTATGTTCTTTATGTACTGATGTACTGCATCGTAACCCTTGAAAATGTTATAGTATTTTTTAATGTTTTTTCTTACACACTTTTTCAAAACAAAGAGCTATCATTAGATAATTCAATAAAGTGTGGAGTCAACAAATAAAAGTTAATAAGTGAAGCTAGTATTATGCTTTTAGAATAATAAGTTGTTTATGTACATTTTTCATATATAACTATCTAAGTAATATTGATTTGAAATGATATGTGAGGATTTTTATGAATATCCTAAATATAAAAAAACTATTGCTTATCATTATTATAAATGTTTTTAAACATTATTATAAATGTTTTTAAAACGCCTATTTGTTTGATATTATGTACTTCCTACATTATGTTCTTTATGTACTGATGTACTACATCGTAACACTTGGATCCAATTTTTTTTTATTTTCCTTAACTACCTTTCACTGTATCAGGGGTGTTCTAGTAAAAGAGAACAGTGAGACTAAATGCCTAGTTGCACACATTAATCGGATTGGAGATAATGCGTATGTTCTGCCATTCAATTGTTTAAGTTATAATGTCAAGAAGTGTTGGGTTCTTTTTTGACTCTGGTTTGTCTTTTGAAATAGCAGTGGATGTTTATTTTAATTATTCAACCTTAGGATTCACCCAATCTGGAATTACAAGTAAACTTCTACTCTTAATGAAAATCTCATTCATGCGTAGGACTGGCCTTAAATACTGTAGATGCATGATGTATGTGCTGTGGGCGGGGCCTCCCCATTCCATATAAGTGGAACAGCACTGATATGATCAAATAGCTACAACTCTAATGTTAATTTGAACATGTTTAAAGTGAGTTGCCAATGAGCGATGTTGAGGTTCCTTGAGAAGGTGTTAATGTGCATGGTCAAAAGCTCATATGAATTTAGGCTCTTATCAACTCTTATCTCCCTTTGACCAAGGCTTTACATGTCAAGACTTTTTTTTTTGTATTTTCAGTTTGCTTGTATATCAAGATCCAACTGATGGGGATAAGAAGTCCCCACTCAACCTCCTCTACGCTCTACCAATCAGAGGAGCTTTTGCTCTCAATAAAGGTAATAGTACTGCCACATGGCAGCCAGAATTTCATAGGGGGAGGGAGGTAAGTCATGTGTAGCCAGGATTTGCCAAGGGGAAGCAGGGGTTTCAGCTGGCAGTGGAACATACATGTGTAGTAATATATTATGAGAAGGATGTACTCCTCTTCCAGCTACATGCCTATATACGGCTACATCTACATGTAGCTGCTTACATGATTTGTTTTGCTATAAAGCAAAGGAAGCTTGGCTCTAAAACATTCATCAAAGGTAAAAATAGAAATTATTGGCTTAACCAGAGAATACCATATTACATTCAACATACCTATATAAGTACCAATAATAAAGTGATCATACCCCCACCCTCCTCTTGTCTTTCGGAATTCTTTTAGGTGAACAGTCCACTTACAGTGAGCATTTTTACTCCTTTCAGTCATAAATGGTGCATCAACTGCAAATGGAAATGGTATGATTTACATCTATTTCAAATAATGTTGCACTTGGAAATCATGCTCCAAACCTGCAGTGGTTAATGGGTAACATATAAGTGGCTGAATCCTTGTATCTGAAAGCCGTGCTCATATTCACAGAAACATGAACAAGGTCTCCACTTAATAGAATTATCTCTCCATTTGAACATTTCTATTTATATGTTGATTTTTTATTCCTTGCTTCCTTGCTACCTACTTAATAGTTGTTGCCTCATTTTTTTTCAGGCAATGAAGTACGGTTCCAAGTTATCACAGATGAAAATATTGCCTACCTTTTTGAGGTGAAGACCTCGGATGAGACCATGAGGTTTCTACTTGAGGTCAAGAATGCAATAACAGGTACATATGCATACTTGAAGTTATGAATGCAATAACAGGTATACACAAATTTCAATAAAGATTGTCACTGTGAATGGCAATTACCAAATGGCAGTTCTATGACCGAAAGGTGTTTATGGTAGTAATTACTCATAAAAATAAAGGTGATAGATAAACTCAAGCGGTGTCAGAACCATATATTGATTATATCAAATGGATAGTCATATGTTTATTTATATTTTTCTCAATTTGGAACAAATATTTTGGGATTCATGGGTCATTTCGATCGTAGAACTGTCATTTGTCAATCGCCATTTGCTGTTTGCACTGACAACGTTTTTTAAATAGGTTTATGTGCAAAGCTGAGGTCATGAATGCAATAACATATAATACACCTCTTTCAAATAAGGTTGCACTCAGAGAATCCATGTGTTGTACCCCACAGTCCTTGGTTTCAAATAAAGAAGTAAATAAGCGTAAATAAAAACAAGCACAGGTTTAGAAAGCTTTAGGATTGTTTTTATGTACCTCTTAACATTCACACAGCTGATAAAGTCCAGGATTCGGCCATTTATATGTTACTTGAACCACTGCAGGTTACAATACGTCGATTCTCGGGTGCAACCTTAATTGTAATACCTTAGGTGTATATGTATACTTGAAGCAAAAAATGCAATAATAACAGTTATTCATCATAATCACCCCTATGGCAAAATAATATAGAATAACTTATACATGCTCATCACGACTATAAAATGTATTTACCACTATAGAATAATCTGTCAAATCATAGAGCTAGCTTACTGCTTGATGGTCGACTCACGGTTATCCATGCTATAGCCATCTGTTGTCCTACTTTCCAGAATACCGACAGAAAGCTCACATGATTGGGGTCCCTGACTTCAATTGGCTGGACAGATACCACCAGCAGATTTCCAGGAAAAGTTTTGATATGCCAGGTATATGATTTGCTGCATGTCATAAGCACAGGGAGCCCAAAACTAGAAGCGGTTGCATAGGAGGATAAACACCCCTCCCCCACTAAAGCTATGTTGTGAAGTGTTTTGCATATTGTGATGTATTTCTATTAACCAGACGACTGAGCCTGTACCACCTCACAGGGGAAATCGGGGTGGGGGGAGGGGGGGGGCTGGTGGACATGGGGGGGTATGCCCCTTTGCCCCTCCCCCTGCAACAGCCCTGTTGTGAGTTGTTTTGCATGAAGTGATGGATTTATATTAGCTAGACGGAACATTTGGGGGGACAAGACAGGGTTTTTTGTGAACATGAGGGGAGGGGGGTATGCCCGTCTATACCCCAATCCCTGGCCCTCGTGTTTTGCATGTTGTGATGTATTTGTATAAAAAAATTGGGGGGGGGGGGGGGGGGATTGGTGGATATAGGAGAGGAAGGAATTTGCCCTTGTTCCCTCCCCCTGCTAAAGGCCTGTTTGTTGTGGGGGTAGGGGACAGGGGATTTTGGACATGAGGGGTACCCCTCCCCTACTAAAGCTATGTTGTGAGTAGTTTTGCATGCTGTGATATATTAATATTGACCAGATGACTGGAACTTTAACAACTTCATGGGCCATGGTCGGTATGCCCCAGTACTCTTCCCCTGCCACGGTTGTGACGGGTTTTGCATGCTGTGTTGTATTTATATTGACCAGACGACTGGGCATTTAACCATCTCATGACTCAAGACGATGGCGCAGCCAGCACCGCCACAGATTCCACGTCAGGTTAGTTTTGGAACGCGCTTATGGTGTTTACGCCCAAAAGATTAAAACTCACAAAAATCCCTGGCTGTGCGACGACGCAACGACGCGACGACGACGGTAAGGAAAATGTGACCAAATAAAGCTTTAATGCTTAGCGCTGGATAGGTAGGATGAAACTAATTTTTTTATATTCCCAAAAAAACTAAGAATACGTCTACAGCCATATTATTTTATCAATGAAAGTCTGGTTTGCAGCATTCTAATTGGTCGACGGATGTTTTGGCGGGAATTTCAGTCTCGTGCGTGACACTAGCGAGACAGATTCATTTCAATGTAAGTTTCTGCCTGGCTCAGCGCAAACAGCTCGGTGTTCAGTTCTTATGAAGGTATCCCTTCTAGCTATCAAATCTTACCTCTCAAAAAAAATGTTTGCAGCACGTTTTCATCCGTCTTTTTTTTTTTGCGGTATCGCTCTTTTTGTCATCCTTAAAATATTCTACGAAAAAAACAAGGTTTTATTCTGTATACTGTGTCCGTCATCAACATCGTCAAAAAATACACGAACCACCTCGAAGCCCCGTGCAAACTGCGCCAGCACCTGCCATCATTGCTGGCGAATGTTTGCTCTACCGAATACAAGACAAAGGAAATGTTTGAATGTCCATTTCCCATTCAATTAAAATATTTCTAGAGAAAAAACTCTCGTTTGCATGATATGAGCTGTTATTTTTGCGTCGTCTCCTGAAGTTGTAAAAAAAAAATATGTTTTCAGGAGCTTCGCCTTTTAGCAATGGCTAAATCATATACAAATCAATCAAAATACCCAAAAAGTCGTGTTTGTAAACCAGACTATAAATATAATCTAGTGTCTGCTCTAAAGAAGGCTTTTTAAGGACGAACATTTGAGTCGACTACCAGTTTTTGGCGAACCAGCTAAATCATATACAATCTTATTAGTTTGATTGGCCATTTGGCGTAAAATCATTTTAGTCGCACCTTCCTAATCGTTCCCTGCTAAAACTCTGTTTTGACTCCACACCAGACGTCAACTTGGGCCTTGTCTGCAACTGTCGCTGTTATCGGTCAAACTGCTGTTTAAAGATCTCTTGGTTTGTCAACATTACAAATTATTGTCCCCGCTTTACAAAAAAGTGTTGTCGCGGAACAAGCTATGTCTTCTATTTATCACAAGTTACATTATTCCAAAATTCTTGAATTTAAAAAATAAATCACATTTTCTGCCCTATTTGCACTTGCCTCGTAAAAATTTTGACGTACATTTTTTTATTTTTTATTTTTTAAATATAAACTTAAAAGTCGTACGAAAAAGATAATTTAACCTTTCTACTTTCCAGATTGTTCGGCGGCTTGTTACAGAGTCCTTCGCAAAAAAAATGCGCCAAAAGCCGATTTTTTCTCTTTGATGATCTATACGAAAGTTCATAAATCTACTATAACTGCTTTATCAAACCTCAGTTGACCTTATGAGGCTATTTAACCTTGCTAAGCGTGGCATTTTATGGATGAATTGTATATTTAAACTCTTTGTAAAGTTCATGTCCTTTGGGTTTTAACGAAAAGCCCATAGGGAATGATATGTTAACTTTTGTATACAGGATTGCTCTGCATTTTATCACGACTTTTTTTCCTACCACAATACCGATAATAACACATTTGCTAGAATAAATATCCTTTTATCGTTGTATTACTGTAAAACGGACGAAGCTTAATTGCTTTAGGCTTATTATAAGATAAGAACTGCTCTGCACTACCATATATCCTAAGATCATGTGCCTGGAATGAGTAAAAAAGGCGAATTTATAAAGAAATATGTCCAAATTTTTAATCAGGTCTTATCTGAAAAAGTTTACAACACAAATCATGAATATTCGATTGTGGGAGATGACGTTATTCTTTATAAGCTGATAATCTGGTAGTCTTTTATTCCGTTGTTTACATCAGATATTCAGCTATAATGCTCCGGAACGACTTGCATTTTAAAACATGTTAAAACATCGCCATTGGTAATGTATATTTTTTGTGTGACTGGAACGTCTAACCAACTGTTGTTTCAAGATCTCCACACATTCACATAAACATCCTGAGATCTATTCCCTGTTTGCTGGTTGTGATACGACACTGGAGAATGAGTTCTTCGGAGAAGCTATGTTTCTGGAGTTTTCAAGCTTTAGGTCAGACTACAGTTTATGCAGCCTAGCTTTATTGAAACACTTCTTTGCTATTGTCTACATAGAAAATACAACGATCTATTGGCAAGGAAAGAATCATTCCTAATTGAAGTTTGGCGCTTGATTGTTGATTGCCTATGATTGATTAAAATAATTCAAGTCATTTGCTTGAATTAGCCGATAAATGAATGCTTTGTGTGACATTCAGGAGCAAAAAATAATGACGTTACCATTAAAGTTATAGATGCTCACGAACAAGGGATAGCTGTTAGAGAGTTTTGACGTAGAACGTATGGTATAACTAGAAAGACTACAGGCAAGCTGTAGAAAAACCAGATGGTCTGCGTAGGCGTGGTGTAGACAAGATATAAATCAACACAAGGTTGAAAAGGTATGTTGAACGCCTCTGTGAAACAGAGTGGTTGCGCTGACGTTTCGAGCAAAAAGGTTTTTTTTTGCTCCGACGAAGGGCTAACGCTCGAAACGTCAGCGCAACCACTCTGTTTCACAGAAGCGTTCAACATACCTTTTCAATCTTGTGTTGATTCATACCTTGACGTAAAACGACCTTCCAGTTTCTTTATATGGTGTTAGGGAACCACTGTCGAAACTCTCTGTTACATTGAACGTTTAACCCAAAAATGTCGAAAAGAAGGACTTGGTTGTCTCACACCTGTATGTAAGCCTGTTTACCTGTCTACTGGTTTTTACTAGTTCACACATGTTTTAAGGCCTGCCCTTTTCTATCAGTAAGTTCACTCACATCCCAGCCCTCTAATCTTCCTTGACCATTCCAAGCTAAATGCTTTTTTCTTTTTCCAGTTCCTGGTGCAACAAGCGCGGCCAGTCAGTCAGAGGATGGACTGGATGTCTTTGGCATGCCTGGCTTCACCCCAACTGACACAATACTCCACCCTTCCCCCTCAGAGTCAGCGCTTACAGCCCTTGATAAAGTGGATCGCGGGTCTGCAGTATCATGTAAGTTGAAGTGTACACCCTACACCACCCCTCCAAGGACTGTGATGTATCACCTTATCCCACCCTTCCCAGGACTGTGATGTATCACCTTATCCCACCCTTCCCAGGACTGTGATGTATCACCTTATCCCAATCTTCCCAGGACTGTGATGTATCACCTTATCCCACCCTTCCCAGGACTGTTATGTATCACCTTATCCCACCCTTTACTGGACTGTGATGTATCACCTTATCCCACCCTTCACAGGACTTAGATGTATCACACTACCCCACCCTTCACAGGACTCTGATTTATCACACTACCCCACCCCTCACAGGACTCTGATATATCACACTACCATCACACTACCCCACCCTTCACAGGACTGTGATGTATCACACTACCCCACCCTTCACAGGACTGTGATGTATCACCTTACCCTGCCCTTTACCGGATGTAATGATGTAAACTCTGTCTTATCCCTTTCAGCCTCGCCCATATTTACTCGTAAGTCTGTGCTACCCAGCAACTTTGGTGCTAGAGATGGCTTTATTAAACTGCATATGGCAACGCGTGAGGCGGATTATATCGAGGTTCTACCTTACAAGTAAGTATATGACACATATAGCTACACGTGAGGAGGATTATATCGAGGTTCTACCTAACAAGTAAGTATGTGACACATATAGCTACACGTGAGGCGGATTACATCGAGGTTCTACCTTACAAGTAAGTATATGACACATATAGCTACACGTGAGGCGGATTATACCGAGGTTCTACCTTACAAGTAAGTATATGACACATATAGCTACACGTGAGGCGGATTATATCGAGGTTCTACCTTACAAGTAAGTATATGACACATATAGCTACACGTGAGGCGGATTACATCGAGGTTCTACCTTACAAGTAAGTACACGACAAACATGCACGTGGCCACGCGTGGGTCGTCAAAAATAGACAGTTCTACTCAGCGCTGAAAGAGGGCGACGTATGAATCGTAAATGGCGACCCTGTCAACGAGTTTAAACAAATCAACTTCGTGGTGGGGGGGGCACAGCTTTTGTCACTGTCTTTTGGTCTCTGTCGGCCGCCATTATCACCGTTGCACAATACCAATTGTAGGAAAACACCCATTTCCATCGGCTTGTTTGAGATAGCTTTCGCGATATTTTAGATTCAAATTTGTAACTTTGTTTTTAAAGAAATATTTCGACATTTCTTTAAATATGATGGTTTGGAATTAGTATAGAAATAAAGACAACTCGTGGCTGACAAGGGCTCTTTTTAAAGTTCTCATGCTTGTTATCCTTGCAGGTTTTTCATCGGCACGTGGAACGTGAATGGAAAAAGCCCCGTCGAGGGACTGGGGCCATGGCTGACGTGTGATGATGAAGCCCCGGATGTTGTAGTTGTCGGGTAAGATGTCTATCCCATAATCATTTTCTTTTTTTTCGTTTTCCGATAATCGTTTGTGCTCTTTTTTTGAGAGTAATCACCTAGGCATTCCCTTATTGAAGCATTCCACTATAGCATGCAATTAGAAGGCTGCAATTAATTTTATCGGCTATGAATTTGGAAGAAACTTCACCGATTTTTTACTTGATCACGTTCCATCCTGTTAGTGTACATAAAAAACCATTCCATGATCCTCAGTGATTTGGATATTTTTCAAATATAAACCTTATTCAAAAAACCTTGTCAATGCAAACGGCAAATGGCTAATGACATTTCCAAGACCGATAGGTGTTCACAAATTATTCGCAAACATAAAGTTAAAGATGAACTTAACCGACATTGATGGCCTTAAACAGATTATCGTATGATTGAGAAATATCATCCTGCATTTGTGGTTGAAATATAATGAGACCAATTATACCTTACGGTCGTAGAACTTCCATTTGCCGATTGACATTGGCATTCCATTTGCCGTTGGCAATGAAATAGGTGTATTTCCCAAAGACTTTTGGAGATTTAAGTAACCATCCATGCAAGAAATAGGCAAAGTCCCATTGTTCTGCGGCAAAAGCTTTATCATCATAGTTTTCCCACAGGATATCTTTTGTAATAAACACACAGGCACAAAATGTAGAATATAGTGAAACTTTGAGGAAATAACATGAAACATGTGCTCCCTACGTTAGATTTGTCTAATAAGCCATATTTTACATACTAATAAATCCTAAAACTCAAATATTCAAAAAAGTTAGGCAACAAATAGTTTTAAGTGTAACTTATGTTGTATTTTTTTGTCTTGACCAATCAAATTTCGAATATTAACAAAGGCATTTTTGACATACAAGCGTACATATGCCGTTAGGTTGCCTAGTTCTTACACGCAGCATTACTTAACTATAACTCCTCAATGTAGTTTTCAGGAGCTCGATTTGAGCACGGAAGCCTTGCTAATGTCAAATGTGACGTCATCTTCCACGTCATCCAAAGAGGAGGACTGGCAACGAGCGGTAGACAAAGCGCTGAGGCTGAAAGGCTCATATATCAAGGTACCAGGCCACCAAGATAAAATAATAACACAGGGGCTCCATGAAGATTCGTTCCGTTTAGCTAGTATGTAATCAGAGGCATCGTGATGAAGATGGTCCAGTACACCGCAGTAAATAATAACACATGGGTACCATGGAGAATCATTCAGTAGTTAGTATGTAATCAGAGGCACCGTGATGAGGATGGTCCAGTACACCGCAGTAAATAATAACACATGGGTACCATGAAGAATCATTCAGTAGTTAGTATGTAATCAGAGGCATCGTGATGAGGATGGTCCAGTACACCGCAGTAAATAATAACACATGGGTACCATGGAGAATCATTCAGTAGTTAGTATGTAATCAGAGGCATCGTGATGAGGATGGTCCAGTACACCGCAGTAAATAATAACACATGGGTCCCATGAAGAATCATTCAGTAGTTAGTATGTAATCAGAGGCATCGTGATGAAGATGGTCCAGTACACCGCAGTGAATAATAACACATGGGTACCATGGAGAATCATTCAGTAGTTAGTATGTAATCAGAGGCATCGTGATGAAGATGGTCCAGTACACCGCAGTAAATAATAACACATGGGTACCATGAAGAATCATTCAGTAGTTAGTATGTGATCAGAGGCACCGTGATGAGGATGGTCCAGTACACCGCAGTAAATAATAACACATGGGTACCATGAAGAATCATTCAGTAGTTAGTATGTAATCAGAGGCACCGTGATGAGGATGGTCCAGTACACCGCAGTAAATAATAACACATGGGTCCCATGAAGAATCATTCAGTAGTTAGTATGTAATCAGAGGCATCGTGATGAGGTTGGTCCAGGGGTGTAGGTGCTTTTTAACAAACTGAAAACCTTGGATTTTCCTTATTAATGTGCTAGCCGATGCGGCCTAATGTTTTCTTGTATTGAGGGTCTAGATGTGCTAAGAATTTCGTTTCGTTTTGGAAATATCTCACTTCCTGTCCTTTTGACTGTAAGAATTGCCTTATCTTTCATATCGCTATCGCGGTCTTGAGACTAAGTTAGTCGGTATCCCTGTGGGACCCAGGGCGTCAGTGTCGGCACCGACACAGGAATTCAGGTCACACGCGATTGTTGCTCATTGTCGTTGTGTACTGTAGGTGCGTTCTATCCGATTGGTCGGGATTTTTCTCCTTGTCTACACCAAGACCCTCCACATGCCACACATCAAAGACGTCGCCGCCGAGTACGTCGCCACAGGAATCATGGGAATGATGGTACGGCTTTTTCCCGCCAAAATGATAGATAGAAACTTTCCTTTTCCCGCCAAAATGATTGAGCGAAAATTTCTCTTTTCCCGGTCAAATAATAGAGCGAATACTTTCCTTGCCCTGCCAAAGGGTAAATTTACGTAACTCTAGGTAAATGTAAAACAACTGTTCTGGTCGCTTAGCGGTAAACGTGTGCAACCAGGCTATCTTTTGAAACAATGCTACTTGTCAGCCATGTGCTATTGTTTTCATTCACTATTTAAAGACAAGCTATGAGAGAAAATCTCGAAAAACGAAAACATCTAAAAACAAAGTTTTGAACTTCATATACTAAATTTCATAGAAAATGCAGGGGCGTAGCGGGGGGGGGGGGGGGGGGGGGTGGTCAATGACCGCCGTTATGTCTCATTTGAAAAAGAATGTTCTTGATCAATCACTTAGCCCTCTTCCCAGGAAAAATGCTGTCTACGGCCCTGAAATGTCACAACTACTTCCCTAAATCAGCCGAGGAAAATGGAGGCTTTTTAGCATACGTTGTCCACGTGGGCGTTAATTGTATGTCGTCCTTGTAGGGCAACAAGGGCGGTGTCGCCATACGCATGTCCTTCCACAACTCAACGCTGTGTTTCGTCAACTCGCATCTTGCCGCTCACCAAGAGGAGTATGAGAGACGTAACCAGGTAAATGGGGGAGGCGGGGAATTCGACCCCCCCCCAGCCCCTCCCCTTTTACCGCCACACAGTCGATTGTCAAAAAATCCCTAGAGTTCGCGCTTAACCATCTCGCGTCTTTTTATTTTATTTTATTTTATTTTATATTTATATTTCTTCGCCTTAACAACAGATAAATATTATAACAAGGAAAACGAACACTGGCCAGAGAGCCATACAGCAGGGCTAATGTCACACTGTCTACTGTCAGACTGTCTACTGTCACACTGTCTACTGTCACACTGTCACACTGTCTACTGTCACACTGTCTACTGTCTACTGTCACACTGTCTACTGTCACACTGTCTACTGTCACACTGTCTACTGTCACACTGTCTACTGTCACACTGTCTACTGTCACACTGTCTACTGTCACACTGTCTACTGTCACACTGTCTACTGTCACACTGTCTACTGTCACACTGTCTACTGTCTACTGTCTACTGTCACACTGTCTACTGTCACACTGTCTACTGTCACACTGTCTACTGTCACACTGTCACACTGTCTACTGTCACACTGTCACACTGTCTACTGTCACACTGTCTACTGTCACATTGTCACTAATTACAGTGATCTGTTTAGATTAATCACATGTAAGACATATAGAACTATTTAGTCCAACGGATTTGTCTCCGAACATTTAGGATACTAGCGAGACAGATACATTTTATGTTTCTGTTTGTCTCAACGTCCTGTGCTATCTATTCTTAAAGCTTTGCAAAAAAAAAAAAACTGCAAGAAATTTGGTTGTATATCATTAAGTGCATTCTATGGTGTCACGGCCAGGAAAGGATGTGAGAAGAATTGGTCTTGTTTCCAGAATGGTGCTCCCGACCCAACAAGAAGAAAAAAAACAACAGTAAAAAAACAGAAACAGAAAAACAAAAACAGAAAGCAATATTGAGGGCACAGGGCACTTGTGTTGATAAACCAAAACATTGGCAGAAAGATTCCTTTTTTGGGGGGGGGCAGCCTTGGGGAGAAAAGTGGGTCGTATTTCGGTATTACTGTTAATAAAAATGGACCTGTATTGTCTTTTTGCCAAGAAAAATAAATATTTACTGTTTACGACACATCCCGATTTAAATGCCGGTCTCCGAGTTTACGAGTGAAAACTGCATCTTGATTTAAAATGGATGTGAATGATGGCGTGGATTTTTTTTGTTGGACGCGGTGCTTCTTCGTTTTCCCAGGACTACAGAGACATCTTGAGCAAGCTGAACTTTACACGCGTGTCTGAAGTGCTAACCATCCTAGATCATGAGTAAGTATAAGCGTGACATATTCTGCCGTGATTGACAGGTTTTACCGGTGTAGAGCGTGACAGTATAAGTTTACATTGAGTATTCTAGCGCGTCAATTTACAGTATCCTGCGTGACATTTGACATTCTATTATCTTACTGTATTAGTATTGTACTGCTTATGCAAATCTGTTATCTAGTGTGACTCCTAACGTGACATTAGTTGTCTAAAGACTATGACTGCTAGCACCAATTGTCTAGCCTTACGGCTAACGTGACATTAGTTGTCTAGCGTAACTGCTAACGTAACATCAATTGTCTAGCCTTACGGCTAACGTGACATTAGTTGTCTAGCGTAACTGCTAACGTAACATCAATTGTCTAGCCTTACGGCTAACGTGACATTAGTTTCTAGCTTTACTGCTAACGTGAGATCAGCTGTTTAGCGTGACTGCTAACGTGACATCAGTTGTCTAGCGTGACATCAGTAGTCTAGCGCGACATGTTGTCCGGCGTGACTCACAGCATATCGTTACTGTTTCAGCGTCACGTTCTGGCTGGGAGATCTTAACTACCGTGTTAACATGGAGTGTGAGTTGAGCAAGGGTCTCATAGACCAGGGTCGCCTGGAGGAATTGTTAAAGTGTGATCAGCTGATCAAGCAGAAAGAAGTCAAGAAATGCTTCTCAGGCTTCCACGAGCCACCAATCACGTTCAGACCAACTTATAAATACGACCCTGGCACTGATAACTGGGACTCAAGGTGGGTTGCCTGTAGGATTTTTTTAAATATTGTATGTTATACACGGATACTAAGTCTGGCTAGCTCTGGAACATAGAGGACTTTGAGGCCGAATTACCTCTGGATGTTTGATTATGGTTGGGTTACCTGTGGGTGGATGATGATTGTTGGGTTACCTGTGGGTGTATTTTTATGCTTGGGTTACCTGTGGGTGGATGATGATTGTTGGGTTACCTGTGGGTGTATGATTATGCTTGGGTTACCTGTGGGTGGATGATGATTGTTGGGTTAAATGTAAATGTTTGATTATGGTTAAGATACCTGTGGGTGGAAAATGATTTTTGGGTTACCTATGGGTGGATGATTATTGTTGTGTTACCTGTGGGTTGTTGGGTTACCTGTGAATAGATGATGATCGCTGACCTGTGTGAAGATGATGATTGTTTGGTTACCTGTGGGTGGATGATAATGGTTGGGTTACCTGTGTGATAATAGTTGGGTTACCTATGTTGAGAAGGGTGAGAAGGATTCCTATATTTCCACTGACGCTGACTCGTTCGTTTTCATAGCGAGAAAGGTCGCGCCCCCGCTTGGTGCGACCGCGTCCTGTATCGCGGTCATGGCGTCAAACAGATCGCATATCGTAGCCATCCTTCCCTCAAGGTCAGCGACCACAAGCCTGTCAGCGGACTCTTCTCTGTAGGGGTAAGCATGCGCCAGAGATCTTTAGAATTACGAGACTTCAGAGAGAGAAGCTTCTTGGAAACGAGACTGACTGGAATTACCCTTTGAAGGAGGCGCCGCTTATTCTATCTGCGAACAGTTGTTTTGACCAAAACAACTGTTAAACAACGCGTGATCTCGTTACGGCGTTTATTTTGGAAGGTATTTGATGTGTTTTCCTTTTTAAAGAATGTCGATCAACCGCTCCCGTTTTATTGTACAATTTTAAATACAGCATTTGTTTGCAAAATATCATCTACTACTGCATTTTTACAGACTAAGACGCGGTAGCGGTGGGTAATATATGCAGCGAGGCGCTTTAGTGGTCTTTACCCATGCTTACATGCGGGCTTGTCGCGTAGTCGCAAAGCCGGTTGACGACAAACTTTTGTCAAACGACTGTATGAAAAGCGTCTGACTACCCTGATTAATTCCTGATTAATAGCTATGTTCATTTTTTTTTTTTTTACTTCGATCTACCCGTTTTCAGGTGAAAGTCGTGAATCGCGAGAAGGAAAAACAGGTATACGAGGAGGTTGTGCGGTCTTTGGACCGACAGGAGAACGAGAGCTTGCCTCAAGTCAAGCTCGGCACGACAGAGGTATGCTCAGCCAAACACTCAAATCTCCCTATACGAGAGAGAGCTACATGTACGGGAAAACCGTAGCCGTGGTATAAATGTGGGTGACTTTTGTAATGCTCCTTTGGGAGATGCTAAGTATTACAGAAGTCACTCGGTGATACGTAGAGGTAGCTCGACATTATTCGGAAGAATCTTTTTATTCAAGTGCGCTATTCATTTGTGCACAAAACAGCGGCAAACAACAAGATGCAAATGCCAAAGCGTGGAGGTAGGGTGAGTAAAAATGCTCACACGATTCCAGGATGCGAGTCGACATGGCGCGCGGGTAATACCAAAGAGTCCCTCTCTTAACTTATACTCTCTTGCTTCACCCTAAAAATAGATTGACTCAAATCAACGCTGTTTGTCAAAAGAGCTGCTTCGTATTTTGGTATCTTATTTACCTCTGCTTATTTTTTTTTTTTTTGCAGATTAAGTTCAAGAATGTTCAGTTCTTGGAAAAAACGTCTAAGATTTTAGAAATCGAAAATACTGGCCAGGTAAAGACTTCTGCCTTTAAAAAAATAGGCCCGATATATACGTCGAACCGAATGTGTTTGTGTCGATTCGGCACGGCAGGGGAGCGCGACGTATGAATCGGGCCTTACACATGCTACTTTGCGGTAATGCTACTCCTACAAATTTCTCTTGTCACGTATTCTCTTTCACGCTCATTCTCATGTGTCACGCATTCCTCCTGTCACAGGTTGTCGTCCAGTTTTCGTTCATTCCTAAGCTGGATGATAATCACTTCTGCAAACCATGGCTCAGCATAAAACCCAACATGGGCATTATCATGCCAGGTATGTGGGCGATGTGAATGACACATGCCAATAATAGCGTCATCATGCCGGGTATGTGGGAGATGTGATTGACGCACGCCAATCATAGCGTCATCATGCCAGGTATGTGGGAGATGTGATTGACGCACGCCAATCATAGCGTCATCATGCCAGGTATGTGGGAGATGTGATTGACGCACGCCAATCATAGCGTCATCATGCCAGGTATGTGGGCGATGTGATTGACGCACGCCAATAATAGCGTCATCATGCCAGGTATGTGGAAGATATGATTGACGCATGCCAATCATTGCGACAGCATGCCAGGTATAGGGAAGATGTGATTGACGCATGCCAATCATAGCGTCATGCCAGGTATAGGGAAGATGTGATTGACGCATGCCAATCATAGCGTCATCATGCCAGGTATAGGGAAGATGTGATTGACGCATGCCAATCAGTGCATGCCAGGTATAGGGAAGATGTGATTGACGCATGCCAATCATAGAGTCATCATGCCAGGTATGTTGGAGATGTGATTGACGCATGCCAATCATAGCGTCATCAGGCCAAGTATGTTGGAGATGTGATTGACGCATGCCAATCATAGCATCATCATGCCAGGTATAGGGAAGATGTGATTGACACATGCCAATCATTGCGTCATGCCAGGTATAGGGAAGATGTGATTGACGCATGCCAATCATAGCGTCGTCATGTCAGGTATAGGTAATTAAGATGTGTTTGACACCTTCCAATTATGGCATCATTATGTTAAGTATGTAGGAGAATTAATTGGCAAATGCCAATCATGGAATTATCATGTCAGGCATGTGGAAGATGTTATTGACACATGTCAATTTTGGCATCATCATGCCAGGTATGTAGGAGAATTGATTGACACTTGTTAATCATGGTATTATACAAAGCCAGGTAGTAAGCTGCATTGATTGACACATGTCAATCGTGACATCATCACGCCAAGTATTTAGCAGAAATGATTGACATAGGTACGTTTATGTAGAGAATACGAAGCAGGTCAAAGTATCGGCCTACGTGAACAAGGAGACTGCAGGCGCACTGAACAGCGGTGAAGACAAGATGGAGGACATACTAGTACTGCACCTCGAGGGAGGCAAAGACTTTTTTGTATCCTTGTCATCGCTGGCATCATCTCATATCGTCATCATCATTATCAGCATGGTCACCTTTATCTGCATGATCTCCTTTATCATTGAACCCATCATCATCATTATCAACACCATTATCATCATAATTTTTATTATCTTCGGAAGTGTCATCATCTTTATAGCCATCATCGTTATCGTCATCGTCATCATCTTCATCATAATCGTCCTATCACAATCACCGTCATCATCTACACCGTCACGTTTGACATGACCTTGACGCCATACCAGATCACTGTCACGGGTAGCTATTGCCCGAGTGTGTTCGGCTCGTCGCTGGAGGCTCTCGTTCACATGTATGGACCAATAAGAGAAGTCCCTGTGGCCAACCTTATCGATCTGGTACGTTACACTTCGAGCGTGCATCAGAGAAAACGGTGGGAGGGAGCGAGGTAGGGAGCGCGGGTGGGGAAATACATGTTTGGAGATTAAGAAGTATTTCCGAGCGCTCCAAAAGATCTCTACTGCAGAGAAACCGCTGGTGAGCATTATCGTGTAGGCTCGCCCTAAGGCTTGAAGGCCGACAAACTAAGGGATAAATTGAGGGACAAATTAAGGGATAAACTAAGGGATACATTAAGATAGTGCCAGCCTTGCGAACCGCTCGCCTGAAACCGAGAGTCGCTTCCATGTATGCATACTTAGTGCCTATGCAAGCACGGTTGAATTCGTAACTGGACCATCCCCGATACTTAGTGCCTATGCAAGCACGGTTGAATTCGTAACTGGACCATCCCCGATACTTAGTGCCTATGCAAGCACGGTTGAATTCGTAACTGGACCATCCACGATACTTAGTGCCTATGCAAGCACGGTTGAATTCGTTACTGGACCATCCCCGATACTTAGTGCCTATGCAGACACAGTGGAATATTGGACTATTACCGATACTTGCTCCCCAGGAACACGGTCAAGATAGCAGCGCCTCCGGTCCAGCCAGTCAGCGGCGTGCCAAGGAAGCTCTCGAGATCCCCAAGGAACTGTGGCTGTTAGTGGACCACTTGTACAAGTACGGCGCGTCCGAGGTAGGATCAGCCATTATTCATTCGTTCGCACGCTCGTTTGTCCAGGGTCTTTTCTGCCCTGTCCACACGTATCCGAATTAGAAGCGGCGTACACGAAAACGCAGAAACGAAACGAAAACGATAACAAGCTTTACAGCGCATGCGTACTCGCGCGCCAAGTGGACTGGGCCTAAGTCATCACGTCATCGTTTTCGAAAGGTTCCGTTTTCGTCCGTCCACACGGCACCAAATATACAATTTGAAATTGTCTTTAAAATTGTTACGTTTTCGGTCACCGTTTTCGTGGACAAGTGTGGACGATACCCGTATTCCTAAGAAAAACGTTGCGTTTTACGTGTGGACGATACCCGTTTCCGTAAATTCAAAACTTTTGAGAAAATGAAAAAAAAATTTTTAATATTCTTCCAATTTACATGCTTTATTCATTTTAGATCCATGTGCATTTTTTATGTGTCCATGATGAAAACAAAAAACAAAGCAATTCATTGTGGGCAGGGTGAGTCGGGCCCTTTAAGCCGGCTTTGAAAGACAATTCACGAAACCCGCATTTATTCACGGAAGACTCTGAGAAACCTCCCTCTTTGTCTTAATTCCTTATTACATGTAATGGTCTTTATAGTCATACAAACATCATTTTGTCTTGACAGGAAAATATTCTAAAGCAGTCAGGATTTGAGCAAGAAATTCAGCAAATCCGAACCCACCTGGATACCGGGAGCACTGGGAAAATGCGTATCCTTTGAGTTGTCACGCATCTAGTAGATCTTAACGGTGAAGGCCTGGCTGTCAAGGCTATAGCGTGCGACATGTCTCCTAAATGTTTTCTAGTTTAACCACCGACAAAAGCCTATAGTGCGCGACAAATTTTGTAGAGCGCGACACGAAAATGTTTCTCAACCATCCGAAAAACATTTATTTGTCGCTGCTACAAGATGTGTCTATTGGAAGTTTCTTCGAAGATAAGACTGATAATTTAGAGCGGATTGCCTCAAATTTAGCGCGGATTCTAATAGATTGTTTTCTGTCCATCAGGACTTTGCACTCGAAACTAGGCGACGTGTAGCGTGCGACATGTTTTCTAAATATTTCCTTGTTTAGCCACTACCAAAAACATATAGTGCGCGACAAATTTTGTATTGCGCAACGCGAAAATGTTTCTCAACCATCCGAAAAACATTTATTTGTTACTGCTACAAGATTTGGCGCTCCGAAGTGTTTTAACGGAAAACGCGAAAAACATTTCAACATCGTAAAAGCAATGTGTCTATTGGAAGTTTCGAGACTGACAATTTAATGCGGATGGCCTTAAATTTTGCGCGAATTCTTATAGTTTTTTTGTCTTTTGTCATCTCGGTTGAGGTTTCTTTGGCCTGCCGGAAGTAAACTGGTGCGATTGCTGTCCATCAGGACTTCGCGCTCTATAAATGTATGATTACATGAAGAGGCCATGGTCGAGGTTTCCCTAACCATCATTCCTAGCGGGCAGCATCCACTCTGTCGCCGAGGCTCTTCTAATTTTCCTAGAAGCCCTTCCCGTTCCCGTTATCCCTTTCGGGTTCTACCAAAAGGCGCTGGAGTGCTGTAATAACTACATTTTGTGCAAGCAGCTGATCTGCCAGCTACCCGAGTGCCACCGGAACGCGTTCACTTATCTGACGGCGTTCCTGAGAGAGCTGCTTCTATCATCTACTGAAAACAAACTCGATGCAAAAACGCTCGGTGAGTACCCTGTTTTGGGAACCCTGTGGTAGAAGAAACCGCTGTAGGTTTGGGAACCCTGTGGTGTGAGTAAACACTGTAGTGGAAAAAAAGCATGATGTTAAATCGCTCGGTGAGTACCCTGTTATGGGAACCCTGTGGCGGAAGCCTTGGGATTAGAGAAACCTCTGTAAAGGGAGCCGTGTGGGGAGAGAAACCTCTTTAGTGGCAGCCCTGTGGGGAGAGAAGCCTTTATAGTGGGAGCCCTGTGGTAAAAGAAACCTCTTTAGTGGGAGCCCTGTGGGTAGAGAAACCTTTCTAGTGGGAGCCATGTGGGAAGAGAAGCCTTTGTAGTGGGAGCCCTGTGGGGAGAGAAACCTCTTTAGTGACAGCCCTGTGGGGAGAGAATCCTTTGTAGTGGGAGCCCTGTGGTAAAAGAAACCTCTTTAGTGGGAGCCCTGTGTGTAGAGAATCCTTTGTAGTGGGAGCCCTGTAGGGAGAGAAGCCTTTGTAGTGGGAGCCCTGTGGTAAAAGAAACCTCTTTAGTGGGAGCCCTGTGGGTAGAGAAACCTTTGTAGTGGGAGCCCTGTAGGGAGAGAAGCCTTTTTAGTGGGCGCCCTGTGGTAAAAGAAACCTCTTTAGTGGGAGCCCTGTGGGTAGAGAATCCTTTGTAGTTGGAGCCCTGTAGGGAGAGAA
The DNA here is from genome assembly GCF_932526225.1 of Nematostella vectensis. Taxonomy (NCBI): domain Eukaryota; kingdom Metazoa; phylum Cnidaria; class Anthozoa; order Actiniaria; family Edwardsiidae; genus Nematostella; species Nematostella vectensis. The sequence goes on from NC_064047.1 coordinate 13,219,910, forward strand.
GCCTTTGTAGTGGGAGCCCTGTGGTAAAAGAAACCTTTGTAGTGGGAGCCCTGTGGGGAGAGAAACCTCTTTAGTGGCAGCCATGTGGGGAGAGAAGCCTTTGTAGTGTAATACCGCTGGCTCGCGAAGACTCGAACCTTCAAGGGGAACCTGGAGCTGTAGGGGGGGGGGATCAATACAAATAATTATAATACATATAATACAATAATTATATACAATAAATACAATAATTATAGGCCTTGAAAAGGCCTCAAAAGGACCTGGGTGTGAGCTCCCTTTGTTGTTTTCAGCGACGTTGTTTGGCACGCTACTTCTGAGGGCGCCTAAGGACGAGGAGAGCGCGGCCCTCAGCAAGAGGGCCATCAGTCAGCTGACGCAGAAGAAGGCGCGATTCGTCTACCACTTCCTAATCAACGAATTCGACGGTGGTATGAACAGTGCGTGACGGAGGATAGCGTTACGCTACATTATGGGGACTGTCACGTAACCTCTTATCAACATCTTTATCAACGAATTCGACGATGGCATTTATATTATGTGACGATAGATTGCGTGGTCATCGTTACATCTTTTGATCGCAAACAGTGTCGGTAGATTGCGTTACCTTGCGTTTCGAATGTGTCACACAAAAGACTGCGTTACACATCCTGGTCAACTAGTTCGAGGACTCTTTACATGACTCACTGCGACACGTTTCGCGTGTTACAGATTCTAACCAGTGATCATTGGTGCGTTATAGCCACTTGCGAGACACTTGTCACGACGCCATCCAAAGAGGGTGATGCGTGACACACATACCTTGAAATTCGTACAAGGCAGCCACGCAGAGCGTGACACGACATCAAGGACTTGCGGGACGCTCAATCCGACTTGTGTGACATATCATAAAGCCTGGTTTCGATATAGTCGTAACAGTCGTAAGGGTCGTAACAGTTATCTGCAAAAAAAATCTCGCGACTCTTACGACTATATGGAAACACTCGATGAGACCACCCTTACGACAGATACGACCGAAACCGACGGGTCGTTTCACGGTCTTCAGATATAGAACCAGTTCTATCCGTACAGTCGTAAGAGTCGCAAGTCGTAAGGTTCGCAGACGACTGTTACGACCTTTGCGATTGTTACGACTATATAGAAACCAAGGCCTGAATGAAATTTAATCCAGCAATGGAAAAGCCTCCGTTCTATTGCGAAATATTGGTGTTTCCAAAATGATCAATGAAAAAAAAGAAAACAATAGTGTCACGCAAGTCGCATTTACAGTCCTTAAAGCGTTCAGTAAAATGTGACCAAATGGTCACATGATAGTCGCGACTGCAAACTTCCGTACAACTTAACTTGTTACGCACGCATGTGTGACGGCGGGATATGCAAAATAATCAATACAATGTTATGTATACATGCCACTTACAAATTTTTTTTTACTCAAGAGACAGTGATTTTATCGTATCAGATTTAATCAATACAATGTTATGTATACATGCCACTTACAGATTTTTTTTTACTCAAGAGACAGCGATTTTATCGTATCAGATTTTAAGAGTTATTCGGGGGTTGTATTTTTGCTAACAGTTCTATTGATATTGTGGGAATTGAGTAATAAAAGTGTTATTATTTCTACTTTCACTCTTCAACTTTGTCAGTAAGCCATGCTACAGCCTTATTACCGAGGAAACTCAGAAATAAAAGTGTTATTATTTCTACTTTTAGTCTTCAACTTTGTCAGTTATCCTTGCTACAGCCTTATTACCGAAGAAAATCAAAAATAAAAGTGTTATTATTTCTACTTTTACTCTTCAACTTTGTCAGTAATCCATTACAGCCTTATTACCGAGGAAACTCAGAAATAAAAGTGTTATTATTTCTACTTTCACTCTTCAACTTTGTCAGTAATCCATTACAGCCTTATTACCGAGGAAACTCAGAAATAAAAGTGTTATTATTTCTACTTTTAGTCTTCAACTTTGTCAGTAATCCTTGCTCCAGCCTTATTGCCGAGGAAACTCAAGAAATAAAAGTGTTATTATTTCTACTTTCACTCTTCAACTTTGTCAGTAATCCATGCTACAGCCTTATTACCGAGGAAACTCAGACCAGAACAGGCGACCATCCCTCCTGCTATGGCGGCCCACCCTGCCGGGCCAGACAAGCCTGCCAAAGCAAGTCCTGTAGCAACAGCACCCGAGGAAACCACATCCGTTGCGTACTCCGCGATACGGCCATTTCTCTTGCACCTGTACTTCTTGCCGTCCATCTTTCCTTCATCTCTTGCTTTCTTCAACTCCTTCATGTCCTTGTAAAAGAATGCCCCTCCGACTATGGCAGATGTCACGGCGGCTACCGCGCCTGCCTTTGCGGCAGCTTTAAATGCCACGTTGGAGACCGTTTTCCTAGAGGCCTTGGATGCGCCGTTGGCAACCGCACTCCCAACGTCATCAACACCACTTTCTATAACTTTAGACGTTTGTTTCACTCCCTGTGCTATGACATTTGTGCCCTGACCTGTGGCAACAGAAGCTTTCCCCAGCGTCTTCGTTGTTTCCTCGGCAACTTTGCTGGTCGTTTTCATTGCTTCCTTGATAGCACGCTTTGCCAATCGTTTTGCAGATTTCTTGGCTGCCTTATGTGCCATCCTTCGGAAAAATATTCTGCTAAATTCCTCAGCTGCTTTTTGTCCAGTCTGTGGAAGAATGTTTTCCGCCGTTTCTTTTCCCACTTTCATGAACGTCTTTCCGAATTCTTTATATGCCTTCTTCGCCACTTCCTTTTGCAAGTTTCTCATTGTATGCTTGCTTAATTCTCGGCCAGCTCCTATAGTTGTTTCTTGAAGTAATCGTTCCACCGTCGTTGTACCCAGAGCTGTTGCTAACTCAGTAGTCATCAGTTTCATCGCTATCCCTATGGATTTCTTGTTGAGTTCCCTTGCGACAAACCCCGTTGCACGAACAGCACTTTTTGTCACAAAAACCTGACCTCCCAGAGTTAAGGAGCCAGTCACTATTTTCTCTCCTGAATTCCTCATTAATTTTCTTCCAGCCATTTCCAGCGCTTTTCTTGTGGCTTTTGAAACAGCTTTCCCTGTGGCGATGCCTACATTTTTCGAAGATTGCTTCACAACACATTTGCCAGTTGTCTTGACACTATACTCTACCAAAGCTGTGATTCCATAGTGCATTCCAGTCTTTGTCACACCCATGACGGCCTTTGAAATCACAGGCTTGATAAAATCCCGTCCCCGTAAACTCCCACCTTTGCAGAAAACAATCTCGTAGGTAACTTGGAAGACAAATGCAAGAATGGTGAACCTGTCTGTGGAGAAATGCGCTGCTAGGATAGGAAGCATGTGACGCGCCACAAACTCCATGACCTTGTCAGCAATGGGGGGCATATCTTCAATACATTCATCAAGGCGCTCAAGGAGGAATTTGCGATGTTTTTCTGACAGCAGTTTGTCTGGAATTTCATCAACAAATGAGTGCAGGAAACCCTGAATTGAAAGAGATTGGCCTTGGTTTGCTAATCGTATGAGATTTCTTGAAGTCTCTTTGATCAATCTCTTCGTGTCAAGAGATGCATTTGGCGCGACGAACTCGCTCAGTGCCACAGGCACCGTGGTCTCCTTGAGTACGTCGACTACGCCACCATTTCCATACAAGGTAGCTCTTGTAGACTCTGTAACAACAATGCCGATAGCCTTGGTCGTCTGCGAGGATGTTCCAGGCAGTGTTGTTATCATCAAATCAGGAATGTACTCTTTGGCTTTTTCAAGAATCTCGTCTTTTTCTGGAATTCTTCCCGTTCTTATAAAGTCATCGACAGTTGAGACAAAAAATGGTTCCATCGCCTTGAGCTGCTTTTCGGCCGATAACCCCAGATGGGTTTGGATAAACTCGATCAGTGCCGGTGTCAAATACTCCGTGACAGCCAGATTTCCTGCAGCTCTGAATTTCTCGTGAAAAACCCGGCAGATGTCAATGACAACTCCTCTTGCTTCGTGACTTACGTCTGTCCACACGGCATTGATCAGATCAAACAGGAGGTCGGTCATTCTGAGAAGGTTTAGCTTGCCTTCGTCATAAGCTGTTGCAGATTTTCTTGAGAGATGTGAGATGTGGTTAATACTTCTGCTAGCAACTCTCTTCACTCCCACATGAGTAAGATTCTTTATTTTTTGGAGCGCATTTACTAGTCTTGGTCTCAGGTAGCGCAAAACATCTTTGTGCACGTAACCGTCAAAGACTTGAACGATCTTGTTAGGATTCAATGTACTCATGGATGCATCGATAGCGGTTAGGAAGGTCTTTCTTAACTCAGGAAGTATGATGTCGTTAGTTACTAGCAGCAGCAGCTCCTGGAGTGAATTGGCTTTCGCTACTTTTAATGTCAGTCTCAGTAAATTATTCAACGATTCAGCTTGGAAAGCCTTCAGAACATTCTTAAGAACAGCTGATGGGAGATTTTGCATCTCCACTTTGGCGCTCTCAATGCATCCGTTCTCCAAATAGGTCCGCAATATTTGACAAATTGGGCTTGAGACATTCCTGAGTATGGTCTCAACGTTAGCTCTATAAAAGGCGCCTAAAAACTCAGCAAGATATGGAATAACCGTGTCGTTGATCACGTTTTCTACACTGTTGACTCCGAGCTGAAGAATCTCATTAATCCTCGTCGCCAAATATGCCTTTACTTCTGTTGGCAGCTCGCCACAAATACTCTCCAGAGCGTCACAGAGGGAGGCTGCGAATTTACCTTCTGCCATGACGGCCAGCTTGAAAGCAAATACAGAGTAGTCAATACAGAAGGTAGTCACTTTTTAGCCGAATTCGTTGTTGCGCGACCTCGGCGAATTCAAAATCCTTGACTCGTTTGGCAATAGTCAATCAACGTCTATACTCGATGGCTTTGTTTTCGCTGTCGCGTTATAAACAATTTGACTTCACATAGCAAGGGAGTAGTGTTGTAGTAATGTTGTTGGACCATAGTCCAATCGACCTCGAGGTCTAATTGTAAATTACTTGAATGTGTAGTTCCAGAAAATATCCATACCCCCCCCCCCCCCCCCCCCGCCAGTGGAGGTGGTCGGAGGTATTCCCCCACCCCTCTGGAATTTCCAACTCCCTGGAAAGAAATTAATACAGTAACTGTTAAGGAAAAAGTGCATTTTACCCCCCCCCCCCCCCCTCTCCCCTTCCCCTTTCCAATCCCCTCCATGGGGGTTTATGGATATTTTCTGGAACTACAGAATCACTTGTGTCGGAATGCAGCCTTCATCAGGAATAACAGATAATTATGAAAAGTAAATTTAAACAATCACAAGTTTCAGTGCGCGCACACGGGGGATGGTCTACGCGTGCAATCACCACCCTGGCGCCAAGCGGCCTCGATCTAGAAGTGGGAGTATCCATGGTTTGAAAGTACGCGCAGACCATCTCGCACGCACTAGAACTTGTGTGTTTTTTTTAATATTTAGTCGTCCTACTTATCCATTATTCCCGACAAACACAGCAAGGGATTGGTCACGTGGTATGATTGCCTACGCGCTATTCCCAGACGAGAAATGGATTTGAATTTCTCGCGGTCGCGGAACCACGAATCCGGCTATAAATACAAACTAAAGCACAAAGCAAGCGAATATTCGTTTGATGAGCATATTTCCTTAACGCGCTTTGTCTTTTTGCCGAAAAAAGAAAAACAGGGAGAAAGTATTACTTTCTAGGAATAAGGTAAGCTAAGATATTGGATATTTCTTGTGACTTGTTGAGCTGGATGACTTGAAAACTACAGTAATAGCACTGTTCTCGGAGTCCGTTTTATCGCTCGCACTCCTTGGAATAAGTTCTAACCGAATTTAACTAATTCACAGATTAAATATATCTAACGTACTTAGAAACCAAGATCAAACTCTGGACGCAAAAAAAAAAAACTAAAAATGTTTTCACTACTTTTCTAGCATCAATGTAAAATCATTCAATATCAAATTAGAGACATTTTTGAAAACATAGTGTGCCCATCCCTTAAATAAATGGATTGTTTGCGACGAGTTACAAATGAAAGGAAATTTGAACATTCATTTTCTTGTTGTGACGAGTGTTTTTTATTTAGTTGCTTTTATCACACTTCGTTGAATTTAATACAAGCATTTGAACCTATTATCACCTGTGCCGGCCCGGATAAGTACGCACAACCCAAAAAAATTCATAAATAAAAAATACACACAACAAGATGAAGATACTCTGGCATCAGTCTAAGGGATAAATGGTCTTTTGAAGGTATGCATCCAACCAAGGTGATAGCAACTACTCTTTGGCTAAATAATAGTTCAGGTTCTTAGAGAAATCTCAAATCAAACAAGGGAAAACAGCAGAATTAACCCAGTGAACTAAATGCTCAAAATACCACATAAGGGAAAGAGATCAGCAAACACAGCCCAAGACACAAATAGATAGTGTTATTCTAATCCTCAAGGCCCATTTCCGTGGCATCAAAACACAATGGCCTCTCCGTGAAGGCTTCTGGAATCATCTTGCTGCCGTCACACATTGCAAAGCATTGTGGGAGTTTCACGGAAAAATTCGTCATGAAAATGACCACGCATTCGCCCGATTGTTGACAGCTTTTTAGAAGTCTTTTCACCCCGAAGCCAAACAAATTAATTATAGGTCATACAGACCCAGAATAGCACTGTAAACAATTTTAGAATCAATTTAGTTACAGAAAGGACAGCATATAAGGGAGCTTTGGTGATTCATTAGTCCAGACTACTGTAGTCAGATATAGAGTCTTACAAGACCTTATGGTCTAATTGTGAAGTCCTAAGGAATGAACTAGAGGTAATCTCAATGAGGTTTAACGATTACTTTGTTCATAATAATGGCTCATTTTGGCCTAACTGTCAATTTGATCCATTTACTTATGGGGTCCCCTCCCCTACCTGGAAAGCTGGTGTTTCTAACATTGCTTTCCCCAATCAGTGTTAACATTGCTTTAATAATAAAAATCTTTTTTTAATGGTAGAAAAAAAAAACATTTTTGGGTCATACATGTTACAACACAGTGTAACACACATTTAAACAAATTGCAATCCCTCATATGCTCATAAAAGCCCTCAGGTATCCCATTCAACCCTGCGTGCAGGGTCTAGTTTATGAGAAAAAATTGAAGCAATCATCAATTTGTGCTAGCAGCAACGAGGGATAAGAGATACTCAGCAGATTGGATACTGCTGAGTAGGTGCAATAAAAAAAAACTCAAAATAATCGGGGAGGTATCTTTCTTTTGTTAAATTGAGCTAAGCACTTTAAAAATGATAAGCATTTCTACAATCCATTTTTAGGCCAATTATAGCTATAGCTCATCTCATGGAAAGGTCATTATTTATCGGGGGAGAGCTGTCAAGTTAATTTTTTCCGGTTCAAAAATTTGGACCCTCCCCCCATTTAAAGTCCAATCAAAGGCTCTGTGAGCTAACTCGTGAATGCAAATTTATTTTCCTAGTTATTTTTTTGTGTGCATAAAAGATATATTGGATACTGAACAAAGCATGAACACATCCAAGATGCATAAAAATGTCCTTATACCTTTTTTCCTAATTTTTTTTCTTTTCGATGTCATGACACACCAAGAACAGTATACTTAATTGTTATCATAAAAAATAAACAAAAAGATTCAGCGCCCTCAGTAGGAATCGAACCCGGGAAGCTGGGGTCATAGACCAATGTTCGCACTGCTAGACTAACGTGCCATTACTGAGCAAAGTAGTAACTAAAATTATTTTTATTACTATGGGTATCGTAATGATCGAAAAGCTTTTTGCTAGCATGAAAATTTCAGCATATTCTTTCTGGAAACAAAATACAATACCCGCAATAATTGATCACGCTACTGTCATACAATGTGTTTTATATGCTATTAACATTCTAGCAAAGCGAAAAATCGTTATTCGATGAAGAAGCGGGGGCCATATGTTTGTACGAGTTTTGTTTGATATTTAGTTTAGTTGATTGGGAGGAATTGTGAAAAAGTAATTTGTGGAGATCTATCCTCTTCTATTCTGTCCATTGAACAGAGTTTTTTTTTTCTTATTACCCTGCGACCAGAGACCCAGCTAACAGATCATTTACCTTATGTTTCTCGAACTTAAAAGTCGCAGTTTTACTAGTCGCTCTTTCAGCACAAATTCGAACAAACAACGCGAAAACCAGCGGCGTAGCCAGGATTTTTAACAGGGGGGGGGGGGCAAAAGGCCCTTTCAAGGCATTTTCTTCTGTATTTTAGATAATGTCTCATAAATTTACTGTATTTTTAGCTGCTAGAAAGGGGGGGGGAGGCGGGCCCCCTGGGCCACCCCCTTGGCTACACCCCTGAAAACCAAGAGACACGAATCGGCAAGTACTAAAAGAAAGAGAATTTAAAGCTTTGTTAGCATTTTACTTGTTTTGTTTGCAAAATAACAACTTGAACTGGACTGAACCGTAGAACCCACATGGAAGACTTTTCTGAAAATACTAGCTTATATTTATTTTACGGCTATACAAACAAATGACCGTAGCGGTCACAGGTCGATGCCTAAGCAATTTTATAGTAAAAAGCTTTAACCGGTAAAAGTTGAACACCGGAAGTTTACAGGATGACCTAAGGATTGCTGTGTTTGCAAAAGCACAGAAAGACCATAAAAAGTTTACGGATTAGTGATCCAATGATGGAGTGACATCGGAGTCCCCACATTAACTCGTACGTGTTACGAGGTTTTTGGGTGTGGTTTTTTTATGGTATTGGGGGTAGCCGGGGATCGTACACGCTGAGCAAGGGTTGGCCGTCTTCTTTGTTCTTTATTGCACCGCTTGAGTGTTTACAAATGGTAGAGCTACCACTGGCTAGCGGAAGGTTGGCTGTAAGAAGGCAAGTACTTTCGGAAGGTAGAGAAGGGACATCTCTTTCCCGGAAAGTTGACGAAGCCAAATTTAGAGAGTCCTGACAAAACCAACCTAGAGCACTGACGTGTAGTGTCCTCGCAACAGTTACAGTACATTCCTAGAGCTAGTTACTATGCTGCTCAATTTATACTAATCTCATTAATAAACTGGTCAAACTGGTTTTAAGGATGATGTAAGAATAGAAGATCGGGTGTTGACTTTGGGAAGAAAATCAACGATGAAATAATAAATTACTTAGAATAGATTCCTTTGATAGAAATAGCAAGAGCAGGATAAAAGGAAAAGATTGACTATAGTTATATGCAAAATTAAATAATGTAACAGCGGTAAGATTAAGGATAAAGATAATCATTAAACTGTTATTTTAGCCTGGCAAATATAAAACCTGTTTTGCTAAACAGTAACTACGCATGCTTAGTCAAACAATGAAGAGATCCACGTAAAGCAGATATGTGAAATGTCGAATGGAAAGTGAAAGTAAATATCTGACGTGTTTGAAACGACTTTTGCATAGATTAACAATTCCTTCATAACACATGCTTCGCATTCCTGAGTTAAAATCTCAAAAAGGCGACTAAAAATAGTGGAGTAAATGCCGACGTCACAAAAAGTTATCAAAACGTGGAGTAATAAGGAGTAATATCTATAACCAAAATTCATTGGCTACTAAATTATTGTCTGGCTCTTCTCAATATCAGATTCCAGAGAAACCTACCACGAATACGCGCTACTGAAGATTTATCACAAATGCAACGCGAAAAGAAACAGTCGAGTGCCTGTGTGTGACCACGTTATGTGTGACTTGTGACTCTTAGTTTGTGGTAAACACATGGAGTTAAACAGTTCATTCTAGCTATGAAATAAAATATTGAAAATCTCAATAATATTTGTACTTGGTTGTTGTGTTTCCAAGTGGACTGGATGAAATTCTAAGCTTTTAACTCGCGAATATTTCGCGAGTTACGCTGTTGAGTCTCACCCAACAAAAGGAAAAAGGTAACACACTCTGTCTGGATGGACGCTATAGAAGCTGCAGAATTAATTCGCTTTGGCCCCCTCGAAATTCAATATTTTGGCAAACTTCGCGTAAAAAACCTTTCGAATTTCTAGGAATCGAATCGAAAGCGGAAGTGATACTCATTTCATGTCACCTCTCCAGCTTTATTACGCTGAAGACAAATAAATAGACTTATTAAGCCCCCTTACAAATAAAGGAACAATTAATAGTTAAAAAGTGTGGAAATATGCGAGATAAATACCTGTTACTTCTGTTCTCCAGGGACTTGTGACAACTCCGTCTTATTAGACGAATCTCTAGCCGCCAGTGCTGAAAAACGCAAGACTAGTTCCAGTACCGCGCGGTTAAACCAGCCTTTTTGTTTTGAAATGGCGGCTTTTTACCGGCGAACTGTCACATTTTGGCGAATGCTAAGAAAACTAAACCAAACCTAAGGCTATAATTTTCTTTATGACTCCCTCATTATCACACAAATCTGTCATCTTTTGTACAGTATGGTTTTAATGCTGTACAGTTAGTCAAATTAGTGACAGAAGTCAGCCTTTCGTACCTTTTCTCGAATGTTTCAACACTACGATTGTGCTTGTTTTCGCCAGAGCACGCGCATGCGCATACGTTATTCAGCACTGTCTCTCTAGCCTGAATTTCAGCCGGGGCCTGGGTCCTACGTTTCACTCCACTTTTCAGCCGGGGCCTGGGTCCTACGTTTCACTCCCCATAAAGCCCCAAAGGGGAGTGAAACGTAGGACCCAGGCACCGGCTGAAAATCAGGCTAGCGAATCTCAAATCAATGAAAGCCTTGATTGACCACAGGTATCCCAAGCTCACAGTTTGTTATCTGACATACATAAGGGTGTTCGGAAGTTAGGTTGCTAGGGAAATTTTAAATTACCGTAGATCTGGCCGTATTAAAACCGCCTTTTTCAAGATTCAAGATTCACGATTTGAACTCTTACCAGAACGAAGTGAAAGGTAGGCAAGTAATTTTGGACATATTTCACGTTCCGTCCTCAAAAACACAATTACTCCCGCTTAATCGCGCTCACATCACGGTAACATCCTCACAAATAGTTGGAATCCAACCAGCCCAAACCTCAGTGCCACACGATTTTCCATTGCAGAGTAATCCGGCAGAATATTCGTCTTTTTGTCGTAATAGGCTTGACTACAATGAATTTGGCAACCGTCTAAATTGCCTTGTCCCCGCGAGCGCAAAAACATCCCGTGTACATGTGGCTGCGTAGATTTGGTATGGGTAAAAAAGGTCCCTGACTAGTTTTTTTTTCTGCCCGGAGATATGTGTGATGTTTTTTTTTTTTTTTTTTTGCCTTGATTTTGATGTTAAGGGCACGTTTTTTGCATATGAAGAAAACGTTGTCGTTTTGGGAGTCTGGTACCGAGGAATTTTAGTTTCTTTTCAAAGACTTTCACCATTGACTAAAGATGGTCACACTCACTGTTTTTCTCTTCTGATTACAAGTCATAAAGTTCACGAAGCACCCTAGCGGTACGACAACCTTAAAAATGGTAAGAGTTATGCTGTTTTTCCAAATAAGGGATATATTACTTTTCTAATATGGAAGTGACCGCGTTTGGGAAAAACGGCCACGCAAAAACCTTTTCGAGCTTAGAGCAGACTACTCCCACGGAAGGGACCCCTTTTTGGTCTCGCGGAGACGGGGCAATTTCGACGGTTGTTTCTTGCCCTATGTTTACCGTAAATAAAAATAGGGACAAATAAAGAGCTTGTTGGGCTACCTGTGGACTATGTATACAAAAAATCACAGAAAAAGACGTTTTAAAACAATTGTTTTGGGTCTATTTCGGTCATTACTATGGCGTGAAGTTATACGACTATTGTACGGTGATTCTTATGCCCTGTTTCAATGATAACCAATGAGTCTATGTAAAACCATCTTTATCGCCGAAATTGGCAATTTAGGGTGTGAATAGATTATAGCTTTGATACTGTAATCACGTGATAAAATATCGTCATTACTCCTTTGTAAATTATGCTGCTGCCATTATGAATTAATTCCTTGACTGAGTTTTGTTTGATATTTAGTTTAGTTGATTGGGAGGAATTGTGAAAAAGTAATTTGTGGAGATCTATCCTCTTCTATTCTGTGCATTGAACAGAGTTTTTTTTTTCTTATTACCCTTCGACCAGAGACCCAGCTAACAGATCATTTACCTTATGTTTCTCGAACTTAAAAGTCGCAGTTTTACTAGTCGCTCTTTCAGCACAAATTCGAACAAACAACGCGAAAACCAGCGGCGTAGCCAGGATTTTTAACAGGGGGGGGGGGGGGGGGGGGGGGGCAAAAGGCCCTTTCAAGGCATTTTCTTCTGTATTTTAGATAATGTCTCATAAATTTACTGTATTTTTAGCTGCTAGAAGGGGGGGGAGGCGGGCCCCCTGGGCCACCCCCTTGGCTACACCCCTGAAAACCAAGAGACACGAATCGCCAAGTACTAAAAGAAAGAGAATTTAAAGCTTTGTTAGCATTTTACTTGTTTTGTTTGCAAAATAACAACTTGAACTGGACTGAACCGTAGAACCAACATGGAAGACTTTTCTGAAAATACTAGCTTATATTTATTTTACGGCTATACAAACAAATGACCGTAGCGGTCACAGGTCGATGCCTAAGCAATTTTTTAGTACAAAGCTTTAACCGGTAAAAGTTGAACACCGGAAGTTTACAGGATGACCTAAGGATTGCTGTGTTTGCAAAAGCACAGAAAGACCATAAAAAGTTTACGGATTAGTGATCCAATGATGGAGTGACATCGGAGTCCCCACATTAACTCGTACATGTGTTACGAGGTTTTTGGGTGTGGTTCTTTTATGGTATTGGGGGTAGCCGGGGATCGTACACGCTGAGCAAGGGTTGGCCGTCTTCTTTGTTCTTTATTGCACCGCTTGAGTGTTTACAAATGGTAGAGCTACCACTGGCTAGCGGAAGGTTGGCTGTAAGAAGGCAAGTACTTTCGGAAGGTAGAGAAGGGACATCTCTTTCCCGGAAAGTTGACGAAGCCAACTTTAGAGAGTCCTGACAAAACCAACCTAGAGCACTGACGTGTAGTGTCCTCGCAACAGTTACAGTACATTCCTAGAGCTAGTTACTATGCTGCTCAATTTATACTAATCTCATTAATAAACTGGTCAAACTGGTTTTAAGGATGATGTAAGAATAGAAGATCGGGTGTTGACTTTGGGAAGAAAATCAACGATGAAATAATAAATTACTTAGAATAGATTCCTTCGATAGAAATAGCAAGAGCAGGATAAAAGGAAAAGATTGACTATAGTTATATGCAAAATTAAATAATGTAACAGCGGTAAGATTAAGGATAAAGATAATCATTAAACTGTTATTTTAGCCTGGCAAATATAAAACCTGTTTTGCTAAACAGTAACTACGCATGCTTAGTCAAACAATAAAGAGATCCACGTAAAGCAGATATGTGAAATGTCGAATGGAAAGTGAAAGTAAATATCTGACGTGTTTGAAACGACTTTTGCATAGATTAACAATTCCTTCATAACACATGCTTCGCATTCCCGAGTTAAAATCTCAAAAAGGCGACTAAAAATAGTGGAGTAAATGCCGACGTCACAAAAAAGTTATCAAAACGTGGAGTAATAAGGAGTAATATCTATAACCAAAATTCATTGGCTACTAAATTATTGTCTGGCTCTTCTCAATATCAGATTCCAGAGAAACCTACCACGAATACGCGCTACTGAAGATTTATCACAAATGCAACGCGAAAAGAAACAGTCGAGTGCCTGTGTGTGACCACGTTATGTGTGACTTGTGACTCTTAGTTTGTGGTAAACACATGGAGTTAAACAGTTCATTCTAGCTATGAAATAAAATATTGAAAATCTCAATAATATTTGTACTTGGTTGTTGTGTTTCCAAGTGGACTGGATGAAATTCTAAGCTTTTAACTCGCGAATATTTCGCGAGTTACGCTGTTGAGTCTCACCCAATACAAGGAAAAAGGTAACACACTCTGTCTGGATGGACGCTATAGAAGCTGCAGAATTAATTCGCTTTGGCCCCCTCGAAATTCAATATTTTGGCAAACTTCGCGTAAAAAACCTTTCGAATTTCTAGGAATCGAATCGAAAGCGGAAGTGATACTCATTTCATGTCACCTCTCCAGCTTTATTACGCTGAAGACAAATAAATAGACTTATTAAGCCCCCTTACAAATAAAGGAACAGTTAATAGTTAAAAAGTGTGGAAATATGCGAGATAAATACCTGTTACTTCTGTTCTCCAGGGACTTGTGACAACTCTGTCTTCTTAAACGAATCTCTAGCCGCCAGTGCTGAAAAACGCAAGACTAGTTCCAGTACCGCGCAGTTAAACCAGCCTTTTTGTTTTGAAATGGCGGCTTTTTACCGGCGAACTGTCACATTTTGACGAATGCTAAGAAAACTAAACCAAACCTAAGGCTATAATTTTCTTTATGACTCCCTCATTATCACACAAATCTGTCATCTTTTGTACAGTATGGTTTTAATGCTGTACAGTTAGTCAAATTAGTGACTGAAGTCAGCCTTTCGTACCTTTTCTCGAATGTTTCAACACTACGATTGTGCTTGTTTTCGCCAGAGCACGCGCATGCGCATACGTTATTCAGCACTGTCTCTCTAGCCTGAATTTCAGCCGGGGCCTGGGTCCTACGTTTCACTCCACTTTTCAGCCGGGGCCTGGGTCCTACGTTTCACTCCCCATAAAGCCCCAAAGGGGAGTGAAACGTAGGACCCAGGCACCGGCTGAAAATCAGGCTAGCGAATCTCAAATCAATGAAAGCCTTGATTGACCACAGGTATCCCAAGCTCACAGTTTGTTATCTGACATACATAAGGGTGTTCGGAAGTTAGGTTGCTAGGGAAATTTTAAATTACCGTAGATCTGGCCGTATTAAAACCGCCTTTTTCAAGATTCAAGATTCACGATTTGAACTCTTACCAGAACGAAGTGAAAGGTAGGCAAGTAATTTTGGACATATTTCACGTTCCGTCCTCAAAAACACAATTACTCCCGCTTAATCGCGCTCACATCACGGTAACATCCTCACAAATAGTTGGAATCCAACCAGCCCAAACCTCAGTGCCACACGATTTTCCATTGCAGAGTAATCCGGCAGAATATTCGTCTTTTTGTCGTAATAGGCTTGACTACAATGAATTTGGCAACCGTCTAAATTGCCTTGTCCCCGCGAGCGCAAAAACATCCCGTGTACATGTGGCTGCGTAGATTTGGTATGGGTAAAAAAGGTCCCTGACTAGTTTTTTTTCTGCCCGGAGATATGTGTGATGTTTTTTTTTTTTTTGCCCTGATTTTGATGTTAAGGGCACGTTTTTTGCATATGAAGAAAACGTTGTCGTTTTGGGAGTCTGGTACCGAGGAATTTTAGTTTCTTTTCAAAGACTTTCACCATTGACTAAAGATGGTCACACTCACTGTTTTTCTCTTCTGATTACAAGTCATAAAGTTCACGAAGCACCCTAGCGGTACGACAACCTTAAAAATGGTAAGAGTTATGCTGTTTTTCCAAATAAGGGATATATTACTTTTCTAATATGGAAGTGACCGCGTTTGGGAAAAACGGCCACGCAAAAACCTTTTCGAGCTTAGAGCAGACTACTCCCACGGAAGGGACCCCTTTTTGGTCTCGCGGAGACGGGGCAATTTCGACGGTTGTTTCTTGCCCTATGTTTACCGTAAATAAAAATAGGGACAAATAAAGAGCTTGTTGGGCTACCTGTGGACTATGTATACAAAAAATCACAGAAAAAGACGTTTTAAAACAATTGTTTTGGGTCTATTTCGGTCATTACTATGGCGTGAAGTTATACGACTATTGTACGGTGATTCTTATGCCCTGTTTCAATGATAACCAATGAGTCTATGTAAAACCATCTTTATCGCCGAAATTGGCAATTTAGGGTGTGAATAGATTATAGCTTTGATACTGTAATCACGTGATAAAATATCGTCATTACTCCTTTGTATATTATGCTGCTGCCATTATTAATTAATTCCTTGACTGAGTTTTGTTTGATATTTAGTTTAGTTGATTGGGAGGAATTGTGAAAAAGTAATTTGTGGAGATCTATCCTCTTCTATTCTGTGCATTGAACAGAGTTTTTTTTTTCTTATTACCCTGCGACCAGAGACCCAGCTAACAGATCATTTACCTTATGTTTCTCGAACTTAAAAGTCGCAGTTTTACTAGTCGCTCTTTCAGCACAAATTCGAACAAACAACGCGAAAACCAGCGGCGTAGCCAGGATTTTTAACAGGGGGGGGGGGGGGGGGGGCAAAAGGCCCTTTCAAGGCATTTTCTTCTGTATTTTAGATAATGTCTCATAAATTTACTGTATTTTTAGCTGCTAGAAGGGGGGGGAGGCGGGCCCCCTGGGCCACCCCCTTGGCTACACCCCTGAAAACCAAGAGACACGAATCGCCAAGTACTAAAAGAAAGAGAATTTAAAGCTTTGTTAGCATTTTACTTGTTTTGTTTGCAAAATAACAACTTGAACTGGACTGAACCGTAGAACCAACATGGAAGACTTTTCTGAAAATACTAGCTTATATTTATTTTACGGCTATACAAACAAATGACCGTAGCGGTCACAGGTCGATGCCTAAGCAATTTTTTAGTACAAAGCTTTAACCGGTAAAAGTTGAACACCGGAAGTTTACAGGATGACCTAAGGATTGCTGTGCTAGGGAAATTTTAAATTACCGTAGATCTGGCCGTATTAAAACCGCCTTTTTCAAGATTCAAGATTCACGATTTGAACTCTTACCAGAACGAAGTGAAAGGTAGGCAAGTAATTTTGGACATATTTCACGTTCCGTCCTCAAAAACACAATTACTCCCGCTTAATCGCGCTCACATCACGGTAACATCACGGTAACACAAATAGTTGGAATCCAACCAGCCCAAACCTCAGTGCCACACGATTTTCCATTGCAGAGTAATCCGGCAGAATATTCGTCTTTTTGTCATAATAGGCTTGACTACAATGAATTTGGCAACCGTCTAAATTGCCTTGTCCCCGCGAGCGCAAAAACATCCCGTGTACATGTAGCTGCGTAGATTTGGTATGGGTAAAAAAGGTCCCTGACTAGTTTTTTTTCTGCCCGGAGATATGTGTGATGTTTTTTTTTTTTTTTGCCCTGATTTTGATGTTAAGGGCACGTTTTTTGCATATGAAGAAAACGTTGTCGTTTTGGGAGTCTGGTACCGAGGAATTTTAGTTTCTTTTCAAAGACTTTCACCATTGACTAAAGATGGTCACACTCACTGTTTTTCTCTTCTGATTACAAGTCATAAAGTTCACGAAGCACCCTAGCGGTACGACAACCTTAAAAATGGTAAGAGTTATGCTGTTTTTCCAAATAAGGGATATATTACTTTTCTAATATGGAAGTGAGCGCGTTTGGGAAAAACCATCATTCCTAGCGGGCAGCATCCACTCTGTCGCCGAGGCTCTTCTAATTTTCCTAGAAGCCCTTCCCGTTCCCGTCATCCCTTTCGGGTTCTACCAAAAGGCGCTGGAGTGCTGTAATAACTACATTTTGTGCAAGCAGCTGATCTGCCAGCTACCCGAGTGCCACCGGAACGCGTTCACTTATCTGACGGCGTTCCTGAGAGAGCTGCTTCTATCATCTACTGAAAACAAACTCGATGCAAAAACGCTCGGTGAGTACCCTGTTTAATGAACCCTGTTGTAGAAGAAACCGCTGTAGGTTTGGGAACCCTGTGGTGTGAGTAAACACTGTAGTGGAAAAAAAGCATGATGTTAAATCGCTCGGTGAGTACCCTGTTATGGGAACCCTGTGGCGGAAGCCTTGGGATTAGAGAAACCTCTGTAAAGGGAGCCGTGTGGTGAGGGAAACCTCTGTAGTGGGAGCCCTGTGGAAAAAGAAAGCTTTGTAGAGGGAGCCCTGGGGTGAAAAATACCTCTTTAGTGGGAGCCCTGTGGGGAGAGAAACCTCTTTAGTGGCAGCCCTGTGGGGGAGAGAAGCCTTTGTAGTGGGAGCCCTGTGGTAAAAGAAACCTCTTTAGTGGGAGCCCTGTGGGAAGAGAAGCCTTTGTAGTGGGAGCCCTGTGGTAAAAGAAACCTCTTTAGTGGGAGCCCTTTGGGGAGAGAAGCCTTTGTAGTGGGAGCCATGTGGTAAAAGAAACCTTTTTAGTGGGAGCCCTGTGGGGAGAGAATCCTTTGTAGTGGGAGCCCTGTGGTAAAAGAAACCTCTTTAGTGGGAGCCCTGTGGGTAGAGAATCCTTTGTAGTGGGAGCCCTGTAGGGAGAGAAGCCTTTGTAGTGGGAGCCCTGTGGTAAAAGAAACCTCTTTAGTGGGAGCCCTGTGGGTAGAGAATCGTTTGTAGTGGGAGCCCTGTAGGGAGAGAAGCCTTTGTAGTGGGCGCCCTGTGGTAAAAGAAATCTCTTTAGTGGGAGCCCTGTGGGTAGAGAATCCTTTGTAGTGGGAGCCCTGTAGGGAGAGAAGCCTTTGTAGTGGGAGCCCTGTGGTAAAAGAAACCTTTCTAGTGGGAGCCCTGTGGGGAGAGAAACCTCTTTAGTGGCAGCCATGTGGGGAGAGAAGCCTTTGTAGTGTAATACCGCTGGCTCGCGAAGACTCGAACCTTCAAGGGGAAGCTGGAGCTGTAGGGGGGGATCACAAATACAATAATTATAGGCCTTGAAAAGGCCTCAAAAGGACCTGGGTGTGAGCTCCCTTTGTTGTTTTCAGCGACGTTGTTTGGCACGCTACTTCTGAGGGCGCCTAAGGACGAGGAGAGCGCGGCCCTCAGCAAGAGGGCCATCAGTCAGCTGACGCAGAAGAAGGCGCGATTCGTCTACCACTTCCTAATCAACGAATTCGACGGTGGTATGAACAGTGCGTGACGGAGGATAGCGTTACGCTACATTATGGGGACTGTCACGTAACCTCTTATCAACATCTTTATCAACGAATTCGACGATGGCATTAATATTATGTGACGATAGATTGCGTGGTCATCGTTACATCTTTTGATCGCAAACAGTGTCGGTAGATTGCGTTACCTTGCGTGTCGAATGCTGTCACACAAAAGACTGCGTTACACATCCTGGTCAACTAGTTCGAGGACTCTTTACATGACTCATTGCGACACGTTTCGCGTGTTACAGATTCTAACCAGTGATCATTGGTGCGTTATAGCCACTTGCGAGACACTTGTCACGACGCCATCCAAAGAGGGTGATGCGTGACACACATACCTTGAAATTCGTACAAGGCAGCCACGCAGAGCGTGACACGACATCAAGGACTTGCGGGACGCTCAATCCGACTTGTGTGACATATCATAAAGCCTGGTTTCGATATAGTCGTAACAGTCGTAAGGGTCGTAACAGTTATCTGCAAAAAAAATCTCGCGACTCTTACGACTATATGGAAACACTCGATGAGACCACCCTTACGACAGATACGACCGAAACCGACGGGTCGTTTCACGGTCTTCAGATATAGAACCAATTCTATCCGTACAGTCGTAAGAGTCGCAAGTCGTAAGGTTCGCAGACGACTGTTACGACCTTTGCGATTGTTACGACTATATAGAAACCAAGGCCTGAATGAAATTTAATCCAGCAATGGAAAAGCCTCCGTTCTATTGCGAAATATTGGTGTTTCCAAAATGATCAATGAAAAAAAAGAAAACAATAGTGTCACGCAAGTCGCATTTACAGTCCTTAAAGCGTTCAGTAAAATGTGACCAAATGGTCACATGATAGCCGCGACTGCAAACTTCCGTACAACTTAACTTGTTACGCACGCATGTGTGACAGGGCGGGATATGCAAAATAATCAATACAATGTTATGTATACATGCCACTTACAGATTTTTTTTTACTCAAGAGACAGTGATTTTATCGTATCAGATTTAATCAATACAATGTTATGTATACATGCCACTTACAGATTTTTTTTTACTCAAGAGACAGTGATTTTATCGTATCAGATTTTAAGAGTTATTCGGGGGTTGTATTTTTGCTAACAGTTCTATTGATATTGTGGGAATTGAGTAATAAAAGTGTTATTATTTCTACTTTCACTCTTCAACTTTGTCAGTAAGCCATGCTACAGCCTTATTACCGAGGAAACTCAGAAATAAAAGTGTTATTATTTCTACTTTTAGTCTTCAACTTTGTCAGTAATCCTTGCTACAGCCTTATTAACGAAGAAAATCAAAAATAAAAGTGTTATTATTTCTACTTTTACTCTTCAACTTTGTCAGTAATCCATTACAGCCTTATTACCGAGGAAACTCAGAAATAAAAGTGTTATTATTTCTACTTTCACTCTTCAACTTTGTCAGTAATCCATGCTACAGCCTTATTGCCGAGGAAACTCAAGAAATAAAAGTGTTATTATCTCTACTTTCACTCTTCAACTTTGTCAGTAATCCATGCTACAGCCTTATTACCGAGGAAACTCAGTAATAAAAGTGTTATTATTTTCTACTTTCACTCTTCAACTTTGTCAGTAATCCATGCTACAGCCTTATTGCCGAGGAAACTCAAGAAATAAAAGTGTTATTATTTCTACTTTCACTCTTCAACTTTGTCAGTAATCCATGCTACAGCCTTATTACCGAGGAAACTCAGACCAGAACAGGCGACCATCCCTCCTGCTATGGCGGCCCACCCTGCCGGGCCAGACAAGCCTGCCAAAGCAAGTCCTGTAGCAACAGCACCCGAGGAAACCACATCCGTTGCGTACTCCGCGATACGGCCATTTCTCTTGCACCTGTACTTCTTGCCGTCCATCTTTCCTTCATCTCTTGCTTTCTTCAACTCCTTCATGTCCTTGTAAAAGAATGCCCCTCCGACTATGGCAGATGTCACGGCGGCTACCGCGCCTGCCTTTGCGGCAGCTTTAAATGCCACGTTGGAGACCGTTTTCCTAGAGGCCTTGGATGCGCCGTTGGCAACCGCACTCCCAACGTCATCAACACCACTTTCTATAACTTTAGACGTTTGTTTCACTCCCTGTGCTATGACATTTGTGCCCTGACCTGTGGCAACAGAAGCTTTCCCCAGCGTCTTCGTTGTTTCCTCGGCAACTTTGCTGGTCGTTTTCATTGCTTCCTTGATAGCACGCTTTGCCAATCGTTTTGCAGATTTCTTGGCTGCCTTATGTGCCATACTTCGGAAAAATCTTCTGCTGAATTCCTCAGCTGCTTTTTGTCCAGTCTGTGGAAGAATGTTTTCCGCCGTTTCTTTTCCCACTTTCATGAACGTCTTTCCGAATTCTTTATATGCCTTCTTCGCCACTTCCTTTTGCAAGTTTCTCATTGTATGCTTGCTTAATTCTCGGCCAGCTCCTATAGTTGTTTCTTGAAGTAATCGTTCCACCGTCGTTGTACCCAGAGCTGTTGCTAACTCAGTAGTCATCAGTTTCATCGCTATCCCTATGGATTTCTTGTTGAGTTCCCTTGCGACAAACCCCGTTGCACAAACAGCACTTTTTGTCACAAAAACCTGACCTCCCTGAGTTAAGGAGCCAGTCACTATTTTCTCTCCTGAATTCCTCATTAATTTTCTTCCAGCCATTTCCAGCGCTTTTCTTGTGGCTTTTGAAACAGCTTTCCCTGTGGCGATGCCTACATTTTTCGAAGATTGCTTCACAACACATTTGCCAGTTGTCTTGACACTATACTCTACCAAAGCTGTGATTCCATAGTGCATTCCAGTCTTTGTCACACCCATGACGGCCTTTGAAATCACAGGCTTGATAAAATCCCGTCCCCGTAAACTCCCACCTTTGCAGAAAACAATCTCGTAGGTAACTTGGAAGACAAATGCAAGAATGGTGAACCTGTCTGTGGAGAAATGCGCTGCTAGGATAGGAAGCATGTGACGCGCCACAAACTCCATGACCTTGTCAGCAATGGGGGGCATATCTTCAATACATTCATCAAGGCGCTCAAGGAGGAATTTGCGATGTTTTTCTGACAGCAGTTGGTCTGGAATTTCATCAACAAATGAGTGCAGGAATCCCTGAATTGAAAGAGATCGGCCTTGGTTTGCTAATCGTATGAGATTTCTTGAAGTCTCTTTGATCAATCTCTTCGTGTCAAGAGATGCATTTGGCGCGACGAACTCGCTCAGTGCCACAGGCACCGTGGTCTCCTTGAGTACGTCGACTACGCCACCATTTCCATACAAGGTAGCTCTTGTAGACTCTGTAACAACAATGCCGATAGCCTTGGTCGTCTGCGAGGATGTTCCAGGCAGTGTTGTTATCATCAAATCAGGAATGTACTCTTTGGCTTTTTCAAGAATCTCGTTTTTTTCTGGAATTCTTCCCGTTCTTATAAAGTCATCGACAGTTGAGACAAAAAATGGTTCCATCGCCTTGAGCTGCTTTTCGGCCGATAACCCCAGATGGGTTTGGATAAACTCGATCAGTGCCGGTGTCAAATACTCCGTGACAGCCAGATTTCCTGCAGCTCTGAATTTCTCGTGAAAAACCCGGCAGATGTCAATGACAACTCCTCTTGCTTCGTGACTTACGTCTGTCCACACGGCATTGATCAGAACAAACAGGAGGTCGGTCATTCTGAGAAGGTTTAGCTTGCCTTCGTCATAAGCTGTTGCAGATTTTCTTGAGAGATGTGAGATGTGGTTAATACTTCTGCTAGCAACTCTCTTCACTCCCACATGAGTAAGATTCTTTATTTTTTGGAGCGCATTTACTAGTCTTGGTCTCAGGTAGCGCAAAACATCTTTGTGCACGTAACCGTCAAAGACTTGAACGATCTTGTTAGGATTCAATGTACTCATGGATGCATCGATAGCGGTTAGGAAGGTCTTTCTTAACTCAGGAAGTATGATGTCGTTAGTTACTAGCAGCAGCAGCTCCTGGAGTGAATTGGCTTTCGCTACTTTTAATGTCAGTCTCAGTAAATTATTCAACGATTCAGCTTGGAAAGCCTTCAGAACATTCTTAAGAACAGCTGATGGGAGATTTTGCATCTCCACTTTGGCGCTCTCAATGCATCCGTTCTCCAAATAGGTCCGCAATATTTGACAAATTGGGCTTGAGACATTCCTGAGTATGGTCTCAACGTTAGCTCTATAAAAGGCGCCTAAAAACTCAGCAAGATATGGAATAACCGTGTCGTTGATCACGTTTTCTACACTGTTGACTCCGAGCTGAAGAATCTCATTAATCCTCGTCGCCAAATATGCCTTTACTTCTGTTGGCAGCTCGCCACAAATACTCTCCAGAGCGTCACAGAGGGAGGCTGCGAATTTACCTTCTGCCATGACGGCCAGCTTGAAAGCAAATACAGAGTATATGCTCAAGTCGGCAGCTATCACTCCCATCCCAAAGCAAAGACCACCAAGAACAATAGATAGCGATTTAAGACCTATTTCCTTAACATGTCAAATTTCTAAAGTTCTAGAAAGCTTCACTTTATCTAGAATGCTGCCGAAATTGCTTCCTAAGCTAGACACCAAACAATTTGCAGTTGCAGGGCGATCTACTGATCAAGCCCTAGTCTTCTTGCTTCATCTAGCCCTCGAAGTGTTAGACAGAGGTAATTGTTCCATTCGTTTCTTTTTCGCCGATTTCAGAAAGGGCTTCGACTTAATCGATCATAAGATATTACTATCTAAGTTATCCTGTTCTGACATGCACTCTAGCTTAGTAAGGTGGGTTGCTGCTTTCCTATTAGAAAGGTCGCAGTCTGTCCAAATAGGCACGTTTAAATCTCAACCTAGAAAGCTTAATGGGGGCATCCCACAAGGCACAAAATTAGCGCCTATATTATTTGCTGTAATGGTGAACGAGCTTGTCGACAAATGGAGCTTGAGGGCAAAGTTTGTCGACGACCTTACAGTAATGGAAGTTATTCCCAGGAATTCACCATCAATAATGAGGTATATTGTGTCGGATATCCAAGAATTTGCCAGTAATAACAACATGCAACTTAATCCAACGAAATGCAAGGAGATGCGTGTAAGCTTTCTTCACTACAATAGCTGCGAGCTTCAACCCATTGCCACCGGTGGCACCTATATTGAGGAAGTGACATCATTTAAGCTACTCGGCGTGTACATTTCCAACGATCTGACATGGGCTGCTCACTGCGAGTACGTAGTGAAGAAAGCTAACAGGCGCCTTTACGCAATAAGGCAACTCAAGAAGAGTCGTGTCCCACAAGGGGACCTTGTTAGCATTTACTGCTGTCTCGTGCGCTCTATCCTGGAGTACGCATGCGTAGTCTTTGCCAACCTTCCAAAATATTTATCGCAAGATCTGGAGCGGATCCAGAGGCGCGCTTTGGCTATCATATTCCCATTTATCCCCTATGCGGACGCGCTGGCCAAGGCTGGTATTACCACCCTTGAGGAGCGCAGGAAAATAGCATGCAGTAAGTTTATCCGTAAGGTCACTCCTGACAATCCACTCCATCTCCTAATACACAAACGCATAATTAACCAGTCCTCGCACTACAACTTAAGACCTAAAGACCATGTCACTCTAGCAACCAAAACCGACAGGTTCGGAAATTTTGTTAGCGTAAAGTTTGCAACCTCAGGCTTGGAGTGAATTATCAATATATCATATGTAAATTATATGTTAATTATATATTTATATGTATGCGTAATTGACCGTCACTGTAATTCAGTCCATGGACTGCGAAAGTGAAAAATAAACTTATTATTATTATTATTATTAGTAGTAGTCAATACAGAAGGTAGTCACTTTTTAGCCGAATTCGTTGCTGCGCGACCTCGGCGAATTCAAAATCCTTGACTCGTTTGGCAATAGTCAATCAACGTCTATACCCGATGGCTTTGTTTTCGCTGTCGCGTTATAAACAATTTGACTTCACATAGCAAGGGAGTAGTGTTGTAGTAATGTTGTTGGACCATAGTCCAATCGACCTCGAGGTCTAATTGTAAATTACTTGAATGTGTAGTTCCAGAAAATATCCATACCCCCCCCCCCCCCCCCCCCCCCGCCAGTGAAGGTGGTCGGAGGTATTCCCCCACCCCTCTGGAATTTCCAACTCCTGGAAAGAAATTAATACAGTAACTGTTAAGGAAAAAGTGCATTTTACCCCCCCTCCCCCTCTCCCCTTCCCCTTTCCAATCCCCTCCATGGGGGTTTATGGATATTTTCTGGAACTACAGAATCACTTGTGTCGGAATGCAGCCTTCATCAGGAATAACAGATAATTATGACAAGTAAATTTAAACAATCACAAGTTTCAGTGCGCGCACACGGGGGATGGTCTACGCGTGCAATCACCACCCTGGCGCCAAGCGGCCTCGATCTAGAAGTGGGAGTATCCATGGTTTGAAAGTACGCGCAGACCATCTCGCACGCACTAGAACTTGTGTGTTTTTTTTATATTTAATCGTCCTACTTATCCATTATTCCCGATAAACACAGCAAGGGATTGGTCACGTGGTATGATTGCCTACGCGCTATTCCCAGACGAGAAATGGATTTGAATTTCTCGCGGTCGCGGAACCACGAATCCGGCTATAAATACAAACTAAAGCACAAAGCAAGCGAATATTCGTTTGATGAGCATATTTCCTTAACGCGCTTTGTTTTTTTGCCGAAAAAAGAAAAACAGGGAGAAAGTATTACTTTCTAGGAATAAGGTAAGCTAAGATATTGGATATTTCTTGTGACTTGTTGAGCTGGATGACTTGAAAACTACAGTAATAGCACTGTTCTCGGAGTCCGTTTTATCGCTCGCACTCCTTGGAATAAGTTATAACCGAATTTAACTAATTCACAGATTAAATATATCTAACGTACTTAGAAACCAAGATCAAACCCTGGACGCAAAAAAAAAAAAAAAACTAAAAATGTTTTCACTACTTTTCTAGCATCAATGTACTTTTCTAGCATCAATGTAAAATCATTCAATATCAAATTAGAGACATTTTTGAAAACATAGTGTGCCCATCCCTTAAATAAATGGATTGTTTGCGACGAGTTACAAATGAAAGGAAATTTGAACATTCATTTTCTTGTTGTGACGAGTGTTTTTTATTTAGTTGCTTTTATCACACTTCGTTGAATTTAATACAAGCATTTGAACCTATTATCACCTGTGCCGGCCCGGAGAAGTACGCACAACCCAAAAAAATTCATAAATAAAAAATAAACACAACAAGATGAAGATACTCTGGCATCAGTCTAAGGGATAAATGTTCTTTTGAAGGTATGCATCCAACCAAGGTGATAGCAACTACTCTTTGGCTAAATAATAGTTCAGGTTCTTAGAGAAATCTCAAATCAAACAAGGGAAAACAGCAGAATTAACCCAGTGAACTAAATGCTCAAAATACCACATAAGGGAAAGAGATCAGCAAACACAGCCTAAGACACAAATAGATAATGTTATTCTAATCCTCAAGGTCCATTTCCGTGGCATCAAAACATAATGGCCTCTCCGTGAAGGCTTCTGGAATCATCTTGCTGCCGTCACACATTGCAAAGCATTGTGGGAGTTTCACGGAAAAATTCGTCATGAAAATGACCACGCCTCCGCCCGATTGTTGACAGCTTTTTAGAAGTCTTTTCACCCCGAAGCCAAACAAATTAGTTATAGGTCATACAGACCCAGAATAGCACTGTAAACAATTTTAGAATCAATTTAGTTACAGAAAGGACAGCATATAAGGGAGCTTTGGTGATTCATTAGTCCAGACTACTGTAGTCAGATATAGAGTTTTTCAAGACCTTATGGTCTAATTGTGAAGTCCTAAGGAATGAACTAGAGGTAATCTCAATGAGGTTTGACGATTACTCTGTTCATAATAATGGCTCATTTTGGCCTAACTGTCAATTTGATCCATTTACTTATGGGGTCCCCTCCCCTACCTGGAAAGCTGGTGTTTCTAACATTGCTTTCCCCAATCAGTGTTAACATTGCTTTAATAATAAAAATCTTTTTTAAAATCATTTTTGGGTCAAACATGTTACAACACAGTGTAACACACATTTAAACAAATTGCAATCCCTCATATGTTCATGAAAGCCCTCAGGTATCCCAGTCAACCCTGCGTGCAGGGTCTAGTTTATGAGAAAAAATTGAAGCAATCATCAATTTGTGCTAGCAGCAACGAGGGATAAGAGATACTCAGCAGATTGGATACTGCTGAGTAGGTGCAATAAAAAAAACTCAAAATAATCGGGGAGGTATCTTTCTTTTGTTAAATTGAGCTAAGCACTTTAAAAATGATAAGCATTTCTACAATCCATTTTTAGGCCAATTATAGCTATAGCTCATCTTATGGAAAGGTCATTATTTATCGGGGGAGAGCTGTCAAGTTAATTTTTTCCGGTTCAAAAATTTGGACCCTCCCCCCATTTAAAGTCCAATCAAAGGCTCTGTGAGCTAACTCGTGAATGCAAATTTATTTTCCTAGTTATTTTTTTGTGTGCATAAAAGATATATTGGATACTGAACAAAGCATGAACACATCCAAGATGCATAAAAATGTCCTTATACCTTTTTTCCTAATTTTTTTTTTCTTTTCGATGTCATGACACACCAAGAACAGTATACTTAATTGTTATCATAAAAAATAAACAAAAAGATTCAGCGCCCTCAGTAGGAATCGAACCCGGGAAGCTGGGGTCATAGACCAATGTTCGCACTGCTAGACTAACGTGCCATTACTGAGCAAAGTAGTAACTAAAATTATTTTTATTACTATGGGTATCGTAATGATCGAAAAGCTTTTTGCTAGCATGAAAATTTCAGCATATTCTTTCTGGAAACAAAATACAATACCCGCAATAATTGATCACGCTACTGTCATACAATGTGTTTTATATGCTATTAACATTCTAGAAAAGCGCAAAATCGTTATTCGATGAAGAAGCGGGGGCCATATGTTTGTACGAGTTTTGTTTGATATTTAGTTTAGTTGATTGGGAGGAATTGTGAAAAAGTAATTTGTGGAGATCTATCCTCTTCTATTCTGTCCATTGAACAGAGTTTTTATTTTCTTTTTACCCTGCGACCAGGGACCCAGCTAACAGATCATTTACCTTATGTTTCTCGAACTTAAAAGTCGCAGTTTTACTAGTCGCTCTTTCAGCACAAATTCGAACAAACAACGCGAAAACCAGCGGCGTAGCCAGGATTTTTAACAGGGGGGGGGGGGCAAAAGGCCCTTTCAAGGCATTTTCTTCTGTATTTTAGATAATGTCTCATACATTTACTGTATTTTTAGCTGATAGAAGGGGGGGGGGGGGAGGCGTTCCCCCTGGGCCACCCCCTTGGCTACACCCCTGAAAACCAAGAGACACGAATCGGCAAGTACTAAAAGAAAGAGAATTTAAAGCTTTGTTAGCATTTTACTTGTTTTGTTTGCAAAATAACAACTTGAACTGGACTGAACCGTAGAACCCACATGGAAGACTTTTCTGAAAATACTAGCTTATATTTATTTTACGGCTATACAAACAAATGACCGTAGCGGTCACAGGTCGATGCCTAAGCAATTTTATAGTACAAAGCTTTAACCGGTAAAAGTTGAACACCGGAAGTTTACAGGATGACCTAAGGATTGCTGTGTTTGCAAAAGCACAGAAAGACCATAAAAAGTTTACGGATTAGTGATCCAATGATGGAGTGACATCGGAGTCCCCACATTAACTCGTACATGTGTTACGAGGTTTTTGGGTGTGGTTCTTTTATGGTATTGGGGGTAGCCGGGGATCGTACACGCTGAGCAAGGGTTGGCCGTCTTCTTTGTTCTTTATTGCACCGCTTGAGTGTTTACAAATGGTAGAGCTACCACTGGCTAGCGGAAGGTTGGCTGTAAGAAGGCAAGTACTTTCGGAAGGTAGAGAAGGGACATCTCTTTCCCGGAAAGTTGACGAAGCCAACTTTAGAGAGTCCTGACAAAACCAACCTAGAGCACTGACGTGTAGTGTCCTCGCAACAGTTACAGTACATTCCTAGAGCTAGTTACTATGCTGCTCAATTTATACTAATCTCATTAATAAACTGGTCAAACTGGTTTTAAGGATGATGTAAGAATAGAAGATCGGGTGTTGACTTTGGGAAGAAAATCAACGATGAAATAATAAATTACTTAGAATAGATTCCTTCGATAGAAATAGCAAGAGCAGGATAAAAGGAAAAGATTGACTATAGTTATATGCAAAATTAAATAATGTAACAGGGGTAAGATTAAGGATAAAGATAATCATTAAACTGTTATTTTAGCCTGGCAAATATAAAACCTGTTTTGCTAAACAGTAACTACGCATGCTTAGTCAAACAATGAAGAGATCCACGTAAAGCAGATATGTGAAATGTCGAATTGAAAGTGAAAGTAAATATCTGACGTGTTTGAAACGACTTTTGCATAGATTAACAATTCCTTCATAACACATGCTTCGCATTCCCGAGTTAAAATCTCAAAAAGGCGACTAAAAATAGTGGAGTAAATGCCGACGTCACAAAAAGTTATCAAAACGTGGAGTAATAAGGAGTAATATCTATAACCAAAATTCATTGGCTACTAAATTATTGTCTGACTCTTCTCAATATCAGATTCCAGAGAAACCTACCACGAATACGCGCTACTGAAGATTTATCACAAATGCAACGCGAAAAGAAACAGTCGAGTGCCTGTGTGTGACCACGTTATGTGTGACTTGTGACTCTTAGTTTGTGGTAAACACATGGAGTTAAACAGTTCATTCT
Organism: Nematostella vectensis; assembly: GCF_932526225.1. Lineage (NCBI taxonomy): Eukaryota > Metazoa > Cnidaria > Anthozoa > Actiniaria > Edwardsiidae > Nematostella > Nematostella vectensis. Next base: position 13,249,648 of record NC_064047.1, read on the forward strand.
AGCTATGAAATAAAATATTGAAAATCTCAATAATATTTGTACTTGGTTGTTGTGTTTCCAAGTGGACTGGATGAAATTCTAAGCTTTTAACTCGCGAATATTTCGCGAGTTACGCTGTTGAGTCTCACCCAATACAAGGAAAAAGGTAACACACTCTGTCTGGATGGACGCTATAGAAGCTGCAGAATTAATTCGCTTTGGCCCCCTCGAAATTCAATATTTTGGCAAACTTCGCGTAAAAAACCTTTCGAATTTCTAGGAATCGAATCGAAAGCGGAAGTGATACTCATTTCATGTCACCTCTCCAGCTTTATTACGCTGAAGACAAATAAATAGACTTATTAAGCCCCCTTACAAATAAAGGAACAGTTAATAGTTAAAAAGTGTGGAAATATGCGAGATAAATACCTGTTACTTCTGTTCTCCAGGGACTTGTGACAACTCCGTCTTCTTAAACGAATCTCTAGCCGCCAGTGCTGAAAAACGCAAGACTAGTTCCAGTACCGCGCGGTTAAACCAGCCTTTTTGTTTTGAAATGGCGGCTTTTTACCGGCGAACTGTCACATTTTGACGAATGCTAAGAAATTTAAACCAAACCTAAGGCTATAATTTTCTTTATGACTCCCTCATTATCACACAAATCTGTCATCTTTTGTACAGTATGGTTTTAATGCTGTACAGTTAGTCAAATTAGTGACTGAAGTCAGCCTTTCGTACCTTTTCTCGAATGTTTCAACACTACGATTGTGCTTGTTTTCGCCAGAGCACGCGCATGCGCATACGTTATTCAGCACTGTCTCTCTAGCCTGAATTTCAGCCGGGGCCTGGGTCCTACGTTTCACTCCACTTTTCAGCCGGGGCCTGGGTCCTACGTTTCACTCCCCATAAAGCCCCAAAGGGGAGTGAAACGTAGGACCCAGGCACCGGCTGAAAATCAGGCTAGCGAATCTCAAATCAATGAAAGCCTTGATTGACCACAGGTATCCCAAGCTCACAGTTTGTTATCTGACATACATAAGGGTGTTCGGAAGTTAGGTTGCTAGGGAAATTTTAAATTACCGTAGATCTGGCCGTATTAAAACCGCCTTTTTCAAGATTCAAGATTCACGATTTGAACTCTTACCAGAACGAAGTGAAAGGTAGGCAAGTAATTTTGGACATATTTCACGTTCCGTCCTCAAAAACACAATTACTCCCGCTTAATCGCGCTCACATCACGGTAACATCCTCACAAATAGTTGGAATCCAACCAGCCCAAACCTCAGTGCCACACGATTTTCCATTGCAGAGTAATCCGGCAGAATATTCGTCTTTTTGTCGTAATAGGCTTGACTACAATGAATTTGGCAACCGTCTAAATTGCCTTGTCCCCGCGAGCGCAAAAACATCCCGTGTACATGTGGCTGCGTAGATTTGGTATGGGTAAAAAAGGTCCCTGACTAGTTTTTTTTCTGCCCGGAGATATGTGTGATGTTTTTTTTTTTTTTTTGCCCTGATTTTGATGTTAAGGGCACGTTTTTTGCATATGAAGAAAACGTTGTCGTTTTGGGAGTCTGGTACCGAGGAATTTTAGTTTCTTTTCAAAGACTTTCACCATTGACTAAAGATGGTCACACTCACTGTTTTTCTCTTCTGATTACAAGTCATACAGTTCACGAAGCACCCTAGCGGTACGACAACCTTAAAAATGGTAAGAGTTATGCTGTTTTTCCAAATAAGGGATATATTACTTTTCTAATATGGAAGTGACCGCGTTTGGGAAAAACGACCACGCAAAAACCTTTTCGAGCTTAGAGCAGACTACTCCCACGGAAGGGACACCTTTTTGGGCTCGCGGAGACGGGGCAATTTCGACGGTTGTTTCTTGCCCTATGTTTACCGTAAATAAAAATAGGGACAAATAAAGAGCTTGTTGGGCTACCTGTGGACTATGTATACAAAAAATCACAGAAAAAGACGTTTTAAAACAATTGTTTTGGGTCTATTTCGGTCATTACTATGGCGTGAAGTTATACGACTATTGTACGGTGATTCCTATGCCCTGTTTCAATGACAACCAATGAGTCTATGTAAAACCATCTTTATCGCCGAAATTGGCAATTTATGGTGTGAATAGATTATAGCTTTGATACTGTAATCACGTGATAAAATATCGTCATTACCCCTTTGTAAATTATGCTGCTGCCATTATGAATTAATTCCTTGACTAACATTGATTTAAAGTTTATTTCTATTGCTGCCACCACATGGTATGAAATTAAACAACTGCTTACTGTCTATGGTTTGGTGCGGTTGCTATGGTAACCATTATTATGTATCTCTTTGAAAAAAAAAAGCGATTACGTTTGGGAACCCGGTAAATTTTACCTTGCGATGTTATATAATAGTCTTGGAAACATCTTTAACCCTACCTTTAATTGTCAAAATTCTCCAAATCATGTCCGATGAACACATGATGCAGGCCTGTTAGACCCTTACAAATATCTTCACCAAGTGCTGTGTCTCGTGTGATGCAGAAGTGCTTGGTGCGCGTCTGTGGCGAAGGCGCATGGGCACGCTCAACCCACATGGAAGACTTTTCTGAAGAAACTAACTTATATATACTTTACGGGCACAGGTCGATGACAAAGCGGTTTCGCGTAAGGAAGGCGGAGAAGATGCCCGTTGTGTTTGCCAGGGGTAGCAGGGCGAGAACCGTCGAGAAGGTAGAAAGCTTTGCCGCGCCTCTCAGCCCATTTTCGGGGGGTTTTACTAATGCGAGGGGTTGGGTCTCGTGGGGTGTGCTAAGTGGGGGCAGGGACCCGCGATAGAAACGCGGGCAACAGGTTCCGAGAAAGTGAAGAGCGTCGCCGCGAATCCCAGCCAATTTCGGAAGTTTACTTGGGCTTCCAATGCCGGGGTGTATCATTTGGGCCTCATGGGGGAGTGGTAAGGAAGGAGTAGAGGGGGGTGGGGGGCATCACGGTCGCGGGGTGGCAGCCCCCTTTGTGGGGTAACGGGTGGGAAGCAAGACACGAACACGATGTGGTGTGGTCTTCTTTATGTGCCTTTATTCACAAAGGTAATAGTACTAATTTATCTCGTTTTCTACGGGACTGCGAAATTTTCCCATCTTTGTGAAAAAGCAACTAAGCCCGCGTTGCCTACTGGTACTGCTAAATTTTCCCACCTTTGGGAAAACAACAGGAAGCTCGAGACTGAAATCGCGAGAGACCCTACGCGACCACTTCTCTATCGACCCTTTCTTTAGACTAGTCGTCTATAGGGAAAGCAAAGCCTTAGAGAGAGAGTAAAACTGTGTCACGCACTGTGTCACGCACTGTTTCGAAAACCAAATGCTCAAAGGAACGCATGCCTCAGCGACGGTTATGCCCGCACTCGATACAGGGGAACCGAAGTAAAGAGCGGAGGCCCCGAATATAACCGATTTACCGCTACTTCCACGCCTTTCTGGTCCTACGTGACCCAGCTGTTTCCAGAGAAAGCGTACGAGGGGAAATTATACGAGTAGCCTACGTCACCAATCCTCCCGTGAATGCGATATTAATTTACTGATGTTAGGAACCGTGAATGCGATATTAATTTACTGATGTTAGGTACCGTGAATGCGATATTAATTTACTGATGTTAGGTACCGTCTCCTGTTGAGCTTTACGTAGGCCGAATGCTGGCGTCCTCTAGAAAGGCAAAAGAGACGACAAGACAGAGTCATTCTTTGCGGGTCTGTGCAGGACTACCTAATATGGGCATCCGCCATATTAGGGCAACGACATGACGTAATATTATTTGTAGTTAAGGAAACTAGAAATGTCTATATAAGACAACAAAACCTAGTAACTTGGGTTAAAAAAGCTAGAAGTTGACTTGTTAAGTGCTCTCTGATCAAAATAGTGCTCCAAACCCGAATTGCGCTAAAATAGTGCCGAGCACAATCTGGAAAGGCCTATCGTTCACGTGGCCGCGCTTATTTCGTATAGCTGGACAGCTCCGTTAGGTATATCCGTTTAGATGTTGTAAACATCTGGTGTTGTCGAGCGAAAAGATTCGGTTACGGGTCTCCTCTAACGCGGGACGTCGGGATGGTACGGGTAGTTCCTATAGCGTGGAGTACCAAACGGGGGACAGTACGTGGAGTCTGGCTTGCCCAAGAGCAAAGTGTGCCGAAGTCCCAGTCACCCTTAGTAACGTTCTAGCGGGGTCTCGGACTGGTTTTGGAATTGCGCACTATTGACAAGATGCTTTAGGTTTGGTCCGTATTCGTGGGTAACGATAGAGTTTGCGGAATAGTACACGAGTCCCGCAGACGAGTGTCTCGGGGTCCTAGTCGTATGCGTGTCCGACCTGCAAGCTATAAGCCATACAAGGCCCATCCCAAACCGTATTAAAGCTTAGCGCGTTTGGACCAAATTCTAGTAGGGCATTATAATATATATATATATTGTGGGCAAAGGAAAAAAGCAACCAAACAGCCAGAAAGCCGCGGTCCCTCAGCGTTAGAATATCGACATCTCCGAGAGCGTCAAAACGGCTATCAAGAGTCTGAGTGGCCTGGTGTATCACCATCAAGAGTCTGAGTGGCCTGGTGTATCACCAAGCCCATCAAGAGTCTGGGGATGAGAGTCTGGGGATGAGAGTCTGGGGATGAGAGTCTGGGGATGAGACTCTGAGGATGGCATTCGGCCTGTCCCTGTAGCAGTAACTTCGTATCACACACGGAGCACCTCATGTCGAGCACGTGACTCACTGTTAGCACGTGGTGCGCTCCTGTAACCCGAAGGCGTTGTCGAGCGGGAGCCTGCGGACTCTGGTAGTGGTCTGCGTGCCGTACACGGAGACTCCCGTGTATATAAAGCGTACGTTATCCACTATCTGGTCTGCGTGCCTCACACAGAGACTCCCGTGTATATAACGCGTACATTATCCACTATCTGGTCTGCGTGCCGTACACAGAGACTCCCGTGTATATAACGCGTACGTTATCCACTATCTGGTATGCGTGCCGTACACAGAGACTCCCGTGTATATAACGCGTACGTTATCCACTATCTGGTCTGCGTGCCTCACACGGAGACTCCCGTGTATATAAAGCGTACGTTATCCACTATCTGGTCAGCGTGCCGTACACAGAGACTCCCGTGTATATAAAGCGTACGTTATCAACTATCTGGTCTGCGTGCCGTACACAGATATTCTCGTGTATGTAAAGCGTAGGTCCATGTATATGTGTATATAAGTCTGTAGTCTATGGTGAATAGGAGGCAAGGCTGGTTGATAGTCTTACCTTGTACGCGATGCACAGTGCCCCACCCCGCATAATTTCCATCCGAGGCCAGGTACAGCCATCACAAGCCGCGGCCTGTTCACATGGTTCACTTCGCGTGTCCCACTTAGCACACTTCCCGAGACCCAGCCTCTCGCATTATAAAAAAAAAAAAAAAACGAAAATGCGCTGGGAGGCGCGGCGAAGCTCTCCACAGGGTCCCCCTGGCAGACACAACGAACACTTTTACGAAACACACTTACGCGAAACTGAGACTTTTTTTTACAATTTTCTTCATGTTTGATGAAAATTTCCCTAAACAATTATATCGTCCTCCGTGAGTGTTTTGTTTGGTTTTATGTTAAATAATTATCTGATCATTCTTCGCGCAAAATGAAACAAGAAATTAAAGGACTTTGAGCTTTAAATGATAACGATAACATTTCCGATAAAGTTTTTCTCTCCCGGGATTTAATTGTATTTCTTTTTACATTTCATTATTTTCATTTTTCATTTCATTTGATCAGGTAAAACGCACATCGAAATAACCAAACCGAAAAATGATCTAGGAATGTTATTTTTCTTGTCTCAACAGGTCTCTCGAATAATATATATCAACCAGCTGTGCTTAGGATAAAAGCTTGCGGGTCTTAAAATTACAGCTGCAGTACAAAGAGGTTCACGGAATCCATGCTTTGCTATTGTCAACACTCCGTTGCTATTGTCTTAAAAACAATGGGAATATCGTCCATACAATGCCGACATGTGCTAGCGGAAGAGCTCATTCATTCAATCGCACTTCTTTATTCAAATAAAGCTAATATATACAAATCTCGTAATACGGCTTAAGTAAGATCAACCATCATAGAGGAGAAATGTTTCTTATGGATAGATTTTATAACATATTACATTCTTTTTTGTATTTATTTATTTCTGCTTGTTGCTTTTGAAGCTAAGGGGGGACTAAATGTTTGCCTCGATTCTTTAGTTCGAATTAACTATATTGCTTTTCATCACTATCGAGACAGCCTTAGACCATTATTACGACGATTGAGTACTTCAAATGGACTCAAGCGCATATGACACACCGTAATCCTTGAGTTCACTCCAGTAGTCCTACATCTTTCTCAAATTTCTAGTGTGTCGGTCAAAACGCACAAGTCAGGCAGCTCGTAAAGTTTGTCTAACTCCATGGCGTAGCATAACCCTGTAAGAATGTCTTCATCGACGGAATCAATGTCTCTTACAGAAGCTTTGAGGTTACACGCGCTCAAAATACGCTCCCCTTTAATTATCAGTCTCTTGCCATTCGCGAAGCCGGCGAGGTTTTTCTTCGGGTAATAGTTCATTGCGTTCACAGAATTATTTGTTCTTTGCTGAGCAACCAATCGGGAATTACTCGTCGAAATTTGCCAGGTATTATAAGCCGCAGTCGACATTATCAAAATAATATTTTGAAAGTTTGTGCTAAAATACTTTCCTTTGCTCCTGCACGTCGAGTCTTCTCTTGTTCAAAATTTTTCAATGCCTCTCTTTCATCTAGCCACGACTTCCGTAAATTTAAACAGTGCAAAGCTTCTTGAAACAATATTGAGGCTTTCCAGGTTTTATGCGTTTTCTTTCCAGAAGAAATTTTCCATTCAGTGATCGAGCTCTGTCGTTGCTTCCTCGGGTTGCGAAATAATTGCTCTAGCATGCGAACAGCTTTTTATAGCAGAACTCACGGGCCAACAAGACGTGAAAGCACGTTGTTTTTAACCGAAAACAAAGGGTACCCGAAGCTCTACAAACAATAACATGTCGACATCACAAGAGGAACAAAGTAGCGCCTTTGTGTGCTTCTAATAGGTCCCTTTGAAAAATCAAATAAAGGACTCGACAAAAACATATCTTTTTCTCGGTTGTTTGCCGATAAGGGGAATTAGACTTGCTAAATCTTAGGGGGTCAGGTGGATTATTTTCACCTGTCTAACTAAATTTGCCTCAGGACATTGAAAGAGAAAGCTTCTAAAGAAACTTGGGAAATTAGTATGGTCATTAGCTAGACAATAATTACCATTAAGAGCACGGGTATAATTTCAAGTCTGAAAGGTATGGTGAAATTTTGTACTTTTCTATACGAAGAGCTTTAAAGGAGAGGTTTTCTGAAAGTAAAAAATTCCTTATTTTTATCAACAGTGAAGAAATACACTCTATTAGGGGTGGGTCGCCATAAGTGTCACTGTGTTATACAACTGTTGTATTTCATTAGGTGCCGTGCGTTCTTTTTCTCTCATAAAAACCTTTTTCATATAGTTTTGCCCTGGAATGTCATTAAAAGGTAAGGAATTTTACGAGAACATGTCCATCCTTAATCAATGCCTCGCGCATGATTATGCCAGCAACATCCACTCACTAATCGATTAAATTTTCTGTAAATCAGAACCTTGAAAAGTGGCATCTAGCGGCGTAAGAATCCTCTTTACAATACCATCAATTCAGTGTCAGAGATTTCAGGCTGACAAGGCTAATTGAAATTAAAACGTTCTTACGAAAAGAGTGAAACACTGTTTTATATTTTCTCATAAAGGTATAACACCAACAATACAATTGCTACCAATAGAATACAAAACGCTCACGTTCCATTATTTGTTTCGATTACACATTGCAAATAAAAAAATCCCGATAATCTTTGTTTAGACCACGTGTAGAACATGTTATCCGGCATAGCTATACAATGACTCTGAGATCAGCAGAGAGATAGCCCTATTGGTTTCCATAACTTGAAGAATTGGTTATCAGCTGTGGCCAACAGAAGGTCTGTAAAAGTAATTATGCAGCGAGAAAAAAAACTAAGGATATACTTAGCATACATAACACATGATCCATATTACATAGGACATGGACATTTTCGTTGAAATCTAACAGTATTCTAAGAGGATTACATTTCGAGCTGTAGTTAAATGAGATGTTCGAATGGCTATCAATAAAAACAAGGTCCTATAATAATAACGGCACGGACTACGCCAATATCAATAAGGTTTTATGAAAAGGCACTAATTTAGTCAAGACGCACCCACTTTGAAAAGTTACACACCAAAGTGAAAAATAATTTGTAGCAAGATCTGCAAAAGTCAAATCAATGACCACAGCAATTATAAAATATCGAGGCATGATCTCTTTCATACACATGGTGGGTTTGAAATTAAAATTTTGGATTTATCATAAAGAAATGACACGCTGGACTATGTAACATGAATAATGTAATCGTGTTATTTTACACCTGTGTTAAGATAGACAAACCAAGACAAAAAGTCACAGAGTGTGCGCGTGTCATCTCTATTAGTCAAACATATGCCTGAGATAGGAGGAAAAAAAAGCAATTATGGGACCTGCTTACACTCGTGCGCGACAAACAATTCTTTTGCACCTGAAGTCAACATTTACATTAGAATGACCACACTCTTTGGGCGAAATCCCTCCAATCGGAGACCAAGACGGAGTTTTCAAAGTTTGAAAGAAAATTGAGAAGTGAATGACCCAATTTGTTATATGTCGAATTCCTTCTTTCATCGCAAACGTTTTCCAAGACGAATCCCCATGCGAAACTCCTCCCAAAAAGCATATTTTCTGGACACGCAGTTATACCATGCAAATCGGTGAATTACATATCAGTTTCATCGCTAGAAATTCAATGCATCCTACAATAAAACCGCCCTATTTTATCCCCAAAGCCTCAAATATGAAAAATAATATTTCCCAAAATGACAATATATTTTAATATTCAAAATAAAACCCAAACAACAGTATCATGCAAGTGGAAAGTCCAGATTCAATCAAATATAACGATAATAATTAAATAATTTTTATCCCGTTCTTTCGCGACCACACTTTCTAACGATTCAAGTAACCCGACTGACAACTCCAATATATTTCAGAATTCGGACCAAAAAAATCATATATTTTAAAAATATAGCTCTTTGGGATAGAGAACAAAATAATATTCCTAATCGAACAAAACCCATGCTTAACCCATGTTTTTCCCGTTATTTGACCAAGGGAATACGTAAAATGCCCAAAATCAATCAATTTTGTATTTTTAAAATTTGAAATGCTGCCCATGAAGAATAAGATTGATTTATTTGTGTTAAACCAAAAATTATAATCTGTGGATAAATTTGTGGTACTCGTGCACGCAAAGAGAACTAAAAACATGTGATTGTTGAGTTATGACCGAATTTGTAAAAACTCTTATTAACACGAACCCACAAAACTATTCAAAATGACCTTTAATGAAAAATTTATACTATTATACATGCTTATTTACAGATTCATACAAATAATTTAAAGCAGCACTTTCCAAATTGCTTTTCTTCTGTTTGATATTTTGTTCTAATTTTGTAAAATTAAAGTAGCAGCCCTCAAACAATTGATACGGTTATCAACTTGCATAATAACTTGTGCGCTTTTACTCCGAATCGTAGTTGATCCTTGGGACGTTTTCTGGAAGTAAGAAAACAGGTCAACAAAAAATAGCTCTTCGAGTTTCCATCAATATATTTTCAGTAATGGCGCCCTGGTAAATAGCTTGCATATATATCTTCTACAAACTAGCAATGAAGTAAGCGTGTGTAGGGTTGGCAATATATCTTCTAAAAACTAGCAATGAAGTAAGCGTGTGTAGGGTTGTCAATATATCTTCTACAAACTAGCAATGAAGTAAGCGTGTGTAGGGTTGGCAATATATCTTTTACAAACTAGCAATGTGTCAGCGTGTGTAGGGTTGGCAATATATCTTCTACAAACTAGCAATGAAGTAAGCGTGTGTGGGGTTGGCAATATATTTTCTACAAACTAGCAATGAAGTAAGCGTGTGTGGGGTTGGCAATATATCTTTTACAAACTATCAATGAAGTAAGCGTGTGTAGGGTTGGCAATGAAGTAAGCGTGTGTAGGGTTGGCAATGAAGTAAGCGTGTGTAGGGTTAGCAATGAAGTAAGCGTGTGTGGGGTTAGCAATGAAGTAAGCGTGTGTAGGGTTGGCAATGAAGTAAGCGTGTGTAGGGTTAGCAATGAAGTAAGCGTGTGTGGGGTTGGCAATATATCTTTTACAAACTATCAATGAAGTAAGCGTGTGTAGGGTTGGCAATGAAGTAAGCGTGTGTAGGGTTGGCAATGAAGTAAGCGTGTGTAGGGTTGGCAATATATCTTCTACAAACTAGCAATGAAGTAAGCGTGTGTAGGATTGGCAATATATCTTCTAACAAACTAGCAATGAAGTCAGCGTGTGTAGGATTGGCAATATATCTTCTACAAACTAGCAATGAAGTAAGCGTGTGTAGGGTTGGCAATATATCTTCTACAAACTAGCAATGAAGTAAGCGTGTGTAGGGTTGTCAATATATCTTCTACAAACTAGCAATGAAGTAAGCGTGTGTAGGGTTGGCAATATATCTTCTACAAAATAGCAATGAAGTAAGCGTGTGTAGGGTTGGCAATAAATCTTCTACAAACTAGCAATGAAGTTAGCGTGTGTAGGGTTGGCAATATATCTTCTACAAACTAGCAATGAAGTAAGCGTGTGTAGGGTTGGCAATATATCTTCTACAAACTAGCAATGAAGTAAGCGTGTGTAGGGTTGGCAATATATCTTCTACAAACTAGCAATGAAGTAAGCGTGTGTAGGGTTGGCAATATATCTTCTACAAAATAGCAATGAAGTAAGCGTGTGTAGGGTTGGCAATAAATCTTCTACAAACTAGCAATGAAGTTAGCGTGTGTAGGGTTGGCAATATATCTTTTACAAACTAGCAATGAAGTAAGCGTGTGTAGGATTGGCAAAGAAGTAAGCGTGTGTAGGGTTGGCAATATATCTTCTACAAACTAGCAATGAAGTAAGCGTGTGTAGGGTTGGCAATATATCTTCTACAAACTAGCAATGAAGTAAGCGTGCATAGGGTTGGCAATATATCTTCTACAAACTAGCAATGAATTAAGCGTGTGTAAGGTTGGCAATATATCTTTTACAAACTAGCAATGAAGTTAGCGTGTGTAGGATTGGCAATATATCTTCTACAAACTAGCAATGAAGTAAGCGTGTGTAGGGTTGGCAATATATCTTTTACAAACTAGCAATGAAGTCAGCGTGTGTAAGGTTGGCAATATATCTTCTACAAACTAGCAATGAAGTAAGCGTGTGTAGGGTTGGCAATATATCTTCTACAAACTAGCAATGTGTCAGCGTGTGTAGGGTTGGCAATATATCTTTTACAAACTAGCAATGAAGTAAGCGTGTGTAGGGTTGGCAATATATCTTCTACAAACTAGCAATGAAGTAAGCGTGCGTAGGGTTGGCAATATATCTTCTACAAACTAGCAATGAAGTAAGCGTGTGTAGGGTTGGCAATATATCTTCTACAAACTAGCAATGTGTCAGCGTGTGTAGGGTTGGCAATATATCTTCTACAAACTAGCAATGAAGTAAGCGTGTGTAGGGTTGGCAATATATCTTCTACAAACTAGCAATGAAGTAAGCGTGCGTAGGGTTGGCAATATATCTTCTACAAACTAGCAATGAAGTCAGCGTGTGTAGGGTTGGCAATATATCTTCTACAAACTAGCAATGAAGTAAGCGTGTGTAGGGTTGGCAATATATCTTCTACAAACTAGCAATGAAGTAAGCGTGTGTAAGGTTGGCAATATATCTTCTACAAACTAGCAATAAAGTAAGCGTGCGTAGGGTTGGCAATATATCTTCTACAAACTAGCAATGAAGTAAGCGTGTGTAGGGTTGGCAATATATCTTTTACAAACTAGCAATGAAGTCAGCGTGTGTAAGGTTGGCAATATATCTTCTACAAACTAGCAATGAAGTAAGCGTGTGTAGGGTTGGCAATATATCTTCTACAAACTAGCAATGTGTCAGCGTGTGTAGGGTTGGCAATATATCTTTTACAAACTAGCAATGAAGTAAGCGTGTGTAGGGTTGGCAATATATCTTCTACAAACTAGCAATGAAGTAAGCGTGCGTAGGGTTGGCAATATATCTTCTACAAACTAGCAATGAAGTAAGCGTGTGTAGGGTTGGCAATATATCTTCTACAAACTAGCAATGTGTCAGCGTGTGTAGGGTTGGCAATATATCTTCTACAAACTAGCAATGAAGTAAGCGTGTGTAGGGTTGGCAATATATCTTCTACAAACTAGCAATGAAGTAAGCGTGCGTAGGGTTGGCAATATATCTTCTACAAACTAGCAATGAAGTCAGCGTGTGTAGGGTTGGCAATATATCTTCTACAAACTAGCAATGAAGTAAGCGTGTGTAGGGTTGGCAATATATCTTCTACAAACTAGCAATGAAGTAAGCGTGTGTAAGGTTGGCAATATATCTTCTACAAACTAGCAATAAAGTAAGCGTGCGTAGGGTTGGCAATATATCTTCTACAAAATAGCAATGAAGTAAGCGTGTGTAGGGTTGGCAATAAATCTTCTACAAACTAGCAATGAAGTAAGCGTGTGTAGGGTTGGCAATATATATCTTCTACAAACTAGCAATGAATTAAGCGTGTGTAATATGGGCAATATATCTTCTACAAACTAGCAATGAAGTAAGCGTGTGTGGGGTTGGCAATATATCTTCTACAAACTAGCAATGAATTAAGCGTGTGTAGGGTTGGCAATATATCTTCTACAAACTAGCAATGAAGTAAGCGTGTGTGGGGTTGGCAATATATCTTCTACAAACTAGCAATGAAGTAAGCGTGTGTGGGGTTGGCAATATATCTTCTACAAACTAGCAATGAAGTAAGCGTGTGTAGGGTTGGCAATATATCTTTTACAAACTAGCAATGTGTCAGCGTGTGTAGGGTTGGCAATATATCTTCTACAAACTAGCAATGAAGTAAGCGTGTGTGGGGTTGGCAATATATTTTCTACAAACTAGCAATGAAGTAAGCGTGTGTGGGGTTGGCAATATATCTTTTACAAACTATCAATGAAGTAAGCGTGTGTAGGGTTGGCAATATATCTTCTACAAACTAGCAATGAAGTAAGCGTGTGTAGGGTTGGCAATATATCTTCTACAAACTAGCAATGAAGTAAGCGTGTGTAGGGTTGGCAATGAAGTAAGCGTGTGTAGGATTGGCAATATATCTTCTAACAAACTAGCAATGAAGTCAGCGTGTGTAGGATTGGCAATATATCTTCTACTCAAACTAGCAACAAAGTAAGCGTGTGTAGGGTTGGCAATATATCTTCTACAAACTAGCAATGAAGTAAGCGTGCGTAGGGTTGGCAATATATCTTCTACAAACTAGCAATAAAGTAAGCGTGTGTAGGATTAGCAATATATCTTCTACAAACTAGCAACAAAGTAAGCGTGTGTAGGGTTGGCAATATATCTTCTACGAACTAGCAATGAAGTAAGCGTGTGTGGGGTTGGCAATATATCTTCTACAAACTAGCAATGAAGTAAGCGTGTGTAGGGTTGGCAATATATCTTCTACAAACTAGCAATGAAGTAAGCGTGCGTAGGGTTGGCAATATATCTTCTACAAACTAGCAATGAAGTAAGCGTGTGTAGGGTTGGCAATATATCTTCTACAAACTAGCAATAAAGTAAGCGTGTGTAGGGTTGGCAATATATCTTCTACAAACTAGCAATGAAGTAAGCGTGTGTAGGGTTGGCAATATATATTTTCTACAAACTAGCAATGAAGTCAGCGTGTGTAATATGGGCAATATATCTTCTACAAACTAGCAATGAAGTCAGCGTGTGTAATATGGGCAATATATCTTCTACAAACCAGCAATGAAGTAAGCGTGTGTAGGGTTGGCAATATATCTTCTACAAACTAGCAATGAAGTAAGCGTGTGTAGGATTGGCGATGAAGTAAGCGTGTGTAGGGTTGGCAATATATCTTCTACAAAGTAGCAATGAAGTAAGCGTGTGTAGGATTGGCAAAGAAGTAAGCGTGTGTAGGGTTGGCAATATATCTTCTACAAACTAGCAATGAAGTAAGCGTGTGTAGGGTTGGCAATATATCTTCTACAAACTAGCAATGAAGTAAGCGTGTGTAAGGTTGGCAATTGTAAACATAGATTTAGTCTCCTCCGCAGGCTTCTCTAAAATTTGAAAACCCGAGAGTGTATAAAAATAACTACGCGAGCTTCCTGTGGTGAACAGATTCCTTTGCTATAGGAGAAGGGGGAGCAATACCAAAAGAAAAAAATAGAGGCTTTGCTATTTGTTCCCAGGTCCTCGCGCTGAGCGCTCGTCGACTCACCACAGGATTCCCGAATAGCCTTGTTTTTATGCTGACTTCTGGGCATAAGCGTTGCCTGCGGAGGGAGCTACAAAGATTGTAAACATATTTTTTTTACTGTATTTCTTGTAAAAAGATCTAGTCAGCCACAACTTGGTTAATTGTTTTCTTTGGCATCTTATTTGGAGAATATTCGAAATAACCATCTTAAAACCAAGTTTTGAAATGACAGGGTCATTTTCCAAATAAAACAAAAAATATCCCAATAGCTCCCCAAAATTAACAGATGAAAATGGATGCTTTTCACCTCTGGAATACAAAATGGCGGATGACAATGACAGGAAGACAAATTCTCCATCCCTGCCCCATTCTCCATCCCTGCCCCATTCTCCATCCCTCCTCCATTCTCCATTCCTGCCCCATTCTCCATCCCTGCCCCATTCTCCATCCCTGCCCCATTCTCCATCCCTGCCCCATTCTCCATCCCTGCCCCATTTTCACCAAAACAGCGCAGGAGAACTCAAGCAGCTGCATTTTCTTACACTTGCTCGTGTATTTTCATTCCAGTGAGAATTGGAAAATCATGTGCATTGCCCTTGTATCCAATGTAAACAACACTAACCTTTGTCAAATGAATTTCCATTGAGTCTAGCGGCAGTGTAGAAAATAATTGGTAGAAAGCAGAAGAACACAGTAAGTGCTACCACCGAAACCAAATCCTTGTGGAAGTGAACACACTGGAACTCTTGGCTCCAGCGTTGACGGGTGAAATTCATCTGAACATACACAGCAACAAAATGTGAGGAGTGAGGAGTTTTCATTCAGTCATGCATTTTTCTTTACTCTTCTATGATTGCAAGTTCAAAGAATATACATATTTTTAAATGGGACAATTCTGGTCACTGCATACACATCTGATTACTGCATAACACACAGGGGAGCTAGCAGTTGGAGCTCTGATTTGGGGTTAACATGGGTTTTCAAATAAGCACATAAAGTATGTTTGTAAACAGTTTGTGCGAACACCAAATAGAGCACAATATGAGAATTTATAGATAGTTTCATATGGTTTTATTAGGTCCATTTCTAAACCTTGGCATGGACACTGTAAAAAGTTCCAGTATAAGTTAGCCTTTCTCAGAGCCTCATACATAGGCTTAAATTGTATAAAGAGCTTGTCAAGTAGGTGGGACAAAGCCTCGCTTATTTCAGCTGAACTAATCAGGGCATTACAAGCACAATAGTACAACAGAATCTTTGACACCATTGAGGGTTATTATAGAAGGCCAATCCTGCCTCCATTTCACTCCCCCGCACAATACGGAGTCAGACAAGGCATCTATTTCAATCAGCTAGTTCAAGCGAGTAACCAAGATATTTTCAATCAAGTATCGTCAATAACATATCAGACTTCATGGTTGTTAGTTTTCTTGCAAATAAACCGTGTTATTTTCAGTTTTAAACAAAAACAGATCAGTAGAGGCCTAATGGAGGTCCCTTATGTGAAGGTTGCACTTTAAAATAAACACTTACAGCAGATACAACATCGGCACAGATAGATGTCTCAACAAGATCTCCATACTCGCCGGCACCCGCTACTGTCCTGTAGGCTTTTTGTAGAGCAATGTACTGATTAAGGCACTTGGCACAGACATTGGTGACGATAGTCATGTTGTTGTTGGCTGGAGGTGTGACAGAGGAATTATGTGATGATGAGTTTGTCATGTGTGGTGCAGGAATCTGGATAAAGAACAAGTTTGAAATAAGTCAGTTTAAAGGCCATTTAGTTTCTAAAAAAAGGAATTTAATCTAAAGGTGACTTAATAAATATGATAAGCATAATTCTTTATCGTAGCATAGCTCCTTGATGGTACAGTAAACATGCATTGATTTGTATTACATATATTCTCTTTTTTTTATTTATAACCATACATTTGATTGGTTTAGTAACCTTCTGTTTAATTGTTTTATTAACTAACATTTGATTGGTTCATCAATCTTTTTTCTTTGGTTTGTGGTTTATAACCTCATATTTGACTGGTTTGTTAACCTCATAACCTTACACTAGTTTATCAACCTTCTATTTATTTGGTAAACTTACTCTTGATTCATTGATAAAGCAGTGATAGACAGCCTCTTGGGTCTTGAAGTAATCAGCAACAGCACTTTTCAATTCAGATGATTCTTCATCATCATAACAATCTGGAGACAAGATTTACATTGTTGAGAAAAAAAGACATACCTATTTTTTTAACCAACAGTCTAATGAAGACCTGTTAAAGGGTTCATCTTTGATAACAGTTAGTACAAGCATGCCTTCACCTTCATGTGTTCCTGCTTCAACTTTGTAAAAACAAAAATGAATTGAAAGATAATAGTATTGAAAGCTAAGAAGTGAAAAGAGTGAAGCAATCATGTAACCTCTTTTGCATCAATCTAATTGTCTTGCAATTACATTGATGGCTAGCAAAAGAATTTTGGATTGGTTGATACAATATTCTCAAAGTCTTTTTATTCCATGTTTGTTGTGGCTACACTGGCACTGTAGTCTTTGTTTAACGGCGTTGAGAAGGTGTCAAAACATGTGAGGACTGCCAGCAAGTTTGGACCTACTAAACACCCGACTTGTTTAAAAAAAAGAGAGTGATGTCAGGGAACATTTCTCCCTCTTCCTTCTTCCCCTTCCCCCAACCTTCCCCCTCCTGCCCACTGGCCATGACATTCCAGTCTGTCTGACCCTCGAGTCATGTAGTCTCCCTCTGGACTTGTCACACTAGAAGGCACTAACCAGGCTACTAGGGCTCAACCATCGCCTACCAGAACGAGTCCCGACTGGCTGCGAGGGAGACTACCAGTCATATTAACCTCCTAGTATTCACCACCCCCCATCTCGGACATTATCCCATAGGTCTCAAAGTGCCTGTCCTTCCGTCTATCTTCTAATGTTGAGCACAGACAACATCTAGATTCTAGATTCTAACAAATCGACTTAGAACAACTGGATTCATATTAAACACAAATATTACTATTTGTACGATGTACCAATTAGCCAGTTAATTCTGAATTAAAGGGGAATGATCGATCGGGTTAAAAACCGAGTGACTTACTTTCGCAATTGGAGCCTCTCCATAAATTTATCGCAAACGCGTAGACGTTGTTAACAATTTGATACTTCTCTGAGGAAACAAGCACATCTACGCAGCCATAATCCTTGTTGTATATGTTGGCTTTTGTCTCACAGACAGCATGGAATTCAAGTCTGCAACGCCGACAGAAGCGAAACGGGGTCGCCTGCTCCACCGCACACTTGGTGAAGTGAGAAACATTTCTAGCTAGTCCTTCTAACATTTCTTTGCACTCCTCGGGTAATTTGGGTCCATCGCTATCGTGGCTTTGTAGAGAAACATGGAAAAAAGAGCAAATAAGTAAAGCGAATGTTAAAAGTAAAATCTGGATGCTAGACTTCACCATGTTTGTCAAGACACTACGCATTCCACTTGACAAAACGTTGAAATATGTTAGGCGTTGCTTGATGGGGCACAGGGGCCCCAAACTAAGCTAGCCTATTTTGGTTTTATGCTACTGTTCATAAGAAATATTTTCATTCCCTTTAAAGATAGTATTAAAAAAATGTTTTTCTGACATTGGAAAAAATATCGAAAGACATTAGGACAAGAAAGATTTGTGATCTATTCACGCTGGATATAAATACAATTTATTCTCCCTCGTCTTACGAGAAGGTCCTATGGTGTAATGGTTAGCACTCTGGACTCTGAATCCAGCGATCCGAGTTCAAATCTCGGTAGGACCTAACTTTTTTTTCTCTTTCTTTTTATCATTTGTTATCATAGTAAACACAAGACGTACTGCAGTAACACGATAAAATGTTTTTAATGGAAAATATATATTTTTTTATTTTCTTGTGATCAGTGCCATACATTTTTGTCGGGTTTAACGAGAAAATTATAGGTTTTATAGCGCCTAGAATATGCGCCCTCAACCCTTTATAATGCGCCATTGACCTAACGTAAGGTCTTAGTTAGCCAAGTTTCATTTTTCAGCAAACCGGCTGTCAACACTAAGATCTTTTATGTGCATTTCCAGATGCCGCAAACTAGAATACATAACGGCCTAAAATAAGACCACCACCCTTCCCCACCACAATGAAAAAAAGAAACTCAGGGCTGTTCGCGCTTTTTTGTATTCAACAATACTGTTATATATGCTCCAAGTGGTGACAGGGTTGAATTGAAAATAAAGCCAGAACTTTATATTATCGCCTGTTTCCAAATAAGCGCCTCTCGATTACCCACCCAGGGTGGTAGCTAAAGCTGCATTAAACCCGGCCTTTCAATAGAAAGCAGTGGCTGAGAAGAGAGCGGAGACGTGAGATTCTTACATCGTGTGTAAATAAGCGCGACGGAGACACAAGGGGAGAAGAGAGAGAAAAAGTAACGCCGGGACCGTCATGATGGGCCTTTAAAGGGGCTGCATCACGATGGGCCTTTGAAGGAGTTACGCCATGAAGGGCCTTTAAAGGGGCTACATCACGATGGGCCTTTGAAGGGGCTACGCCATGGTGTATCACGGTTTATTTTTAAAAAGCCAGTGGTTAACAGGAAATTTGAAGCTCAATGCGCAGGATAGGTTGCGCATCTGATGACGCAGACCCAGTTTTATGAAATAACTAGGTACGGCTTCTACTGCTAATGCGGGGAGTTTTGTCATGAGCTCCCCAGAGACTTGAGAACTTCGATTATCAGGGCCATCGTCGGGCGTTCTTCCGGATCATCCCGGACGCACTGTTCAATGTGATTCCGTAAGTCCGGGTTCCACACTAGTCCGATCTGCCGTTTCCGCTCTGTTGGAACAGGAGCTTTGCTGATGCATAGTTCACACAAAAGAACTCCGTAACTGTACACATCGATCTAGAGATAGGCCAAATAAGTTTCATTGATTATAATGCTACGGAATTCAAGATTAGTAGCACGGGGACTGGGATGATGGCACGGGATCTGGGATCAATTGTATCCAGGATATAGGGTCAGTGGTACGGGATATAGGGTCAGTGGTACGGGATATAGGGTCAGTGGTACGGGATCTAGGATCAATTGTATTCAGGATCTGGGATCAATGGTACGGGATCTAGGATCAATGGTACGGGATATAGGGTCAATTGTACGGGATCTGGGATCAATGGTACGGGACTTTGGATTAAAGGTGTGGAATCTGTAATCAATGAGATGGGATTTTAGGTCAATTTCACGGGATTATTTATGTTACATGATCTGTGTTTATGTTCGCAAGAATTTTAAACTCTGAGATGAGACCACCAAAGAAATGGTCTTGTGATTTGAGTAATCACAAAGCATTTGTTTTACCTTAGGCGTCTGTTTGGGCGTATCCACTTCAGGTGCAGAATAGAATGGATTTCCAGGATTCACAGACATGCGCGAACTGACAAACTCCGCTGACCCAAAATCGCAGAGCTTAGCTCTCCAAATATCCCCTTGTCGCCAAACCATGACATTCCCAGGGTTGAGATCGCGATGGATTATGGAATAAGGCTTGAAGCAATGTAAATAGTTCAGCCCAAATGCGATATCTAGAGCAAGTGTAACTACATATCTTCGGCTTAAAGACTTTTCCTTTGCTAGGAGATCAGACAAAGACATATCCATGAGTTCAGTTACTAATAACGGGTTATTTGTCCTATAGTCAGCAACACCAAGGAACTGCAAAATGCAAGGGTGGCGAACAAGGGTCGCGAAAGAGATTTCCTGATCAAACATTTTTTTGTTATGCGGTGATTTGATAACCTCGTGGATTTCTTTCACAGCGACCTTCATTCCGCGAAACTCCCCTTCCAAAACTCGCCCCCAAGCCCCTGTACCGAGAACGAATTCCGAGAGAATGATGTCAGACTTTGTAATCATCCAAGGTTGATCTTTTCGTAGAAAATCTGCCGACTGTTTTTCTCGGTTCCGTTCGGCTTCCAAGCTCTGCACGGTCCGTACAAGCGATCCCGACTCAGCCTCGGTCCTTCTTAACCGCTCGTCGGTACCTCGTTTCTCCTCACGAAGTCTTGCGATTTCTTCACGAAGTCTCGCCAAAGACGTCGTGTTCGTTCGCCTCTCCTCGTCAAGCTGTCGGTCAACCTCGGCTTTGAGTCGTTCTAGCCTCGCAAGCGCTCTCTCTTTTTCTGCTATAACGTGATCTTTTTCTCTAATGTGACCCTTGATTGTTCTTAGTTCCGATTCTGTTTGCTCCAACGCTTTTCCCTTCGCGTCGGCTTCCATTCCCTTCTGTCGGATTTGGATCTTATCCCTCTCTTTCTCTCTTGTCATTCTTTCAATCACAAACTGCTTCTCGTTACACTCTCTCTCGCGATCTCTTAAATCCTTCTGTAAATTATCTTTATCGGAATGCAATTTGTCCAAATACTTTCTCCCATTTGAGATCATTGTCTCTCGCTCCTCTAGGTCGGATTTTACTCTCCCTAATTCCCTCTTGAGTGAGTTGATCTCAAATCGTTTTTCGTAGTGTCCCTCCCGCTCTTCACCGTTCTCTTTTCTCTCGCCCAAGCGCTCAAGAGCTCCTTGCATCTCCTTCAGAATACACTCCTGTTTCTCCAAATGCTTCTGCAATTTTTCATTCTCTTCATTCGCCTTCCTGATCCCCGCATCCTTCTCGCTCACCTCTCTCACCTTCCCTTCCAGTAACTCCTTCAAGGATTCCAGCTTTGCCGCTATAGCTGTAATGATCTTCTCCTTCTCTTCCACGAGTTTATCCCTTTCCTCAAGCCTCCGCACGCATTTGTCATTCTCCTCCATCAGCCTCATAACATACGTTTTCCCCTCCGCAATGATCTCATCCTTCCCTCTTATCTCTATCGCCTGTGTGGTTATCATCCTTTCCATGTCCTTCTTTTTCTTGGGCATCTTGATAACTATTTCTCGTAACGGCTCTTCCTCCGATGTGTCAAGTCGGGATAGTTCCATGTCATCTTTGCTACGACGCTTCTTTTTGACTGCATAAGAAATCTCCGGAGCGCCATCATCGTTTTGAACCCAGCAGAATTCGTGCTCAGAGTTCTCTGTTCCTGGGATAGTTTCAGCGCTATGAGACCTCCGGGGAGAGCCTAGTGGCTTCACATGCTACAAGAAATAAGCAACAAGAGGAGTTAGCATTCTCATCTTACTGAATAGCGAACATTTCAATACGTAGCCAATATCACCCATTTTATAGCATAATTCGTTGTTGCGCGCCCCGTTGTCAAAACTCGAAAAAAATGGCAACGTTTTCTCCGTCAATCGTCAGCATAGAAAATTTAATACTTTTTATTTTCTTTTTTTTTTTTAAAGTTACATATAAACATACGAGCAGTCCCGCAAAAAGCACAGCTTGTCGAGGCGGGATGCTATATAATGCTGCTTATTTATTTAAAATAAAAGGGAAATAAAGAGAAACCAAACTATTTATTTTTATAGTTATAATTAATTATATCTCAGCATAAAAACCACTCGCCAACGGAATTCTTTCAGAAATATGCTCAAGTCATGTTTTTAGCCGTGGAAGGCTTCTCGATGTAATGATTTTCACTATCGTTTATGCACTAGTCATTTGAAACCCCCACCCCCATGGTCCCGGGGAAGTGTGGGGTTGACGTGGGGGTTTAGAGCACTTTTGAACAAGATTCTGTCCCGAGGGGGTGGGGGGATCGACAGTTTTTGACTCTAAGACTTATCCCCACCGTGGGGGTTTTGGACAAGTGAATAGTGTCACAAAAATCATGTTAGTTTCTGGCTTGAGACTCTTTTTCTTCTGTAGCAAGCAATTCCATGTATCAGCATGTGGCATGCTGCACGGCGACATGTGCAAAAACGAATATTAAAAAAATGCCAGATGAAGATGATTTATTTTTCCATCTTTTTTTGTAACTGTTATCTTCGTAGTAATTGGTACAAATGTATTCGCTGAAGTGTACTGGCTTTGAAAGATAAAAAAAAAAGCTTATTTCAGATGACTTGTTGTCGGGTAGTTGCCTATAGTTGGCATCCAAGGGGTAGGGGCATTAAACTGCTGTTTTGTCCCGAGGGGGTGGGGGCTTTTCTCGGTTTTGTACAGAGTCAAAGTCTAACCTCTCACCCTTCCCCGGGACCATAGGGGTGGGGGTTTCAATTGACTAGTGCATTAGTCGTTGAATCAGAATCTTTCCATAGAGATTTTTAAGTGGTCCTTAAGCAAAGTTGCATGCACTACAAGTCGAAGGACGTACCATTTGATATTTGATCAATGACGGGGGGAATGGTAGACAAAAAAAAAACGAGCAAGGCTCAGGGCCTTTTCGAGCAAGCAGAAAAAGATCGTCACATTTTTCGGGAACAAAATCGAGCAAGCAAAACTATAAAAAAAAAATCGAGAAAGAAAAAAATAATGATGATGATGATGATAATTAAATGTTAATAAAAATAATGATGATGATTGTAACGAGTATGGTTAGAATCAACTGCAAACATTTACATCGATCAAGAACTTCAAGGTCAAACTCTTGTCTAGAACCGTAAGTGCGCCCGCGATCCTCAGAGACACCAGACAAGATAAAACCTAGATTTTCTGAAGAATTTAGAATAACTACAAGCCTGCTTATAAAGTTAAACGTAGGCCTTGAAGGCCAACTTAAACAAGAGAGAGCCTTTAATTACATAATTAGTTCTTTTAGCGATGTTATAATAACGTTACTATTTGACAGCTAATTGAAATCGGTTACCTCATAACTGTACAAAACAAACTCTGGAGTGTATTATCCCTATTTTGCCGTGGTTTGCGAGATAAGTGCGATTAATTCTCCTAAATGAGGATATCAACAAACCTGGTTTCCCATGTTGAAAGGGCGATAGCACAGCGATGAAAGACTATACTTGAGATTATACTATACGTATTCGTCACGTCCACATCGTCTTGTAATATTCGAGATTTGAGTAAATATCTAATCTTGAATTAGATATAAGGGTCTCCATCGATCGGTGCCTATGACTTTACCAGATCTCCATTCTTCAGCAAAGGTGTCCAAAATAAATGAGAAAACGAACGCGCGATCAAGTTAATTTCCTCCACAGTTTCGTGGAAGCTTCGGCGGACGGTTCTGTGAGTATGCAGGCCGAAGATGCTAATTTTAACAATCAGCGCTTTTCCGCTCTGCTGACCTTATGTCTTTTCTATGTTGACAATTGGCGATTGTACGAAACCGGTGAACTGTGAAAACGGAACCATCATGCGAGCAAGGCCTAATTTTGTTTTTTTGGCCCAATCTCGTTCCCAGAGCCCACGTACCTTTGTGCCAGCGGGTACCTAGCCGCTAGCACAAAGGTACGTGGGCTCTGGGAACGAGATTGTTTTGGGCCTCGAAATCGCTCTCCAATTAGTCTACGGAACAGATACTCATTTGCATAAGCCACTGTACGGCGTCCTCGATTCCATGCGACGCCATTCCTGCCATTTGTCATAACAACAGCCCACGCTTTGACGAAGGCGATGTTTTGCGAAGTTTTATTACATTTATAACATTAGATAGTATGCTCGCCTGTTATACTTTTTAAACAAAAAAATATCATGACAATAAAGTATAAGGGTCAACTTATCTCATGTTAGCAAATCAACTTCCTAAGAAGTCTTAAAAGAATCAGATTTTGGCGATATTTTGAAGAAAATGAATCACATGAGAAAAAGTTCTAACTCACTAAATTTCACATTTTTGGTACATCCAGTCGTAAGCAAAGTTAAAAACCGAGACTCACAGCATAGCTAAAACCGTTATTTTACTGAATATGAGTGAACTCTGAGCACATATTTCCACCTGGTTTTAAAATTATTAAACGATTACGAGCTTGCATGGTTTTACCATCTCCAAACCGCAAAGCACGCATATAATTATATTCTAAATATCTCGAAAAGGCGTGGAAATCGCTGGTAAGTTTGTATTGGACGTTTGATAAGAATTCCTTCGGGAATTTGTCTGGGAAGTCTGATTTCCGTAGCACCCTTTATTAAGAGCAATAAGTCCTTTAATAGCATAGACATGCAACGACAGCCAATAATTATGTTTGCTTCTAAAAACATTTTTGGTACACCTCTTGTCATAGACTCGTTTTATGAAAATCATGTACAATATATGAATCTCCAACTAATAAACTCTCGGTGTGTTAAAGATGGGCTCAAGATCATGACGCGTTAAAAAATTCTTTCAATTTCTTTCAATGAAACAGTGTTACTGTGGATCGTCAAAACAGAACTCATTTTGCTGTTCTCTTCGCTTTCGAATCTCCACTTAAAAACCTCACCCTTATCATCATTTTCGTTAACGAGCACTTTCCTGTAAACCAAAACGAAAAGGTGATCCCTTTTCAATACGATACTCCATCCTGGAAGCTGCAGCTGTTGCTCGTTTGCTTGAAATTGGCTTGTGGGACGGCGCTAAAATGGTCACATTCGTCACGGGAGTATTTGGTGAAGTGTTGGCGTGCTTAACATTTTTGTATGCTGCTCTGGTTATATTTCCGTGCTGCTCTGAATGCAAATTTGTATACCCACCCCGACCACTCTTTGTATCGAACGCAAAGAAACTCCCTCCCCCCCCTCTGGATGTTTTTTTTTGTCGAATTTTTCGCCGAGATTTCGTGGTAAGACCTGTTTCCATGACTGATTTCAAGGTAAAGTGTAATTTCAAATCGCAATTGATCGTTCGCCTGTGCTTTATAAGGGAAGCAATTGCCATCAGAAGTAGCTCCATCATCACTCTAGCGATATATGTGGAGAAATTTATATTTTGCGTTGATTTTATTTAAATAAAACTAAATTCAGCAGAAGTGGCGTCACAGAGTTTGGGAATAACTTTCCACCCTTGTCTGAACTTAAGCCATTAGGCTTGAAGTCGAGTTTTTGCAAAACCCGAATATTTCGGAAAGAATTCGAAGCAGGGGTGTAAAACAAGTGTTCCAAGCATGAATGAACACGATAAAGTATAAGACAAATGTATTTGGAAGGAGTTTTATTGAGAACTTCGTGACCTAATTGATATTCATAAACGAAGGTTAAAGCACATGCTAAATAAAAAGCACATGCTAAATAAACAATGCGCTGAGTTGAGTGGGCTCCCTGTGCGTAGACTGGAAGCTGATTTTGAAACGAGAGCGAGCCCAAATAACGTATGGGATGGAAGGGTCAATCCGGACGAGTTTTTTTTTTTAATGAAATATGTCCTTGGGGGAGGGACGATGCCTACGTGCGGACAATAACGTGAGGAAATAGATTACATTGTTTTACCCTGCTAGCAGAAGCACAGGTAGCCCAGGCTCACGGCGGGTGTAGATCTGACAGAATAATATACATAATATACAGATTATTTCAATGAAATTTGTTCGCTCATACAAAATCTGTAATAAACCTACACTCATCGTGAGCCTGGGCTACCTGTGGCAGAAGCCAGCCCAGCGAAATACAAAGAAAAGAGGCCGCTGCTAGCAGGTTAACATTGTTCCAAAAGCAAATATAAACTTTTCCAAGTGGCACAGTCTACCTGTGGTATAACTCTATCACCTTTTTATGCGGCTCGGTCGACCTGTGGTATGGGTTCTGGACTACGGTATTGTTGTAGTTCAATAAAACCTCGCTAACTCGATCCCCAATAACTTGGACTGATTTCTGGTTTCACTACTACAGCTGCTTTTTCACCTCCCCCCCCCTCACACAAAGAAACAAAGAATGAAAAACATGATGTAATATAGGCTTCTCTCGGTGTAATATTACACTAATGGATTTTGTGCTAATTTGAGTTCAGCTACTGCAACTTGAGCAAAAAAAAACAAAACAAGGAAATTCAGAACATGGTTAAAAAATCATGGAAATTCAAATTATAGTGACTCAAGCTTAATGAGTACCACCCAGAGCCAGCTGTGTACAATAAACATAAATTATTCCATTTCCTTAACGTCATATAAGAGGTTGACAGTGTTGTTTTTCTCAATAGGGTGATTCCTTGTTGGGATGGGCGTGGTGTAGGGACGTTAAGTGACCCTATGTGTTTTTACCTAAGGCAGTACTGTTTTTCTCAGTCGAGTAGTGTACTTCCATGTGGGGATGGGCGTGGTGAAGGGACGTTAAGTGACCCTATGTGTTTTTACCTAAGGCAGTACTGTTTTTCTCAGTCTATGTTGGGGGTGGGTATGGTTTAGGGAAGTGGCCCTATAGCCAAGTATTGTAATTCCATGGGCGTGGTGTAGGGGTGTAAAGTGGTCCTATGTGGTTCTGCCTATCTGCTCCTTTAGCATAAGGATGCTCTGTCGTTGTTCTTCTGGTAGAAGTGCAATCTGTTCGTCTGTCAGACTAAGGACTTGCATGATCAGAGCCGCCTGTTGAGAGACAAGTTTATAGCGAATGTGGATGATGTGATGATGATGCTTTCTTTTATAATAGACCCTGACTGCCACCATTTTGTCACCATTTTGTCATAATAAAATACCAATTGTGAGAAAGCATTGATTGCTGATTTGTGATATTTTCTATTCAAATTGGTAAATGAAGTATGAATGATTGACTGCTGGTCCAAATAGTAATGATTGAGTAGAGCTCTTTGACATGAAAATCAACAACAAAACCTGTATTATTGTTACTATCACCATCACAATCATTATAAACATCCCTGACACCATCATCACCATCATCATAACTATCATGACCACCACGATCATCATCAAAACAAATGACCACCGCCATTATAATCACTATCACAATCAATAACATCATCATGACTGCAAACAACACCAGAACCATCATCACCAACATTATAACTATAATTAATCATAACAATCATCTTTATCAACACTGTCATCATCATCTCTACAATCACCATCATCCATAACAATCATTACCACAACCATCATCATTACCGCCACCATCATTATCACAACCATCATCACCACCACAATTATCACCACCACCATCACCACCACAATTATCACCACCACCATTACCACCACAATTATCACCACAATTATCACCACCACCATTACCACCACAATTATCACCACAATTATCAACACCACCATCACCACCACAATTATCACCACAATTATCAACACCACCATTACCACCACAATTATCACCACAATTATCAACACCACCATCACCACCACAATTATCACCACAATTATCACAACAATTATCACCACCACCATCACCACCACAATTATCACCACAATTATCACCACAACCACAACCATAATCATAAGCAACATCATCATCATTACAACAACCATAATCATAACCAACGCCATCATTATAACCCTCATCATCATTACCACCACCACCATTATCACCACCATCATCATCATTACCACCACCACCATTATCACCACCAGCATAACCAATACTATCATCATTACCAACACCACAATTATCACCACCACCATCACCACCACAATTATCACCACAACCACAACCATAATCATAAGCAACATCATCATCATTACAACAACCATAATCATAACCAACGCCATCATTATAACCCTCATCATCATTACCACCACCACCATTATCACCACCACCATTATCACCACCAGCATAACCAATACTATCATCATTACCAACACCATCATCATTACCACAAATGCTGCCACTATAAGAATGTCGTCCACACACACCTTCTCCTGGTCCTGTGCGGAGAGATCCCCTCCCCCTGGGGCAGGATTTGAAGGCCCACTCACAGGGGGCATATTAGGCCCAGGTCCAGGGGGTCCCTGGTTATTTGGACCACTGGGACGAAGGCCCTGGTGTCCAGGTGGGGGCCCTCCGGAGGTGGGTACACCAGAAGGCGGACCCCTTGGCCCTCTGTCGCCTTGAGGGGGGCCCCAGTGAGTTTGTGGTGAGGAGTTGGGTCCTCCGTGGTATCTACATAGAAAAAAATGGTGAGCTTTTAGGTAAAATACATGGGTTTTTCATGTGTTCTATAAAAAAATCCTTAAGCTGTACCACAAACCTGTCTGGAGGAGGCCCCCTATCGCGTGGGTCCCTGGGGCCCCCTGGGCCAAACCTGTCAGGTCCTCTGGGATCCCTGTGGTCCATTGGGGGTCCTCTCCTCTCATCTGGACATACACATGCGGTGTTAGTACTTATACAAGAATGGAAATTCGGGATGGAATGGATCTCATTTGCTCAAAAACAAACAACATCATTATTCACTTAGCCTTTTACACATACAACAATAACATTATTTAAGTAAAGTAACGCAGCACAACGATTCTAACAAGCAACAGACTCCGCTGTAGTTACCCCTTGGGTCTCTACCACCGCGGGGGTCCCTTGAGTCGAAACCCCTGATGTCACGGTCACCAAATCTGTCGCGAGGAGGGCCCCTGAAGTCTGGACCTGTGCAGAGATAAATGGGTTACCATTTCAGATGACTAAAGCAGCTATTCTTAAAATCAGTTCATTCACTCAATCATCTAAGAATCTTACTTTAAACTTTACATATTATTCACAAATTTTGGGGTGTAAAGGGGAAATGAAGACATTTATCATACATAAGTGTACCACACCTCTGGGATCCGGCCCTCTAATGTCATGGTGCTGCATTCTTTGCCCATGTGGGCCATCTGGTGGCCCATGGAAGTCCCTGTGGTCATGAGGAGGGCCTCTATCATGGCGGCCTCTGTCAGGGGGGCCATGCATGTCTGGGGGCATTCCAGGCCCTCTCATATTGTCCCTTCTTTGTTCTGGACCTGGTAAAATAAGAAAAAAAAAACACATCATTTTTTTCAAGGAGCAACATGGCACTGCATCCTGTCAACATTTCATCCAATGCTATAGTTGTTTCCCCTTTCTCATAGAGAATTTTTTGTATTTCCTACTGTATACATGGTATTGAATTATCTTTTACACGGAAAGGATGTGTTCAGCTTAAAGGCTTCAGAAATGCTCAGACTCGATGATGCCCTGGTGGTGACAATGTAAAAGTTAAAAAAAAACATGTGAGTATTAGCAAGAAAATCACATTTCCTGTCCTCAGGATGAGAAAAAGTTTGACGTTTGACAAAATCCTTATTTTACATTTATAAGTAAATTATCAGAGATTGTGAAGGCAGCTTCTTTATACAATTCGATGCTGCAGCAGGTGAACCCTAATGGTTGGCACTTTTTACAGTAAGTGAGCTCTGTCAGAATGTGAAATGCTGATTTTGCACAAAGTTTATGCCCTGTTGTATTCTTTTGCCTTTTCAAGTGTTTTATAGCAGAAATAGGACTCAATGTTTGCCTTAATCTCAAAATCCCTGATAAACTACCTTTCCCTGTGAGTACAAATAGCAGATATATATAGAGAGGAATATCCTACCAGGGACCCATTGATCTGGGGGTCCTCTCATGTCATGGTGAGGGGGTGGTCTGGGCTCCCCATGGAATGGCGGGCCAGGGGGTCCCTGTTGCAGGAGGGCAGGGGGTCCAGGTTGTCCATGAGACTCGCCCTGGGGTGGACCCCCTTGCAGAGGTGCCCCCCCTGGTTGGATGGCTCCAGGCATTTCATTGGGTCTATGGAGAATACTCTGCAAAACAATACAAGCACATGAAAAGATTCGTGGACAGACAAAAAGGAGAAAAACCTTGATATCTTAAAAGTCCACAATTACATGGAGCTGTGTGGAGATCCTGGCTTCACCGATAATTGAGATAGATAAAGTTGGGATCTATGTTACCTGGGCTATGACAGGGTCTACAATTTTCATGACAACTTGTGCCTGTAGCAGTGCATACGCCAGTTGGGGGTTTTGCAATAGCATCTGCCGCGCCTCTTCTGGGTTGCTCTGGATGCAAACCTGGAGTGTAGGGTGACAATGAGAACAGCATACTAAGAAAACATACAGTACTCAAGCAGGCTACATATTGAATTCACATCTACTTCCCCACACAAGACAGGCATGGGGTTAGGGAGCAGGTGGGCTTCATGGATATTCGCAACCCCTGTTTTGGTAAAAAGTAAGAGTGCTTCTCTTTATTCTGTATAATGTAAGAAATAATGTTTCAAACTATATTGTAGGCCACCCTTGATCCTTCCCCCCTTTAAAAAGAGAAAAAATTTAGTTCAACCCCCCCCCCCCCGACCCTTGGACACATAATAAATGGAAAAATTCAACCTAGAAGATATCAGCAATCATTTGATCTTGTTTTTTTTTCAGTTAAATGATGTTAAGGCAATGTCTAAGAAATTGAAATTTAAACCCAGGAAGCCAGGGCCCGGTTCCTTGAAAGAAGGTAAGTGCTTATCTACGGATAAATTGGTTATCAAGACATTTGATTGGATAACAACCTTATTTATCTCTGGGTTAGCGTAAACCTGCTTTCTAGGAACCCAGCCCAGGAAGCCAGAACATTCATCGTCCAACAAGAAGGACATCACCTTACCTTCATCTGTTTCATGAGCTCAAACATTTGCTCAGGCGGCAGGCTGGCAACCGCCTGGGTGATGGCCTCAGGTGCTTCCTCAGGTGGTACCGGCTGTCCGTACGGACTAACCTCTGGACGGGCGGTCATCTCCATGCCTAATAAGCAATCAGAGCATAGGTATTTTTGTGACACAAACATACAGCAGTAAGGGCATTAACCTAGTTCATATTGTTTTTAACTTTTAACTTAACTACAGAAAAGTTGTGAATAAGTAATAAATAAATAAATGAAATAGTTTATCACTCTCATCGCAGATAGATGCTGAGTTACAAGAATGCAGATTTAGACAAAGAGTTAGAGTTGAAGGCATAGGAAAATTCGGCATCGACTACAGATAAACGGAATTTCACTCTTACTTTTTATTTCCTCCTTATTCTTTTCAGAAGCAGCACTGTCGACCCGTAACGCCCGCCCATTCAGCTCATACCCATTCAGGTTACGCATGGCGCTGAGGGCTGTCTCCTGGTCCTTGTACTCACAGAAGCCATAACCCTTTGGCTTCCCTGTCTCTCGATCAAACACCAATCTGTATCATACAATGAATCACTAATGATAAGGGAGGGAAGGAGGCTATTTTTTCAAATGAAAAATATAGAGAAGAAAGTATATTGAGCTAAAAATGATTATTACGTTGCTTCATCTAGACAGTTTACATGCTATCTCCAGATTTTCCCATTTTGTATGGCCCAATTGAACCCTGGTTTCCCAATACACCAATACATGGAACCTCAATAGACAGATATGAAAAGAGGCCAAAACATTGCATATTGAGAAATCATTAAATCAATATAATTTTCCATATTCTATGGTTGGTAACCAGACGTCCATATCACTGTACCAAGAGCATCATTGTATCGAGTATTACTACAGATGGAGGATCTGCCATCCCTCTTGAATAACAGGGAGGTGAAGGGGTTTTCTGTTATCTGTGATCGGACCCAAATTTGCTCAGTGAATTGTGAAATTGTTGCCGTGATTTGTGAAATCATTTGTCCTAATGACCCCTGATTGAACACAATTCTCTTGCATGAATAGTGATTTCAAACCTTGAAATTTGTGAAACAAGACAACGGGTCTAAGTCATCATACAAAATATAACTATTTTGAAAATTATTGTCTACAGTATGGCTATTTATTGATCTTGTTATTTCTGTGATTAGTGTGATTTAATGTGTGACCCAAACTGCAAAAAATTGGTGCACGGCAAATGTTGCTTAACCCCTCTATTGTTATGACAAACATACCTGAAGCTAATGACGGGGCCAACTTCAGAGAAGATCTCCTTAAGTTGCTCCTCAGATGCTTCATAAGGAATGTTGCCAACTGGAATATAAGGGAAAACAGTGAAAAACATTTATATTAAAAAGAACAGTTAAACCTGAATTTCACAATATGCCAAGGGCGGAAAAGTATAGTCAAGTCCAAGTATCATCTCAGAGGATCTTGATTTTAAGATATAAAGGCAAAACAGTTGAAGTTGTAGTCAGGTCTCTATATTATAAACTTTACAAGACTGAGAATTTAAAAAGAAAATTGAACATTGTATGTAACACCATTATGTCCTTAAAATTAAGGAGATTGTCCCTTGTATGTGGTTCCAGAAAATAACATTGCTTGTGCTTTGATTGATGTTGAGGTTTGAGTCAAGTATTGTGTCTAGCTTTGAACTACATACCTGTCAACCTGTCAACCTCCGAGAATCTCAAAGGTTTGAGATTTTTTTGGGGGGGAAGGGGTGAGGTATATTCATTTCTTTGGGGGGAGGTGTGGGTTTAACCTTGCAGGTGTTTGCCGCATAGAAAGCTCTCGCAAACAAATCCACTTATAGATCTCACGAGGGTGTTAGATAAACTACACAAGGGAATTGTTGTTTGAAATATTTTAAAAGAAAATAGGCAAAATGAAGATTTTCTATAGAACAATTTTTCGGAAGCGATAAAAATCACAAAAAAGCAGGAGATTTGGTGCTCAATGCGGGAGAGCGGGAGAAGGGGTCCAAAATCTTGAGACTCCCGCCTAATGTGGGAGAGTTGACAGGTATGGAACTATATGTTTTTTTCTGTCAAGTCTGAAGTCTTGTTTTGTGCTGAGACTTGTGTTGTGCTTTGTTAAAGCTTTTCTGTGTTAAAGTTATGCCATAACTGTCACAGATTTGTGAGGCATGTAACGTCTGGGCTATATCATTAGGATATTACTCACTTGTTTTTCTCCCAGGCACCATTCAAGAACAAACCATTTACAATACGTTTTCTGGTAACTATTCGGTGTCAATCATTTATTGTCATAATGCGTTAAAATGGACAAAATATGTGAATGTATAAATCGTAAGTCTACAAAAGTAAAATATGGTGATAGTTTCTTCAACGCTAAATTTCTAGTACGTGAATAAAGAAAAACTTGATACTGGTTTAGACAAAGAAATATAACCCAAAATGGAGAAAAATCTCGCATGGGTAAATAAGCTACAAAGAAAAGCTCATTCTTACCGAAGACCGACCGAAGAGACCGATCGGCTGCCCCGGAGGACTGTTTTTGTTGTGCTTGCGCTATTTGAGCCAAGGCGGTCGCCATCTTGGATCATCTACCCATAAACCATCTCGCACTTGGACACACAGCTACCCCAGTCTGCCTCGTATTTTTTATACAGGAAGACCGTCTTTAGAAAGGAGTATGGTATAGCTCTCGTCATTTGTTTTTTTATATTGCTAGATATAACATTTATACATATTTCGTAATTCGTGGAAGGGATTTTTAATCCCCGTTGAAAGTATATTATTTATATTGCTGCGACAGAGCATTCTATTAGTGGGCACTCACGTCGTAGCAGATCAATTTATAAACTCTCCTTTATGGCAAACACACGACAAGAAATATATTCAATGGCTTTTTGTGTCATTCAAGTTAGCATGATATTCTTAACACCTAGCAAAAAGAACTAGCTATTGTAAAATTTTAAATGTATTATTTCTGCTATTGAAGATTTCAGGAGAATATTCTAGAATTGCATTGAAGATTCTGATGAAACAGCAAATTCCTTCTAATGAAATGGTGCAATTCCCTTACGTCATCATGACAAAGCTGTTTTTAGCCAATCAGATCACAGCTTCTTGGAACATAAATTACGCCTTGCTTTTCCGAGGCGCCATATTTCCTTTCGCCAAACTGTAAAGGATAGTCTCTGTTCGTTTCGAACGCGAAAATACTCTCAAATTTTCCTTTTCGAAGCCGTTAAACTTCACCAAACTCAACATGCAGATCTTTGTGAAGACTCTGACCGGAAAAACCATCACTTTAGAGGTCGAACCGAGCGATACGATCGAAAATGTGAAGGCGAAAATTCAGGACAAAGAAGGCATTCCGCCCGACCAACAAAGACTTATCTTCGCCGGCAAGCAACTCGAAGACGGACGCACACTGAGTGACTACAACATCCAAAAGGAGTCCACACTTCATCTGGTTCTACGTCTGAGAGGAGGAATGCAGATTTTCGTCAAAACTCTCACTGGAAAGACCATCACTTTGGAAGTTGAACCAAGTGACACAATTGAGAATGTGAAAGCCAAGATCCAAGACAAAGAGGGTATCCCACCAGACCAGCAAAGGTTGATCTTTGCCGGCAAGCAACTTGAAGACGGACGCACACTGAGCGACTACAACATCCAGAAGGAGTCCACACTTCATCTGGTTCTACGCCTTCGTGGAGGAATGCAGATTTTCGTCAAGACTCTCACTGGAAAGACCATCACTTTGGAAGTTGAACCAAGTGACACAATTGAGAATGTGAAAGCCAAGATCCAAGACAAAGAAGGCATTCCGCCCGACCAACAAAGACTTATCTTCGCCGGCAAGCAACTTGAAGACGGTCGCACACTGAGCGACTACAACATTCAGAAGGAGTCCACACTTCATCTGGTTCTACGCCTTCGTGGAGGAATGCAGATTTTCGTCAAGACTCTCACTGGAAAGACCATCACTTTGGAAGTTGAACCAAGTGACACAATTGAGAATGTGAAAGCCAAGATCCAAGACAAAGAGGGTATCCCACCAGACCAGCAAAGGTTGATCTTTGCCGGCAAGCAACTTGAAGACGGACGCACACTGAGCGACTACAACATCCAGAAGGAGTCCACACTTCATCTGGTTCTACGCCTTCGTGGAGGAATGCAGATTTTCGTCAAGACTCTCACTGGAAAGACCATCACTTTGGAAGTTGAACCAAGTGACACAATTGAGAATGTGAAAGCCAAGATCCAAGACAAAGAAGGCATTCCGCCCGACCAACAAAGACTTATCTTCGCCGGCAAGCAACTTGAAGACGGTCGCACACTGAGCGACTACAACATTCAGAAGGAGTCCACACTTCATCTGGTTCTACGCCTTCGTGGAGGAATGCAGATTTTCGTCAAGACTCTCACTGGAAAGACCATCACTTTGGAAGTTGAACCAAGTGACACAATTGAGAATGTGAAAGCCAAGATCCAAGACAAAGAAGGCATTCCGCCCGACCAACAAAGACTTATCTTCGCCGGCAAGCAACTTGAAGACGGACGCACACTGAGCGACTACAACATCCAGAAGGAGTCCACACTTCATCTGGTTCTACGCCTTCGTGGAGGAAACTGAACTGAGTGTTAACCGTATTTTGAAATAATTTTGTTACGTTCTATTTTGTTTGTTGCTTTAAATCACAGCCGTAAGATAATTGCATTTATTGTATGGAAAACGGATAGACTAATAAAGAAATGGATATCTAGAGTTTGTTTATTTCTTACCATAAATGACCTAATAAACGCCCTATATCTAAAGAACGCCTATTTAATGAACGTCCCTCTAAGCTTACAAGTTTGTAATAAACGCCCCTCAAATAAACATCCTACCCTCCCCAGACAAGTACCCAGCCATTATTTGATGTAGTGGGGACATAAACAAGGGGAAAACGCTTCATGACCGTCATGCACCGTGCGCTTATTCAACCTCCAAAATGCATCTTGTGGAGTCTGGGTACGAGGCTGCTACCCTCCCAGCTTATAAACAAACGACACAAGAATTTCGATATACAGTCGAACCTCTATTGAGCGGTCACTAAGCTAAGTCCCGGGGGGTGACCGCTTAATCTTTAATATCTTTAATAGTTATACTCCTAAAAACAGTTAAGACTATACTAGGAGTTGAAAAAGAAAATACAATATGTAAATACAAAAGAAAAATATAATAATAATAATTATCGGCCATCGGAAAAATAATTTAGGTTAAATTGAAAATGAAGCATAAATATATATTACTTGAAAATTATTGAAATTAGATATTTGATAAAACTAAATAATTAATTATATATACATGAAATTAAAATTATCATCAATAGAGTGAATGCCATAAATGCATGAAACAGCCAACCAACAAGAATCAACCCAAGCGCGAAACAAAGGATCTTTGCCTCACCCTTGAGCCAACTCCCGCTAGTTTGGCAGCCGCTCCATGCATCCATGGCATGCACCCTAAAGATCAGAAACTAGTAAAAAATATGTTAATTGTTAATGTAAATGTTAAATAAAAATAAATATATCTTTTCATGCATATATATATCGATAGGTATTATTAATTGGTTTGGACTTTTAATAATAAACTGTCCTTGAACTTAGCTAACGAATCTGGGATTGTAGATAAATTTATACTGTTCCAAGTTCTTATAGTTCTTGGGTAAAATGAATATTTATAAGTGTCATTCAATGTTACAAGTTGATGGAAGGGCGCGCAGTTGGGTTGTCTTGAGACTCTTGTGATAGGTGTTACTTCGGGTGGAAGAGATATACCAACAAGGCCATTGTAGATTTTATAGAACATATGTGCTTGATTTAATTGCCTACGTTGTTCCAAGGATTCCCATCCTAGTGAGTTGATCATAGGAGAAACACTACTATAGCGTGAGTAATCATTGAAAACAAATCTTGCTGCACGTCGTTGAATCATCTCAATCTTGTTTATATTACATTGTGTATATGGATTCCATGCACTGGTGGCATATTCTAATTTAGGACGAACAAGTGTTCTATAGGCAGAGTCCTTTACTTCAGGAGAACAACCAGATAGAATGCGTTTCAAAAGGCCAAGGGTAGAATTTGCCTTTTTGCAGATGTTATCACAGTGTTCGTTCCATGATAGATTATCAGCGATGGTTACTCCTAAGTAGGGGGTAGAAGATGCTTGGGTTATACATTTTCCATCCATGGAGTAAGTAAACTTAACAGGTATTTTCTTTCGAGTAATTCCTAAATGATAACATTTAGAAACATTGAATTTAAGTTGCCAAGTTTTTGACCACACAGATAAACGATCGAGGTCTTGTTGTAAAGCTTGACAGTCCTGTAATGAAGCTACCTCTCTATATAATACACAGTCGTCTGCGAATAGACGAAGGTTGGATTGTATAGATGTTGAAATGTCATTAATAAACAATAGGAATAACACTGGGCCCAAAACAGAGCCCTGAGGCACGCCAGACACTACAGACTTGGATGAAGAAACAGTACCATTGACTGAAACACTTTGTTTGCGGTTTGATACAAATGCTTTGATCCAATTGAGCATATTACCTCTGATTCCATAAAAATCAAGCTTAATGAGCAGTCGTTGGTGCGGGACGGAATCAAAGGCCTTTGAGAAGTCTAATAATAAAACATCAGTTTGGCCACGAAAATTAATAGTTTTTGCCCAGTCATGAATTGCAGAGATTAGTTGAGTTTCACAGGAAAATTTTTCCCTAAATCCATGTTGTTGGTTGATAAGGATATTATGAGATGACAAGTGTTTGGCCATATGGCTGAGAATGATGTGTTCCATTATTTTACAGCAAATAGAAGTTAATGAAATGGGTCGATAATTGGCTGGCTCAGATTTCAAACCCTTCTTGTGAATCGCTGTGATTAAAGCATTTGACCAATCAGATGGAATCTTGTTGCAGTCAAAAGATTGTTGAAAAATGAATGCTAGCCAATGTGATATTGATTGGGAAACTTCTTTCAGAACATTTGCAGGAATTTCGTCGGGCCCGCATGCCTTCTTGGGATTTAATTAAGATAATTGCTTACAGACTCCTTCAGCAGAAATGTGAAGATCTGGAATTGATGAATATGGTGAATTTCCAAGAACAGGTGTTGGTAGTTGTTCTTGTGTAAATACTGAATGGAAAAAAGTATTAAGAGTTTCAGCTTTATGTGCGTCTGTCACAGAAACAGAGGAATCATTGTTCTTTAAAGGCGGGATGCCAATAGACTCTGATTTGCTACTCCTTACATAAGACCAAAACTTTTTGGGATTATCTTTTAAGCTATTGCCTATAATGTTATTAAGATAATCATTATGGGAGTCTTTGATGAGCTTTGAAACCAGATTACGCTGACGCTTGAAAGCCTCCCAGTGTTGTTGATTTTTGGACTTAATGGCTTTTTTATGCATACGATCTTTCTTGCGCATTTCTTTTTTGATGTTGGTATTAATCCATGGTAATTTATATTTTGGGCGTGAAGATTTTTGTGGAATAAACTGAGATATCCCAGTAGACAATGAGGTTTTAAACAGGACCCAGTTTTCTTCCACTGTTCTCTTTTCTGGATTTGTCGAGAAGAATGTAGTTGATGAGTCTGACATAAATTTACACAGATCAGGAAAGTTGGCTTTCTTGTATTGATAAACCTTGTGAGGAGGTTTTAGTGATCTAGAAGGCTTTAAGTTAACCTCAAAGATGACAGCAAGATGATCACTTAAGCCAGAAGCAGTAGAGGTATTAACAATAACATTCGGGTAGGTAGTTAATAACAGGTCCAAAGTCTTACCAGATGATGGTCTTGTGGTAGTTTTGACATGTTGCGAGAGAGAAAAATCATCAATGGTTTGAAGGAACTTTTGATGTAAGGAAGCTGTAGCTGGATTTGTTGGAGTTGGGACACTTGAGTTCCATTCAATGTCTCCAAGATTAAAATCTCCTCCAATTATGATGTTTGGGAAATTTTTAACTTTGTTGAAGACTCGTCTTATAGATTCATTCAGATTATCGATAGAATCAGAAGGTTGGTTTGGTGGCCTATAATAAGATGACATATATATTGATTTACGGTTTGCTAGCTTGAGGGAGGTCCAAATGATTTCACAGTTATCAACTTCAAAATCTGGCTCTTCGGTACAAACTAGATCTGATTTTATGGCTTGAAAGACACCGCCTCCAAATTTATTTCTGTCCCTTCGAAAAACTGAATAGTTCTGAGAGAAGATGGAATAAGTTGAAATATCAGGGCACAGCTTCGATTCAGTTCCAAGGATAAAGTCAGGATCATGTAAGTTTATGAGAGCTTGGAATTTAGTAATATGATCAGTTCCCTTAAGACCGTTACAATTAAGAATCATGCCAGTTAGTTTTTCCTTTGACTGCTTTCTTGTATTACTTGAATTTTTTGAGCTGGAGTCGAGCGGGCTAGTTTCAGGTGATCTAATAGTAGAGCTACTAATATTCTGTGTATCTTGATGCAATGAGTCTAATGAAGAAAATGAATTTTGTAGCTCGATGGAGGATGATTCAAATAGTGAGCTTGAGAAACTTGGAAAGCCACAAGACACACATAACCACGTACAAGACGAAGCTGCGAGGGTATAGTATAAATCATCATTGATGGAACAGCATCTTGTGTGATACCATAAGTTACAATTGTCACACTGAATACCCTTTTGGTTGCTTTTAACTGGTTTGTTGCAAGAGCCACATGGAAATTTCCACTTGGGACCCGGGTTTAATTGAATATCGCCACCTAAGAGAAGTAAGCAAAGCAAGAGATGTTTGTGTTCACTTGAGCTTCGGCCGACGTTCATCTTATTTGCTCGTATATTGTGGCTGTAAAAGGCTTCAAGACCAGTTAATATCGACTCACTGTTCGCCAGGATGCAGTTCAGACCAAATCCATTTATCCCTGAAGTCAAATTTGGTGAATAGTGCAACTTTTGGTTGAATAAAATTGCAAGAAAAGCTATAAAGACAGGAGTGAGGAAATTGGCCGCCATCTTGGTCGACCGCTGACCGCTTAATAGAGGTTCGACTGTATATTTAATCATTAAGTGGGCTTCTACTGGGCGAGACTTGCAATGTCAATAATTAACCGTGATCCTGACTGAAACTGCAACCCCACTGCATTTGGTGTGGTTCATACTTCCCTACTTGTATTTACAAAATTTTATTGACAGTCATTAAACGTCGGTTTGCAACTTCAGTCAAAATATGGCAGTGACTTCCTGCGGAAACAAAATGTCAAACTTGAAAAAAGAAAACATAAGCAAGCTAGTCCCAAATAAAAGTGAATTGAAAAGTAATCGTTGACAATATGAACATTTTCCCAATTTTATATTTCATTTTAAGAACTGCTTCTTTGCTTGTATCATTTTTATTAGTTCCTCTCTCGCGACTAATCGTGTTCTCGTAAACACAAGTTGACAGATTTGCTCGAAAATTCATGTGCGGTTTCATTCAATTTGATAAGGTAGAGGTTAGACTGTCCATAGGTATCATTTTCTCAAGAGACACCGTGAATTAACAGTCACCTCTTCGACCAGGAACAAAAATATTGGTAAGGAACGAAAAAGTATGATATGTGAAATGGGGGGTTTCTTTCCCTTAGAATAGTTGTAAGAAAAGTCAGCGAATTGTTGAGGATGTAAGGGGTTTCCGATCTGCACATTCTGGGAACAGGGAAAAGCTATTTTTCCTTCCCTATTTCCTTCCCTAGTTCCTTCCCTAGTGCGATCACTGCCAGTCCCATTATATTGCTCACGTAAACACTGTAATTATACCTCTTTTTAGCAACCAGATCCACTAAGGAGCCGCGACCACCATTTTCAAGTCCCAATTACGTCATTCACTTTTAGGTTTATCCCTGGTAGTCATTATATACTAGTTATTAACCGAGCGCAAGGAAAGGGGAGAGGAGAAATCTCAGCACGCGGGCTTTTTGTAAGCCTTTTTTTTCTTGAGGGGGGGGGGGATTTTTTATTGGTCAGTGCCTTGAGAAGAGGTGGCATGAGGTCATTAGCCAATGAATACGTTTCCGGGGTTTTAATTTAGCTTTTAGAAATCGTCTAAAAAAAGTCACGTGACGCACAACAAAAAAAAAATGCTGCGATAAAAGCTGGTTCGTCGGTTGTTAAACGCGCAACATCGCTTTCAAACTTTCTTTGCAGCAATGCTGCCACAAAAATTGTACCATTTTGCTGCCTATATCACCGCACCTTTAAGTGGTTATTTTACAAATTGCAAGCAATTGATCGCGCGCCACTATGAAACTCCAGACGTTGCCTTGCTCAGCCTTGCTTTATTTTCAACAGGTTGGTATATTGACGAATGATGACGTCATCACTGCGTTTTATTTTGGTGCTGCTGTTAGTGGAGACAGGTGAGTTGGTGGGATCCCTGTGTCCAAGTCCCCTGAACCTTGCTATGTGGCCGCAACCGGATAAGCAATAGTAGTCACGTGATATGTGGACATAGAATGATATAAAGCAAAACCTATCGTTCATGCTTGAACCCTTTTATATGAAAAAAGCCGTATTACTTTTTGCCACGTGATGCGTGGTCACTGCAGCCACGCGATCTACTGTCACGTGATCTGTGTCATGTGGTTTTTGGTCACAGCTATCTACGCTTCCGCAAAGTCTGTGGTGACGTCAGACGCGAAGGAGGCAACTCAGTTCCTCGGTGTCAGCAAGCGCGATCTGCACGAGGAATGCTGTCACGAGGGATGCAGCAACGAAGAAGTACGCGAGGTGTACTGGATATTCAGCGATGCTAGGCTGGTAAGAGATAAGGGGCATTTTTTGGATAAGTGGACTGACCGGAAATTCAACATTTTTCTACTTGAATAAGTTTTGTTCCAGCCCAGTTAAAGATTGCCAATCAAACCGACGCCTGTCCCAGGCGTTCTTCGGGTTTCCTGTGCTTAAATAAACCGTGAGGTAGCATGGGGCTTGGGACAGGGCAAGCACGGAACAGGGAGAAGAGGCGATACGAGATGGCTATCTTTGGCGCCAAAACCCCAACCACAGGAAACCCAATCAGAGAGCCTGTGACTAGGGTGAACACAGGAAACCCGATCAGAGCGCCTGTAACTAGGCTGAACACAGGAAACCCGTTCAGAGCGCCTGTAACTAGGGTGAACACAGGAAACCCGATCATAGCGGCTGCAACTAGGCTGAACCAGGGAAACCGATCAGAACGCCTGTGACTAGGCTGAACCAGGAAACCCGATCAGAGCGCCTGTGACTAGGCTGAACCAGGAAACCCGATCAGAGCGCCTGTGACTAGGCTGAACACAGGAAGCCCGATCAGGCGCCTGTGACTAGGATGAACACAGGAAACTCGATCAGGCGCGATCAGGGTGCTATTGCAATGGTGGTGCCCTCCCCCTTTGTTACCGGAGCCGGTCAGGGTGTGTGTGGTTGGTGAGGTTAAGGGTGGGGAGGGGGGGAGGGAGGGCTGAAGATTGACGTAAAGAAACAAGGCGTTCTAATAAAACACAATATGGGAAATTATTTCCCTTTACAAAACAGGTCCACGCAGGGCAATGTTTTTGGAAATTCATTACTGGCTAGCACAGCTTTTCTAGTGAACCACTTTGGTTTCCTGATTTGGGGAAATTATCATTCGATACTAAACCCATGTATTTTTTTTTCAGTGGAAGATGTGGTACTGTTAGACAGAAATACCTCAAAAACAGCAGCGCAAAATCCGGGATGTATTTCAAAAATAAAAATAAAGTGCGCTGTATTGCAAAAGTGTCTAAACTTTTTATTTTGTATCTTCATTTTGTATCAGTCTTTCCAACACTAAAACAGAATGTCCATGCTTCGCATATATACCAGCCGGAGGCGCGCCTTGTTGTGACGAGGACTTAAGCATTTCTTTTTCCCAATGATTAGCCGGCGTAGCAAGCGTTTCTGTGGAGTTTCTAACGAAGAATGTGGCCCCTTCCATCTCTCTTTTTTTGCGCTTGCCCCATTTTTCGAGCGGCCATATTCCTCGCTCGCTCTCTATTCCTGCTGAAACTCATCAACAGAAACGCTTCCCACGCAGGCTACCCAATGATTGGTCATGTGAAGCTCGTGTCAATCAAACATATTCCTCTGATCCTAATTGGCCTAGGGGCGGACCCTTAGAAAAGTGACGTGGGGGGAGGGTATCGCATGGGTGGAATAAAAAAAAACTGAAAAAAAAAAGGAAGCCCAAACCAGACAGGAAAAAAAAAATGCAACGATTTGCGCGAAAATCGCTATGCACTGATTTGGGAATACTCAATAGAGGTATTATACGAGTAAATAATTCCATATTGACAGCACTGTGAAACTGCTTGAAAAGACCACATGCGATAACAGTCTTTAGCATATACACTCGGGTACCTCGCAAAAAGCGATTTGATTGGTTGAGAAACCCGTGAAAATTAACTATTATACCATTTCCATTGAGGTGGATAAAGTGGCTTTAAAAATATCAACCTCGAGCCTTTATCCACCTCAATGAAAATGGTATAATTGTTAAATATCGTTATCAAAATAAATAAAATTCATGCACGTCTTTGCATCAAGAAAAAAAAATATGCACGACTGTTTTTTTTTTAATCTATTTTAGAGGTACTCTATGTCAAACCTAGGTACGTTCCCCCCTCAAAACCACAATCTTGTTTTTCTTGAAAAATTCGCTGGTCCCTCGAGATCATTAACTTGACAAAACCACCATGTAAAACGATGTTTTTACTACTCTTTTGCGAAACAAGAGAATAAAAAACATTTTCAAGATATACAAAAAATAATTATGCACAAA
This sequence comes from Nematostella vectensis, assembly GCF_932526225.1. Taxonomy (NCBI): domain Eukaryota; kingdom Metazoa; phylum Cnidaria; class Anthozoa; order Actiniaria; family Edwardsiidae; genus Nematostella; species Nematostella vectensis. The sequence goes on from NC_064047.1 coordinate 13,293,487, forward strand.
ACGTTTATTATTCTATATATTCAATTCTAAAAAATAATAAATACAGTTAAAAAGAAAGAAGAATCAACAGAAAGAACAAAGATTTTATATAAAAAATATGTACAAAAATTATTTTCATCGATTCTATATATTAAACTCTAAAAATTGAATTAATAAATAAATAGAACACGCTAAACTCTCCTCTAGACTGCAAAATTCACTTAGAGGCCTTAGAAAATCTGATCAATGAAATGGGTAAAATTTGAAACGTCTAATTCTATTATCAAAAGTGCGACGAGATGAGGGGCAGTTGCAGCGAGGGAGCAAGCTTTGGTGAAGGCTTCCAACCATCAAGATCAATAACCTCTAGAATCTCGTTAACTTTTCTTTGTCGTATTTCTTTCTCTAGGAATGACATGCTGGAGATATAAAGAGAAAGTCATATAATCACAGGGCGGTAGCCAGGACAAAAATATGGTTTAACACTGAATTAATGGAGAAACCGTGTGTAAACTCCAGAGCGCGACTTTGGGTGTCTATGAGCTTGTCGATTAACGTGCCCATTAGCGTGTCTATGAGTGTGTCTGGGAGTGTGTCTTCAAGCGTGTCTGTTAGCGTGTCTATGAGCGTGTCAGTGAGTGTGTCTGAGTGTTTATGTGAGTGTGTCTGTGTGTGTGTCTGTGAGCTTGTCTGTGAGCTTGTCGATTAACGTGCCCATTAGCGTGTCTATGAGTGTGTCTGGGAGTGTGTCTGTAAGCGCGTCTGTTAGCGTGTCTATGAGCGGGTCTATGAGCGTGTTACTGAGTGTTTTTATGAGTGTGTCTATGAGTGTGTCTATGAGAGTGTCTATGAGCGAGTCTATGAGTGTATCTGTGAGTGTGTCTATGAGTGTGTCTATGAGCGTGTCAGTGAGTGTTTTTATGAGTGTGTCTATGAGCGAGTCTATGAGTGTATCTGTGAGTGCGTCTATGAGTGTGTCTATGAGCGTGTCAGTGAGTGTTTTTATGAGTGTGTCTATGAGTGTGTTAGTGAATGTTTTTATGAGTGTGTCTATGAGCGTCTCAGTGAGTGTTTTTATGAGTGTGTCTATGAGCGTGTCAGTGAGTGTTTTTATGAGTGTGTCTATGAGCGTGTCAGTGAGTGTTTTTATGAATGTGTCTATGAGCGAGTCTATGAGTGTATCTGTGAGTGTGTCTATGAGCGTGTCAGTGAGTGTTTTTATGAGTGTGTCTATGAGTGTGTCGTTGAGCGAGTCTATGAGTGTAACTGTGAGTGTGTCTATGAGCGTGTCTATGAGCGTGTCAGTGAGTGTTTTTATGAGTGTGTCTATGAGTGTGCCTATGAGCGAGTCTATGAGTGTATCTGTGAGTGTGTCTATGAGCGTGTCTATGAGCGTGTCAGTGAGTGTGTATATAAGCGTGTCTATGAGCGTGTCAGTGAGTGTGTCTATGAGCGTGTCTATGAGCGTGTCTATGAGTGTGTCTATGAGCTTGTATATGAGCTTGTATATGAGCGTGTCAGTGAGTGTGTCTATGAGCGTGTCTATGAGCGTGTCAGTGAGTGAGTCTATGAGTGAGTCTATGAGTGAGTCTATGAGTGTATCTGTGAGTGTGTATGTGAGCGTGTCAATGAGCGTGTCTGTTAGTGTGTCTATGAGTGTGTCTATGAGTGTGTCTATGAGCGTGTCTATGAGCGTGTTAGTGAGTGTGTCTATGAGTAGGTCTATGAGCGTGTCTATGAGCTTGTATATGAGCGTGTCAGTGAGTGTGTCTATGAGCGTTTCTATGGGCGTGTCTGTTAGTGTGTCTATGAGTGATTCTATGAGTGTATCTGTGAGTGTGTCTGTGAGCGTGTCTTGAGTGTGGCTATGAGTGAGTCTATGAGTGTATCTGTGACTGTGTCAATGAGCGTGTCTTGAGTGTGGCTATGAGTGAGTCTATGAGTGTATCTGTGACTGTGTCAATGAGCGTGTCTGTGAGCGTTTCTGAGTGTCTCTGTGAGTTTTTCTATGAGCCTGTCTATATGTTATGAGCGTATCTATAAGAGTGTCTGTGAGTGTGTGTGGGTGTAAGTGTATCTATGACTGACCATGAGCTATGGATTATTTGGTTGCCTTCACAAGCTTGACTTACCGGGGCCTAAGCGGGAGATCTTGCAGCGGGACAAACGTGTCGGGCACATACTCCAACCTACCACTGGAAAAAAGGAACTCAAATTTAGACAGTCTTCTTCCCTTGTATGTACTTAAGCCATCAAAGCTAGTCATCACAAGGAGACAGGAAAAACGCAACAGCAACAAATTTCCTATTCTCACTGGAACGCAAGCGCAAGAGCTCAAATTTAATTGATTTTTGTGTGTTTGTGTTAAACCAGTCCCCACTTGTATTACGCTTGCTCTTGATTCTCAGGATCCCAATTGAAAAAGATGCAACATATAATGTGGTACAACTAAGGATGTGAAGTCCATCTACTTAAGAATGAAATAAGGGTTAACATGGCATTTTTTGATACTTGGAATTATGATGATTTCCAAATCCCCAGGTCTCTACTCTAAGGGACAAAATTAGGACGGGTAACGTCCTGTAATAAATAAAGCACTTTCACAACAACGAACTTCAATCACAACGACACCCGGATTTTTGGGCTAACTTGGAAATTGCAGTGCTGCCTATGGGGGCCGGGGGGGGGGAAGGGGGGTGGTACCCCTCCTGTTCTTTCTAGAATTATAAGGAAATGACCAGTAGGGGATGTGTCGTCTCCCCCCCCACTAGTTATCTTGTTGTATCTGTATCGTACCCCCACTAGTTATCTTATTGTATCTGTATCGTGCCCCCCACTAGTTATCTTATTGTATCTGTATCGTACCCCCCACTAGTTATCTTATTGTATCTGTATCGTACCCCCACTAGTTATCTTATTGTATCTGTATCGTACCCCCCACTAGTTATCTTATTGTATCTGTATCGTGCCCCCCACTAGTTATCTTATTGTATCTGTATCGTACCCCCCACTAGTTATCTTGTTGTATCTGTATCGTACCCCCCACTAGTTATCTTATTGTATCTGTATCGTACCCCCCACTAGTTATCTTATTATATCTGTATCGTACCCCCCACTAGTTATCTTATTATATCTGTATCGTACCCCCCACTAGTTATCTTATTGTATCTGTATCGTACCCCACTAGTTATCTTATTGTATCTGTATCGTACCCCACTAGTTATCTTATTGTATCTGTATCGTACCCCCCACTAGTTATCTTGTTGTATCTGTATCGTACCCCCCACTAGTTATCTTGTTGTATCTGTATCGTACCCCCCACTAGTTATCTTGTTGTATCTGTATCGTACCCCCCACTAGTTATCTTATTGTATCTGTATCGTACCCCCACTAGCTATCTTATTGTATCTGTATCGTACCCCTACTAGTTATCTTATTTTATCTGTATCGTACCCCCCACTAGTTATCTTATTGTATTTGTATCGTACCCCCACTAGTTATCTTATTGTATCTGTATCGTACCCCCCACTAGTTATCTTATTGTATCTGTATCGTACCCCCCACTAGTTATCTTATTGTATCTGTATCGTGCCCCCCACTAGTTATCTTATTGTATCTGTATCGTACCCCCCACTAGTTATCGTATTGTATCTGTATCGTACCCCCACTAGTTATCTTGTTGTATCTGTATCGTACCCCCCACTAGTTATCTTATTGTATCTGTATCGTACCCCCCACTAGTTATCTTATTGTATCTGTATCGTACCCCCCACTAGTTATCTTATTGTATCTGTATCGTACCCCCCACTAGTTATCTTATTGTATCTGTATCTTGCCCCCCAATAGTTATCTTATTGTATCTGTATCGTGCCCCCAACTAGTTATCTTATTGTATCTGTATCATACCCCCACTAGTTATCTTATTGTATCTGTATCGTACCCCCCACTAGTTATCTTATTGTATCTGTATCATACCCCCACTAGTTATCTTATTGTATCTGTATCGTACCCCCCACTAATTATCTTATTGTAACTGTATCGTACCCCCCACTAGTTATCTTATTGTATCTGTATCGTACCCCCCACTAGTTATCTTATTGTATCTGTATCGTACCCCCACTAGTTATCTTATTGTATCTGTATCGTACCCCCCACTAGTTATCTTATTGTATCTGTATCGTACCCCCACTAGTTATCTTATTGTATCTGTATCGTACCCCCACTAGTTATCTTATTGTATCTGTATCGTACCCCCCACTAGTTATCTTATTGTATCTGTATCGTACCCCCACTAGTTATCTTATTGTATCTGTATCGTACCCCCACTAGTTATCTTATTGTATCTGTATCGTACCCCCCACTAGTTATCTTATTGTATCTGTATCGTATCCCCCACTAGTTATCTTATTGTATCTGTATCGTACCCCCCACTAGTTATCTTATTGTATCTGTATCGTGCCCCCACTAGTTATCTTATTGTATCTGTATCGTACCCCCCAGTAGTTATCTTATTTTATCTGTATCGTACCCCCCACTAGTTATCTTATTGTATTTGTATCGTGCCCCCACTAGTTATCTTATTGTATCTGTATCGTGCCTCCCACTAGTTATCTTATTGTATCTGTATCGTGCCCCACCCAGTGTTTCAAGGCCTGTTACGGCCCAGGTGATAAATACTACTTGAACCTACCCAAAACACACTACAGATCTTGTGCTGCCGAATTTATGGAAACTCCTGGAATATTCTGGAACTTGATAGCTGTTGTCGCCTGGGGATGCTACAGGGATACCATTCCTTGAGTCCCAAACTAGACAAAACGAAACATTCACACAGTTGGATATAATATCATATGCAAGGGGTTATCATACTGTTGCCTTGCTTTCTAGATGACTACACTCATCAGGAGCGGGTCCAGGAGTTCCAAAGGGGGAAAGGAGGCTGAATTCATTGTCCTTCCATGGATTTCCTTATCCAGAGCTGTAGCATGCCTCGAAATATTCAACTTCTTGATTACCAAGGCTATTGCCTGGGCTGGTGGGTATTTGAAGCAATGTGAAGCAGCTGAGCAGGGATTGTACATGTAACTGTATGACAATATGACATGACATATAATCTATTTTTCAGGGGAGGAGAGGGGGTGGAGGGGTTTTATCCGAAGTGGAGCTATTACTTGACAATTTAAATCTTGTGTGGGCTGGGGGGGGGGGGGGGGGGGGGGGCTAGTTACAATTCACATTAAAACATGATTTATGTAGTCAGTAATCTGTAGTCAGTAACCTTTTTTCTTGGCTCCCAAAGCTTTACTGAGTGTTAACTCTACTGGTCGCCTGTAACACACTCTGCCCGTGTCGTCTGGCGTGGCTGTTAGTCTGCAGGGTGTTGCACCGTGAGCTTGTGTCGGGGCACTTGGTATAACAACGTCTTGGTCATGTTGTAGAGAGGGATACTCAGGCTTCAAGTCTGAAAAGAGGCACATACCTTAATTTATTTTTTTACAGAATTGTGAGCAAGAATCTTGCACAAATAGGGAAAAGTTTTTGGTACTAAGTTAGGTAGAGAAACAGATACAAAGGCAGGGTCGTAGCAGGGGGTGGAGCGCTGGCAGCCTGCCCCCCCTGCCCCCAATATTTTCAAAAATTATAAGGAAATGTCCAGAAGGGGCGTGACTGTGTCCCCTAATAGTTTCTAAAGGCTATCATTGCAAAGACATGAACAGTATTTACAAACCTGGTACGGTAGCTGCCCTCTCAGTACTTTGCTGTTGTGTAGGTATTGAGTATTTCTTAGTTGAGGTTGACACTGTTGGAGCACATCGTAAGCGGGAAAACCAGTCCTGTCCAGTTCCACCACTAGCAACAAAAAACACATGATAAACACATATTCAGAATGCAGTGCTGATATGCTTTTAAATGAACAAAAATGGACAGTTGAGTTTTGTTCAATCCATGAAATAAAGCCACTAAAATTTAGAAATGAAATGACCATGCAAGCCGTGCTTTTGTTGCCGCCATGTTGATGCTGTATTGTGTAGAAACGGTGCTGACATGACTATCACAACCAGCTCGCTTAAACCTGAAAAATAGCTATGTATAATGCTTGGATATGCATCCCTAAAGATTTAACTCTGAATCTTTGAAGTTAATTTGATGTAGTTTATCTGAAAACATGCATAAACTGGAACTAACAAATGACGAGCACGCGGTTAAATTGTGCTAAATTAAAAAAAGTTTGTCTTTGCCTGCTTATAAAAATTGTTGCAATACAATATTTGGAAAACCAGTACTTTATTCCGATCAATAATTATGTGGGCAATATTTGTTCTTACTATGTCAGCCCATAAAATTCTAAGGAAAAAGAGAAAATCTATAAAAACTGAAGAACTGGTGTCATTTTGTGTGCGTCAGTCAAAAAAACTTGGGCGTGAAAGGGTTAAGAATCTAAACCACATTATTTTCAATCAGCCAGTAATATAACTGCCAATCACTCATGGGCTGGATGCCACATTATATGGAGCCAGGTCACAAGATCAACCAAACAAAAAGAGAAATTACCTTTATTCTTAACAAAGCACAATTTCTGGTATTATCATCCCTAATATCCTTCAAACATTTCAAGGAAAATCCAATAAGAATCAACACTACTGGCAGAAATCAAATTACTTACAATTTACTATTTTCCTGGACATTTGGATGTGACAAAGCATTCTGAGGGTGTGGTCGCCAGCCAGGTTCCCCAATCGTCCGGCTGCCAAAACCATGCAGATAATACGGCTTTATCCTTGGGCGAAGGCTATGACCAATACTGTCTTGTTGAATACCTATCAATCAATCAATCAATCAAATCATCAATCAATCAAACCATCAATCAATCAAACCATCAATCAATCAAACCATTAATTAATCAATCAATCAATCAATCAAAAGAAATAGCAGGGCACTTGGAAGACAAGATGGAAAATGGTTTTGGGAACAGAAAGAAAAAAAAAGAAAACAGCAAAATTTGGAAAAAAATCTCTATATTTAATTATACTCAGAGGTAAATACCGATCAACCTAACGGCAAAATGTGGATCGGCAGATTGGCTGAGGCAGATTGGCAGATTTTACCCCCAAATCCGAAAATGCATATTGAATTCTTGAAATGAATAAACAACAGCTTGGAGTGTAAAACGAAGTCAGATAAAATTTTATCCACCAAATAAATGAAGAGAAAACTAAATAGTGTCTGTGTCTTCTAATTTATTGTGAGAAATGAGACAATTATGTTCTGGCTAGACTCAAGCTACGCTTAAAATTTCCTGATCCAAATGGAGAGCTGTAGATTTTGATTAACCAGAACCGGTGCACTATTGCCCCAAAAGCTATCATGCATTCATAAAGAAGTAGGGCAACCTATTTTACCCATCTGTGGTAGTTTCATAGTCTAAGAAATGATTTTGGAGTGTAGAGGAAAAAAACCATTCTACAATACCTCTAATCAGTGGATAAAAATCTGATTTTTTTATCCACAATGGATAACTTTTAATTTGCAGGCTTTGCGCAGCTAAATCTTTACTTGGGAAAGTTTCAACTGGAAAATGATTTATCCAGGTTTCCGACAACTGTTGTTTTAGCTTATTTAATCAAGAATTTTGCAACTAAAATGTTAGCCAAGAAAATCACAACGAACTGCCCGCAACTACTGCCAACTCTCCTGCCAACGGTCATAAACATCTATGGATGCTTCACTGTGGAATAGTATATAAAATTCAAGATGTTTTATGATTGTTTTGAATAACTATAACTATGAGTTATTGTTAGTTAAGTAACTTAAATAAGCTTAATATAAGTATATAACTTAAGCAACAACCTGTTGATTACTTAGAGCGCTTAAAAGTCAAACATTACATTCCTAAAGAAAAAATAAGCCAGGGATATTTCATTAATCTAGCATTCACTTTAAAGGTTCTAGCAAATTTAACTTTTACTACATCCAACATTATTTCCGACAAGCTAGGGATAATTACAAAACCGGTGAATTCCACGGCGAAAATATGTCATAAAAATGGCCTACTTTTGAGAACACTTTGACGGCCCTATTGTTGATAATTCGAGAATTAGCTGGATAACTGCCTCGGACTTATTATTCTATCTGTTTCAATGATAAAACTGGCCTTACAACTTACCATTTACTGAGTCTCTAAAGCGCGGGAGAGATTCTTCCTCCATTATCTCCGTCATTTTGATATTTACAAGCGGTTGCTATGGGAATGTATACACTGGACAGTTCTTGAATCGTGCGGGCAGCCTGTGGTAAAATTTAAGTCACGAAAAAAGTAAAACGAAAGGTGAATCCAACGATACTAACAAAAATTTGTGTAGAAATTAAACACGAATGGAATGAAATGTTCGGCTCGAACCCATGGCTTGCTCATGACGAGTGTAAAGACCTAAGAGGTTTGTATGGGTAAAATCACCCGACGAAACTATTGATAATTGAAGTCAACCGATAACGATTGATAACAACTCATGACCAATGATAATCAAGCCAATTAATAGCTGGGATGCATCAAATGAATTGATAATAATTTATATCATTTGATAACAGGAGAATTTGAATAAGTATCAATTGTTATTATTTGCTGATAATAATTGATGGTTACTTAGTAAATTGATATCAATTTATTATCAAATACATTATGATTATCAATTGTTATCAAATGGAAAAAGGATTGTCTGCTTAGTTAACCCTATTTTTGAGCTGAATTAACAAAAAGCAGACTGAAAACAGATACCTCCCCCCTATTCTGAGTTTTATACAGCCCGTCAAAGTCAAACACAGCTGCACCTAGTCAGCAGTATCCAAGCTTTCCAGCAGTGCTTTGCGGTCCCCACTTTTAATCCCTCGTCGTTGTGCTGAAGCCAGCACAAGTTGATGGTTGCTCGATTTTTCATAAAAAATACAGCTATGAGCATATTAGGAGAGTGTCTCAGGACATCATGAAGTATTTTGGGGCATAATTGAGTGCTTTGCTTATGGATATTTGCAAGCAAAGGAGGATTCATGATGATTTTTTCTTGTTCGGCTTTGCCTGGATGAGAAAATAATTTTCTAATGAATCACCACAGCTCTCCTAAATGCTGTCTTTTCTGAAACCAAATTGATTCCAAAATTGTTTACACTGCTATTCTGGGTCTGTATGACCTCGAATTGATTTGTTTGGCTTCGGGGTGAAAAGACTTATAAAAAACCATCTGACTTTGGGAAGAGGAGTGTTGACTGGCCCTCCCCTCGTGAATTTTTCCCTGAATCTCCCAGAGTGCTTTTCAATCCGTAAAGGCATCTTCATGGTCTTACAAGCCTTCAAGGAGTGGACATTGTGTTTTGAGGCAATGGAAATGAACCTGGAGGATCAGAATATAGGTATCTATTTGTGTCTTAAGCTGTGTTTGTTGATCTCTCTTCCTTGTGTGGTATTTTGAGCGTTTTATTGAGAGGGGTGATTCGGCTTTTCTTTCCTTGTTCAATTTGAAATTTGTCAAAGAACCTGTGCTATTATTTGGCTTAAGAGTAGTTGCCAACACCTTAGCAGAAGTGATTATGATGAATGCTGAATGAGTTTTCAACCAAAAACACAACTGTTTTATTTTATCATTTTTGCCTTTTTTATTACAAATACACAACTTTTCTTTTGTTGTCATTTCTTTAAATAATAATACCTTTGAATTTAATTTGTACAAATGTATGATATAAACAAACTGCTTAAAAAATACAAAAATATTAACTTGATGAAAGAAACAATGCAGAAAATATGCAAACTTTATGTACAATCTATAAAATAAATTCAATATCAATTCTAAACTCCAGGTAGGGATCATGTTATGTTTTGTAGATAGCCTGAAATGAAGCAAACAGAATTATATGTTACTGTCAATCAAAGACTTATAAGCTTTTAATCTTGTGAATCTCACAACAAAAGTCTAATCACCAAATTGTTTCCAATCATGCTGTCACAGGCCTCAAGATATTGGGGGGCACGATACAGAAACATAAAGAAAACAGGTACATCCACGGCCCTACTGGTCATTTCCTTATTGTTTTTTAATACAATAAGGGCGCTCCACACCCCTATTGGCCAGTTTCTTATAATAATGGTGGCACAACCACACCTACTTGTACAGGGTGTGTAAGAAAAAAAAGAATTCTTTTTAACTAACAAAATTTAAAATAATAAGCTCCATTTTATTGGCAGAGTAAAACAAAATAATGCATGGATAATTATGTTCCATAATAATAATAATAATAATAATAATAATAATAATAATAATAATAATAATAATAATAATGATGATGATAACAATGATGATAACGATAATGATAATAAAAATAATAAATCATTTTTTTACCATAAGCCTTCCTGATTGTATTCTTTATGTCCTCAGGGCTGTTCAGGTCAGCTTGCAAACTTGGTGCAATATCAAGCTGGTAGCTTGGTCCATATGACAGGAAATGCTGGCAAGAGAGAAAAAGTCCATATAGATTATCAAAACAATAACACACAACTCACAAAATATTGAATGCTAATTATTTTTGTTTTGGCTTAGATTTTTAGGTAATGATTTGATATCAGCCTTCTCAAAACCAGCCGGCTGCCGGCTCAACAAGCCAACTCCTATTGATGTTTGACTGTCTCCATCCAGACGAAGAAGATATCATTTTTGTTTTGTTAGTAATATCTTCGTCAACCAAACCGCCTCAAATCTAGCAAGGACCTGTTCCTAAAAAAACTATTTGAGAAGGCTGGATAAATGCATTTCACTAGTGGTGTGACCCATGATAATAAAGCACATCTTATTACTAAGAGTTCCAAGAGTCTTTTATGCAGAGAATGTGATTGTCCTAAAAGTTTACCTCATGTTCTGGGATGTCGCGTGGGAGGGGCCTGTTCAAAATGACACCTGTCACATATGTCCAGCATCGAGACGTGTTGACCATATTATAACCCCCACCACCCAGGACAAGCATGGGTAAGTTCCATCCTTGGAGGTACTTGACGCAGCGACCAACGGCAAACTGGGTGAGGTTGAAAGCCTTCATTGGGTCACCAGCTAGGGAGTCCACACCACACTGACAGACAATGGCATCTGGCTTGAACTTGGCCTTTACTCTGGACATAACCCTGAAAAAGACAGATATGCAGTGAGTAATAACCCTGAACAACATAAATATGCCCTGAGTCAGAATACAAAGTAGTTCCATTTGTTATTTACCGCAGTTCTAGATGGTAATGATCTGAAGTCACATGTTTCCAAAACCAAACGTGACAAATCATTGTTTAATTTTGCCATCATTAGCTTGCATTAAATTTATCCTTCCAAACTCTAATAACTAAGAAATGCTAGAACAAAAATAATAGGTATTCATTAGCATATAGATAAAATTATTTCTATGAAATGGTTTAAAGGTATTTAGGGGAGCCCTTCCTTTCCTATGTCCATGGTTCCTATTTTTCCCCTTATTACATAACTTGGATGCCCTGACAAGCAAGTAAAAACATACAGCTTTCGGCTATCATACCTTGTGAAGACTTCCACAAAAGGCCTGTCTGTGATACCGTCCTTTAATGGGACATTCAGTGTGTAGTATCTGCCTTTGCCGTGTCCCACTTGACAACAGGAGCCAGTACCTACATTTAAAGACAAGTGGTACAGTAAGCTGACGACTCTCACATGCATCATTCAGGGCTCAATAGCCACAAAGCCTGACACAGCAGGCTCAACACATTAGCCAGAACTCTCAAGAGTTATCCAGTCTGGATCAATATTTCCCATTTTTGGAACAAAAATCTCTAACCCTAAAAAAACGATGTCTAGAGACTTCTTCAATAGCCTTAAGTCAGCAAAACATTCTAAATAAAACCTCCCGTTCAAGGGAATCCCCTGGGATTCTTTTATTGATCAATCAATTTAGTAAAGAGAAACTTTTGCCTTCTTTCAACATACCTGGGAAAAATCCAGAGGAATATTTGTGGAAAGAGACAGTCATGACTTTGGGAGTAAAGGAGAATGCGTCCTCCACACCGTCGCCATGGTGAACATCAAGGTCAACGTACAGCACCCGGTCATACTTCTCTCTCAACTTGAGGATGCCCAGCACGATGTCATTGATGTAACAGAATCCTGCTGCTTCGTCCCTGGGCCAAATGAAATGAAACAAAAAGTCTTAAGGGAATAGCCCTTGCAATAAGTCACACATGTGTTTTGCACGTGCCACACCTCTTCTTCAACTTTTTTCTCCCTCACAGTCCCATAAAAAGCATAAACCCTTAACTACTTCCTGTGACAAATTTCTTTAAAACTTAAAGTTACATGGGTACAGCCAAAAAGTGTACATATGTCAGAGAGGCTTACAAACATGATCAGAACATTTCTGTCATAAAATCTTTGCTTTTGCTTTTTGTTAATGACTCATGGATGAACAGTTGACATGGATTGGGCCACTGATGTATCTTTGAGCATGGTGCCAACCGCCTTGCCAGTTAACAGCTACCTTTGCCTGGCCAGTCTTCAACATATCAGCAGCAAGCAGTGTCGCACCAGCAATCATGGACACACAGTCATACATGTCCTCAAAAGGTGGACAGTCGTAACCTGAGACATCAGAGTAAGAAATTCTTAAAACAGTCAACTTTCTCCATATAACAAATTCTTGTGATAGATTCTCCAAGATTTGCAAGCACCATATCACCAGTGATCATGTTTACATTATAATTTTACAATTCCCTAGTTTGCTGGTGGTCGAGGTGATGATGATGGTGGCAGTGGTGATGATGATGGTGGTAGTAGTGGTGATGATGATGGTGGTGGTAGTGTTTATGATGAAGGTGGTGGTTATGTTGATAATGGTGGTAGCGATGATGATGTTGATGATGATGTTGGTGGTGGTAGTGATTTTGATAATGGTTATAGTAGTGGTAGGGGGGATAACAATATTTTCTTACCTAGACCAAATTCTACAAGGTCTTCACATTCCTCACTCCCATCACTGACGGCCTCTGCTGCACGCCTCATACAGTTCACATACTCCGATGAGTGAAAAGCTGCCAATTCTGACGCAGTTGCCTTCCTAGGAGCTATTACCCTAAACACAGACATCCATATTAGTATTTTTTTTATTTACTTATCTGAGCAAAATATGGCTATTTTATTTGTTTCTGGAGAAAACTAAAATCTCTAAAAAAAATATCTGCTAAAAGAAAAAAAACCTAGCGATTCAAATCAAAACTAAATCAAACAACGTCAATGATAAAAAGGCCATGAATTAGTGACTGAGTTTTTATTTTCCAAAAGCTTGAAATTGCTCATTGGGTTATCTGTGTCCTCGAAAAAACTGCAAGTTCTCGACAGAGTAAGTTATCCAATTACTTCTGTATTTATCACATCGAGTCTTAACAACTCAAGGGGAGTCAAATTTGCTTAAAAAATTTGAAAAAAAAAACTCCTACAATTTTAGAGGATTTGGCAACAAAACAACATTTTCAAGACCAGCAAAGGTGATTAAACTTTCATAGAGACAACTACAAGACCAAAAGGCAATCAATATAGAGGAATACAGACCTGATATTTCTGTCTTTCAAAAGTCCATAAGCCTCTATCAAGGAGCTGGTTAGACTCGCCTGCGAAGGGTAAAATATGGTCATGTTCACAAGACACGAATATTATTTTGGCGCCCAAACAAAATTATACCCGTTACCGTCGCTTGCCCCAAAGAAAACTCGAAGTTTTTAACCCAAAGAGAGGAATTTAAATAAAAAAAAGCCACACTAACCCTTCCTGTGACTTTAGGGAGCTTATCGCAAAGGTTGACGGAGTCCTCAGAGTGGATGAAGGCTACTTTGGGTAGTAATTCCCCATGCATTCCTTCGTCCTCGTCCGAAGACGCCATGTTGATCGCTTGAATTCAAAAGTGCGCGCGAAAACGACAATGAACCAAAATTTTCCACAAGGGAGGGAGAGGTGGGGGAAGAGAGACAAAACTTTTACTGTTTTACTGCAACAGAAAAGGCAACTTTTTTTAGCGCCGTTTCAGTTATGGTTATCATGTCTCCATCATACTTTTAAGGTATTTTCTTTAATTATTTGTCCTTCTAACGTGCAGGGTTTTTTCCCCGGCGCAAGAGTCAGAGAGAAGACACAGGTAGACCAAAACTGGATCGACAAATTACTGAGACCAGGGGCTAATAAGTACTAATCTTTATGAAAACACCTTGTCTTTAGTCCTCTAATGTCCTGTAATGTATAATTGATTTCATTGCACCAAAATCGCTAAATCGCGAAAATAAAGTGTCACGAAATATCGCTTGTAATATATTCTCTTTCTTCGCGTCACAGTCTCATAAGGCACCTAAAAAGACTAATGCGTCTTAGGAGACTGCAAAGGAGTCATAGAATTCAGAAAACTGATAACTCTTCCCTATCTCTTCTTTCCCAGGGTCTAAACTTTATAGACCATGCCTTGCTATCCTTAAAGAAAAATTGTCAACAGTTTACTCCCGGGAGGTCAACGGAAACCTCAACCGAAAGGAGACAAAAAAATATATTAGAATCCGCGCTGTTTAACAGCCCATCCGCTCTAAATCATCAGTCACATCCTCAAAGAAGCTTTCAATAAAAACACGTTATGGTTAAAATCCATTTCCTTCGACAAACTTTGACAGTGACTCTTTTAGGGGTAGTCATTCCCCGGGGTCTTATCACGCCCCTTCCCTCCTCGCCGCGGGGCTGGCACCAGTCCAGCGAAATAAAGAGAGAAGAGGCCCCTGCTAGCAGGGAACACACATTGGCGACTGCCTTGGGATTGCTTATCCAACATCCGGGCATTGGCCCGGTGCGCTTTCAGATTCGAGGGACCACTGTGACTGGCTTAGCGCTGTTATGGCAACCCTGCCTTAGAGGCAAAACCATAGAAACTAAAAATAAAATAAATACGAAGAAGGTAACATAATATCAATTGATTTGGGATTACAAAGGGCGCACGTAAAAATGTAATATGTCTTTTAGATTTCAACAGTTCTTCGCCACGTGAAAAAATAGCCTTACTCTGTTCGCTATTTCATTGAAACTAGTTTGAAGTGCTGAAGTAATTTTCTTGGCCATTCCGTCGCCACATAAAGGGCCCTATATAACAAAAGCCACAAACACTTTCAGGTTAATTTACAGCGAGGCATTTGTAAGCAGACACGAATATCGCCAATTAGTCAATAAATATACGATAAAGATTTACTTATCGCTATCCCCAGGTAGATAATAAATATCCCATAACGATTTTATTGTTACTTATCGCTATTGCCAAGTAGATAAAAACATCCCATAGATTTTAATTATCGTTATCGCCAGGTAGACAACAAATATCCGATAAAGATTTTATTGTTATTTGTACACATACTTTACAACGGATAAACCAATGTTGGCAAACAAACAGGGCGTGGTCAAGAAATAGGGGAGTGGACAATTACTAGGTAGATCGTATCTACATGACAGATTTGTTTCAGAGTACACAGATAAAAACAAGCCCTTTAGAGAGCCGTAATAAAAATCATAACAAATTAAACGCTCACATTCCCATATTACATGAAGTCTCAACTTCAAATACCAATGACAGGGTCAGTATGGGGGGGGGGGTCCGCATGTAATTAATTTGAGTAATTTCTCGATAGTTCATTTACACCTATTTCAAAAAAGGTTGCACTTGGAGAATACCTGGGGGGCTTCATGGGTATCAAATAAATGAGACAATAAGCGTCAATAAAACAGCCCAGGATTTGAGAATTTTAGCATTCTTTATATTTACCAGTTAACAATCATGTTATTTAGAAACTAGGATACATTCATTTATACGTTTCCCATGAAGCACTGCGGTTTTCAAGAGCAACCTTAATTGAAATAGGTGTGCATTGACATGGAAGTAAAAGAGTAAAGGTTGTGTATTCCAATGTTTTGTTCTGGTTCACACTATACTGACCCTGACATCAGATGTCGAAAACGACCAAGCAAGGGCAGTAGGACCTGAGTCCATTATCAAATGAGCCTGCCAAATAAAACCGCCAAACATTTTCCATTCGTCATGTCATGCACCAAGCCTGTAGATTACAGCACTCTCAATGTCTACAAAAACAATTCCATCAAGAAGCGTTGCGAAATCTGTGCAACCAACTCTAGTTATCGCGTGACACACGAAGAGTTGGCGACTAGCTACAAACAAACAGAGAGGATTCAGGTTTTAGTTCGCAAGTTTATGTCGACGCCTCTATGTTGTAGCCTGATTCCTAGGACCTTATGCTGCGTACACAACTGGAGAGGTTTTGATGCCAGTGTGCCTTAGGCCACATGCACACTGGAGACGTTTTGATGCCATTCTGACTTAGGCCACATACACACTGGAGAGGTTTTGATGCCAGTGTGACTTAGGCTGGAGAGGTTTTGATGCCATTCTGACTTAGGCTGGAGAAGTTTTGATGCCAGTGTGACTTAGGCTGGATACACGTAGAAGTAGTTTTGATGACAGAGCGGATGCAGCCTGTAAGCTGTTGTGCAAAGGACATTAGGAAAACTGGTGTGGACAGACTTTGCTTTCAATAATCCAAAACATAACCATCTTTGGAAAGCTGGTCGCATGGACACGTTCTATTGCATGTAGGGCTGCATGGAAGGGTAACTTTCTTCAATCACATCTCTAGTATCATTATATTTTGAGAATGACGGACGATTATCTTCTCCAGTGTCACCAATGGCTCTTCTAGGGCCCCACAAGGCGTGAGAATGTGGCGCAGGGGTTGTCTAATCCACGGTATCCATTTCGTCCTCTTCTGTGTTCGGCTCCTTGTGTTTACGCATGGATAGTAGCGCTTTCTCGCGGAGTTTCTTCTCCAGGTTTTCGTTATCGTCATCCTCACGCGGCACTGGCGCCTCATCGCTCTCAGAACCCTGGGGAAAAAAGGAATAAGCATGAAGGCTTTTTGTTGTCAACTCTCCAAATCCCTCCGAACACCGAAAAAAAAGTAATAAGCATGAAGGCTCTTTGTTGTCAACTCCCAAAATCCCTCCGAACCCCGAGAAAAAAAGGAATAAGCATGAAGGCTTTTTGTTGTCAATTCCCAAAATCCCTCCGAACCCCGAGAAAAAAGGAATAAGCATGAAGGCTTTTTGTTGTCAATTCCCAAAATCCCTCCGAACCCCGAGAAAAAAGGAATAAGCATGAAGGCTCTTT
The DNA here is from genome assembly GCF_932526225.1 of Nematostella vectensis. Taxonomy (NCBI): domain Eukaryota; kingdom Metazoa; phylum Cnidaria; class Anthozoa; order Actiniaria; family Edwardsiidae; genus Nematostella; species Nematostella vectensis. The sequence continues at coordinate 13,310,710 of NC_064047.1, forward strand.
GTTGTCAACTCCCAAAATCCCTCCGAACCCCGAGAAAAAAAGGAATAAGCATGAAGGCTTTTTGTTGTCAACTCCCAAAATCCCTCCGAACCCCGAGAAAAAAGGAATAAGCATGGAGGCTTTTTGTTGTCAACTCTCCAAATCCCTCCGAACACCGAAAAAAAAGTAATAAGCATGAAGGCTCTTTGTTGTCAACTCCCAAAATCCCTCCGAACCCCGAGAAAAAAAGGCTTTTTGTTGTCAACTCTCCAAATCCCGCAGAACCCCGAAAAAAAAAGGAATAAGCATGAAGGCTTTTTGTTGTCAGCTCTCGAAATCCCCAGATCGAACCGAGAAAAATAGCTCATAAAAATGACGAACGCTGGCTACTACAATTTCGCTATTTACCCAGCTCCTTGATCGCCCGATTCCCATTGATCCCATGGTCGCCTAGTTAAAACAATACCTACGATCTCATCGACCTTAGGATCCACTCGAGCCCCTAGATGTTTTTGATCCTATGATCCCTTCACCCTCGCCGTTCCTTCCAGGCACGGTCTATCCCTCATCTTCCCCAGTCCTTAGCGCTTGCTACACTTTCCCTTCATTCGCACCATCCTACCCTCCAGGCGGTCTATCCCTCATCTTCCCCAGCCCTTAGCGCTTGCTACACTTTCCCTTCATTCACTCCATCCTTCCCTCCAGGCGTGGTCTATCCCTCATCTTCCCCAGCCCTTAGCGCTTGCTACACTTTCCCTTCATTCGCACCATCCTACCCTCCAGGCGGTCTATCCCTCATCTTCCCCAGCCCTTAGCGCTTGCTACACTTTCCCTTCATTCGCTCCATCCTTCCCTCCAGGCGTGGTCTATCCCTCATCTTCCCCAGCCCTTAGCGCTTGCTACACTTTCCCTTAATTCGCTCCATCCTTCCCTCCAGGCGTGGTCTATCCCTCATCTTCCCCATCCCTTAGCGCTTGCTACAATTTCCCTTCATTCGCTCCATCCTTCCCTCCAGGCATGGTCTATCCTTTATCTTCCCCATCCCTTAGCGCTTGCTACACTTTCCCTTTATTCGCTCCATCCTTCCCTCCAGGCGTGGTCTATCCCTCATCTTCCCCATCCCTTAGCGCTTGCTACACTTTCCCTTCATTCGCTCCATCCTTCCCTCCAGGCATGGTCTATCCTTTATCTTCCCCATCCCTTAGCGCTTGCTACACTTTCCCTTTATTCGCTCCATCCTTCCCTCCAGGCGTGGTCATCCCTCATCTTCCCCATCCCTTAGCGCTTGCTACACTTTCCCTTTATTCGCTCCATCCTTCCCTCCAGGCGTGGTCTATCCCTCATCTTCCCCATCCCTTAGCGCTTGCTACACTTTCCCTTTATTCGCTCCATCCTTCCCTCCAGGCGTGGTCTATCCCTCATTTTTCCCAGCCCTTAGCGCTTGCTACACTTTCCCTTTATTCGCTCTATCCTTCCCTCCAGGCGTGGTCTATCCCTCATCTTCCCCAGCCCTTAGCGCTTGCTACGCAGGGTACCTTCCCTGACCCCTTTACTCCTTGGTACTTACATCACTAGTTTTCTGCTTTTCTTTTTGCTTCTTGTGTTTCTTGTCTTTCTTCTTGTGTTTCGCGGAGCCGTGTTTCTTATGCTTCTTGTGTTTCTTCTTCTTTTCTTTGCCTTCTTTCTCAACCCATTCGTCCTCCTCGCCTGACAGAGCCTGCAACAGCACCAACATGAATCAACCCAATGTAGGGCATCATAGGGTCACTTGAAACACATACCAGGCAAAAGGACAAACAAGATCACAGAGGGGGTAATAAAGCACCGTAATGGCTTCGTCCTTGTCAAGTTTAATAAACAGAAAGGAACCAATTTTCCATGATAAAGATTGTATATATGTAGATGATTTACTTGGCTTCCTCTACACATGCATTTCAAGGTCTTTGGACTCGAAATTCCTTGTGAATTCATATTTGAATGTTATCTTTTAGGTTTTCTTCTAGCTGGCTAGATGTTTGAACAAGAATTGATGCGACTGGTCCTCACAAAAGCGATTAAAGCGATTAAAATCAACTTCAGGTATTATAATATACATGTCAAAATTACTCGATTCTGATTGGATGAGAGCAGTGCAGTTTTTAGGTAATGCGTTGCACAAAAAAAGGTAATTCATTGCAGTATTACTGGACGCTGATTAGCTTACAAACGATTGAAAAAAATTTGAAAGGCTAGTTAAACCCAACGAAAATCACTGAAACTCAGTCAAAAGAACAAAGGACACCAAGCAAACACTGTTAGTAAGAAATTTTATTAAGATTTAAGACAAAAAAAATCATACGTTCAAAAGTCACCATATATTCTCGAGTAAATCATCAAAAGTAATGATCCTGGGCTACCTGTGATTCAATCGGTTGAAATTCATCGATTTACAATCGTATTTTGTAAGAACCAATCAGAAATAAAAGCCATCTCGTAGGGGCATCATAGGGGCACTTGAGCACATACCAGGCGAAAGGGCAAACAAGATCACAGAGCGGGTAATAAAGCACCGTAATGGCTTCGTCCTTGTCAAGTTGAATAAACAGAAAGGAACCAATTTTCCATGATAAAGATTGTATATATGTAGATGATTTACTTGGCTTCCTCTACACGTGCATTTCAAGGTCTTTGGACTCGAAATTCCTTGTGAATTCATATTTGAAGGTGATAGGTTTTCTTCTAGCTGGTTAGATGTTTGAACAAGAATTGATGCGACTGGTCCTCACAAAACAAAGTCCCAATAAGCGATTAAAATCAACTTCAGGTATTATCATATACATGTCAAAACTACTCGATTCTGATTGGATGAGAGCAGTGCAGTTTTTAGGTAATTCGTTGCACAAAAAAAGGTAATTCATTGCAGTATTACTGGACGCTGATTAGCTTACAAACGGCTGAAAAAAATTTGAAAGGCTAGTTAAACCCAACGAAAATCGCTGAAACTCATTCAAAAGAACATTAAGGACACCAAGCAAACACTGCTAGTATCTCAAGAAATTTTATTAAGATTTAAGAAAAAAAAATCATACGCTCAAAAAGTGACCATATATTCTCGAGTAAATCGTCAAAAGTAATGATCCTGAGCTACCTGTGATTCAATCGATTGAAATTCATCGATTTACAATCGTATTTTGTAAGAACCAATCAGAAATAAAATCTCGTATCACGCGCTTGACTTTTTGTCGACAAATAATGTGTCTGTTATTTTAATTAACTTCTAAAAGAAATATGACGTAAATCACCCCATTGGGACCCTCCTTTGGTGGCCTCCTTAATACAGGTGACCGCTCGATAGAGGGCACATTCGGGGCTTTCATAAATGACCGTGGGCCGCATAATAGAAATTCGACTGTACTTTTTAATACGGAATCGCACAGTTCAATACTTTTTAATACGGACCAAAGAAATATTTTTATTACGGACCACACAGTTTAAATGCATATGATATAGTTCGCCAGGTGTTCTATACCTTGGACGGAGCTTCCTCTGCTGGCTCTTCATCAGCTGACGGGCTCTTACCCGCCGCCTTACAGGGCGGGGCCTCTTCTTCCCCCATCTCCACATCCACTGGTTTCTTCCTGCCTTCTGAAGGAGAGGGGCTGCCACGCCTACGCACCTCCCGTTTTGGGGATTGTGACAAACTTCGCTTGCGGGCTTCCCGTCTTGGTGGGGAGGCAGAGGGGCTGCGCCGCCGAGGTTCGCGCTTGGGTGGTGAGGGTGAACGGCGGCTACCACGTGACCTCCGTCTGTCCTCAGGAGTGCGGCGTGGGGATGGGGAGGTTCGTTGAGGACGTGACCGCCGAGGGGGAGAGGAGGACGGACGTCTCTCCCTTGACTGGTGGCGTGGTCTTTTGCGAGGCTCGGGGGAAGCAGAATGGCGGTGCCTGGTTTGCCTGGAAATGAGGGAAAAGATCAAAACACAATCTTCATTAAATATCGTCATCATGTAAACATAACTTAATTTACATAACTTTAACAGCCAAAGCAAAAAGAAAGTCAGCATCTGCATGTTTAGGCATTATTTTTTTGCTAGATTTCTTTCCTACATTTGCGACTTCTTTACTGTAGCCACAAAGACAAAATTTCAAAGTGAGGCAAACATGATACAAAGCTATGTAAACTAAGTAAGGCCACTAAAGCAAAACCGAGACTACTAGAACTTGTTTTCCTTGTCTACTAAGCATGGTTCTGTTAGTACAGTCAAAGCTCTTGCAGGCGACTACCTTGGTAATGATAAATTGTGGCGGTTCATTGACTGATTACTTACAAGAGCAAGCGTTTTAAAAGCTTTGATTGTACTGAACGGGAATATGGCCCTCTTTTTGACCCTTACTTTCTTTGTGGTGTTGCTGAACGGCTGCGTGAGCGCCGGCCAACTCGTTTGGCCCCCTTGACAGGCGTTGGCTCATCCGCTGATGATGATGAGGAGGCTGATGGGTCACGCACTCTCTCCTTGCTCGACTTGGTTACTCTCTGAGGCGACTCTGAGTGTGATTGGCGCTCCTTCTTGGCACTGTCACGTCCTTTCCTGTCACGCTCTGGTGAACGTGACACTGAGCGTGATTCAGACCTCTTGCTTCCCTTGGTCCTTTTCACTGCAGATGGAGAAACGGATCTTGAGTTCCGGCCGTTTGACTTTTGTCTGTCTTGTTCCTCAGGTGATGCAACCTTACGGCGTGCCCGACGAGGGGAGGGTGGGGTTGAGGCTCGTTTGCGCTGTGGGGGAGGCAAGGGTGATGAGCGCATTGGAGGTGGGGAATTGGAAGGGGATCGCCGGCGTCTACGGGGTGGCGATGGGCTTGGGGATTTTCTCCTGCGCCTTGGGGGAGGCGAAGGCGTTGGGGAGTCTCGTCTGCGGCGAGACGGTGAGTAGGAATCTCTGCGTCTTCTTCTAGGGGGTGGTGATGGGGATCGCCTTCGCCTTCTTGGCGGTGAATCGTATCTGAAGAGAAATACCAAATAAAAAAGCAGTCAACGAACCAAATATAACAAGCTTTGTTAACTTCAATGATCCAACTTATATCCTAGATTCAGCATTTTCACTAGAATTTTAAGTCAGCAAATACCTGGCACTGATTTGAAGGATAGATCATATTGCAGTTCAAAACAACTTTTGATGAATAAAACTCAATTATTTCTCAATTATTAAGTCCAAAGTATAAGAACATTTTTTAATTTGGTTTAAACCTCAATTTTTATTAATTTTACAAGACACCCTGCTAATTTCAAAATTCACGTTTTTTTTATTTTTCGCAAACTGCAAGAGATGTTGATGTATCTTATTTTTAAATCCCAGCTTTAAATAAATTGGTACAAGTATTATAACTTATTGTGTGATCTTTTCTTTTGCACTTGCCATTTTTAATTAGTAAAACATGCCACCTGACCCAATATAAGCCATAACTATGACTTTCACTGATGCCATGTACAGTAAAGCTGTGCATTGGTAGTACCGTTGGTAGAGCCTGTTCCTCTCACCACTGGTTTTTCGGTTTCAATGTGAGCTCTGTTTGTTGGCTCTTGTTTTTGCTGAGGGTTTGTCTCCAGTTTCTCGTTTTCCTCCCTCCACAAAAACCAGCAAATTCAATCGAAGCAGTGTGTTCTGTGGTCAGATAGGCGTTGTATATGTATGTTAGCTGCTTGAGGCAACTGCTACGCCCTCGACTTGACCACACTGTATTTGCACCCTCGTAATCCAGCATTACAGCTGCAGGGAGGGAGAATGCTTCACAAATGTACTTTTTAAACTTACCTTTTTCTGTCTCGGCATGGTGGGGATGCCTCCCTCCTCCGCCTGTGTTCTGGGCTCCGTCGTCTCCTATCTCTTGGTGACTCAGACCTTCTGTCTGGGGATGAGTCTGACCCCGACGCGCTTCTCCGTCGGCGCCTGGGCGAGGCATCTCTACTCCGCCTCCTCCTCATAGGGCTCCGCCGTCTTCGATCTCTGGGTGACACTGATCCCTTTTTGCGTTCTGGTGGCAAGCCTGAGTCAGATTCTGACTCTGAAGAATTGTGCTTCCTGTAGCTTCGATTTGCCATCTTTTTGGATTTTGGAAGAGGTGGGGACTTTTCTTTGGGGTCTTCTTTTTTCCGTTCTGGTGAAGGTGAGGGAGAGAGGGAAGGTTGTCGCACAGGGGAGTCCTGGACATCTCTCTTTTTGTACTCTGAGCGGTGGTGGGATGGTGGCGGTGAGGCGGACCCTATCGTCTTCTTGATGGGAGGAGGACTAGGGCTTGTCTTCTCAGTTTTTACCTGTACTTTTGAAAGTGCTGGTGACTTGGATTTAGAGTGCCGTGGGCTTGCACTTTGGGATCTGGATCTGGACCGTGCTGGGCTTGACTTTATCCTGGGTTTGGTGCGAGGTGGTGAGGGGGACAAGCTTTTTGGACTTTTAGACCTTCTAATTGAAAAAAAAAAAAACATACAAAACATTAGACATATAGTTAAAAATAACTTAATTTGATTGTATTTAATATGTGGCTCATAGAAAATCAATCAAAGCGCATACTAAAAGAGGTTTATTTTTTACTTTAGGCAATCTAGCACGAAACATGAATAATTTTATATATGATATTCTAGTATCACCTGAATGCCAATATTTAAAAAAAAGTGTTGCGAAAGCAAGATGGCACAAATATTTTCTTGGAAACAAAAGGAATCAATCTAAAAATTCTACCCATTTTGAAAATCATGGTTAGTGCAGAAAAATGTTATTCTTGTTATTATGTTATTCTCCTCTCTGTTATTAATCTTCATCTTTCTTTCTACCTCTATCTGTATATGTGTACCACTTTTTGCTATAATGTAAAAAAATAATGAAATAAAAATTCTGCTCAGTTTAGTACCTTGCGGGGGAGCGACGGCCTGGTGATTGTGAGCTCCAGCGAGATGTGCGTCTTGGGGGTGACCTGCGTCTTTCCCTGAAGGGTGACCTGCGTCGGGGTGGAGGGGAGTAGGAGCGCTTTCTCCTGTCAGGACTGCGAGATCTGGATCTGGAGTATGAAGATGAGCGAGATCTGGAGCTAGAACGTGATTGGCTGCGCTTCCGGCCTTTATCTCTGGACCTAGATAACATTTCAGCATTAATGGGCTACAACATTTATAGGGTACAATTCCATGAGAAAATCTGAAGCTTCCTCATTGCATGTCAGTCTTCATAGCAATGCAGGTTCTCTTATATCCTCAATAACTATGTCAAAAGTCAGTCAGTCAATCAAATTTATAGCCATGGAAAGCCGAAAAATGACAAAATCCATAAGTTGTGTATGCCACCCACACTTGAATTATATTCATGTTTGTAAACAAATTATAGTTATATGAATCCAGGTAAGTAAACTTACCTTCTGTAGGAATCACGTTCTTTCTTTATGTCTGAAGAAAAATATAAATGGACTGAGAGTTGTAGACTGAGAGCTGTATAGCTAATGACTAAAGGCTGCTCCTGGAGGGAGGGGTGGGGGATTTTTGTGTGTGAAAGACAATTTATTCCAGTAGCACAATAAATTAGCGTGAATCACAGTGAAATTAAATTTAAATAATAACGGCTCAAATACAATTTAGAGATTTCAAAAACATTATTCACATTTTTTATTTTTACCTTTGTGTGCGGCTTCCCTTGCACGGCCATCACGGGGTTCCTGCAAAATTATTTATCCTCACTCAAAAAGGGTGACAATTCTATTTGAAAGAATATAATACAAGGCAGGGACAATGGGACTAAAAAGGAACTTAAGTTATGGATGTTCTCAATGTGTATTTGATATCAAACTGGCAGTGGAAATAAAGATAGCAAAACTGTCAACACATCTACCCCCTTAATGTGCAATAGGTGCAACCCTTAACATTAACAAAATGTTTGCTTCAACCCATCAGATGCAAAATCTTAAGACAGACTGATTGAGCCAACAAATTTCAGTGCCTAGTTTGCATTGTTCTCAGTCTAGTTGCGCTGTAGAGCCCCAATGTCTTTCATAACTACAGTTATCATCCCTGCAATGGGTCTTACCATTTGGTGGGGGGATTGGGCGGGGTTACAGTAGGGTAGGGGGAGAGGGGGTACACAGGGTACATCTTATACAATGATTAATGACTCAAGGTGATTGGATACAAATTGTTTATGATTGTTGTTATTTTTATTTAAAAGATATGGTGAATGATGCAATAAATGTACATTCAATTCAACAAAATGGGACATAGATAACCATCCAAACTGCTATATCTGGGTCAGCCCTTTGGCTTGGAGCAGAATTGCTTTACCATTCCATTACTTATTTTATTGCACCTTCAAAAATCCCTTCCAGGTGGCTTTAATTCTTAAGTATATGATGTCATCACAAAATATGATATCATCTTAGTATTTGAGTTTATCTAGCGAAAAGACTTTTCTTATAGTGAAAAAAGTGGGTTTTGCCTATTCAGACAGACCACCCAGGATCTTCTTTTTATAGGACTAAATAGGGGTTAGCAAGGGGGAATGCAAATTAATTAATATATTCATTTATGATTATATGATAATATTTTATTCCCAGGTTGTAATACACTACAATATTCAAATTCGCATATTTACATATTCACTTTTCTGTGTTGATTTAAAAGCAAGGTCTACCAAATAAGAAAGAACATAAGAAAATATTGTCAAAGATAAATTCTGATTTTCTTTGAATCAGTACAGCAACACTTTGCTTTTTCCAAAATTACTATTAGAATTAAAACCAGTAACAAAGGTGGAGTGCTACATTGTTTATATGTTTACTGTTTAGTTAAAAAGCTACATTTTAACTAAGAATTACAGAAGATATTATTAAAAATTTTAATTAAATACAACTAATAGAGCCAGTAGTAGGAAAACTAATTTGAGGATAATGGATTTGAGAATTCAAATGCTTATTTTTTCTCCAGAATCTCTATCTAGTTCTTTCAGGTACTATTCTTAAACTCAAATTGGTTACAGCTTTTGAACGGGGCTATTTCTCATACATAGATCTTAATTGTTGTCATCTTTACGCTTTAAGGCTCTAATGAAATAAAATTAAAGATATTTAAAGACTTTTTAAGGACCCACATGGACCACCACTCGGATAACTAGGAGCTCCCAACTACTCCTACCCTCTACCTTGCCTCACAGATCTAAAAACCTTCAGTGCCCTGTAATACCTTGCTGCTGAGCAGTCTACGAGGTAGAAGACCCTGTGGGGCGTCTAAGAGCTTGGTAACCAGCGCGGTGATGGCCTTTGCAAGCTTGCGGTCTCCTGCTTCCACAAGATGCAAGTGGTCGGTATGGTAGAATGACTCCTCCAGAGTCCCATCCTCTCTCACCCAATCATCATCTGGCCGTAAAAAGTGCACATCTGCAAACTCATCAGAGAAATCTATGAGCTCTTCCAGTTGTCTGTTCACCTCGCTGATCTTTTTGCGGCGGAAAGATGGATACAAGTCTCGAGGAAGAAGACCTGTCACTACAATGGTAGTAGACGGCGACTTGGATTGAATGAACTGGACTATTGCCAGAATCCCTCCTACAATATCAGACGCATGGTCTGTGTTCACATTGTTTGTTCCACAGTGCAGGACAAGAATCCTTGGTGTACTCTCCAACTCGCCATTTTGCAATCTCCACAAGACATGTTGGGTACGGTCACCACCTATCCCGAAGCTCAGTGCTCTCAGGGGCCTGAAGTATTCCCGCCAGACACTAGCGTAACGGGTTAGTCCCTTAATGATGGAGTCGCCCACAAGGAGCACTTGATTCATAGGTGATGACGTAAGCCGTGAGTACTGTTCATGCGTCTCTTGCCACCTAGGGGTGTAGCGGTCTACTGGTGTTGTTGCTGTGGTGTGTGTGGTGCTATAATAGGGAGTTGAAGGTGTCCTTGGTGTGTTTCTACCCTGAGAATCATCAGGAGTTGAATCTGACATTTTGGTACCAAGCCTTCTGTGGTCAAAACTTCCTGTAGTGTGCCTTTTTGTTCTTGGTATTCTTTTATCAATTTCCAAACTTCGATGGATCACAATTTTCTTCTTTCGGGTTATAAATGGTGTATTATCATCAAGGTCCCACTTTATCCTAGAGCATTCAGACGACGGTCTTACAGGAGTGTGCCCAACAGCTACTGTCTTAGGGGAATCACGGGAGATGTCCAGATTTTCTGGGGATTGTGACCTGGTAGTTTTGTAACTTATTTCCAAATTCTTTTTTCTCTTGATTTTAACTGGCCTGTGTGCACTTTCCTCCCTTTCTGATGAAGTACTGGATTCTCCGCTTCGCCACTGTCTCTTGCGTCTAGGTGATGTGACTGGAGAGGAACTTAATTCCCCCGGCTCTAAAGACCTATTGGGTTTTGACTTTTCCCCACTCTTGTCAACGACTCGCTTGTTCTCTTCAGAAGCTTCCTCAGACTCAGAAGATAGCAACTGTGATTTTAGGTGCTGTAACAAAATATTGAAAGTAGATTGATAATTAGCCTTATCAGTTAATTTCTGCTAAATGACTGCATTATATATACAGTTTATTAGACAGTAAAGTCATATTTAAGCAATATTGACAATAAATACTCCTTAAGAAAATATAAAATAAATATATCTTAAATACATACAAGAATAGCTTAGTTTATATGTCATAGCATTGAATGATCACAGCATTGAATGATCGTTCTCAAAAATCACTCAAAATTAAAATCATTTCCAACAACATAACATATGCCAAGATAGCTTGATTCAATACAATGGAGGATTACATTATAAAGAAGGTTATTCAATTTCCCAAACTGTGGCAAAAATCTATTTTAAGCTTTATGTGTTCAACAATTAGCTAGTCACCCCCTTAGCAGAAGACCAACTAAATTCCCAATGCAAATTTATTTTTATTGGTGGTGCTTTAACCAAGAAAAAATATCAAACAATGATGAGAGTAACTTGTCTACAAGCATACTGACCTTGGGCTAAAGGGAGCCATTTCCATTGCCTTCCAGGGGATAACTGATTTTATTTTCTTCATTGACGTATCTGGCTTCTCAAAGCAGAAAATTCTCAATATTTTCCAGAAGCGTCAGGGAGGCGAAATGCATTCAGACATATTACTCCCAGCATTGTAAAAAGGCATGCATGAATGATGCAAGCCAATAATAAAGATAGCTATACTGTAGGTTACTTATTGCCAGAGACAACTAGACCCCAAGATGTTATAGAAGCCAATATTATAAGAGTAAAACAAGTCAAAGCATAAGATAACTCTTTTCAAGTGTGTAGTTAGAATTGAGTGCTGGGGTATTTGAAAAATCATAACAAAACAATATTTGGAGCTAGCAAAGTTAATGTTTAGAATTGAGTGCTGAAGTATTTGAAAAAATCATAACAAAATAATATTTTGAAATCAGACAAATGGAGCTAGCAAAGTGTGTATATATGTTTTTTCAAGTGTGTAGGTTAGAATTGAGTGAAGGGGTATTTGAAAAATCATAACAAAATAATATTTGGAGCTAGCAAAGTTAATGTTTATCAGTACCCAGAAACACCTCTCAGTTGCCATTTTGCATTGTCCATCCTCTGTTTGCACTGGTATGTTCAGAATAGTTTTTTTTTATAGTAGTCAAGGGGTTGTTCTTATATTTTGCAAGAGTTCTTTGCATATCATACAAGACCACTAAGATTGTAAATACTTACCGCACTCTCTGCTAGAAGCACTGCTGCCTCCGTGGCTTTCCTGACCTCATCTGGGAGACTAGAACTCCCTGTGAGGTCCTCGACACCCGTACTGTCAGCTTCCGCTTGCATTAACTCCCCCTGGCGCTTAAGATTGGCTTGGATGCGTTCTTGCTCAAGCTGTGATAAGAAAAGAAGTATTTGAGAATCCCTGATTCTACGACACCTAGAAGTGACATTTATTTAAGAGCTCGAATTTGCAAATACAATGAAAAAATTGGATTTTTGCAGACAGCCATTCAAAATTGATAGTGAATTCAGCAAATAAAACTGAAAAAAACCTTTAGATGCACAACATTTATAATTTTCCCCACAGTAAAACTTTTGAGAGCTGGTAAGTACCAGGGTACAGTACAGCCTGCAGGAAACTCAACATTTTGTGAGTTCTGTGTTTTTTTTGCATGTAGTTTGAGTGTAATCAGATTCATACACTCAAACTACACACAACTTGGGTGGAATACACACACAAAACTACATGCACCTGTTTGCTTCATTAACTTCTACAAAATCCCTTTAGAGTATCTGAAGCTACAACTCAATGCCATGCGTTTTTATGCGAAAAGAAAACTTGGGTGTCTGATGGGCGTTTAGCATTTGATGTGATAGAATTCTGGTATTCTGCTATTAAACAACTTTAGCTTTACTGATCTCTACATACTTCATGCCTAATTTGGCTAACACAAGTAGTTTTACCAAGCGAAAGTAGAAAGTTGTTTTTGTACTGATAAGAAGGAATGCGAAGGTTACCGAAGCAGTGTCAAACTATTATATTTAGCTGTGCTCAGTGCTAATAAAATCACTGCAAAATCTTTAGTCTTTTTCTTTAGTCCATTTCTCAGATGGTGTTAGTTTGTACTTCACAATGTGTTGAAGGGATAAAAGCGAATGTTGTGTGTTGATCTTCTTTCAGTTTGTCAAACAACGGAAGAGTACCAAACGCTGTTGAAAATATCACTGTTCTTAGCCATTTTATGAAATTGCACAGAAATAACAACAAAAGCCTTTGCCTAGACAATTCACAAATCAATTTGGCGTCAGTAACTAGTAACGCAGGAGAGAAGTTCTTGATGCACGAAAGGAATAATGTAAAAGTTGTGCACTGATGGGGCTTTATTTTTGTCAAACAGCGAGATAGAACCGAAGGCGTCTATCTGCCGCCATACTGAATCGTCCTGCTAAAATATCCTTTGCATTATTAAATTTAGGAAAAGATTTGTTTCACTTCTGAGTCAAACAAAGTATAGTAGTCTATTATGCCAATTATAAGATCATGACAATAAGACGATTGTCGTGTGAAAAACAGTACTGCCTTAGGTAAAACACATAGGGTCACTTAACATCCCTTCACCACACCCATCCCATGTGTGAGTTTTACCAACAACAAATGAACATGCCACGTCACACCGTTTCGTCATTGTATACAAAGTCTCGCCGGCTAGAAGATCAGTCCAGTCTTGTCACTGTATACAAAGTCTCACCGGCTAGAAGATCAGTCCAGTCTTGTCACTGTATACAAAGTCTCGCCGGCTAGAAGATCAGTCCAGTCTTGTCACTGTATACAAAGTCTCGCCGGCTAGAAGATCAGTCCAGTCTTGTCACTGTATACAAAGTCTTGGCGGCTAGAAGATCAGTCCAGTCTTGTCACTGTATACAAAGTCTCGCCGGCTAGAAGATCAGTCCAGTCTTGTCACTGTATACAAAGTCTCGTCGGCTAGTCAGACACTACATGTAGTTGTTTGTCACTTGCATGACATGATGTTGTGTTTAGGGAGTGTCGTAAATTTCGCTTGTTGAAAACGCTGTGATGAAACACTGGCATGTTAATGTCGGCAGCAACTAAACTATGACTGTTTTCTATTGCTATTAAACTCGCGCATCAAACAGACCCCTTGAAAAAGAATCCTCTATATCCTCCAAAATCGGTGAAAAAGAATCCTCTATATCCCAGCTTTAATTTAAGACGAATAACGTCACAATCAGTAAAGTAGTCAATTAGTTTGGGCTGTATGCAAGCTGAGAGAGGGAAGTGACAATTTATCTTTGCGTGCCTTTGCAAAACAAAGACAGTGTAATGTCAGCGGCAACTAAACTATGACTGTTTTCTCTTGCTATTAAACTTGCGCACTAAACAGACCCCTTGAAAAAGAATCATCTATATCTTAGCTTTAATTTGCTATTAAGTACACCGCAATCGGTAAAGTAGTTGATTAGCTTGAGCCGTACGCAAGCCGTGAGAAAGAATAACGTACCACATTGTTTTTATGCATACATACTGTATGCTTCAACTAAAACATCCTTGGTTCATGTGGTTTTCGTATAAAAGTATTTTTGGCATTATCTATAGTTCTCCCTGCATTAAAACTTTTAAGGAACAAAAGCCAACATTCCTGCATAAGAATGGAAAACTATACACACATATTGTGTAGTACACTCAGCCATTTACCTGCAAAATCAGCTTATGCACTACACTCAAAATACATGCAAAAAATGTGTGGGACGCTGTTAAGTTTCTTCCAGGCTGTACTGTAAGTCTCACATACAGGAGAAAGTGTATTATTATCATATATATTAACATCACTTAAAGTAGATATACCAGTCTAAAGACCAGCGCCATCATAGGATAACAGCTCTGGTGAGTAACAACTGGATTTCATCTGGCAAGACAAGAAAGCCTGTGGCTCAGGGATAAGAGCCCAGAACGTCGGTGCCTTGCAATTGTACAAACACTGCAATGATCTAAAAGAGCCACTGCAAGAAAACATTTGGTGGCCATATGTACCCCACAGGAACCACACCTCTAAGGTTTGAATATGTCATATGTCATTATCAGCATTAGGCCGATAACCAACGAGAGCGCAGCAGTAAGTAACAGGTATTGAAAAAGTAGACGGGGAAAACATATGCACACTTGCCATAAATCTATTACTTTATTTAAACCATAGAGGTGAGCTCCTGTGCATTACCCTAGCAATGTTCCTAAGTATGAGAAAGCATCCATTTCCATTAACTGATCTGGGAAAGCTGTTGCAATATTTTTACCGAATTCGGTAAGTAAAGCATAAGATTAAAGGCAATACGAAAGGCAAACAAGGCAAATATGTGCTCAAATGACCCTAAATTACAAATTACATTTTTGAGGCCGCTTATGCATAAAAATGATCGAAACTTTCACAACAAACAGATACATTATCCAACTTCATGACAAAATTGTCATTTTAGTCATATCTAAAAGAAATTCGAGGAATTTAGCTAATTAGCGCAGGCTGTCAATAAAGCTGAAAATGCCTTTTTTCGCTCTAGAGCGGACGCGTTTCAATGTAACCCAATATAAATTCAGTATAAAATACCTAAGGATAAAATAAAACTTTTAAATCAGAGTGCGCCAAAAAAATTGAAATGCGAGAAATTAGTTTTGAAAAATCATAATTCAAGTTTCGCTCAAGATTATTCCGCATTGAAAAATAAATTGATGGCGCACTCTGGGTTTCTAAATTGTGCCTACTTTTTGATTGCCAAGTTTCAGTTCAATCCTGATACAGATAGAGAGTATTTTGTGAGTCTACATGTCTTTGTCTCAAGTTGAATCCAGGTAATTAAGCACATTTCTTCTCCACATTCCTTCTCAAACCTGAGCCTGCTGTATCGAAAACAGCGGGAAAACATTCAAAATGCACGCTTTATAAGGCTATAATGACCAGATACAGAGCTCTATTTTTCCCATGAAACCAATCACATGCCGTTCTGGAGACGCCGCATAGCAATTGTCACAGAGAACAATAGAGTCCAGCGCTCTTGTCATGACCCGGTGAGCTTTATCGCCTTGCAGATTTGTTCGAATGCAGTTTCTGCTAACGAAATGTGAAACAAAATTTGTTGTTTATATTCAACAGCTTGAAAATTTATTATACTCCCCAGACATAGTAAAATTCTAAGAATAAAGGGAAGGGTCGATAGGATCAAACGCACTATTGTTTTGCGCGAGCGGCAAGTGGCACATCAGTAATATATGAAATCGGAGAGCTTCTGGTGACAAAACTTCAATCATTTCCTGGGAATCGTGACTTTGGATAGGGGATTTGGTCAATATGTGTCAAAATAGCTGCATGGGTTCACTTTGATGGCCATTGTTTTCGAAGCTTGAGTATAAAGTATTGGCGCGAAACTTTCCTTAGCAACGCAACTTTGATTTAGAATATCTAAAAAATGAAAAGCACTAAGACGCTCAAATTTCCAGGACTTTGTATTAATATTATATGCAACTGAATGTTAAAATTTAAAGGCAAGTCGTCTTTTCTTTCGTACTGCCTTAAGAGATTTATTTTTCTTATTTGCCTTTCAATACCAAATGAGAAAAAAAACAAGGAGTGGCTGATATGGGCTATCTGATATGCATGATCACCTATAAGGGGAGCCTGTTTTGAATGACTTAATATAACACAAACCAAAACAGCTTTCCTCTGCACGAAATAAACCCTACAATTGAATGTCTGCCACCTTTTCAACAAAATATCCTATATAAATAGGACTCTAATATCCGGCCAAAAACAAACTATTTTTGAAGTTGAGCCTGGAAGAGTCATTTCTATGACACAGAGTCCAGCCTAGCCCTATTTATGTCAAGTCCTGGAAGAGTCATTTCTATGACACAGAGTCCAGCCTAGCCCTATTTATGTCAAGCCCTGGAAGAGTCATTTCTATGACACAGAGTCCAGTCTAGCCCTGTTTATGTCAAGCCCTGGAAGAGTCATTTCTATGACACAGAGTCCAGGCTAGCCCTATTTATGTCAAGCCCTGGAAGAGTCATTTCTATGACACAGAGTCCAGGCTAGCCCTATTTATGTCAAGCCCTGGAAGAGTCATTTCTATGACACAGAGTCCAGTCTAGCCCTGTTTATGTCAAGCCCTGAGAGCCAATGCTATATTTCTTTTTAACTTTGACCACTTTTTTTAAAATCACTTTTACATACATACACACCTTTCTCTGTTTTATCTCTTCTTTCTTTTTCTCCAAGAATTCAGTTGGTATGCCGCCAATGTTTTCCTGTGCGCTGACAAGCAATTCCCAAAGTTCGCCCATGAAGATGCGCGCATTCTTGGCCTGAAGGAAGCCAGTGATGTTGATCTGCATGACCTTGGGGTCAGGATGCTAAAAACACAAAACAACACAAACACATGCTATGATTTTGTCTCACCTTAGTAATAAAATCACAAGTTGATAGCCAGTGAGTTATATCACCAATTTCACTAAAAATAGATCAAAACCTTTTTTTTAAAGAAGACATGGCTTTTTAAGGGGGTTTTAACCAGGTAAGCTGAGGGAATTTTTTTAATGTGCTATAGTCAACCCCTGCTTAGTAATTACTTAGAATATATCAAAATATATCATGTACCTAGTGTGGAACTAAAAACTCAAAACTAAAAAGAGCCTGTTATATGGAACAACCTGTATAAAGTTCACAGAAGAAATTAACATGGGGACATTTGGGTGTCAACTAACATGTTATATTATGTGGAGGTTTCACTGTAGAAGTGTATTATTATCATATATATCAACATCACTTATTTAGGTAGATATACCAGTCTAAAGACCAGCGCCATCATAGGATAACAGCTCTGGTGAGTAACAACTGGATTTCATCTGGCAAGACAAGAAAGCCTGTGGCCCATGGGCTAGAGCCCAGAAAGTCGGTGCCTTGCAATAAGATCATTTGCTTTTGTAAATCACACTTTTAATATAATCGATTGTGTTTCAAATACAAGAACTGTATAAGAAACCGGTGGATTTTCCCAGGAGATTGCAGTAAATGTATAGGAAGTTTCGATTTGTTTTGTGGGGAAATATAGGCTAAAAACCGGGAGTCTCCCACAAAAACTGGGAGAGTTGGCAGTTATGAAAGTGATTGTAGGACAGCTTAAATATGATTCCAATTCTCATATATGAGAATACAATTTAGACTTTCATAAAGCAATTACCATTTTCGTACTCCTTTGCTGTCTAATTCATTCCTTGTTATCTTTATGAAACTACTTTCTCTTAACTATATCCCACTTTGCCCAAGAAGCAGGGCTTGTATTCGACATTATTGATTTAGTGGTCGTTAGAACCATGAACTACGAACTGGGCATTATTTAGTGGTCGTTAGCCACAAACCTTCTCAGATTCAAGCATGTTGAAAACGAACTCCAGGACAACATCGTCCTCGAACCCCAACATGTCGGTGATCCGTTTGGTAATCCACGGCTTTAAGACGTCCAGATTTATCTTCTCCATATCCACCTTTACAGGGAAAGGAACATCGATAACAGTTTTAAAATCAATTGAAAAAAAATACCGCAAATGTGTGTAGCATCAAAGACTGCGCGAGAATAATGTAAGTTAACCTTTTTATCCAAGACATCCTCGAATCGTATGGATTTTAGTAACTTCTTCTGCTTGTCTCTGAAACGGTTATCCTGCTCAGCGCTGGTGCCCTTAAAGACAAGATACAGATAACAATTACACGACGTTTCTAAGAACCTTTGTCGGTATAAAAATATTAAAAATCAAGGTTTTGAGGGACTCACTCGAAAGAACCCTGCGTCCGCCATCTTGAGAAGAAAAGCGACGCGCTCACGTGGGAAAGTCTACCCAGAATGCAATACTCAGACCAGTCGATAAATCGTCGCGATTGGCAACTTTGTCTCGGCAAGATTTCGGGCAATCAAACGAATCGTTTCTCTGTGATCTTAAGAAATTGAATAACCTTTATACTGTCATGTCTCAAAAACATCTTATTTTAGTCAATCTCTATTAGCAGATTTGTGTATGGTTAAAATTATGAAAATAATTTGATCCTTAAAACTCGGAAGAGTTTAATTTGCAATACTCGTGATTTATTCGGAGGTAAGCGAAAGGTTATTGAGCAATAAGCCAAAGCACATGTAACATGGCGGACGAGGCAGACTTGAAAATCGATGAGCGTCTTGCAAGCCATTCCTCGTATTTTAACTCATTAGTTCAGTTAGTCCCTACAAAGTTCTACCTTCCTGATAACGATGAAGAGAAGGGTGGAAAATTCTACAAGAATAAGGGAAAGCAAGCACCAAAACAGTCGATAAAAGAATCGTCCCGCAAAGCGAAGAAACGAAGATTAGACCCCGAGCAACCGAAAAGTGCATTGGATTTACAGGATGGTAAAGCAAATAAACGCGAGTCTAGCGACTCAGGAAACGATTCAGCCGAAGAGGAAGGTGATAATGATGGTGGATTTAGCGTGGAGAAGGTCGCAAGCGGTAAAATTAGCGATCTGAGAGCTAAGTTACACGAAAGAATTGAAATGCTACAGTTGAAAAGGAAATCAAGTGAGAAACACACAGATCGACCCAAAAAGAAATCAAAATCTGAAATAAAAGCAGATAAGAATAAAAAGCACGAGACCTCACGGAAGATAAATGAAAAACATGAGAAGAAGCCTAATAGAGTTTTGAATGACAAAGGGGAAGTTGTTTTTAGTAAGTTCGATTTTATGGAAAGGACAAAAGAAAAAGGTGTTACCCATGGAAGCAAGGCTAGAAATTATAAAACATTGCTGGCTAAAGCAGAGAGACAGCAAAAGAAACTTGAGGATCTAGCCCAAGAGAACCCCAGTAAGGCACTGGAACTTAAAGAACGTATTGCTTGGAGGGGGGCATTAGCAAAAGCAGAGGGCATTAAGCAAAAGGACGATCCTAAACTTATAAAGAAAAGTCTGAAGAGAAGGGAGAAACAAAAAGAAAAGAGCAGAAAGCAATGGAAATCAAGAATTGAACACACTCAGAAACAGAAGGAGGACCGACAAAAACAGAGACAGAAGAATTTGAAGGAGCGCTCATTAGCTAAGAAGGGAAAAGGGATGAAGGGGAAGCCTAAGAATCCTAAGAAACATAAACCAGGATTTTAGTGCTTAGCGTTTGGAACAGATCGTACTGTGGGTTACAGTAAAAGGGCTCTATCGCTAATGAATAACTTCCATTCACACCAGGTGATCAGGTGGGAAGGGCGGGGAGCAATACAGAGACATTAAGAAATAATAATAATTGTTTGGTGGGAGGGGGGTTATAGTCAGGTCACTTCTAGTCATTTCCTTAAAACTTTTTAAACTCACTCACTCACTATCCATTTAACGTCAGAGTTCACCTATTGGCAGGTGTGACGGCGCATGGGGTTCACCTATTGGCAGGTGTGACGGCGCATGGGGTTCACATGGGGTCGTGCAGATTCTTTAAGGCACCCCATGCTTTATGGTCAGATGCCACGCTTGCCTCCAGTCCAGCCATTTTGAGATCGTTAGGCGTGGCATCCGACCATGTCTTCCTAGGTCTTCCCTTCTTCCTACGTCCTCCTGGCTTGAAATTTCCGATGGAGGGCACAGGTGCTTAGCGTTTGGAGCAAATCTTGCTGTGGGTTTAAAATATTTGGGAATGTGCCCCTTTGCAGATACATAATTGCAACGGTTCCTTATTATCATCTACCTTGCTTCCTCTTTATGAATTTCAAGTTTTGATCTTGTCTGAAATATTTGGTGTTCTTATAGAAACAGGAACATGGAAAGAAGGAATTTGTGTCACAACTTAGCAGAAACTGGTGCATGTCTCACCATTGTACAGTTTTTACCCAGAGCACAAAAGTACCAAGCTTTTGCATAAGTGTTAAGAGGTGCCTGTGGAGGAAGGTAACTATCACATGGTATGGGACACAGGAAACAGTGCATGGAAGAAGAAAAAAATGTATTTTGAGAAACCATTGGATAAATATTATGAATATTTTTTACTATTGTTGGGTTTTGAAGGTTGCTCTTATAACCAGATTATCGGCATACCCCGATACTAATATAACCAGGTTCCCCCTCTAAAAGAAATCCAAGACCGTCTACAAACAAAATAATTCTATCAGTTTAAGATGAGATTTTCAAGAATATAAGCCACCAATTCGAAATCACAGACAGTGTACCATCAACTTAAAATTTGGATGCTTTTATTTTAACTTTGGTTATCTTATTTGTTTTCAAATAAGTTTACAGTATTTGATACGTAATAATATATATTTCACGTTGTGAATAGTACTTGATATGAATATTTTTTATGTTTGAAATCAGGCCAATAGCCAGGACTTTGAGCAGAAAAGTTCGTTTGCCCTACTTCTATTAGGTTGCTTAGGTTAGGTTTGCTTAGGTTGCAATCGATTTTCCTTCATTAGAGCGGACCTTTCAGTTGAATTGGGTGTTCTTTCAAAACCCTCTCCCAGACTACAGGCTAATAAGTTCAAACATAATTTACAAGGCGGTAATGAATTGCAGAAATCGTGTAAATTGCCACAATTCACCTAATTCTCCTAAAAATCTGTACGTTAAAAATGCATCAAGGGTATAGTTAAGCTAAAGTGACAATCGAAAGTACCATCACTGGGTTTTGTTCAATCAAATAGCTTTATCTTAAATTAACCTCACCTATACCCTATGACTATTCTATTGCACTCCAGAGCATATGTGCCGTCGATGCACCTGAACAATGGTCAGTTCATCTAAGTAGCACCAACAAGCGTATTGTCTTTAGCTGTTATACGCAGTCGTCAGCATTTCCCAGGCCAGTCACTAACTAGCTTCTCCTGGTGATCACGTGATATATGAAGTGTACACAATATATGATAATTTTCCATTCGTTTACTTTGGCTATGATGGTCTGGTCACTGGTGTTCTACTGGCTAGCGCCTCGTGGTCATCACGTGATATAGGCTTGAGCTCTATGTTCATCGGTGTTTTACTGACAAGCGGCTCGTGGTCATCACGTGATATAGGTTGGAGCTCTATCTTCACTGGGGTTTTACTCACTAGCGCCGCGTGGTCATCACATGATATAGGCTTGAGCTCTATCTTCACTGGTGTTTTACTGGCTAGCGCCGCGTGATTATCACGTGATAGTCCGCAGGCTTGAGCGTAAGGCCAGCCTCCCCTGTCAAATCAATTGGTGGGTGGTCAGCGGTAAGACCTTCTTCAGAGAAGCGGAATTTTTGCATGATGGCTGTGATAAAGAACATGAGCTCGGCGATGGCTAATTCTCGGCCAGTGCACTTTCGTATTCCTAGAAAAAGGGATAGAAGGGAATGTTGGCCATTGATCAGCATCATAATCACATACGGAAAAACCATCATCAACGGCACCATCATCACTTGTAAATTATCATCATCAACCACAATTAATAACAACCATCCTCACCGTCATCATAAACTCCACCAACAACAACAAAAAAACGTAATGATTATTATCGCAACTACCACCATCATCATCACTACCACTATCAACAGCAACCATCATCATCATTACAAACAACAAAACAACCACCTTTATAATCATCATCATCAAAACCACCAGCTATCATCATCACAAATACACACGTTACACAGCATGATCGTCAATTTTTCCAATCTGTCAGCATTACCTGCTCCAAATGGCAGAAATGTTGGCCACGAATTCGGGTTTAGTAGACGGCCTTCCTCGTCTAGAAAGCGCATGGGGTCGAACACGTCAGGGTTTTGCCAGTATTCTTCGTTCCTCAGCAATGACCAGATATTAGCGAAGATGACAGTGTCTAAAAAGAAAAATGGTTGAGCGTTTGGGAAATAACAAAGCCAGGATCGTTGTAGCCTGATTTATGAAGCGCTTGTATATCGCCTATTCTCCCGTCACGTCTGATTTCCTTTGCGAAAAAGGCGTGTTCCGTGACGTCATCTGACAACTTTTTTATCGCGTAACTGATAAGAACTCACATAAAAAATGGACCACAAAAGGGAAGCAAAGAGATCAGATCGATATCTAATGCGGGCAGCCACGTACACATTTATTGTTGATAATTTGTTATCATATTATTTCTTATCATATGATACCTAAGAATGCATTGTTGGCTCAGTCACTGGCTCTAGTTGTTTGTACACCATGTTTGGTACTGCGGCAAAATAGCTTGCCAACAAATCCGTGTTTTGTCTTCCAGTAGAGCAATAAGTCGTCAGCAAAACTGGCGCTATTTGCACGGGGCTTAACCCATTAAGTTTCATGGTCTAAGCGAGGACGTAAACCCTTAAATGTTTGCAAAGGCAGAAACAAAGGTCAAACCTAATTTTTGTTTTTAGCTATGAATTAGTATTGCACATTTTTTGGTTTGGTTGAGTCACGTTTACCTTGGTGGATCATTCTCGGGGACCCAGGACGTTGCGGAGATCGGGCACACAGGTAGCACGGCGCTTGTTTCTTTCTTGCGCTGCACTCCCTGTGTCCCTGATCTCCGCGAGGGGGGGTCCCCTAGGATGTCCTTGGTGTCGCAGTCATGGTTGCTTGACCATGTAGAGGCTATCGTAAGCCAGAACCCTCTTCGTACCTTTAGGTATGGTGTATCCACGAAATTCCACTTCCTCCAGGGTAGAGTGGGGGACAGCGGTGGGCGCGAGGCACGTGACCCTGAGGAGCTCGTAGAGACACGCATGCGTGTAGGGAAGGTGCTTGACGTCGTCAAGAGTGGGTATCCGATCTCGACCAATCACCGTGTCGATCTCATGGTGAATACGACGCTGTACCTGATGCGATAATAATGAAAATAACATTATAAAAATTGCATCTTCCAAATATGGAAATTAAATTCCTAATATGGTAACAGGTAGCTGTTCTCAGCAGATTGTGGAGAAAAACGCCGCATTTGATACAGAACCAGTAGAAGATTCTATGTCAGTCGCCAATCTGTTATCCTAGCAAAATATCAAATGAGAGAAAGGATCCGTTTCCATCGGCTGATTTGGGAAAGCTATTGCGATATGTTTGATTTAATTTGGTAAATGAAGTCTAACAATTTGTCTTTCATGGCTATTTGGAGATTCCAATAAAAAAGGTGTGGCTAGCAGTCTTTTTTTAAGGCAACTGCAAAAAACACGTTGAGTCATATTCTAAATTGTTATCTTTTATTCCGAGTTGGATGCAACAAAGATGCCTCTCACCTGTGGGTATTTGACGAAATATGCGATGGCCCAGTAGAGGGTGAGAGAACTCGTGTCAAAGCCAGCGCCAACCAAGTCCACAATCGTCTGAACTACGTCAAGATCAGTCATCTCTCCTTTGGGATCCGAGTCATCATCGATCTGGCTATGCTCTTCGGAAACTTTTATCACAGCATCAGCGAGGTTACGAATCCTCCCCGAATAAGACGTCTTATTTTCTTCGTACAAGTTCTTGAGGACAGCGTTCATGTCAGAGGTAAGTTTGACCATACGGTTGACTTTGGGAATCGGAAAATTCTCCATCCACGGCATAAAATCGACAGCAAGACCGCAACCGACGCACTTCCGAAAATCGTCCGAAGTTCCGAGAATACTCTCGACGTGTGAGGCGTCGTGATTTTCTCCGAAGAGAATTCCTAAGATGACGGATGCAGTGGCGAATTTGAGTTCAGGCATTACGTTATGGGGTGTTTCTGCGCATGCGTCTAGCCGCTGGACGAGACCATGGGCTACCTTGCCGAGAATGGACTCGAGTACATCCTGTGTAGCGATGTATTTGTGGATTGCGGTAATGGCTGTTTTACGCATCAACTGAGGATAAGGATAATGTGTAGTGAAAAAAGGAGACGAAAAGAAGAGAAGGGAATAGTTAATTGAATTAAATCGAAGTGGTGTGGAGGAGGACAAGAATAAAAAAGGAAAAAACTGGGAAAACTGCCTTTTTTCTTTCTTCCATTTTTTGTTCCAAAAATGGAACAAAGAAAGAAAAAGAAAACGAAACTGAATTAAAAGGAAAGCAAGAGAAGGAGAGATAACATAAATAAGAAATAACATGGATAATGGAGTGAACTTGAAATGATTTTTTCTTCCTTAAAAAAATGGAAGCGCCAGGGAAGACGGGAAAACAGACAAGAGAATGAGAGACAAGCGGGGACAAGATTCCAACAGCGTGTGTCTTACCTTCCATTTCCTGCAGTAGGGTGCATTGATAAGTCCATCCCCGCCATTCCGGCATCGCTCCATAGTGTAGAGCTTGGGTCTACCGGCGAACACCCTTGAGAGCTTGCCAGTGAGGGCCTCCTGCAAAGCCATACCATTAAGGACCACCACCAGGCGGCTCCCTAGATACATGCTGAATACCTGGCCATAGTTCCTGGACATTTCCAAGAAATCCAGGTGCGACTTCGGACCTAGACGGAATGCTGCGCCTGGAACAAACAAAAGAACCAATGTATAAAAAATAACATGGCGAGAGGCAAATTTGTGGATTATAAGTCAAATTTATATAATATGGCTAGAAAAACTACATACAAGCTGTAAGTAACTGTGTAGGCGCGGTGGAGTAAGAAAAATAAATAAACTGATGGTTGAGATTGTGTGTTTTACGCGCCTATGTTATAAGAGTGTATTAAGGCCTATTAAGGCGACTTGAAGCAATTTGTTGCAGAAAGCAGAAGAGCGTTCTTCTTTTCGAGCGACACATGTATAATCTAAGATTTCCGTCCGAGTGCGAATGTCAGACGTTCAATAGTACAATTAAAAGTTTGTTATAACTTTTCTAATGTTATTATTATTGTTGAAATTGCATATGAACTCCTACTAGAAGTCGAAGCATGTATCCATCACTCTTCGGGAATTGTCATTTATTTATATTCTTTTCATTTATTTTTCTATCTAGCGTGATTCGAGATACGTGAAATAAACGTGTAAAACGAGGGACATTTTGTACATACATAGAGTGCATCATGAGCCATTTAGAATATTTATTAAGAAAAAAAGAACAGAACATTTTTTGTTACACAATATTGCTACCGCGGTGATCCTAGAACCTAATCCCTCAGAATCGAATCAGAACCTAAAAACGGTCAGGGGGGGGGGGACTTCCAAAAAAAATAAAAAAATAATAAAAATACCTTTTTAACGAGTGAAATAAGCTAGAATCGATCAAAAGGCATTACATAAATATGGTCTCCTGAATTATTTATTGCAACTTCTAATTTGTGTGAATCCTGACTAATGTCTGATTAGAATCCCTTGCCTGGTTTCTGGGTTTAAACTCTTGCAAATTCCTATGCAATCACAAGGAAATAGCAATAATATGCACGTCATAACATGATGTCACGCTAGCTACATCAACTACAGTAACTCCTGCGTATCAATTACGGAGAGTTAAATATAAACTGGACTCAAATTGACCGGAATAAAATCAAGTCATCCAAAAAAGGGGATTTTTTCCTTATGAGATCTGCAAAATTTTTTGGACCAGTTTATGATCTGTTCAAACAAAAAATAAATAAAAATAATGAAGAAAGAAAAAATAAATAAAGAAAAAAAATGTTCCTACTAGCTGCTATTTATACGAACAAAATCCATTAGATTCCTAGTATTTTTTATTCAATTGTATTGCGCTATGTGTATGTGTAGGATCACCTTTTGAAATTTTTACACTAGTGATGACTGAAATAGAAGGTAATTTTGAATTTTTTTGTTATTAACAATTACCCCCCCCCCCCTCCCCCTCCTGCTATTAGGTTCTGTTTCGGTTTTGTTTAGGTTCTGATTCGGTTCTGTTTAGGTTCTAAGAAATTTTAGGTTCTAGGATCACCCGCGGTAATAATGCTGGCCCCTTTTGTTTTAAAAATTGTATATAAGCCGTCCAATACTCCGAGTAGAAGCCCATCATAACAGGTTTATCATAAGCAGGCTCAATAGTTTATTTTCTCAATTTTTACAGTGTAACTTGTTATTATCCCTTGAGCAAGATTTCGAGACAACAAAGAGAGAAAGTTCTCACACGTTTTGAAAATACGAGCACACTCGCGCTCCTCCTACAACTTTCAACTTTTTCCAGCGGGTCAGATTTGTTTGTAGTCGAAATGTAGAGAGACGCAACTGACTGACTGATATATTCAAGTACCAACAGCCCTTTCAGCTGCCGTGTTCTATTAATAGATGGCAGTTCATAAGTGACCTTTGTTTAAACCTCTTTAGTAGGACAAAAGAGTATCGTTACTGGTGCTATTTTTGGCATCGGTTTTATTAACTTGCTTGTTAATAAAAACACGTTTTGTTGTGTCCATCTTAAAAGATCTAGCACCCAACTTAAATAATACAACACACTCGAAATAAGTTACCTGGTAACTTTCAACAATGTTTTCTGCTCTGCTCTGTCTATAATTATGATTGCATTTATCCAGGAGTGAAAAAATATTTTTCATACAGATAAAATGAAATTTGATTTGATTATTTACTTTGTTATTATCCGGACAGTTGCAGATGCCTGGGCTATAAATGTAGTCATTCAGTTATCACTGAACAAATAACCATCAGGGACTGAAGAGACTTATTGCCTTTTCGGATGACCATACCAATCGCTCAGATGAGCAATCATCTCAGCTTTCAGCAAGGATTTATGGTCGACGAGCGAAATTTTGAAATCTATTTTGTATACGTTGCTGCGGTTGTAAAAAGACCTTGCTATGAAAATACAATTCCAAAAAGAAAGGAGGTAAACTGTTTTAAAGGACTACAGCAAGATAACAAAACACAGTGTTGTTAGCGGTGGGTGGTCATTAAATTGGAACGAACGGAACTTGTAAGCCAAAAAGATGCCTTTCAAAAACAAAGGCGTTAACAATTTCCAGAGCATCCAAAAATTTTCGAATTAAAATTTCAACATTTTAAAACCTAAAAATAAACCGCTAGTGCAATAAAGCAAAAATCACTGCTTAAGGTCACCATTAGTAATTACAATAATTCAAAATTAAGCACTTAAAAATATAACGCCGAAACAATTTATTTTGGCGTTTTACCTAAAGCCTCGCATGTTTGCCTTATTGCGTACCGTTTTTATGTTTTCAAACCTTTCAAATGTATTTTGGATTAATATTCCCTATGTTTACAACTAATAGGACTACTTCCAAAATTACAAACAAGTAAAGAAAGGGGCAAAGTCTTTCAGAAAGGCTTAGAGACTTTCGGGCCGGATATTGTTTAGGAAAGAAAAATAATTCCTTGCTAAATCTACTGGTAAATCTAGTAAAACATAATGTTGATGATACCTCGACTTATTTAAATACTTTGAATTTTAAAGCAAATTAGACAGCTTTGCAAATGGATGGGTATCGAAATTTCCCAAGTCCTCGAGAAACAATTTCCATCGCGCATGTTAACTAAGGGCTGGACAAGAGCAGAGACTTATAGTAAAGATCACGGCGCTTACCGATCACTGGAAAGCCCCATGGCCCGGGAGGAAGTCGAGACACCAAAAACCGCGGCGTCCGGATCTTAATCTTCGCAGCGAAGACGAAAAGAGCCAATAGACTGACGAAGAACAGTGCGAGAGCTTGTAAGCCGGTATGGAGAACCAAGTCGGCTAAGACCGAACCTCTGCTAAAGTCGACAAAGATCATATTGCTTGATGTGCGCTGTGCAGAGAGCTAGGTGTTATGGGCAAGTTGGAATCTGGCGCTCAGTATTAACGCTGTCGAGAACAATTGAAATTAAGACACGCCCCTTCTAATGAGAGCAATCTGGGATTTGTTTTAGTGACATATTGTTATTACATTTAGAAAAATGTGGAAAGTCTTAGGTTGCAAAATCCCCACATAAACCCGGAGATCTTTTTTTTTTTTTTACTTTGGAGGGACGTTTTGCGTTTTCGAAGAAGTGCAACATTTTTTTGTGAACAGTCTGAATTATTTGACATCGAAGATGATCAGTAGGATGGCCGAAAAAAGAGAATATAAGAAAAAGGTTGAAAAAGAGAAAAAAGGCAAATTAAAGTTATGTTTCACTAACCATTTTAAGTGAATCTGAAAAAACTGAAAACCTTCGATGGTCTGTTTAGTGCATCAGGACAAAAGCTTGTGATTGTTCACCGTCGAAGCTATTTGATCGATTCAAAGTAGCGGGGAAAGTATGGTGAATTATAAAAAAAAAAAAGGGAAATGCTGAGTTATCAATTCGAATCTAAAGCAATAAAACATTTTCTCGAAAGATGAAAACACCGGCCGCCTTAGCATTCGCAAAGTTTGAGCGTAGTGCAAGGTGTAGCATAGTTGAGAATGTGAGACCTTCACGGCTACGCAAGGAAAATACAATAGACAGAAGAAATGAGTACAGTACCGAGTGAAAAGGTAAACGTATCTGGATTTGCAGATGTGCGTAGGGTCTTTCTGGGCTAATATTGGCTCTCACTTATGCCAGACGGGAAGTTCTAACCTACAATCAAACATAGAACCATAATAGCTCAATATCAGAACTCTTAAACGTCATTTGAAAAAATCTTCATATCAAAATGTGAAAGGGAAAGACATTACCGTTCATTGATATAAAAGACATGATTGGAAAGAGAACTACTGATATTACCTTTATTTCTTATTCTCAATAAAGCATGAAAGAAGAAGAAAAAAAACATGTAATAAAACTTCTTAATGGAGTTTCACATACAAATGCTTTTGGTGGGGTAACTTATTTTAAGTAACATCTACGTTTTGTAGCAACCCAATTCAATGTAACTAATCCGATTGTACGATCAATTAATCTGGGTTAGATTGAATGCACAGCTTGAAACATATCGTGTTTATTGTTTCTGGGGCCGGTTCCTGAAAAGAGGAATAAGTTATGCCCAGAAAATCCTGGTTTTCATTTTTGCCTAGAATAGAGCAGATTCATGCCTGGATTAACAATGCAAATGGAATATATACTACTAGTAGATATACTACTAGGATATGGCTGTTGAATAGAGAATTGTTAACCTATATGAAGAAAACCTAGTTATCCCATTCAAGACTTTTTGCAATAGAGAGCTGGGAGTATGATGCCGCTAAAATAAAGCAATTTCAGTACTAATTCACATTGAAATCATAATATTATGTCGCAAACATAGAAAGACTATGGATTCAGAGAAACACGTTTGCATTTTTGAGAAATGCGGAACATTAATGAATTCATAATGAACCATTTTTCTTGTAAGAGGGGCTTGAAAGTATTATGGGTGTGCCCATCCAGGTTCGTTCAGGAGAGCGATTTGTTATGATCGATGCAAGCAATTAACCCTTATTCGTTAATTGTTCTGGAAAACATGTAAGCATTATGAATCTTAAAGTAAAACAATGGATACTTGCCCAAAATGACTTTGAAACGACCTTGGACACGTTTCTGATTCCAAAAATAGCCCTACAATTGAAATGTTGATTGCCCTAGTCGGCACCTAACCGCCGGCTCAGTAAGCATTGCGTGCCAGTCCCCTGCCCAATCTCACAACCAAAAATCATCAGACTAACATTTTAGAGATCCACTGAGCGATGTTAGTGAAATACACTTGAACTGGTAGTCTCTTTAGAGTTTAGTATTTATTGAAAGTGGAAATGTGGGTGCTGAGAGGGTTTTAGCAAGCGGTTCGCGTGTCCCAAGCCCGAAACTCACTCAAAAGATTAACAGAGAGAGAGAGAGACGTGCGTGCTGTTAGCCTGGCCTCATGGCCTACCAGTTTTTACGCCTTGATGTGGCTACGGGCTCTAAGTATTAATTACACTCACTCGATCTACTTTGGCGCCGAGAGCTCCAAAAGATTATACCAAGTACTATTATTTACTGAAAAGTTTAAACAGTATTTTCTAACGCAGAAAACACTTTCCCAATATACTTTGTAGCTTTTAACGACCATACAGGGTGCCAAGAACTAGTACTCCCTCAAGAGTTTTTAGACGCTTAAAAGCATACATTTTTTTAGGTAGAATCAGTAGTTTTTCTATCCTTTTAAATACTTTTTTTATATTATACGCACCTCCGCTTCCGAGCGAATCCTACGTTAATAAATGAGTCAGAAAAATAGAAGTTATATTATGCCGGGACATGATTCCATAGAGGCATAGTTAGTTTTGGGCAAATCTATACAACAGCTAATGATGTATTCGCCAACTGCACAAAAATGGGACACGGTGCAAATTAATGCTCAGTTGTAAGAAATGATCTATCGTTCCTAGGGCAAATTCGTAACTAAAAAGGAACAATCAGAGAAGATTGAAGACTGTTTTGGGCACACACTATCAAATCCAAATGTGACCCACAAATAGTTATCTCACAATCTCTTGCTTTGTTTTGTGTAGTATACGTTGTTTTCTTTGTAAAATGGTGCATTTGTACATTTATTTTTAGTAATTCGACATTAAAACCACAGAAGAAAAAGAGTTTTAGAATTCTCTGTCAATGGCTATTTGTATTGCAGTATCAAACAAGGATAAAAGTTAATGTAGGTTACTTAATAAAATCGTCTCAGAGAAAATGGAACACTTCTACGGAAAAAAAACTTTGAAACTTCTTATAAGTAGAACAACTTGAACTTGAAGTATTTCTTATATGACATCTGGTAGAATACAATAAATAAGCTGTCTAAAAAGGACCAATAATAAAGCGCCAATACCGGCACGTGACAACACTCGACCAATTAAATCGTTGGTAGCACGATGCAAAACCTAACGATTTTACTTGAATGTTCGCTGTTTGTTATTTTGGGTTATCGGACCATTGATCATCAAAAACATATAATTAGCTACCACGTGTAATAGCTAAACTTAACCGAGCATCCAACGTGATATTCGACCTAGCTTGTAAAACTACAACAATAAAACAACACATATGTTTATTATTGATGTTAGAACACGTAAAAATACGATGCCACATCTGGCTTTAATCTATACAATTCATTTCAACTCAATTTCAATAGAAAAGTTGGAGCTGGAAAAAAATATAAAAAAATAGTTTACCAAACATGTGGCTTCGCTTGGCTCAAAGGCAGCTGCGAGGTATAACCTGGTCAAAAAAATACACACAAAAGACAAAACAGCTAAACTCGTAAATTAAAATCATATAGTACTTTGGTGAGCACACCAAGTTTAGTAGATTTTCCGCAAGTTTTCAATGAAGGCTTTCTGACGCGACGAACTATTTTAAAAACGTGCGCTCTGCTAACGGCTTTGTTGTCCTTGCCCCCTGCGGTTACCATTCGTCTAACAAGAGTCGCTATGCGCTATTTTGGGCTACGAGCACGCCAAGATGCCAAAAATAGATCAGTTATTTTGAGAACACGCGCTCTGGGGGACGGTCACGCTAATCTTGTGTGCTGGTCACGAGGGTGGAGGCGAATGATCTCAGCAAAAAAATGCCATGTGGAAAAGCATAACAGCTTGAGGCTCTTTGTTGCCGAGATTCTTAAAAAGTGAATTCTTGCAATGAAGGGAAAATTTCAGGAAGGTAGAATCAATAAACAATTTGTGAGAAATAAAACAGACCTGAACAAATTTGTCTAAAGCCTTTCCCACAGCTTAAAAAATATTAAAAAGACTCTAAAAGGTTCTATGAAGTCTTTTATCTATCCCAATCCATCCCAATAAATACAAAAAGACCAAATAGTTGTATTCGTGAACCAGAAGAATGAATACAATACACCAAAAACTGGAATTCGACTCTGCCAAATTTTCGTCTGCCCTGAAGAAGTCTTATTAAAGACTTTAGCTAATTCCGCGTCGTGTATAGCAAGGAAATTAAGTAATTGTTTATACTTGAAAAACTCGCCCGAGAGCGCCAAAAGCGGGCACATAGTTCTTCCCAAACTCACGGGAAAAAAAAATGTTACAATATTTTGAGTGTGATATGAAACGAGAATAAATAGTAAGGAAAATATCAAATAAAAAATCATATTTTGACGTGGAGATAGAAACAATGTCTCGCCTTCCCTTGCGGTTTTCGCTTGCATATTCAAAAGTTCTGATATTCACAAAACGATAAAATGTATCTTAAAATGTAAAATGCTTGAGTATTGAACTTTATCTGACTTTGAGTTCTCTTGAAACTTCTCCTGATACATTTCTACTTAGGATTAACTCGACTATTGTAATTTGTATTATTTTTGGTTATCTGGGGTACGATTGTAATTTGTATTATTTTTGTTTTCTAAGGTACGAGTTTTACTTTAGAAATAGTTTCTTACTTTCATTATCATTGTCCGTTTTTTGTTTTCTATTGCAATTTAGAAAACCGAAAGTAAGATTTAAGGGTACACTATCACCATTTAAATCAAAAAAATAAAATAATAAAGGATTTTGAAGTTTTTTATTGTGTGACACGCGGAGTGAATACATCGGGTGCGTGCACCCTTAATAGAGAGGTCTTGTTCGCAGTTTCTTATGTTGTTACTCACAAGCTTCGCTTCTCGGCCAACTGTTAATTTTTCGCACCATTTCTCCTCCTTGGACATTATCCGCCGATACCCAGCCAGAAGGGATTTACTTACTAAATATCATACACGCAATCTCACGACTCAAAGCGCGCGAGAAAAGGTGTCCACTTAAATCTGGACGAGAAAAGGCAAAGAAAACCGTAAACTTTTTGAAGCATTCGAAACACTCTTTGTAGAGAAATGTGTTAATGTAAGTAGCTACAAATTAACGATGTATAATCTAAAAATAATGACTGGAAGAAGTAATCCACTGGGCGTTTTACGTATTTTTGTCGCTGTATTTAAGCAGAAAATATTGTTAACCACGGTAGTATGTTCATTGTGAAAGTCTAAAAGATCAGATTAAAGGCTGCTTGCACTCATGGCCGGTAAGAAGCAATCGTCACAAATAAGATTTATGAACTCCTCTCTTAAAAGAAATTCACTTTAGGAACTCTTATTGAACTGCAGCGCCAGTTTTTTTTCTTTTGGGTGCGCTTTATTTGTCGCTATTTCTTGGATGGTAGGCTCTAAGTGTGTTCTTGTCGCTATTTCATTGTAGATTCTCTAAGTGTGTTCTTGTCGCTATTTCTTGTATTGTAGATTCTCTAAGTGTGTTCTAGTCGCTATTTCTTGGATTGTAGCTTCTATGTATGATCTTGTCGCAATTCCTCGGATTCTTGATACTATGTGTGCTCTTCTTGTATCTTCAGGATGGATATGGAAATTGCCTCCGTAGATTCGAAACCCCGTTTGGCTTCGAGACATGTCCATGGGTAATACAGGGCATAACTCATCGGTTGTAATATAGTTGGCTGGTGTATGCTGGCATCTACACATAGTCGTTTAAAAAAGGGTGTTAATAAGAGATCGAGCAGTGTTGAAAAGCACTTGTTCGTCTTGTCAATGATTTAAAATATACACTTCTCAAACTCATTGAGAGTTGCTGAAGGTAACTTGAAGGTAACTGACCATTTGATTTGCAGTTCAGTGAACGTGGAAGCAAGACCCAATCAAGAAAAGCAGTTGGGGCTCAAGCCGATCACACAAGGGACGATAAAAGGGCCTATCACGTCAATGATTCCCGATAAATCAAACAAATTCACATGAAAACTGCTGAAAGTATGGGCCATATGATTGCTGTTCAGTGAGCGTGGAAGTAAGTTAACTCCTTTCATGTTTTAAGCATGGAGTCCGGTGCAATTCAGTCAAGAATTTGGTAATAATAATAATCTTTCATCAGATAATAATAATAATAATAATAATAATAATAATAATAATAATAATAATAATAATAATAATAATAATAATAATAATAATAATAATAATAATAATAATAATAATAATAATAATAATAATAATAATAATAATAATCTTCCATCAGAAAAAGTCCTCTCGCATAAGATCCAGCATCATGCCATAGAATATATGAGTTTGAGAAATACGCGCGCATTGTATTTTTACTAAGCCCAAAGTTTCCGTAGACAGTTATGGTGGGCTTTTTGGTCAACTCCGTCGTAGGAAAGAAGAATGGATACCAAGGCTTGATACCAAGGCATGTAGCCTTTCTTATGGCTAAAATAAGGTTTTTTACTGTACACCGAAAACACAAGCGTGGCCCAAAACATGCCTGGGATCACAATGATCATTCCTATGGCAAAAGAATAACAGTGAAAACTTCATGGTTAAGTCAAAGTTTAAATTGATGGGCTTTCTTTTGATGTGCATTACTAAAACACTTCTGCTAAACTTCCACTTCCAGCAGGAGTTTACTGTATCGCCATCTTTTCTGGGTTCGGCAAGGGCAGCATAGTATAAAACTAGAATCAAATAAAGTACAATATATCCGACTTTTTCGCTCTCTTACATACACTCTTCCACACCAAATTCTAAGAACATGTCGAGGCTCAGATGGCAGCAAAATATTATTTTGTTAGTGTGATAAAATGCAGAATCATATTATTGTGTTCATAATAACGACTATAAATATCATTGTTAAAGATCATGTGTGTAATTTGTCTTCGAATAATCCATGTAGTACCATATGCTTAAACACTGAAATTTAAGAACACCCTAAGAACATTTCCAGCCTTCAAATTCTGTAAAAATAAAAAAGGCACAGCCTCAACTGAAATCCGAAGTTCTTAAAAAATTAAAGAGTGTGTGTAGATGGATCCTTTTGAAATTGAATGAGCGGAAGAAATGAAATCTTTCGGTAAATCCCTCGAAAAGAATGTAATACGGTGAAGAGGAGCAAAAACACAAACAATTCTCTTTTGGTCCCACTGACCCAGCCTTCTCCTTACCAAGTAAAAGTAATAAAAACAGAAAATCAGATAATAAACATACAGGCAATGGGCGAGTTTAAAAGATTGGTATATAAATATCCCAGAGTGCTACAATGCAGTATTTCTTACCCCCAAGATAGTGGTATTTTTTTTCCTTCCAATTTTCAGAACCTCTCTTTTTTAGTACAAAACGATTTCTACATGGCCCGAAATGCAACTGTAAGGACTGATGGTAGGCCCTATTGGTAAGGACTGATGGTAGGCCATATTGGTAAGGACTGATGGTAGGTCCTATTGGTAAGGACTGATGGTAGGCCCTATTGGTAAGGAGTGTTGGTAGGCCCTATTGGTAAGGAGTGATGGTGGGTCCTATTGGTAAGGAGTGATGGTAGGCCCTATTGGTAAGGACTGATGGTAGGCTCTATTGGTAAGGAGTGATGGTAGACCCTTATTGGTAAGGACTGATGGTAGGCCCTATTGGTAAGGAGTGATGGTAGGCCCTATTGGTAAGGAGTGTTGGTAGACCGTATTGGTTAGGAGTGTTGGTAGGCCCTATTGGTAAGGACTGATGGTAGACCGTATTGGTAAGAACTGATGGTAGGCCCTATTGGTAAGGAGTGATGGTAGGCCCTATTGGTAAGGAGTGTTGGTAGACCGTATTGGTAAGGAGTGTTGGTAGACCGTATTGGTAAGGAGTGTTGGTAGACCGTATTGGTAAGGAGTGTTGGTAGACCGTATTGGTAAGGAGTGTTGGTAGACCGTATTGGTAAGGAGTGATGGTAGGCCCTATTGGTAAGGAGTGTTGGTAGGCCCTATTAATAGACCCTAATACAGTTTTATTCTGACCTTGCTATTTGCAGTTCAAATACACAGCATCAGTTTCACCATCTTTGTTATAAATACACCGAGTACCCAGGTTATAAGCATCTTTTCTTGCACATTTATTCTTTGAACTTTTTTCTTGGAAATCCTCTGAATAAGCCTGCCACTCGTACCAGAGTTTTAATTTGATTAATTTATCTTCTCTGTCTCGCACCCTCTCCAATTTACGTTTCAAAGAAAATAATAATTTCTTTGTTCCCTTGGAGTCAAGTGAAATCGGGTTGAGAAAAGGGAAGAAAAAAGACTCCCAGTGAAAACAGTTTCTCTGGTGTATATTAGTTGACCGTGTGTCAATGATAATATCAGGGAAAAGAACTGCAGTAAAGAAGCCCAACATTCCATGAATGTATATCTTGGATGATTGTTTTCTCATCAAAGTGCTAGAATTGTTCAGATTTTCTTTGACATGTTCTTTGGCGAGTTCTGTGGGAGCAGTTTTTGTAGGGGGTAGGTGGAGTAGTTGTTTGTTCCCTTTTACATTTGGGGAATTATTCACTATGCATCCACTTACGTCTTGCATACTTTTATCTTTGCATATCTCAGCAACAAAGCATTCTTCATTATCTACATCATTTCTCTCATCATCATCAGAATCGTTACCATCGTCATCGTTTTCCTCATCATTATTATTATAATCTGTTGACACAGCACATTTGAATTCCAGCTCGGTTTGATAAACATCCTCAGCTTTTCTGCAGTCTCCATCCCATGCCAGTTTAGCATTAGACACAAACAGGCAGTCCTCAGGAACACCCATAGTGTACCCTGCACTGAGCGACTTCTTGTGGTTTTTAAGGTGGTCTATGGTCAAGGCACTAGTGATTGGCACAACATAGGTAGACCATGACTGTGGAATGGGAATCCCTTTTGTTGGATGCAGAAATAAGTTGTAGAGGCTTGCAGTCAGCTCAGGTAGAAATTCATCATCACCAAAACAACCAAGCAACTCTGAAAAGGAATAAGCAATATCAGTGAAAATATATATTATTATAACAGACATTTCTCATCAAAGCAGCCAGAATTGCTGGTGTTGGAGGAGAGTGAAAGAGTTGTTATTCTTCCATGGAAAAGACGTGTTTTAGCAGCCGAGGAGAAAGAGAGGGGGGGCTTGACTTTTAACATTTTAAACAAGCAGTTTGGAGAAATTACCTGATGTGATGATGTCAAATGATCTGTACAATG
This sequence comes from Nematostella vectensis, assembly GCF_932526225.1. NCBI lineage: Eukaryota > Metazoa > Cnidaria > Anthozoa > Actiniaria > Edwardsiidae > Nematostella > Nematostella vectensis. The sequence continues at coordinate 13,347,992 of NC_064047.1, forward strand.
CATGAAATGGCTCTGGAAGGTCTTTGACTGACAGATCAGGATGGAAGATGAATGGATCATAAATATAAACAGTCTGAGAACAAAACACAATCTTGCATTATTATCTTGGCCAAACTTTCTAATACTTCTACTTAATACTTTCTAATAATTCTTATTTGGTGTAGTGGTTCATTTAAAAAGTCCCTGAATACACCCTCCTTGCAACTGGCCTGTAACCCTTTCTTTTGTATCCCCCACCCCACCCTACCCCTTTGGCAGTGAGTTGGCTCACTCAATATGAGAGAATAAAAAAAAGCATAAAATACTTATATATTAAGTGTTATAGCTAGGGCTAAAACTTTTTGTATATATTCTAAAACACTACATAAAATAAAACAAAGAAAACAAAAAATTACATATAAAATTGAATTATCAAGACTACATCCTACATTGTAGACTCGCTAGATAAAAAATATGCATCTAAAATTTTGCTATTGTTTTCAGGTGCATTTCAGTAAGACCGGATTTCTCTATTTTCTGCATTCAAAAGCTCTTTTCTAATAAAATACAGTACCTTGCCAAGTAAATCCCCAAACTGTTTACGTAGAAACTCTACAGCTAATGGGTTTGCTTCCAGAACATGAACAACAGCATTAGCACCTTGCTGTTTGCAGGCATCCAGACAAAACGCTATGAGTCTCCCAAGTCCTGGGCCGAGCACCAGGCATTTAACCACGGAGGATCTGGTGTTTGGACGCGATGCAAGGATTTGATGGACAGCACTATCGATAGCAGCCATATAGAGAAGATCTAGAAAATCAGAAATTCAAGAGAGATCACACATATAATGGGGAATCTCAATTACCCTCTAACAAGACCACCCCAATTAGTCCACCCCAATAATATCATATTAACATATCCACAGGGAGCCCAAGAACACAGTTTTGGGTTTTGAGGATTTGTAAGAAATTCACAATAAAATCACACGAGACTTATTAAAAGTAAAGTCTGATATTCAGAAAGAATGTCCGTGATTAAAAATAATGCTGGTCTCTTACATTTTCCGCGGTCTCTTTCCAGCATAAAATACTCCTCTAATTTGATGAACGGCTCAAGTGGAGACAGCTTTCTACACGGTAGTAGCGATCCAAAATTCTCTTTCTCATTTAGTTCGTCTTCTTTGCAGAGTTCGATAGCTGCAACATTCACGTCTGCCATTTTGAAAATACCACAGGGTGTCTGAACTTTTATCACGCCGAAAGTATTTTCGGCTTCTCCCAATCTACTATGTCCCAATCAAAACCGATTTTGTAACATCCAATAAATTAATCATGGAATCAGGGAAATGGAGCAGTCTGAACTGCTTTTTTTTCGTTTTTTTTTTTATACTCCAAAAAATATTTTTTTTCTTATTATGAATTGGAGGTCCAGGGGCGGGGCTCCTGTCTGCTATTGTCGAGGAAGGCTGGGGACGATTTCTAGCGGCGGCCCTTCTGCGCAGGCGCGAATAATGCCGTCCTCTTCCATCGCATAGACCAGCGACAAAATGAAGTAAGTTGTGTTTACAATCCTTTGCAATCCTCGCTGAAATCGCAACCATATTACAACAATTCTTTGTATGAATGATAGCTTTATATCCGATCTTCCCTTCTGCTCTATTATTTTTTAATAACATGTCAAATAAGAAAGATACAAGCTTTAGAGTTTGGTCTATTGAAATGTTTGTCTTATTTTATCAAGATTCGAAATAATATTTTAACAAAAATGAAAGAAAATGGCAGACTTATTTCACGTGTTGCTACTTATTCGAGCATCTGATTTTCTCAGTTTATCATCCATAGTTTGTATCGTTTCGTCAAATTATTATGCACTTGTAGTTCGGTAGAGAAAGTTACCATGCTCTAATGTATTATTACATATATACAGTAGTAACTTATTCTGTCTTCCCCAGGCTCGAGCTGTGCAATTACAGTGGGTATAAAATCTACCCAGGCCACGGCAAGCGCTATGTGCGACAAGACGGCAAGGTAAAAACCTACGCTGTTATAGAAACTGATATGATAACAACAATCATTAATTAAATTCGTGTGCTTATGTGTTTGCCCTTAGAACTTTTCCAAAGAATTTCTCCTGATACTGTTATGTTAAA